>NC_136309.1:1645048-2245048 GCF_964198595.1 Lampetra fluviatilis | reverse complement strand
TTAGTAAGGTTTGTCGCGTAAACAGAACGTGCCAATTCGTCACTCGTACAGCACACAGGTGTGTTGGAGAGGGAATCCACAACATTTACCATCTGAGCACAATCTTGTGGATTTGCTCTCCAACACACCGGGGTGCTGTACTAGTAACGAATTGGCACGTTCTGTTTACGTGACAACCCTTACAAGTTGGCTGTCGGGTGGCGGCGGGCTTAACGACACATTGATATTAACGCGGTCTAACCCCGAAAAAACCTTATGTCATGGATGATAGTGGTCGCGAAAGTCTCCTACACGTTAAATTGTCAACGAGTGTCACGCGCGACGGTCGGGCACCCACGGGCTGCTGCTGCTGCTGCTCAGCTGGTGGGGGAGCGGAGGGGGAGGAGGCGGAGGTGGCGGAGGCTGCGGGCTGACGTGCGAGCTCCCGGCGCCCGCGAAGGCGCCGCCACCGCCCCCGCCGTGCGGTGTGGGCGATCCGGAGCCAAGGCCGGATCCGCTGGCGGAGTGGAGGAAGTAGGAGGGCGGCTTGCGGAAAGTCTGCGGCAGCTCCACGTCGCCCAGCAGGTCCAGGACGTAGTCGTGACCCGCGAGCTCGCAGGGGCCGGCGCCCGCGTCGTGCATCGCTATTGTCCAGCCGTGGCAGCCTTCCGAGACGCCCCTGTCGACCCCCGCGACCGTCCGGGAGGAAGGAGGGGGTTGGAGGACATTGATTTCATTTGGCGCGCTTCACGTCCAAGGTTATGGGCATTCACAGGTGCAAAAATAAAACGACAAAATGATGACCGAATAGCGCTCATGATTTGGTGAACAAACCTGAGACCGATTGGGGTTGATTTATCACCGAGAAGCGCTCGTTCGTTCAATCACTTCTTGCCTGTGGCGGCAATTCTACTTTTGTATTGTTTGCGCTGTTTGTTTTGGTGCCGTTATTAATTTGTTTATTAATCTCTCGATTTTACTTGGTTGTAGTAGGAGTTTCACTTGCTTGGTATGTACGTGCGTGTGTGTGTGCGTTGGGGCTTCTTTCGCAGCGTGCATAGCCAACCGCTTACATGGGAATTGGTCCTTGCATTTGATTAATGTACAGCGTTGCGGGACGCTGTTGGGCATGAATGACGCTGCTGTATAAAGTGAAATTATTATTATCACACCTCCGACTGACGTCGTGACGTTGACTGCACTTCTACGCCGATTCACCCGGCAAACAACGACAGCAGATGTGGAGGTAAAGGGGCAGCCCTGCAATTGCTCGTTCACGCCACCGCTGGCAGAAGGGCCTCCACTGGAGGGAGCTCTACACGGCCACCCTCTGGAGAACACACTTTGGCCTACTTGTCCACCGCGGTTAGACATCTTGGACTAAAAAAAGTGAGTACCCACACTTTACCCTACCACATGCGGCCTGCCAGTTGACTAACTGTGGCATTCCCATTTGTACTTCTGGGTGATGGAGGGGGGGGTTTAAGAAACCTGCCGTGCCAGGCGAATGAACCGGTGACCTCTGCATTGCAAGTCCAGTGTGATAACCGTTGCAGCAGCAGCAGCAGTAGCAGCAGCAGCAGCATCCCAACGTTGATCACCTCGAGTCTCCAACAGTCTCCCTCTCTGCCCAGAGGAGGCTCTTGGAAGTCCCAATAAAGTTTGGAACTTACCTAATTCTAATCAGTGAATAATGTCAGATGAGCGGTAGCTCAGCAGGAACTACAAAAGTAGCTCTCGTGCAATCAATATTCCATGTTTATAAATTCGACTAAACGTTACATGCCACGCAGGACGTGCGCATTTTATGTCGTTTTATCAGAAGTGTCAGACTCGCTTGAACCAATCAACGCTGGTGAATTTCCACACGTTCACAGGCAATGATCCCCGTCTCTCCGTGAGGCAAGAGATCCTACCTAATTCGATGCAAAAGACTGTACAATACACACTAAAATCATCGTTCAGACTCTCGCGATGAAAGCTTGACGGCACGGGGCCTTCTCGATCCACCGACCTCTGGCGGAGGACCTGCTCCCCCAGCTTCTCCCCCGTGGTCCACGAGTCCAGCCCCACGGATGCCACGTTTCCTGAACAAAGACGACAAAGATCAAACAAAGACAAAGATCCCCCCTATAGCCTTAACCAACTGTTGGGGAAAGTGCCGTTAGCGAGCACCTATGAAGGCCGGCACGGCACACGAGGGGGTGGATGGCCAGCATCACGCTCGTCCGCCTTTGTCTCCCCAGTGGCGATGTTAACACACCGCACCGAGTGCTCATTTGAGGGCTAGTCAACCGAGGGGAGGCCCAGGACCGGTTCAGAAAATCGTCACTGACGGTGTTGGCCGTGAGCGGGAATTGCATTCGGGTTGCCGGATTCGAAGCGCAGCGCACAAAGCGTTGTGCTACCGCTCCCCGCACACACCGCCGTGATCCCGGCGACCCGGGTTTAATTCCTGGCCGCGGCTGACACCGGGCAGCAATTGATATCAAAACCGATTTTCAGCCCCACCTCACCCCTTTCACCAGCCCGCACTGACCAATATAGTGAAGTATGGTTGTTAAACAATCTTGACCGACACGGTGTTGGGTTAGGCCTACGTCCATCGGTGAATTGATTGAGGATGGCTGGAATATATTCTTACGTTACATTCAAGCACAGATTGCACACTTGCAACCTCTCGAAGCCAGATTTCGCCAAGAAAGCGCTGTGAAAGAGTTCCGAATGGATCCTTCGTCTTACGAACCATGGCAATCAAAACAAATGCAAATGGACTGTGCCAATAACATCTCATCCTGTGTTCTTGGAATCTGGCATTATACCCTCGAGAGAGGAGCTCTCTCTCGAGAGAGCTCCCTCTCGTAGGGGCCTTTCCGCCAGCATCGGAGTGAGTGGGCACATAGCAGGCCTGCGTCTTGATCTCACATCCACGATGTAGGTTTGAGCCACTGCAATGCACCGCTGGGTGGGCTGCTTGCCGTGTGTACGTTCCGGGTCAGGTTGCTCAGCAGTCGGAAGGTCGCTAAAGTTTAAATCCTGGCTGGGGGTTGTCTCAGCCCATGATCCCCCCACTGGGATTGATCAAATTAGCGCCGCTTTGTGGAGACTTCAATAGTGGTTGTCCTATGGTTAAACTCGCCCCTGGCATGTGAATGTGGAATCGTGGATAATGGAGTGATAATGATGGTGGTGGTTGTCCACTGTGATAATGATGATCATGAAATGGTGATGATGGTTGTACAGAATAATGATTACGGTGGTGGTTGTCTCGAGTGGCGTGGCCGATGAAGTTAGCGACAGTTGCCCGGAGCGACGATGAACTTTATGAGTGAATACGTGGTTCATTTTTCAGGACCCAAAATATTTCCAAATTGTCGTGTGGATCAACAATTCTGAATTCTTCACTGGAATGGAGCCCAGTGGGCGAGGAAGTGGGTCTAAATGGTTGATATGAAGCAACTGACGGTGGTGACGACAATGACGCTGTGACTAACATCGCATCAAGAATGCTCCACGCCCTGAGTATACTACGGCGCTAAAGTTAGCTCTTTTTATAGCGCAAGTATTGCCAACCTTTGCACCCAATTATTACCTCTACCAACAGTGCCCTATCAGATGCTTGTTAATATATAAGCTTGTACTGTACACTATTCATAAACGCGCATTCCCGTTTGTAAACTCTAACTTTATAGGTGCGCGCGCGTGCGTGTGTGTGTGTGTGAACACTGGAAGTGACATTATTTTTTGCTGCAAGTGTATTTTAGTTTTTAGTCTTCAATTATTTCTGTTACACGTGTGCTATTGGCATCAGGTCACAGACGTGAAGGATCCATTGCAGAATACAGAGCAGAGCAGAGCAGCCGCGTGCATTCTCAGAGGATGGCTCGCGGAAGTGGATATCGAAGAGCTACCTCTTGAGATTCCCGAAAGTGTGACCTCTGATCCACACGGCAACGGTTAGCATGAGATTTAAAGCAGCGTAAAATTTTAGGTTGAAGCTGCCCTATAAATGAAACCAATGAACATTTCAGGCTGCAATGTGACATTGTGTGTGCGACTGTAGTTTAACACCGCCACGGTCACACACACAGGACACGGATACTGTCAGCAGTATCTTCTTCGGACACAAACAATACTTTTGGGGTTTATTTAGCTATGATCGTAGACTGAAATGTATTTTTTTTGCCAAATTTCAGCTTTCTAACCATTATCGGACATTGTAAAAATGTCCATCAGTCACTCGGTCATGATTGTCCGTGCATACCATGAAGTAACACTCAAAGCTTTGCACACATGGATTCAAGAATCCAATGCTGTACAGCCATCTCCTGGCCACCTCACAGCTGTTTTGCTTTGGTAGCAAACAAATATCAGTTCGACAAACACCTTCATCTACTGAGTTGGTTTTCGCTGGTCCTGTTGCAACAACTTTTCGACGCGTCTTCTGGGGGGGGGTTGTACTGCACGTTGTCCGACGTTTCGCTCCACGTGCTGGCAGCTCCTTAGGAGAATGAATGGAGCAGATCGTATTCTCCCCTAGACGAACTAAAGTGGACGGCTTCTGCTGCTGCTGCTACTGATCCCAGCACGTGATGCGAAAACATCGGGCACCGTGCCGAACGACACGTGACACGCACACGGAAAACAACATCGGCGAGCCACACGGTGGCACAATCCGCGATAGGCTGACGACCTCTGAGTGGGCGTGGGATGGAAGCTGCAACTCGACAATAAGATTCAACAACCTTCTCGCGAAAAAGAGCAAGCCGCCACACACGCCAGCTTTTGGATAACCATTGAACAAATACGGTCACTGCATCTGTCAAGTTACTCGGCCGTTTTTCTCCCACTCGGTTATGGGCGACGCTTGTGTTCGCGAGCCAACACAAGCGCCCGGAGTTTGCGTGATGGTTTCTGCTCCCTCCTCTGATCTCGTTAAGGAGCATAAACCATCAACCACGCGAACTCTGCTTCATTGTCGCAGCAGCAGCGGCTTTTGGCTCAACAATCGAATGAAGACAGTTGCTGCGTGACGCGCTTTCAGATGCGCTTCCGCGGCCGTCTGGAACGCATCTTCCTTGCGATATTAGGAAGCCCCTGGAGCTATGCACTTTTAAATCTAAGTTGAAAACTCCTTTCTTTTTCACCATTATTTTGTGTGTAGTTTGTCGTCTGTCCCCCGCACCTCCGATAAGCAGGGTCGGCTACGTACGGCGCGCGAAGGAAGTTCAACACGCACGCATACGTACCTCGTGCCTCCGCAACATCGGAAGCAAAACGGAGAGAGCGAGAGAGCTAGTTTGCGGTTGTTGTTTTGTTTGGTTCCCCCCAACCCCCCACCCCCGCTGCCAGAATCTGTGCCGCCGGCCGTACCGTCAAAGGAGTGGACGCTGACGGTGGTGCGGGCGCAGCGCTGGTTCGCTGTCCACTCGAGGAAGGTGGAGGGGAACTGGCGTGAAGTCTCGGGGTCTCTGACGGCCTCGGACGCCCCCTGGATCAGCTTGCGCTGGCACAGGGACTTGAAGCCGTTCATCGCGTGGTCCGACACGTACCTACGCGGCGCGCGCGTAAAGCAAGGCGTGAGCGAGCGGGGGGGGGGGGGTTGGGTGGGCGACCGTGAATTCGCGAACGCACGCCCGGTACCCACGGGGACCACCATCGCCGCTTCCAGGCGGACGTTAAAAAGATACCCGTGGCGTCATTCGACAGCGAGTGAGCCGCGCGTGCCGGCATCGTGGTCCAACTGTTATGTGCCAACTTTGAGAAGCGACTCGCAACACCCCGCCCCCCTACCCTGCTCCCCCCCCCCCTTACTGGCAGGACAACGGCCCGTTCTGTAGGCCAGTGCTGCGCACATCCTCGTGCCGTATAAGGACAGCTGCCACTGGGGGTCCCCTTGCCTGCACTGTAGCAGGGCTATTGGAATGGTTGAGGCGGGACGCGAGGCACTTTTAGTCACTGAAGTACTGAAGCGAGCGCAACTCTAAATATGATCGCGAATGTGTGAGATTTACCGACTGGCGCTGATAGAGGCGACAATCGGTCAATAACAATGTCTCTCGTTTGCATTTATTCCCTGATTTACGCATCTTCTTTCTACCATTCCAAGCGCGCATCTCTCCACGCTTCTCTGTGCGCTCATCACATTTTATTTCCCCCTAATTTTCTTTGTCAGCGTCCATGTTCATAATCCCGAAGTCATCGTGCAACCTCAACACATTTGTCAACAGCACTGTGACCTTGAAAGAAAATGTATAATAGTAAACGGCTCAAGCAATGGCCCTTCTTCATAGCGCATAACTAGAGAGGTCTGAGAGACTGAGTGAATTGAACACGGTGCTTTACACCATGGGGCATGATGGGTATTTAATTAGTGGCCGTTGAGTAACAGACAAGTATTCCTCCATCAACTAATTGATATTCAAAGTAAAATTATAAAATGTCGCTGGCACACTGCATTCTGGGTAGAACTGCTAAACGGAAGTCAACACTACCACGATTAGCATAATATGCTTAGCAATTCATTCCTGGGCCCAATTTCCATTTCAATAGGGCTATGTAATAGTGGGTCATATGCACCGATTTGAAAAGTTCCTCTTAAGGTACGATATTATTTTTCGATTTAAAGCTTTCGTGACTGCAGGGATTCATCTTCTTGGTTCGTTCGGTAAAGTCACGTAGAATGGAAATAATAAAATAATTATTTTTCTTATTTTATTACTTCCATTCTACGTGACTTTACCAAAAGAACCAAGAAGATCTATGATATTATTGTTGTATTTCACTATCAACTTCAGTTTTTCTGAAAGCACTCCCTCGCTATTAATATGCAAATTTGGACCATCTTTCATGGCACTGTGTCTCGTTGTCGGTGTACCTCTGTAAATCTTTAACCCTCCTCATCCGCGAGATCATAAACATGAGGCGCCACAGAAGTCGGGTCTAACATTTGTAAGTGCGCAACAACTGCACGATACATTCCTTCGCATTCATTAGCTTCCCAAGTTATAAAATAGAGACATTGCTCGATATGTTATGAAACCGGTAACGTAAAGCAAGTTCAGCCTTAATTTTATGTTCTTTTTTAATAAACGCTCATGTACCCAGGAAAGCCTCACCGAGTCTCCCGACTCTTTTCCAGGTTTTCACAGAAGTGGAGTAGTGGGGGGCGATGATTTCTAAATATATTCCAATTGTGGGTAATTTTTTTAAAGTTGGTAATTTTTTACATTGGGAAATGTTGGACCACCAGCCCACAGTGGTCTATTCTTGGGAACGACGTTAACAGCCACTGTGATGCGGATGGCACGCATATTTTACGGTTCACGCACCCGGCCTATTAAATCGGGGCGGCCGCTGGAATGGAACCGCGAAGCTCTGCGACCAAGCTGCGAACACGACGCCGCTGGACCTGCGTTGCCGCCCCCAAGTGGAATAAAGAAATAACGAAACACGAGCGACGATTGAGCTCGCCGCGAGTTGATCAACACCCTATCGGCCGAGTCATACAATGAACCAGATTGTTGAAATAACTTTGAACCAACTCATTCCAAACGATAAAAAACTACCTTGAAGTTGGCTATATAAAAGTGCAAATACAGTATTGGCAGGTCGAAAATCCTCCACTCTAGTACCCAGTTAGGGTGGCTAAGGTGCTTGCGGTCATGGGCAAGTGCGTCGATTGGAGGCCCTTTTGAAGTGCGAGGCCTCACATGGCCGCCAGACGCACTAAAGAAGTTGAGGGGCGGATACGACACCATGGGCCGTAGGTTTCCCACCATGAGGGTTGCCACCTCTAAGATCAAACAACGAAAGGACCAGGTCATATCACGAGGACAAGAATATCTCGCGATATCAGAAGACGGGGAAAACTACAGTCCACTGCAATGCATTATCTCTCACGGAGCATCGTCAATTAACTGACAAATACAGAGACACTTTAAATGTCCCGGGGAAGACTTACAGATCTGAGATCTCCCACGACAGCGGCTCGCTCAACAAGAGGACGACCGTGCGAAAAACCAGGACAGGTGGCGACGCTACCCACCCCTGATCATAGAGCCCACCACGAGCCCTTGGCACTGGGTGGGGGGGGGCCTCACTTGAGCAGGTACGGTCGCAGAATGGGCGGCACGGCGAAGCAGCCGAGGCAATTCGCGAGCAGCAGCCAGCCCCGGCGCGCGCTCGCCGGGTCCGGGTTCTGCCACGTCTGGTTGGCGAGCTGGCACAACACCTCCTGCCGCAGGCCGGGGATGTTGATGGCGCGCTGCACCACGTAGCTGCCCAGCAGGAACTCCTGCATGGGGCTCATGGTGCTGTCCGCCATGAAGCGCATCACCTGCGGAGCGGGACGAGGCCAATTGTCAGGAAGGGAATGGCGCTCAACATTTCCGCGCCGAGACAACTGCGCGTCAGTTACGACAAAATCACCCTGACTCGAATCTCAGAGGACACGGAGCGTCCGTGTTCGAGAACTTCCCACGCAAGCGGATATCACAGAACTACCTCTAAAAATAACTTAAAGTGATCTCTGTCCCATACAGTAGGGGAGAGCACTGGCGGAGCCAGTGGGGGGGGGGGGTGGGGTGGCACGTGCCCCTCCAATGATCCGATCGATATCCATAATTTCGATCGGATCATTGGGGTTTATTAGTAATAGATCGGCATTTTGCGACCCCCACTGCCACTGTGTAGCATGTTATTACGTGCCATGGACTCTATGAGATGATAGGACAATAGTCCGAGTCCATAATTGGCAATAAGTAACAGCAAAGCAGTTAAAAATGACTCAGAATTGTGCGCAGTTGCGTATGCAGTACACGACTTTCCTGAATACATACCTTCAGCGAGCGCGATGCCGATCACACAACGCGGTTCGAATTCGACCCTTAATCGATGGCTGCGCCATCACCGCACACGCGCCGAATAAAAAGCAAGGGACAAGTCCTTACTTACTAACAATTCCTATCATATTTCATTTCTGGAGGGGTTTCCCCCCTACCTGAAAATCCTGGCTCCGCCATTGGGGGAGAGCACTTTATCAAACGCCCTGTCACATGGGAATAATGATCATTGCATGGTAGTCACACCAATTGAACACGTAGGCTTTCCCGACCAATTTCAAATCTGGCTGTCGCCTGATGAAGCTGGTTGTAATTACTGGAGAAACATCGTGCTCAGATTGTAAATGTTGTGGCTTGGCTCTCCAACACAACCGGTTAGTGCTGTACTAGTACACTACACTATACACTACACTATACACTATTATACACTACACTGTACACTACAATACTATACACTACACTACTATACACTACACTCTACACTACACTATACACTATACAATACACTACACATTAGTGCTGTACTAGTAACGAATTGGCATGTTCTGTTCACGTGACAACCCTTACTAATTGGCTGTGTCGGCTGGTGGCGGGTTTAATGACACATTTATATTTACGCGATCTAGCCTAAACAAACCTATATTATGACTCAAACTAATACTCTGTTCATTCTCAGGACTGGCATTTCACTAAATTAAGTGCAGAACCAAATTTTCTGAGATGGTTCATTGTGTGCAGTCATTGGTGAGCACAACAACTCGCTGCACTTGAGAACCCAGTTTTATCCAGGCGGCTGCCTCAATCTGAACCCAGGATCTCAGCAGCGATACCAGCTCAGCGCTTGGACCTCTGAGCCACACGGTCACCTCAAATAAACTCTGAACATCTGAACAAAGCGGTTGAGAAGGATCCGTTTGAATATGTTGGCATAAATATCGCTTAAAATCAATAGAGGAAACGCATGCCAGCTTCACACAGAAAGCATTAGCACCTTGATAATCACAGTACAGTATTACCGTACGAACCTCAAACAACGTTAACGGTTAACACTGATGTAGTTTTTGCTCGGAACACTGTCCTGTAGAGTCTCAAATGTGTAAACCGACCCTGATGATGCCAGTGAAACGTCCCTCATACCCAATTGTTAAAACGTTGTGGATTGCGCTCCAAAACAACGGAGTGCCAAAGCAGGAAATGAACTGGCACGTTGCTCCCGTAACGTTATTGATTGGCTGCGTCGAGTGGAGGAGGAGGGAATGTTGTTTACGACACACATTTTACGGACGCAATCTGACCCAAGAATCAATTGTAAGTCGTAAGAGATCGGTCGCAAAAGCCTACGTGGCTACATTTAGAGCGGGGTCTCTAAACTCCGGTCCTCGTAACCCGGTCCACGGTCCGGCCTTACGCAACTATCGACCGTCAAGTGCGTGGGCAGCGTCAAGAAGCCCACGTTGCGCACAAATTGAAAAGATTGGTAATCGCAAAAAGGTGGACGGTGGGAGGAAGTGGACGGAGGACTGGAGTTCAGAAAAGCTGCCGACTTCCCAAAAATGTTTAACGACTGAAGAGTTGACACGCTCTCCTCTGACACGAGCATAAATCAAGTCGCATTTAAATATAGTAATCAAAGCTGGGCACGACCAGCACGCGCACCCAATCACGTGACACCAAGCTCTAACTGTTTTTACAGTCACGCGTGAAAGCATTTGCTGAAGAAATAAATTCACCAAGGATGTCGGCAGAGGTGACCAATGTTACGACTCGTCACGTTGTTAGCAAGCAGCACGGGGGGTCAGAAAAATCAGATTTGTTTTTAATTGCACATAAACGGCTTTGGGGAATGCTTTAAATGTTTTAAAGTCAACTTACAGTACGGCATTTACTGCGATAAGTCTCTTGGATTGGGCCTCACTTTCATAAAGGACATCTCCTTCCCCTTTACCGAGGCATAGGACTGCAGGCTTGACGTTGAGCCAATCGCAAACAACATACGCACATTTAAAGCTTTCGTGACTGCAGGGATTCATCTTCTTGGTTCTTTCGGTAAAGTCACGTAGAATGAAAATAATAAAATAAAAAAATACAAAATAAAACATAATAAAATAATTCTCACGACGTTTCGGCCACAACGCAAGCAGCCGACCTGTTCTCGGCTGCTTGCGTTGTGGCCGAAACGTCGTGAGAATTATTTCATTATGCTTTATTTTTATTATTTAATTATTTCCATTCTACGTGACTTTACCGAAAGAACCAAGAAGAACATCCGCACAAACGGCGTCATGTCACCTCGCGCGTGAGCTCACCAACTTGAAGATGGATATGGCTTCCATCTGCTCCTCCTCTGTGATGACCTTGGTGAGAGTCGATTCCACCGGAGGTCCAAGGTAGCCGAAGCATCCGTTCTACGAGCAACAAGCACAACGATTGGAAGGGCGGGGGAGAGGGGGTCCAACCTGAGGTGACGTCCTGAGGGCATCCCCTGGCCGTGCGCAGGCCGAGAGCATCTCACCATACGTCGCGAACGCCAATTACGTACACGTACAGCCCCTCCCGTCAATCCACTGCTGGATGAGGAGGGTCTCCGCACAACGCTGTGCGGGTCGTGAGGATTATTTTGCCGTGCTTCACCCGCCGCTCGTCAGCGCGGGCTGGCCAAGGCGTGGGACCACAGGCATGGAAGCGTAGATGTCCAGAACGATGGGGATTTCTACAGCCCAACACGTAGCCCTGGAGCGGCCGATGGCAATCTGTCTGTGTAAGTCGGGATTGCCCCACACTGCTTAGCTTCTGAGAACTGACGAGTATCGGGCACATTCCGTGTGATTGGCCTGACGGGCAACGTCAATTACAATTCTAGATTTGAAGCTTTCGTGACTGCAAGGATTCATATTCTTAGGTTTTTTATTTTTCGGTAAAGTCACGTAGGTAAAAAAAATTAATAATTACTTTTATTAATTTAAATTTTAATTTTTTTACCTACGTGACTTTACCGAAAAAAACCTAAGAATAATGTAAATTACAATGCCAATTGTGTATCCAGGAAATCCTCACTGAGTCTCAACTCTTGTTTTCAGGAGGGTCCTGCATTGGGATGTTTGGCATCATACTGATGAGTGTTTGACCTCATATGGAAGGAAACCAGAAAACTCGAGAAAAAACATAAACGTGAGTTCCAACGAGATAATGCGCAATTAGTGTGATTTGGTGGTGGTAGGCAGTGGACTCACGTTAATCTTTGCCACACTTATATTGTGGTTGGCTGGCTATGACCTGTTCTACAAGGGACCAACGCAACAAAGTACCCGATGTACCCTGAACAGACTTTTGGGGCAAGTGCTGTTAGCGAGTAGCACCTATGAAGGCAGGGGCGGCCCACAAGGGGGTGGGTGGCCAACTCCGAGCCCGGCCGCATTTGTCTCCCCAGTGGCAATGTTTACTACACACCGCACCAGGTACTCATTTGAGGCTGAGTCGACCTAGGGGAGGCCCAGGACCGGTTCAGATAATCGTCACCTGTGGTGTTGGCCGTGAGCGGGAATTGAACTCGGGCCGCCGGGTTCACAGCTAACCGCGACACTGCCGTGTCCCACAAGGCAACGGGGACCCCACCCACCATCGAACAAACACCGACGTTAATCATTGACGTGACCAAGGTGCCTTCTACGGGTGCCACTCTTTTGGTCGGTGACATGAACAGCGGACTGGGAAGGAGGACTTCTCTGTGACGATCGCGCAGGGGGAGGGGGGGGCTCCACGGGCTCACCTTGAAGGCGCCCTTCGAGAACTTGGAGAAGGGGTGACTGTTGATGTCACGGGGGAGGTCGTAGACCCGCGTGTCCCTCATGGGAGGTGGCGACATGAGCCTGACCTTGTCGCTGTGCATGTGGTACTTGCCTGCGGCAACAACGACAACAAAAAAATAATATTTTAAAATACTTTTTTTTTTAAACACGCTTTAATGAAATGTACCGTACGAGTAATGGCAGAACTCCACGACTCCAGGAAGTGGCCCCGAAGCTTGCCATAACGTAATGGACCGTGGTGATTGACAGCCAACGTCAGTTGAGCGTGGACAATTAGACCCAAGCCGATACATAATATATAAAAATGATTGTTTAAAAATAGATATTTTTTTTATGATAGAATATAGTATTGTCATCAGTATGACATACGTATACCAAGTTTGCAATCGATAAGATATTGAGAAGTGGGTAAAAATTGAGTTACAAGATTTGAGGATACAAGACCCTGAGTTAAATAAAAGCGTCGCCTTGTCAACGGGGCAACTTACACGACGAGGTTTAAAAACCGTGCCATCTCAAGCCAGATGACGAGAGGACTCTAGCCGCCACGCATATAAAGGATTTATAGTGAAAAACTTTGTTTTTACGGGTTAATTTTTTATTAATGTAGTTCATAAATGTGATTGCATCACACGTAATGAGAAGACGTCAGCTGTAATGACATCGTCATGTTTATAAATAACTGAGTAAAAATAGTTTTCATTATTTTTGTCATGCTGTCATTGTAAGTTCTTGTGAAAATGTCAAAAATGACGTTACAGCACAGTCGCTGTTGAAATAATCATCAAGCATCATCCATTGTCTATGCATGGCTGGATGAAGGCCTCTTCCACGCCTTCCAACATCCCTCACAATGTCACGATGCATCTCTACTCTGGCCTCTGATGCGCTGATGTCATCTCTGGGTCTCCATGGTGGTGGAACGTCTCTCAAGTACATTCCCTCCTTTGGCTGCCATTTCATCACCGGTCTCGTCCGTTGGCCTTCACCTCCCCCCTCCCCCTTCTAGCCACGTGTTCCTGCCTGCCCCAAGCCCGCATACTTGACTTGATGGTCATTATTATTATCAGAGGAAATGTCGAGCACAATAAAAAGGCACCCCCCCCCCCGCCCCTTTGGGGAATTTCGCTTAACAGGGGCGAACGTTTGTTCACTGAATCAATGAAGTAATCAAGCGTTCACAGTTTCCTTGTTTTACGACGTGTAACAACGATCATAATAATTTACAACAAAATAATGTTAAGCCTTTTGGCAATTCACTGCTGGATGAATGCCGCACCACACTTTGATCTTCATTGTCCCATTAAATAACCAGACATTTATGATCCCACGAGTGCTAATGCCTTTATTAACCCATGAGGAACCATGGCCTCATTAGCCCATGAGGGAACTGCTTTTTGCGTTTCGTTAGTTTGTCCTTCCCCCGCACCTCCGATTAGCACGGTTGGCTACGTACGGTGCGAAAGAAGGTCAACATGTTCTTAGGTTTTTTCGGTAAAGTCACGTAGGTAAAACATCAAAATGAATGAAAATAAAATAAAATAAAAAATCACGACGTTTCGGAGGCAACACAAGTCTCCGTCATCAGGTGGGACCGTCACAGCCAGATTAGCTGCATCAAGTGAGGCAATGATTCAAGATGTAATCCCTTAAAAGCGAGTTGAGGGGGGGAGGAGAGGGAGGGGGGAGCTCATCAGACTATGGTAGCCAATGAATGGAACGTATCGGGAGGGAGGGGGGGCGAGGCCAAAAGGGTGGGCGACGGCGTGCAAGCGATTGTGCGCAAGCGGCTAATTACTGCACACGCCAACACAATGGAGCGATTATGCGCAAGCGGCCAACTGCCGCACACGCCAACACAATGGGCAGAGAGGGGGAGGGAAGCTCTAATACACATGATAGACAAAAGAACGAAAATGCCCATGTTAATACCAATGCTGGCTGAACAATGAAGAGAGTACTGTTAAAAAATAACTGGGGATGTTAACACTCGGTAAAGTAAAGTAAAATAGTGCCTGTCAGATAAGATGGTCCAAAAAATTGTAATTAAGTCTTTTTTGCGTGGTTGATAACATCTTTCCAATGATTACTAAGTTTGTACCCATCATCACGGTTGAAATTATGTCTGTGTTTGTATATTTGTATGGCTTCGTGTACAAACCTTTGATGGTAGCCGGGAGGTTTGCAGAGAACCTTGGTCTCGGAAAAGACAATTTCATGAGAGCCCACCGAGTTGTAGCAATGATCGGCAACTGCAGAAGAATCAGTCAGATCTGAAACACGGCAGAACTGATTCTTCTGCCGTTGCCGATCATTGCTACAACTCGGTGGGCTCTCATGAAATTGTCTTTTCCGAGACCAAGGTTCTCTGCAAACCTCCCGGCTACCATCAAAGGTTTGTACACGAAGCCATACAAATATACAAACACAGACATAATTACAACCGTGATGATGGGTACAAACTTAGTAATCATTGGAAAGATGTTATCAACCACGCAAAAAAGACTTAATTACAATTTTTTGGACCATCTTATCTGACAGGCACTATTTTACTTTACTTTACCGAGTGTTAACATCCCCAGTTATTTTTTAACAGTACTCTCTTCATTGTTCAGCCAGCATTGGTATTAACATGGGCATTTTCGTTCTTTTGTCTATCATGTGTATTAGAGCTTCCCTCCCCCTCTCTGCCCATTGTGTTGGCGTGTGCGGCAGTTGGCCGCTTGCGCATAATCGCTCCATTGTGTTGGCGTGTGCAGTAATTAGCCGCTTGCGCACAATCGCTTGCACGCCGTCGCCCACCCTTTTGGCCTCGCCCCCCCTCCCTCCCGATACGTTCCATTCATTGGCTACCATAGTCTGATGAGCTCCCCCCTCCCTCTCCTCCCCCCCTCAACTCGCTTTTAAGGGATTACATCTTGAATCATTGCCTCACTTGATGCAGCTAATCTGGCTGTGACGGTCCCACCTGATGACGGAGACTTGTGTTGCCTCCGAAACGTCGTGATTTTTTATTTTATTTTATTTTATTTTCATTCATTTTGATGTTTTACCTACGTGACTTTACCGAAAAAACCTAAGAAGATGATTCCTTGCAGTCACGAAAGCTTCAAATCTAGAATTAAGGTCAACATGCACACATACAAGGGACCACGTCTTTTTGAACCCATGAGGGACCTTACCTTCGTACACCCGCAGCAGCATGGCCAGGTCAGGTGGCACCTCCAACTGGGAGACAGCCGTGTTCCTGGGTGCCCATGCCTGCACACACATTCATCATCATCATCATCCTCCATGATTTATCCACTGCTGGATGAAGGTCATCTAGACGCCATCTCTGGTCATGCTCGCAGCAGCGGCTATTGTCTTAACCATCGAACAAAGATGGTCGCCGCATCTCGCGGCGTTTTCAGATGCGCTTCTGCGGCCGTCTGGAACGCTCCTCCTTCCGATATTAGGAAGCCACTGGAGCTGTGCACTTTAAAATCATCATCTAGATTGAAAACTAATTTCTTCAGAACGGCTTCTTGTTGTGTTTAGTTTGTTATCCTTCCCCCGCACCTCCAATTATCACGGTTGGCTATGTACGGTGCGAAAGAAGTTGAACATACATACACCATACATGTACACAACATACATACAACAATCCATCTGTCTCCTTCACGCGAAGCAAACATTAGTCCATGCATTTTCCAGTGCAAGCTTTCCCACCTGTGCATAGAGTGAGAGAGAGCCCATTGAATATCTGAGCTTAGCATGGCTGAGTCTGGCTAGTACGTGGATGGGTGATGGTTGAGGCTTACCAGGTGTTGTAGCCGCATAGCTGTCAACCAATACGGGTTTAGCAGTATTCTTGTACAGGGAAATTTAGTTATGAGGTACCTACGGCATGCAGCCGTTTCAATATACGCAAAAAAATGTTGTCTATTTGTTTGTGTTTCTCCCTTGTGATGGTACTTTGTAGGATGAACGTTGACATTTATAAGGGCACGGGGTGACCAATGAGGTCTGAATTGGTCTGAATATAAGGTAGGGCACTGATAGGGGGTTGACAGGTATGTAGCCGTGGCTATGTGAGTGAATGTGGCCCGAGAGTGGCCTTGCCGAGTGTCACACAATCCCCTCACACTTCATATGCACGCTGGGTTCTCTCCGGTTACTCTGGTCTCCTCGCTCACGAGGTCGAACATCACGGACAGTATTGGCCAAGCGTCCCTCATGGGGCACGAGCGTTGTTCTGTAACGCCGCGCGGTGCCAGGGGATCACCATTAATCATCGGAGCGAGGCAAGGCAACAACAACGGCTCTTTCGGCCAATTCCAGGTGCACTTTCACCCAACTATCGCAAGGCGTTTGGCTTGGCCACGCAGCGTGACTTCCAAGTAACGCCACGTCTGGCCGCTTGAACAGGGCAAAGGGGCAGCCCTGTAATCGCTTGGCTACGACCGCTGCTGGCGGAAGGGCCGACACCAGACGGAACTCGGGAGCAGTGCTTCTCAACCTTGTTCGGCTGCTGTACTACTACCTCCTTGTTGAATTTAGTTTCAACTGGAGTATAACCCCCCTTGCCTGAGCCAACATGGTTCTGAGAAATACATGTATGAGTAATATGAACGTCAATAGTATAACCAATTGTCCATTTTATGAGGTATCATAACGAGAGAGTAACTTGCAAGCGAATAAAAAAAATTAAACGGACGCTGTGCACGCATGAAGTAAATGTGTTCGCGCTTGCTGGTTACTCTTGAAAACCCGCACTGTTTACCATCAATGAGTTTACAAAGTTCGACTTAAAGCTTTCGTGACTGCAGGAATTCATATTCTTTGGCTCTTTCGGTGAAGTCACGTAGATAGGTTCAAAGGAAATAACAAAACTACGACGTTTCGATCGCAACACAAGCGGTCGTCTTCAGAATAAAAAAAGACGACAGCTTGTGTTGCGATCGAAACGTCGTAGTTTTTTGTTATTTTTTTACCTATCTACGTGACTTTACCGAAAGAGTTTACAAAGGTCTTTTATATCGTTCTTGGTAACCATACGGATTTACACTTTATCGTAGTTATTGTGTATTGGCAGATTCATACACGATTATTCACCAATGACGCTCATGTATGATACAGGGTGCTTCAAAAAAATGTTAACACTTCCGAGAATTTGCAACAATGCCACAAGAAATGTGACTCCGGAGACCACCCGAGAAAGATTCCAGGCACGTGTTGACAATGATGGCGAACAAGTGGAAGACTCTTTGACTTTTTGAAGCTGTTAACATGACATTTGTTATCATGTTAGAGTGTATTAATATCCGTTCTTTTTCCATAAAAAGATAGTCCCATGTAAGTGTTAACATTTTTTTGAAGCACCCGGTGTAATTTAGCATACATCAACTCATGCTACCCCCTGGGACATTGCCACGAACCTCCCCCCCTCCCCCCCAGGGGGGGGTCCGTGTACCCCCGGTTGAGATCCACTGCTCTAGAGTAGCCCCCTCCAAGACTACTTTGCAGTTTTTTCCTGGATTTTTCTGTTTGTGCATAGTCACTTTAAGATGTTTTCTTGTTCATGTTTTTGTTTTTTGTTTTGTTGCGGTTGCACCCGATTCAAGAGCTGAATGGCTCACAGGGCTCTACCTAATAAACTGAAACTGACTAACGCCCCCTCCCGCTTGGAGGAGGTGGGCACCTTGGAAGAGGTGGACTTGCCCACGCCACACTTTGCGCCGATCGCACGCCGACCTGCCGGTCGATTAGCCGTGGCCGTGCCCACTCTCGCCGATGGGTCGGAGAGAGTGGGGAGGGATGTAAGACACTTTGACTCATTGTCTCAATCGGCAATAATAATTTTTTTGTTTACCCCTCTATCTGGCAACAAAACTGACACCTTTTTTACAAGGAGTCATGTTTACATAGACCACAATACCTGCAGTCATAATGCAAACAAAAAACATAACTCTGATAATGTATGCACTGTCCTTGAAGTTGATTGGTCCACACCCGAGACAGCTTTCCTTAGAGCCTAGTCTCACATGGTGTTGGACCAGATGACGCCAAAAGGTGCACAACTCAAAGACAATGCACCATGCTGGCAAATGAGGTTCCACAGGGTCAATCGGCAGTGTCGCGTGGTGTGGGGTGGGAGATTGGAAGCGGTGACGCGGGCACACACCGACCGCGCCGCTTTATTCGACGGTAAATAAAAGCCGGAGTCATCAATAATTTTTTGTTCTCCAGCGTGGAACTTTGCACCGACCTTGACGTTGTTATTATCACCACGCTGATATGAAGGACAATACCAAAGCAAGCCCGGCCGCGTTGGGCTTGTTTGTAAACGCCCCAATTGCCGTTTGGCTTGGGGGAAAACAAAGCCTCCGTTTTAAGGTGTGGCAGGCGACTAACTGTCACAGAGGGAATAGTTTAGCCATAAAACTCACTTACGGGAAAAAAACCCCAAGCTAGATGCCAACGCTGAGCATTTAATCGTTGGGCTTCACTGCTTTGCGACGAACGCCAAAACCTCGTGGCCGAGCAAGTAAGTTGAACTTCGTTCGCACCGTTACGTAGCCAACCAACGCTAATCGGGAGGTGCAACTCCCCCCTCCCCCCCCCCTCCTTTGGTGTGCGAAGAAAACAAAAGCCACTCGGGCAAAAATAATCTCCGTGAAATTCTCTCCCACGCGACCCCGTCGGCGGGCACACCGCCGACGGGGTCACACCGGCTCGGCCAGCCGCACCTCGGATGATTTGACAAGGTGCCAATAGTGCACCGCCGGGGATGCACCTGGGTCACTACACGCAGTGCGATTACCAGGAGGGGATACCAATGTTCAATACAATTGAATATTGCCACCGGTTACATGATCAATACAATTGAATATTGATACTGGTAACATGATCAATACAATTGAATATTGCCACCGGTAACATGTTCAATACAATTGAATATTGATACCGGTAACATGTTCAATACAATTGAATATTGCCACCGGTAACATGATCAATACAATTGAATATTGCCACCGGTAACATGTTCAATACAATTGAATATTGCCACCGGTAACATGTTCAATACAATTGAATATTGACACCGGTAACATGTTCAATAGAATTTAATATTGCCACCGGTAACATGATCAATACAATTGAATATTGCCACCGGTAACATAATCAATGCAATTGAATATTTGCACCGTCGGGAATGCAACTGGGACACGATGCAGCGCCATTGCCACTAAGCAATAGCAATGTGAAGACAACAATCATGGCGAACCAATGGATCTCAGGCAGCATTCACCCCACTGCTATTCGTGAACGCGAAGGCGACGTGCTCAGGAGCTATCGAGGTCTGTTGGGCGCGAGAGGGCTTCAGCTGAGGGAGTTTGCGTTGTTTTGCTATTCCTTCTGCACTGCAGGAGCGCAGGCTACGGTGGGTTTACTCTACGCCCCTTCCTTTGGGTTGAATGGCCACAAACGCACGACGCTACCCGTGGCTTGTGTCTTTAATTTCCACTGTGCACAATGAGCCCACTATGTTCTACCCTCTCTGCAGTCGTGTCTTTGCAATCCACTGCTGGATGAGGGAGGGCCTCCCCGCGCGGCGTGGGGGTCACGGGGAATTATTTGACCATACTTCACCACGCTGGTCAGCGCGGTTTGGTGAAGGCCAGGGAGCGTAACCGTGGTTTCGAGCAGAGATGCCGCTGCTGGACCACCCTCTGTTGAACCATCACCCAAGCACAGCGTTGCTGCAGCAGCAGCAGCAGCGCCGTGACTACCCTGGCACGCACGAAGGTCACCTACCCAAGCGCTCTCCTCGCCCACAAAGGACAACCAGATCACAATAACTCACCAATCGTGACCTTTACGGTTTGACCGTGTGCGTGTATGTGTTCGGGTTCACAGTTCCACCAATTGTAAAACATTATCGGCCTACGTATCCTAAACCCAGTCTCCTGTGTGCACGCACTATCGGTGTATCCGTCATGGGATTCCAGCCATCCTCATGCCGTCGTCGCCGCCTCAGACTCGGTTATCAGAGACACGTGCCGTTATCCCTGCTGTTTGTACTGCTCATTAGTTTTACGACTGTGGCAGAAGACCACCTCTGTAATCAAGGTTCCCTTAAGTTCAGGTCTCTCCCACAGTCAACGACACGGCGCACCGCGCAACACGCTTGGATCCGTGATCGTGACGAACGTCCATGAGTAATCGGAGGGGGTGACCACCAGGGCGTGGCAGCTGTGGTAGGCGTGGGCTGTGAGATGGCAGAGTTCAGTGTCACCCCCCCTCGTGTGAGCGATGGGGTTTTTTTCCGGGTTCTCCAGTCTCCCCGCACATGAAGCCAGACACTCATCGTGAGTGGAATCGGTCAAATACTCCAATGTAGCACGCTCCGAAAAAGTCGTCGTGAGACTCAGTCAGAGCCAACCGTGCACCTCGGATCAGCACGGTTGGCTACGTACGGTACGAAATAAGTTCAACATACATACACACTTTCCTGGATTGGCATTATTATTGTTGTTGTTATGAACGAATCGCCATGCTTAGTGACAATATCCCAACGTGCGATAGGCATCGACAACTCACGTTCGCCATCGCTCCAGTTCCAAACGGCCCCAAATGGGCCTCTTGTCTCAGCTTCTCTTCTTCTTTATACTGCCAAGGGGAAGAAAAAAAACAAAAACATTGATTTGATCAGTACCCAACCGCTCGTCCCAGGAAGGTCCACGTGGTCAGCCTCCCAGGCTTGACCGTCGCAGGGCCATCGAGATAACCGCGACGCGTAGAACTACAACCGAGTCCGCAGCCGAATGTGCCCGACGTCGCCCCAATCTTGGAAGCGAAGTGCGAATAATAATCCTCGCCAGTACTTGGGACGGGCGATCAACACGTGCTGTGGTGGGTGTGCGTCGGCAAAGGTGCACGACGAGGAGATGGCGGTGCAAAGTGTCACGCCGCGCTTGGTTGGTCGGGGTTGTTTTCTCCCGGGCCCTACCGGTTTGCCTCCCATATGAAAACAAACGCTCGCGAACGGAATTGGCCCAAACATCTCAACGCATGGGGGACCCTCGTGGTAAAGGGTCCCGAGATTCGACGAGGCCTGCAGTTACGTCAGGAAGTTATACAGTTTGGTTCGATGGGAAAAAAAAAACACTGCAATTATTCATATTTGCAGGAAGACAGTGAATATATCAACATTGTGTCTGGTTTGCCATCTTCAAAAAAAAACCTTAATAATGATTGCCAAAGCGGCAATAATAAACTTCCCAGAAACGCTCCGCGTGTGTAATAATTGACAAAGAGTTATCATTTCAGATGAGGGTTACTCCACCTTCGACTCTCGGCCATACCTCGAGCCATAACTCGAGACTAGGTGTGGCCTACAGACTCCAAAGAGACCCACAGAGATACGGACACTTTTACCCTGCACTGACCCTCTCTTGCATCATGTTCACTATCGTGGCTGTGATGTTCACTGCGGTGGACGTGATGTTCACTGGGGTGGACGTGATGTTCACTGCGGTGGACGTGATGTTCACTGGGGTGGACGTGATGTCACAGTGTGTGGAACCTCCCCAGATTGTTGTCTACGAGTCCAAGTGCTCCGACATTGTACAATTGCACCGAGTCTGCATTCCTTCTACAGCGATGCTGCTCGTGATGTAATGGCTATTACACTGGAGTTGCAATCTAGAGGTCACCTCCGATTAGCACGGTTGGCTACATATGGTGCGAAAGAAGTTCAACATACAAACGCGCAATTTGATCTTCCGGCGTGGCAATTTGGAACGATGGTGCAAGTTTTTTTTTACCAACATAAAATAAAATTAAAAAACATAAGAGACGGACTAAACGAGCATTTTTTATTATTTGATCCCACCCCTGGGAATCCAGCTCCTGTCTAATCTGCAGTGGTGATGCCCCTCATCCTCAGTCCCCCCGTCTCTTGCGGTGCGAGTTTCTGAAAAGCACTCTGCCACCCGTCCACCCAGCGGTATAAATGGGTGACACCACAGTTAGGCGATTGGCAGGTCACGTGTGGTGGAGTAAAGTGCGGGATTAGCCTCACATCTTCTAACACGTCTGATCAGCATGGGAGAGTAGACCAATACACCCTATAGAACTCCCTCTGGCCTCAAGCGGAAGTCCTTCCGCCAGCAGTGGCACGAGTGAGCAATTGTAGGCCTGCACCTTTACCGCGTTCTCTGGTCCTGTCTCTACTCCAGTCTATCCCCGCAGCCATCCGGAAAATATCCCGTGAGAAATTAAGCCTTGGGTGAATAGCCAGCCAAAAGTTACTGTCAACAAATTTCCTCGACCGTCGCTACAGATGAATTTTCATTTTGTCAAATGGCAGCTTGGGAAATGTTGCGCCGTCTCAGGATTTGCGAATGGCGTAGCCATGCTGACAAGCAGTGAAAACAAAACTGTAGGAATGCACTGAAGAATATCACAAAACGAGGAGCTTGGGCTCAAAAATATACACGAACAAAAGTTGCGCAGAAAAGGTGTTCCGAACAAAATTAAACCAATTGTTGGAGTAACACCGTTATAAATTAAAGCAGAATATGTTTACCTAGGGCAGTGATTGAAGGTTGATCAGGATCAAAATGATTAAATAAAGAGGGGATCGAGAGCAGAATCTAGTGATTTATAATTAAAAGCAGCATACTGGAAAGTTTTCAATCAGCGCACACTGCTGCCTCTGTTGTACGGGTTAGTAATGTGGACAGTGTGGAGGGGTGCACAAACTCAGCAAGGGAGAGAGACGCTCGCTCAGAATTACGCCGAGGAAAAGGGAGAGAGGATCGTGCGAAAGCAGGGGACGCAAAACCAGAGGTGTCACATCGACCACTAGAGACGGCCACGTGGACTGGAGCGGGCCACGTTCATCGCTTGAAGGGGACGATGGGCGCGGGACGAGATTGGCGGTGAAAACACTGCGGCCAAAGGAGGAACCGCAGCCGAAGGGGCGACCACGGCAGAGACGGAGCGATGAGATGAGATCACGTGCAGGAGCAACATTAATTTCGACGGTGTGTGGGGAGGCCTTCATCCAGCAGTGGATAGAGAATGGCCAATGATGACGATGATGGGCAATGTCAGCTTCATAACAGCCCATTTCATTTGTTACCGTTTCACCTTATTACTGTCACTCTCTCTCTCTTCACAAAAGGAAAAAAAGCCACGTTCGTGCAGCAAATGTCTGAGGTTATCTGCTGTGTTCAAGCTTCCCATCCCTTCACGGAACGCTACACAGTCGAGAGACAAAGCTCGGTGGGGTAGCCATCGAACGCGCAGGCGGTGTAACTGCACCAGCTGCACCCTCGAGGGGCCCATGACACACGCCGACCACGCTACTACAAAGATCCCCCGTATAGCCTTAACAGACTGTTGGGCCAAGTGCTGTTAGCGGGAAGGACCTATGAAGGCCGGCACGGCACACGGTAGGGTGGGTGGCCAGCAACCACGCCCGACCAGCTTTGTGACGATGTTTACACACCGCACCAGGTACTCATTTGAGGCAGAGTCGACCTAAAGGAGGCCCTGGACCGGTTCAGATAATCGTCACTGGCGTTGTCGGCCGTGAGCGGGAATCGAACTCCGGTCGCTGGGATTGTAGCGCAGCTACACTACCACTCCCTCGCACGCGAACACACCTCTGCCCGACACGGCACATTTCACAATAATAAATATTCTTTTTAAAAACAACACGAAGACGACAACGATTTTGTATTGTCCCATTACTTTCCTACACAGATGATCCATTGCTTTAAAACAAGACAAAAAACCACCGCGTCCACCCAAACGTCTCGGTTAGAAATAGAAAAACAGACCCCAGTGAACAACGCCCCAGAAGAGCCAGCCTCGGCGAGCCGCGTTGTCGACCGCGCGCGGAGTGGTCCTGCCCAACGCCCAGCCGGACGGGGAGATATCCCGAGGATGGGTTCTCGCACAAACTCACGACGGCACTCACCCGGCAGGTAGCGCTTAATCCTCTCGGGCAAACCCTCTTGGCCTCGCCGGTTACTCACGCCGTTGAAAAGAAAGGTCCTCTCTCACCGTACGTACGTCTCTCACATCTGCCCTTTTCTAGCAGACTTGAAAAAATCGTTGCGGGCCGAATTCTAGACAGGACGAATGACACCGTTAAGGACTTGGACTTGCGAACACAAACAACGCAACTATTTCCCGTGTCAAAGTCCAGCCATAAAAAGCCGTATTGCGCTACAAACGTTATCTGGCTTTACGCACTACCGCTGTGCGCCCTGCCTAACGCCGGCTCCCAGAAAAGGGAGCAACACCCCGTAACATCGCACTGCAACAGGTTGCAAAAGGGCTTGCGTGATAACGGGGGCATCGTAGGGGAAATCTCTCGTCTTTTGCCGCTTTGGGGAAAAAAGGACGGCCGAGTTGGTGCTGCGTCGTCAACTCGCATTCGTGAATCCAGGTTCTAAGTATTTGTGAGATCTCGGCTCCAAGTGGCCCGTTAAATAGGGGGCATCTGGCCGGCTCAATAGAGCGGTAGGGTCAACACGCTGCATGTCAATGCTCTTATCTTTCTGCTTCATGCACCTCCCGTCGTCTATTTTCCCACACTCTAATACACCCCTGGTCAAGAGAGGTATTAATGCGTATCTACTTATCTACTTAAACCCACAGTGGTGCTGTTTGTTGTTGACCACCTGGCGTTTTGGGCCTCTATGCCTGTGCCTAGGGATGCTTATTTTTATAAAGAATTTAAAAAAGTAAGGCAAAAAAGTCCCTTTATGCCAAATCAGATAAGAGTCCACATTATATATATGTTTAAGATATATTTTATCAACTAAAGTCACATTTCTCCCACCACATAACTCTAGAAAAGTCTGATTGACAACTACTGCACTTGGTGCGAGTTAGACAGGAGAGAGTAAAAAAACAATGTCGTGATTATATTCCATTAAGATGCTTGATAACTCAAGCGACTGGCTGGTCCAGAGGTCTGATGTGCAGAGCTAGCACTACTTGTAAGCTGCATTCAAGCCCAGGTTTCAGCCACCTGTGATCACACTGGGTTGGCAAGTTGATGGTCTCAGCCTGGTCGCCATAGCTGCACGAAAAAGCAAACGCCGCGTTAAACGTAAAAAAAAAAATCTTTGCTTTAGCGTGATTCAATTCCAGCTGTGAGAATTAAAAACATCGCTTTGTCATGCTACAAAAAAAACAATCTCCCATCAAGAGTGTTTGGAAACGTGCACACCGCTAACTGCATGAAGGGTAAAGATGCCGAGTCAATGTTTTAGGAGACGTCTTATGAAATAATAAATCCCTTTTCCGGTAATTCTCTGACAAACGTGGGGCCACACCGCTCTGCCAGCTTTCCCGATGGATTCTTCATCTCACGACGGCACGATGCTGACAGGAGAAACTTAGAACGTCCTGGGGAAATACAAACGACGTAACTTTAAAAGATGTTTAATTGCTTTATTGACAGACCTCGTGTATTACTAAATAGCTCGGGGGCATGCGGTTGGTTGTTTAAAGACTGAAAAGAGACGGAGGACCCTATGTGGATAATGAACAACATCACACTTAGGCCTTAGGCTTCAAGGTGTTGAGAACAATACGCGTGGATCGAGGCTGCAGGGAATAGGCTACGAGATTTATGCGATAGGTAAACATCAAAATGCACTTTGGATTTTGCCGAGCGTCTCAAATAAAAAAAAACTGCATAGCCTGACTCTTCACAGAGGGACGTGCTTCGTGGAGAAGAATGAAAGCGTTTTAATTGTTGAAGAGAAGAGACGGTCATAGGAGAAGAGGGTTGTCTTGGGAGCAGGGGGTCGACAGGACAGATGGCCGCGGTAGGGAAGGACGTTCCAGATAAGATTGGCAGAGAGAGAAGGAGCGATCTCCCACTGAGCGGAGGTTGACCGAGGGCTTCAACGTAACTCCATGGTTGCTGGATTGGAAAGTGGAAAGTGCATGGACGGGAGTAGAACAGGTGGAGGGGTGATAGGGGGAGAGATAGGAGGAAGCGTGTAAAATGGAACATTTTGAAAATTGAGGGAAGTCTTGAGGTAGAACTGGGATTGGATTTGGAGCCAGTGGAGGGATCGGAGTATTGGGGTCATGTCGTTTAGTTTCTGAGTTCAGGTGAAGAGTTTGGTAACAGCAGACTCTGTAATATAAGTAGCACATCAGTGTGTTATCATCTTCCTTCAGTGACTATATTCTTCTCAAACTGTCGTGAAAGCACAGTATACCCCACACCAAAACTTTTTTCCCACCAGAGTCAAAAGCAGATCAAGGCTTTTGCGTCACACATATAATCGGTGAATACGAGATGCTCTTTCCCATTTTCGAATTTGCAGGTCCGGCCAGTGATGGATAACTTTGAACATGGTCGGCTCCAGCGAACCAACGTGGAGATTGATCGCGTGAGCTCCATCAGCCCGCAGACACCTAAATCTGATCTCTACCCCACGGGGGGAAGGGGCGGGCACGCCCATCCACTCCACTCCCCACACGTTAGCGTCTCCTCGCCTGGTATGCAGGTCGTGGGTTCGATCCCAACCCTGACGCCTGCTGCTGTATATTTGGAAGAGTGGTCACCACATCTACGCCTCTATATAAGGTACGAAACAGGTGGACTTCTCCACAAATCTGGCTATCGCTTGACAAAGCTGGTTGTAATTACTGCCGAAACGTTGTACTCAGATTGTAAATGTTGTGGCTTGGCTCTCCAACACACCGGTTAGTGCTGTACTAGTGACGAATTGGCACGTTCTGTTTACGTGACAACCCTTACTAGTTGGCTGTGTCAGGTGTTCGCAAGTCCAGAATCAACGCACGTTTAGAGAATTTGGCTGCTGCTACACATTTCCACGTGATAAGCCGCTTTCATTGAGCTATCACTTGTGGCCAAGTCGCTTAGAAATAAACTCCTTAAAAAAGTTTTTTAAAAACAACGGTTTTATTTTAAAGTGCAACTAAAAAGTAAATAACTCGATTGGACAACGGGAAGTGGAAAACATCTTGGTCACAAGAGACACGCGGTGCCGGCTTCTTGGGCGAGGCAATTCCACAGTTTAGGGACCGCGGCGTTTTTGACCTACACAAATATATACTAAATGTTAATTGCTTTAAAGGAGGCAATTTATTGATTAATTGACGCCGATTTTGATACAGGCATGCATTGTCACCGGATCTGAGTACGTGTGCAAAATTTCGAATTGATTAGACAACAGAAAGTGGACTAAATTTTGATTACAAGATTTGACCACGACAAACAGGAGTCAAGTTAAATAAAACCGTTGAAAAATAACTTCATAGCTCAGTGGGCCTTACCTGGTTGAATAGTTACATTTACCGATTCGATCTCGCCGTACGTATTTAATGCTCCGGGCGTCTTTTGAGCAAATTCGAGGACAAAAAAATTAACCGACGGTGCCGCAAATTCGTCGAGTTACACGAAAAAAACAAATGTGACGGATCAGTCCACAATGGATCGCATTCAAGAACACGCGCCATAAACCGTTTGTGGTACCTGCCCATAGTGCTGTAGCGCCGCAGTAAAAGCTGCAAAACTATGCGCACGGCCCTGGTGATGCACTCTTTGCCGTCCATAAACAATATAGGCTCGGCTTAGCTTTAGTGTCACGAGTAACGGGTGAGTGTTAACCCCCCCCCCCCCCCCCCAATCGTTAACCAGAGTACAGCCTGGCCTTTGCCGTAAGCCATCGTCTTTCCTCACGGCCGCTCACGACCAGGGTTTGCCACCTGTCCCGATTCTTCCCAGGATCGTCGTCTTTTGTGAGACACCTGCCCTGGCAAATCTATTGCGAGCCTTCTTCCCACGAAATATATCCTGGGGGTTTTCTTTTTTGCACTGCGGTCGCGACAACCACCACTCATGCCGCACGAACGGGGATGGGTAGGCGGCGCGGGATGGGGGGGGGGCCTGCCACAACACCACAGACTGGTGCTCATTTGAGCTTGGAGACATGTTCACTTTGTGAGGAGCGCCGTAATTGGGCGGGCCCATTAAGGGCCGTAGCAAAACCAGGCAGCTGTTGACTGCTGAGACATTGGCTCAGTCGCATTCCTGAAATGGCCTTGATGACGTGAAGCGTGGGGCAGAATTGAGTGCATTGGATGGACCGATGACATCAGTCATCTCATTTTCAAGGCCAGTTCGAAAGAAAACGATTTTCTTTCAAACTGATTTTTGCGTTTAGTTTATTCTCCTTACCCCTCACCTCCGAATAGCACGGTTGGCTACGTACGGTGCGAAAGAAGTTCAACATACATACATGGACTCACACAGAGACCCATAGACTCACACAGAGACCCATAGTCTGTTGTCCTTAAACTGCACCTCGATGAGCGACGTTCATGGGAACAGAAACAAACGACAGTAGCGGTAGAAGAGTCGTAAAGAGGTGGATGGCCACCAGTAAGCGAGTCAGTGGAGTGAATTGGCGAGTCCTGGATCAACAAACAACGCGACTGCTTTACGTTGAATGCTGTCAAGTGCAGTGAGGTGGGCACTGGGCGCTCTGCCCCAGATGACAGCAGTGTTCCAACTTGGGGTGGTCAGATGACATATGCCAGGCATGGTGGGAGTCATGCCTTCCTGTCGCGTGTGAACACACCTCCCAGTATTATTATTTCTCCGCCGTGGCTGCCTGTAGTCCAGCACTATCGAGGCAGCAGCGAGGGTTGGTGGGTCACTGTAACAAGTGTTGCGAAACTCTCTTCCCGTGGGCGTCGCGGATGTGCCTTCATAGCTCATCGGATTCCTCCTGCAGTCTAAATAAAGATTCTGGTTCTGAATCGGCCGAAAACCTCTTAAAATGAAAACCCAACGCTGAACCCTCGTGAAAAAGAGTCCTACCACCCAGTGTGGCCTTCCTAGATAAACAAAGTCAGTACAATTATTAAGACTCAAGCTAGATTTGAAGCTTTCGTGACTGCAAGGATTCATATTTTTTTCGGTAAAGTCACGTAGGTAAAAAAACAATAATGATAACAACTAAATTAAATCACGACGTTTCGGGCGCAACACAAGCGTCCGTCATCAGGTGAGAAAGCATGGCCTACTGCCGATGCAGACTGCATCGCTTGTGTTGCGCCCGAAACGTCGCGATTTAATTTAGTTGTTTTAAATTATTTTATTTTTTACCTACGTGACTTTACCCAAAAAACCAAAGAGTAAGACTCAAGCTCATGCACTGCGCAGGGGGTCAGTGCGGAAAGGGGGGGGGGGGGGAGGTGGAATAGAAGAGGGGGGGGGGGCGGTGTCTCGCGGGACCTGCGCACCTTCAGGTACCTCCGCGTGAGAACGATGATCCGCACCGCGGCCCGCAGCTGCACCCCGCCCTGCCGGTACCGCTGGAACCGCCGCCTGCGCAACGACAACGAGCCACGTCACGGGGACGGCCACCGCCACCGCCGTTACCGTCGCCACCCTCCTAGAGAGCCCCCGACGTGCACACACAGGTCAAAGGTGGCTCACGTCCTGTTCCTGGAACACAATCGCCTTGTTGGGGTACAGGCGGTGGCGCTGCGCGTGGAGACGAATAATGCGCGTTACCTTTGTTTCCACGGATTGATATAAGAAAAATAGGAGGCGATTCGAGTGAACTTGGGTGTGGCGCAATTTGACCCACAATTCCAGTGGACGGACGACCAGAGGTTCGAAAGTTGACTTTTCGAGTTAGTTGAGGTATCACGTGAATTGGGTAGTCCTCTCCCCAGAAATTAATATTTTCGCTTGGCTCGAATTTTGACGCAGAGAACTCAGGCCAGCCCGAGATAATCAGTATTTTGTCCAAAAACATGGAAATGGTGTTAATGGCCAGAGAGAGGCAAATAGGGTAATGATTATCCATAAGTTCTTCGGTTCATACAAATTGGATATAAGTTTTATATATTTTCTATAAACACACATACAGACAGCCCATGCACCTTCTCATTCGGTCTCTGCCAGATTTCACACCTAAAGCCCATACGTCATACTCATGTTGTAGAAGTAAAATGTTAGGAAGATTGATGAATGGGGCGCCGCTGTGGAGAGATGTTAACTGGCTCACCTGATATACAGGAGGTCGTGGGTTTGATCCCAACCCTGATGCCTGTAAATTTGAAGTTTGCATGTTCTCCCCGTGGTGGTGTGGATTTTTCTCCAGATCCTCCGGTTTTCCCCTCCACATTTAGAAACATGCGTTTAGAGTATTTGGCTGCTATAAATTTCCACGTGATAAGCCACTTCGTTAAACAATCATTTGTGGCCAGGTCACTTCTGAAAAAGAGCCATATAGCTCAGTAGGCTTTACCTGGTAAAATAAAAATAGTTCAGTTCAAGTGGGTGGCAAGGCCCCTTCATGCATAATTACAAAAAATACCGATCTATTCAGATTGCTATATGGAGCGGTGGCGCAAATGTTTAGTGCACTGCGCCATAAACGTGGCGGCACATAACATGAAGGGCGAGCGACTTCTGAACAAGTCCCCGGACCCTCCCTTCGACAACGCACACGGACCCAGCATGAGGTGGAGTACGGTCAAACAACCCCCACGACTGGTGGACAAAAAACCGAAATTAATTATACAAAGATAATTAATCACTTTAACACGTAGAATTAATCACGCAGGATCAGTAACCTGAAAAGGACCAAAATAAATGCTGACATCTCTCATGCCCATAAAGTACAACCCCACTCACTGAACTTTATCCCATCCCTGTCAAACTGGAGCCACCCTTTTCAGTGACGCACACGAAAGCTTGTACGCACGCACGCAACCCACACCCACACAAATTAGACTTCTGGTCTCTCAAGCCCTCGCCGAGTTAAATAGAATAACAAACTTGAACTTAGAACCAAAAACAATACGGCAGTTTCTATTTATATAGAGCATAGGGGTGCCTGGTGATGAGGACATCTTATCTGCCTCGCCGAGTACCCAGGAGGTCGTGGGTTCGATCCTGTACGCTGACGACGCCTGTTGTATATTTGGGGCACGTGTCCTCTCTCTCCCCGTGGTGGTCGCGTGGATTAATCTCCGGGCTCCACCGGTTAGAATCAACACACGTTTAGATTATTAAACTGCTGCTATAATTATCCACGTGCGATGACGAAATTGGCCACTTTGATGAGGTATCGTCACGCATGTGTCCAGGCCGCCTCTGAATAAGCGCTAACAGTTCCGTGTGCTTTACCTGGTAAATAATAAAATGTTAGTTCAGTTCATCTCCTAAACATGACCGCACATCATGGCATCGGTCGGGGAGGTTTGGATCATTCGTAGCGATCGCCACCTGCGAGTGTCCGAAAACTTGTCAGGACACCTTCTGAAAGACAGTCACGAGACTCTGTGAGGCCTTTCTGGGTAAACAAACGTTAATACTAATCAATATATACAAAGATCTGGACTCACTGCCGCTCATTCGCGTTTTAGTATTTAGTTTGTGTTCAAGATAACGCATGCACATACACAGATAACGTTCCCCTTGTTAGCATTAGATACCTTTGTAGGTGCGCCCGATTACAAACTTAACAACACACAAGGGGGTGGGGGTAGGGCCAGGAACAAAAGACAAAGACCCCCAGTATAGCGTTAACAGACTGTTGGGGCAAGTGCTGTTAAAGATCAGTTGAGCACACATACAGGCACACATGATTCTGTAAAGCAGCGGATTCCCAACTCCGTGGCAAGTTTGACATCTCTAGGGCAAACATACGCGAGTCCTTACATTTTTCTAAGAGCTCGGGGCCTGTGGTTACGTAATACTAGAGAGTGAGACAGAAGATCCTGCGTATAGCACCGAGCTAAGGGTTCTGCATGAAGGTGTTCAGGAACACCGCTTGTATATGGATTGCGGCTGCAGGATCTAGGCTACGGGGGTTTACCGACATCGAAACAATATGACACGATCTTGATTCATGACACCAATGCAACGTTAACTCCAAGCCTGATCCCACTGAGGCCATGCAGCAAGCAGCAAATCCGGCGCCACCTGTCCCACGTGTTAAGTTCTTTCCGGGCGGTTCTGCGTGATCTCCCCCCCCGCGGGCAGCGCAAGCACCTGGCCCTGAAGCCGCGGATGTGGGCCTGCAAGACCACGGCCTTCTCTCGGAAGACGCGGTACTGCTTGCGGAGGATGTAGCCCCGCAGGTGCCGCTGGATGGTGATAGCTGCCACCTTGACCCGCCGCTCGCGCTCCCTGTCCAGTCGCACGTAGAGCGCCTCCTTCATGAACACCTGGACACCGCGCAAGCACACACGCGTGTGTATGTTGTATGTATGTATGTTGAACTTCTTTCACACTGTACATAGCCAACCGTGCTAATCGGACGTGCGGGGGAAGGACGACAAACTAAACACAAAAAGCAATTCAAAAGAAACGAGTTTTCAATTTAGATTTAAGAGTGCATAGCTCCAGTGGCTTCCTAATACGGAAAGAGCGTTCCAGACGGCCGCAGAAGCACATCTTAAAGTGCTCGATGCGATGACCATCTTTGTTCGACGGCTAGCCACAGCACAACGGCAGTGGGGTTAGAATAAAAGAAATATATAATTGACGGTATTCGTGCAAAAACTGCACGTCACAACACCGTACAAGAAAACAGCAAAAAAAGATAACAATTTAATACTCAGCAGCGCTACCGCGTGTGTGCAATTACCGGAAAATGGATTCCGAGTCGACTCAGAAGTTCTGGGTGCGATTCGTTTTGCTTTCGTTGCTTTACACGCTTCCGACAATCTGTACTCTGTGTGTTCCTCCACCACCCCCCCCCCCCCCCCAATTGTAACCCAACTGTTGTCAGTGTCGTGCAACTCAACTAAAATTCCACAAGGAACTCTCGGACAACTACATCCGAGATCCCTTCAAGTGACGTCGGGTCCGCTCAATAGGGGGCAGCACTTTCCCGCCCGTCACGTTACAGGGATAAATGGCTTGTTGCGTTACATTTAATTCTCAGAGCGGGAATTTAGCCAAAATTTAGTGCAGAATCAAATTTAACGAGACGGTTTATTGTGTGCGGTCCGCGGTGAGCCCGCCAATGCACTGCACTTGAGAACGCAGTTTTATGCAGGTGTCTGAGCCACCCACCCAGCTCGACAATCTGTATTCGCTTAATACGTGCGAGTGCATTTCTCTCGCACATTTCTTAGCTTTGTACGCATTAGCTCCGAAATACACTCTACTTTTGTCAAAGGTATTTGAAAATCCTCTTCGATACTCGGTACAGAAAATGCTTCCCCTTCAGCTTGGCCATCTCCTGGCAACTGCACTCCTGTCTCACCTGGCTGAGGCCTATCCTGAATAGGCCCTCGGGCTCTGGCTTGAGGGTGTTCAGGATGGAGAGGCACCCGTTTTTCCCTTCTCCAGTGGTTTCTGTCAGAACTGCATATCTGAGCCGAACAACATAATGTATCATCATTTACACATTAAACCATTGAAATGAAACAAAAAATATTCTACCAGGTAGCTATTTTTCAGAAGCGACCTGGCCACCAATGGTAGCTCAATGAAGTGGATTATCACGTGGAAATGTATATCAGCCAAATACTCTAAATGCATGTTGATTCTAAATGTGGAAGGAAAAACCGGAGAACCCGGAGAAAATTCCACGTGACCACGGGCAGAGAGAGACACGCAAACTCCAAAAATGCAGACGTCAGGGTCGGGATCGAACCCAGACGCACTCCTGTATACCAGGCGAAGCAGTTAACATCTCGCCACCGTGACGCCATTGACATTCGCATGTAAAACCATTTGTATACAAAGATCGCCAGACATTGTGTTGACCGCTAACAACAAAACTAAGTGGGCTTGAGCAGGACACACGGCTATAACGGATGTTGATTGACGGATGATACAGGCGACAGAATGGCAGCCGAAGAGAGAGCGCATGCCCAAGAGGATGAACCACGGTGGAGATGGAGCAATGGGGTCAGCTCGAGCGTAAGGAGATGGGATGGATTTTGGTGTCGCAGGAGCGTGAGAGATGGAGCCAGGACATGTTAGAATGGACGATGGTCGATGACCAATAATAATAATAATGGAGTGCCAGCCAAGGCATAGAACGCGCAGAGGATGTTTTTTTCCAAGGAGATGGAGCAATGAAAACAGGCCGTGTGTAGGTGCTGGTTGGATTGCTACATCGCAGCTAGATTCGGGAGAGATGCCTGCGGCTTGGGGAGGGGCTTTCATCCAGCGGTGGATGGACCGTGTCTCATGATGATCTGACATGTGTTGACCCACATGGGTGGGTGTTTTGTGGCAGGGCGAACCTATATGAGAGTTAGTTAAGTAACTGCGCAGGTTAGGAAGGGCTGCCACGTACCGGAGGCAGACGCGCCTTTGTGATGCCAGTAGGCTTGTTCGGGGCTTATGCGTGTAGAGTTCCAACTTTCCGAATGCATTGCCATCAAAAGTACAAAGGCACAGGCGTTCGTGACGTTAGAGGCCACGAGGCCTCCCCCACCTCCTGATGAAGGTGTCAAAGGGCATCCGCACCGGGAATCCGGCCTTGCGGATTCGAATCGTCTCCAAGATCCCCAGGTACCGCAGCTGGTTCCGTACGAGCTCCGGCTCAAACGAGCCGGCTTCCTGGTGAACGGAGATCACAAGCACGGTCACTTTAAACGTCGCACTCCTTGAAATGTTACAAACGCGTCGATCGGAGAACGCCCATTTTGTACGTATGCTGAACTTCTTTCGCACCGTACGTAGCCAACTGTGCTAATCGGAGGTGCGGGGGAATGACAATAAACTAAACACAAGAAGCAGTTCTAAAGAAATTAGGTTTCAATCTAGATTTAAAAGTGCTATATAGTTCCAGTGGTTTCCTAATATCGGAAGGAAGAGCGTTCCAGACGGCCGCAGAAGCGCATCTGAAAGCGCGCGATGCAGTGGCCGTCCTTGTTCGATGGCCAGCCAAAAGCCGCTGCTGCGAGGATGACCGGAGTTTGGGTGATGGTTTATATGCAGGCTAAAGGCATAATTAGTTTAACATGTAGGCTTTCGCGACCGATATCATCCATAACGGGTTTTTTGGGTTAGATCGCGTGAATATATAAATGTGTCGTTAAAACCCGCCACCACCCGACACAAATGTGTGTCGTAAAAAACTGGCAGCTGCCCGATGGCGCTGGTTGTAAGTAGCAGCAAAACGCCGCAACAACTTGTGCAATGCCGTGGAGTGCTCGCTCTCACACACACCGGTGTGCCGCGGCAGTACGTTTGTTCACGTGACAACTTTTATGCATGGGCTATGTCGGGTGGAGGAGGATATACAACACACATTTTACTTGTGCGATCTGACCGACAAAATATCAAGTCGGTTTCAATTGTTTCTGCTTCAAACCCTATTCCTCTGAATTCTAAATGCATGAGTAGGATTTTTTTGTAATTTAACGGCCCTTGAATTTCCCCACGTCAAGTTTTTGAGACCGCACTTATTACGATTTAGAAAGTCAATCCGAAAACCCTGTGAAATGTTGCCCTCGGTGCGCCATTTACCTTCCTGGAGTTTGGCTTCAAACATCGAATCAAACACGTGTTGCACCTGCAGAGGAGAACCATTCAGAGACGGAATTACGAGGGCAATCATCCACAATTAAAAACATTTTTTTCCATTCCTTTTTTTTGTTAGGTCCCAAGGTGTCCCTTGCAACATTATACTTTTTTATTTATTTAAAATGGCTCACAACTCCCACAAAAGGGTTTTTTTTCCTCCCTCCAAGCGCTTAAACGCAAGATGTTCACACAGCCCACACACACCGATACTCGGCGCTTCACACGACGCAGCGAAGGAAAACGAAGGCACATAGCTGCCCACAATGCACTGGGCCAAAAAACGAACGAAAAGTGCCAATGGGCAGCTACGCGCCCTTCATGCGCCACTTGCTGCAGCACTGCGGTGGATGTTGTTAACCGGGGAGGTGATAAAACGATCAAGTCCACCTCGGCGGCGGGTGGAATGTTGCAGCGCAGGATCGCGAGAGGTGGCAGTGGCTTGAGGAAGCCTTCATCCAGCAGTGGACTGACCGTGGCGGCCGATGACGATGATCACGATGATGACGCATTTCAAACTGTCAAGATTTAGAGAGGTATATGCCCTTGTGGGAGAGCCAAAGAGGTTGCCTATCTCGGAGAAAGAGTGAAGAAATCGGCTGGGAATTTCTTCGAAGCTTCTTCGCACAGAGGTCAACCACACTTTTGAAGGCCCCCCCCCCCCCCCCACCGTGGCCCATCAGCGCCTCCTCCTCCTGTGTGGCTTTTCCCCACTAACCACTCACTGCTCCATGCGTGACAGCAGCTCCTGCAGGGAATGCTGGAAGGCGGAGGAGACCGTGTGGCCCGAGGGGCCGCCGCGGGAACCCGGCACCGCCGCAGCCACCGCCGGATGGCGCCGAGTCTGAAAGATCTCGGCGAGCAGCTGAGGACAGGAGGTCGGGCGCGGGACACACGAGGGCAGCTCGGTGACTCGAGGGAGGTGGACTCAGCGGAGACAGCCGCATGTCTGCACGTGCGCACGGTGGGTCTTTTCCTTGGTTATCGGCTGCGTATTGATCAGGCGTGTGTATAGATATGTACATGTATCTTTGTTGAACTTATATGCTTGGTTCTTTCAAGAGATGTTTTTTTCTTGCTGTGGTTTTCACACCTGATGATGATTGCTTGTGTTGCAATCGAAACGTCGTGAGAATTTTATTGTTTTATTATTTATTATTTTATTATTTTCCTTCTACGTGACTTTACCGAAAGAACCAAGAATATGAATCCCTGCAGTCACGAAAGCTTTAAATCGAAATTTATGTTGAACTTCTTTTGCACCGTAAATAGCCAACTGTACTATTCGGAGGTGCGGAGAATGGACAACAAACTAAACACAAAAATAAGTTCTGAAGAAATCAGTTTTCAATCTATATTATTTAAAAGTGCATAGCTCCAGTGGCTTCCTAATATCGGAAAGAAAGAGCGTTCCAGACGGCCGCAGAAAGTGCACGATGCGGTGACCACCTTCTTTGTCCACCCCTAGATGGAAGTGTGTGTGCGTGTGTATAAAATATTGTGCTGTAGTGGTGTGGTATTTGTTTTTATGTTCAGCGTGTGGCAGTGGCGAGTGAGTGTGTGCGTGTGTTGATTTGTGATCGAGGCAAGTGTTTGTGATGATCGTGTGGCAGTGGCGAATGGTTTCTGCTGAGCGCGTGTGTGGCAGTGGTGGTGATGTGATGGTGAAATGAGTACCTGGTGCGATGTGTAAACATCGCCACTGGGGAGACAAAGGCGGTCGGGCGTGGTGCTGGCCACCCACCCCCTCGTGTACCGTTCCGGCCTTCATAGGTGCTCGCTAACAGCACTTGCCCCTACAGTCTGTTAAGGCTATACGGGGGATCTAAAGATCTAAAGATGCACCTATCCTGGCACAAGCGCAATGGTGACGTCACCGCGACTTAGTGGCGAATAGCAGCTGCTGATATGAGTATGTAGTTTGCCATCAGTGCGTGACAGTGGTGAGTATTCGGATCGGGTGATGGTAGCGAGCGGCGAGCGCTGGCTGCACCGTGGAAAGGGAGCTACCGTGCAGCTGCTGCCGAGGAAGAGGTCCGCCACATCCTGCCGCACGTGCTCACGATTCTTCTCCACGAAATGAGACACCTGCACGCGGCAGAGCGCAGCGGGACGACGCGAACGTTTATTCAGCTCAAAGTTGACTCGATCATAATCGTCGCTCAAGCCTGGCCAGCGAGCCGAGAGTCGGGTTGCCATTCTCCGAGGAGAATATTTCACAATGCCGACAGCGTCTGGAGCGGTGCGCGATTTGTGAGGCAAGGGACAACGGCCGCGCCTTTTAATGTCCCTGGATGACGTTCACATTTCTCAGGACAGGCTTCAATTTTGGATGCTAAAAGTCCCAGTGTTTGTCATTTGCAAGTAACAGACCACTCAATAGAATACATTTGCATGCAGTTTCTCCCCTCTTGTGGAATTGATAGAGAGTATGCTTCTCTTCCCTACGATCTGTCCCGGATTTTTGCTCCTCAGAAGTGGAAACCCGAGCGATGATGCCTCTGCGCCACCCAGCACGTCCGAGGAGAAGAGGAGCCTCCATCCAGCCACCACACACAAGAAGCATCACACAGGCAGCACAGAGGATCCCTCATACAGACATCAGATAGATGAGCCCACTTACAGACATCACACAGAAGAACCCTATTACAGGCATCACACAGAGGATCCCTCATACAGACATCAGATAGATGAGCCCACTTACAGACATCACACAGAAGAACCCTATTACAGGCATCACACAGAGGAACCCTCATACATACATCAGATAGATGAGCCCACTTACAGGCATCACACAGAGGAACCCTCATACATACATCAGATAGATGAGCCCACTTACAGACATCACACAGAGGAACCCTATTACAGGCATCACACAGAGGAACCCTATTACAGGCATCACACAGAGGAACCCTCTTACAGGCATCACACAGAGGAACCCTATTACAGGCATCACACAGAGGAACCCTCTTACAGGCATCACACAGAGGAACCCTATTACAGGCATCACACAGAGGAACCCTATTACAGGCATCACACAGAGGAACCCTCTTACAGGCATCACACAGAGGAACCCTATTACAGGCATCACACAGAGGAACCCTATTACAGGCATCACACAGAGGAACCCTCTTACAGGCATCACACAGAGGAACCCTATTACAGGCATCACACAGAGGAACCCTATTACAGGCATCACACAGAGGAACCCTCATGCAGACATCACACGGAGGACCGACCAGCCTTCATGGAGGCTCCTAAACCTCAGGAGGCCTCAGGAGGCACGGTGAGAGCGGCCCACGATGGACGTGCCTGGTAGGTGACCCGGCCTGCGTAATGCTTTATCGTGAACTCAGGCAGAGGGATCTTGGGCTTGCTGTAGAGCTCGTTGCCACCGTGGTGGTAGTGGCACTTCTGCAAGAAGCTGTGGTCTGAGGCCTGCACCAACACACACACAAATAATCACCCGTATCGCCTTAACAGAATGTTGGGGTGGCTACGGTACACGAGGGTGGTCAACACCACGAACCCGCCACCTTTGTCTCCCAAGTGGCGATGTTTACTACACACCGCACCAGGTACTCATTTGAGGCTGAGTCGAGCTAGGGGAGGCCCAGGACCGGTTCAAATATTTGCCATTATTATTGGTCGTGAGCGGGAATCGAATTCGTGTCGTTGGGTTCGTAGCGCAGCGAACCAACCGCAACACTACCGCTGCCCACATCATTCCTGCACACGCAGACACAAAGATAAAGATCCCCCGTGTAGCCTTAACAGACTGTTGGGGAAAGTGCTGTTAGCGAGCACCTCTAAAGGCCGGCACGGCACACGAGGGGGTGGGAGGCCAACACCACGCCCAGCCGCCTTCGTCTCCCCAGTGGGGATGTTTACCACATCGCACCAGGTACTCATTTGAGGCTGACTCGACCTAGCACCGGATCAGATCATATAATGGTCACTGGTGTTGGCCGTGAGCGGGTTCGTAGCGTACACCACCGCTCCCCATATCATTCCACCACACGCAGACACACGCACGCGCGCACACGCAGACACACACGCAGACACACACACACACAGGCTCGGACCTGAGGGAAAGCGGTTTGGTCGTCAAGGATGCGCAAGATGCCGTGCGGTTTTTGTGCGATGAGGGTGAGGCAAGGCTGATTGTCGCAGAATGGAACCTCCTTCCAGCTCAGCCGGTCCCGCACATACTCCTCCTGCGCGCTCGTCCAGGCGAACACAAAGGCGAGCAGGTTCACGCAAAACTCCATCTCCACGGTCGCCGAGCGGGAGCCGCAGGCTAAGGGGTCGTCAATAAATGACGTGACGCGATTTTGGACGATTTTTGACCCTCCCCCCCCCTCGTCACACGGCGTCACAAAAAGTCAGACCCCCCCCCCCCCTTCAAATATGACGTCACAAAACTCTGCCCCCCTCCCCCCCCCAAACATGCTTCAAATGGCTTTAAACTATTGTCATTGTAGTGCATATTTAATGTGGCGCTGCACTCTGATGTTGTAGGAGAAAACATTTATCAAAAAGTCTATTTAATTAAGTAGAACCTGTTGTTTATATTTATTGAAAGTTGTGCATTTTGATGTGACGTCACATTTCTCAACCCCCCCCCCTCGTCACACATCGTCACAAATATCTGACCCCCCCCCAGGTGCGTGACGTCACTTGTGGACGGCCCCTAAGCTGGACGGCTGCCGGGGCCGTGAGCCGGCGCCAACGATTGCTCTGCAGTCCTCTACGTATCAAGATGCTTCCACCCACTCTGCGAGAGTTCATTACACTGGTCAACACACTTTTTCTGGCATAAGGTATTCCAACGGTTTTAATGTAATTTTGGGATGCTGATTCCAAATCTGGCATCAGTTTTTGTCTATCACATCAGGTTTTTGAGATATCAAATGTTGCATTTTCAATAAAAACGGCAGAAGAAAAATATTAAATAAATGTGGATATCAACATAAAATTATATTATAAACACACTATCCTAAAAATACAGCACCATATTTTAACACTAAAGCAGTCACTGACTCGCAACAACTTGCAATCATAAGTGACAGAGTTAATTTCGGGTAAAATCAATGAAAATGGGGTATGCCGATAGCATAAAAATGAGATGTGATAGAGCAAATCTGAGATCAGATTTGGAATCAGTACCCTGAAATTAGTCTAAAACAGCTGCAAAAGTCCAGGCCAGAAAAACATGTTTTTTTTATTGACCAGTGTAATGCACGTGGGGAGGAAACCGGAGCGCTCGGAGGAAACTCACGCGCGCGAGGGGGGGGGGGTGCAGCAACACTCCATCCCAAACAGAAGGGACCGACATTAGTCCACACTTTGCTCGACTGCGTTCTGCTCGCAGAGCCAAGGGGCACTGCATTTCGACGTCCGCGGGGGGGGGAGGGGAGTCTCGCTGCGCCACAAGGCCGCGTGCGTAGCCACCGACGCCCACCTGCTCCTGCTTGAAGATGATCTTGTTGATGAAGGACTGCAGGCACTCGTTGGCGTAGTTTATGCAGAGCTGCTCGAAGCTGTTCACACCCAAATCCTGCAAGTACAGCCGCAGGGGAAAAGCGGCCACCCACTCACTCTCTCGCTCTCTCAGAGCCTCTTAAAGAGCGATAAATCTCTCCACACGCAAGTGCGAGCAGTATTCGAACGTGCATCAGCAAATTCATGTTAAACCTGTTCCATGCAATGCCACAAACGTCTGACAATTCGTGAGCTGCGGTTTTTGTTTTAAGTTAATCTGGGCAGCAACGGATTTGGTCTCCTTAAGTTCACTCGTTTTTTTGTGTGCGTTAATTATCACCTCATTGGAAACCCTATCAATGCAATGTCCCAGGTATATAATGGTTCATATTATTGCATCGACAAAAATCACAGAGAGACATTGAAACGAACAGCCGGAGTAGAGAAGAAACACAACTCTGAGGCATCACTTTTGACTTTGAAAAAGCGGGCTTGAGCAAGACACATCATGCTTCGAAGGGATGATGGCTCTTGGATGGGAAAGAAAGGTAGCCAAAGGCAAGACCACAATCGACAGCGCAACCAAGAGTGGAGATGGAGCAACGGGTTCAGTTCACGTGCCAAAGTGAGATGAATTGTGGCAGCACACAGGACCGTGAGGAATGGCGGTGGTGTCGGTGGTGTCGGTGGTGCGGGGGGCGCCTTCATCCAGTAGCGGATAGAGCCTGGCTGATGTACATTATGACGATTACGATTACATCTAAAGAGCTATAATCTACTCGTTACCGCCGGGTGTGTCGGTGAAGAGGGAAACTACGGCGCAACAAAACGCCCGAAGCACCTCAAAGCCGTAAATGTCGAGAATGGCGAGGGTTACACCCTGCTGCGTGGAGGCCCCCTTGGCGTTGAGGCGCGCGATGATCCAGGCGAACAGCTGAGTGTATAGCACCTTGGCCAGGGTGTCCCTGCAAAGCATCGTGGGAGAAATGTTTTTCTTGATTGTCGTGGCCAGTGGCATGGCCGAGCGGTTAGTGCCACAAAACTTATTTGTTGAGTACCTAAGTAGTATAGAGATATATTCTTGGGTCTTTCGGAAAAGTCACGTAGGTATAAAATATAAAATAAATTAAATCACGACGTTTCGGGCGCAACACAAGTTCCCGTCATCAGGTGGAACAACCACAGCAATAAACAATTGCTGAAGCAGTGGTTGTTCCACCTGCTGACGGGCACTTGTGTGTGCGCCCGAAACGTCGTGATCTAATTTATTTTATATTTTATGCCTACGTGACTTTACCGAAAGAACCAAAGAGTATGGATCCCGGCAGTCACGACAACTTCAAGTCTAGAATGAATCCCGTAGTTAGGTTCAAATACAATTTAAAAAAATAACCTAACCTATCTACGTGACTCTACGTGACTTTACCGAAAGACCCAATAAAATTATTTCCTGCAGTCACGAAAGCTTTAAGTTAGTATGGAGATGAAGACGTAGAATTTTTTTTTTAATCTAAAATCGATAGTGGAGCAACGAGTGAGGAACAGCTAATTATAGAACCAGCATGCGCAAAAATGGTACAAACGAGCGTGGGACATTCTATCCTCTTATTTCTACTCCTTTTTACCACAGACGCCCCCAGAATTCATTGCGAGCCACACGGACGACGCTCACCTGGCTTCGACCGAAGCCTCGACAGAGAGAGGGGAGAAAATTTTCTCCCGCATCGTCTCCTGCAAACAAAGACTCCGTGTGATTACACAGCGGGCACCGATCCTTAAGTTGAAGAGAATATAAATGTGTATCTATATATGTATGCTGAACTTGAGAATAGGTTTTCCCCTTTTTTATGGCAACAAAACAGGTGTTAAGATGTTAAAACACCAAACTGAAACCTTTTACAAGGAATCATGTCTGCATTAACCACAATGCTTGTGGTCAGAATGCAAACAAAAAACATACTCTGATAATATATACATTGTCCACACCAGAGACGGCTTTCATCAAAATAAAATCATCATTGCTACATGATGGTGATGATTATGATCGTGATGATCATGCTGATGAGGATCATACATACACACATCTTTCCCCTATTTCGGGCCACCAAATAAAAAAAAAATGTATTCTAACTTCATAGTTTCCAGTGCGAGGTCACAGGGTGAGCGGATCGGTGCCTGACCGTGAGCTTGTAGGTGATGGTCATCTGCAGCTGCTGGAAGGAGACCTGCAGGAGGTCGGCAGTGATGCGCATCTCAGGCCCGCTCGCCACGCACGCCACCTCCTGGCGGTCCCTCTGCAGGTGAACGTGGCGCACACAAGAGGTGGAGCACACAGACATGGAGCGCACGCGGGTGAGCGTGGAGGGGGAACACATTGAGCAGATAGGTGGAGCACACATGGGTGAGAGTGCAGGAGGGGGGACACAGATGTGGGGCACATGTTGTTGAACATCGAGGCAGGATCACAGGTGGGTGGACCATGTATGTATGTTGAGCTTCTTTCGTACCGTACGCAGCAAACCGTGCCCATCGGAGGTGCGGGGAAAGAACAACAAACCAAACACAAAAAGCAGCTCCAAAGACATGAGTTTGCAATCTAGATGATTTCAAGGTGCATATCTCAGCACACGTGGAAGGTCGCGTAGGTGTTGGGCAGGCGTGTCGCGCGAGCCCATGTGCGCACGTACGTTGGACTTCTTTCGCACCGTACGCAGCCAAACCGGGGACAGCGGGCGGGGGGGGGGACGGCAAAATAAACGCAGCCAAGAGGCGCGGGCGAGGAGGCGTCCTTGCGTCGTCGTCGCCGCCGCCACAACAGCGCGTCGAGCCGCACCTCGGCGCGGGCGAAGTAGACGTTGCCCAGGTGCAGGATGGCGGCGAGGATGCGGAACAGGGCACCCCGCTCCTCGAGCGAGAGCCCCAGGCGCTCCAGCGCCCCCCGCAGCCGCTGGAAGTCTCGGCCGTCGGACTTCCCCGGCAGCTCGCACACGCCGCCCTGCCAGCGTGAGGTGACGGCGGGGGGGGGGGGGGGGGGGGAGGCACGGGGATGAGGGGGGGCACGGGGATGAGGGGGGGGCACGGGGATGAGGGGGGGCACGGGGATGAAGGAGGGGGGCACAAGGATGAGGGGGGGTGGGCACGAGGATGAGGGGGGGGCACGGGAATGAGGGGGGGCACGGGGATGAGGGGAGGGGGCACGGGGATGAGGGGGGGTACGAGGGGGTGGGGGGGGCCATGTCAGGGGCAAGCTAAAAACCCAACCAAGGTCATGCGAGGTCGGTCTGAACATTTAGCAGCTGACGCTCACGAAATTCCCCAAGTTGCCGAATGACCGTTATGACTGGTCAACAACACAGCTGTTTAATGATAAGGACCGTAAAAATCATTGTTAATGTTGCTGACATCTATCAAAAATGAAATATCATACAGTGTCGTTATTAGTTTTACTTGGTAAAAACATTGATGCAGCCTTGTAAGACGAGGCACCATTGATGGCCAGCTGGATTTATTTTCCTTACCTGTGTGAGACAATAGTGCTTACTGACTCACCTGTGTGAGTCAATGTTCTTTTCCGACTCACCTGGTTGAGGTAGTAGTACATCTCGGCATCCTGCAAACCCAGCCTCTGCTTCTGCTGGGGTGGCAGTCCCACCAGGAGCTCGTAGAACACGTGGTAGTTCCTCTCGTTGGCGGCCTGCATGCGGCGGTGCGTGGAGGGAGAGGCGTTTGCAAATCCATCGAGATGCGTCGCGAGGAGTGTTTCTGAAACCCTCGCTCACACGTAAGATCGTGGCGGGGAGAGGGAGATCGGACAACAAGGGAAGTCGTACAATCTGTAGGTTGCAAGCGAAAAGCGCCGCAAGTGAAATTGCAGAAGTGATGTCGGGGAACATTTGAATACAAATCCGAAACAATATTTTTTGGGATCCTCTGAACTTTCCACGAAGTATCAGTGCTTTATGCATTTCCTCACCTGATACACGACCCTTGACCTCTCGAGCAAATACTCGGAGGTGATGGAGCCAGAGATGACACCCCTAGAGCAGAGAGCATCGGGAATATTCCACGTAAACATTTGTAGGTACATCGCAAAGTCCCGACTAAATCGGCACACCGATTGTGTCCTCGCCACATAGAGAGTTTGAGGATGTTTTAAACGAGTCAGGCAAGGCCTCACTATGGCCGTCCCACCAGAGGGTACGGATTTGTGGTGTGAAACTGCGTACACGTGAGTATGTAAGTATGTATGCATGTTGAACTTCTTTCGCACCGTAGCAAACCGTGCCAATCGGCAAACACACGCCCACTTGAGACAAACACCCAGCAAGCACTCCTCAAATAATTACCACTTCAAATTGAAACGCGCCACACACTATTCGCTCCCTCTCCACGAGACTGTGCAACTTGAAAGGTGTGAGGAGCCACAGACAAGCGGGGAGGCAGCGGGGCAGTGAGCCAGAACCAATCATCTATATTTTAAAAAAGATGTCATACATAGAGTGTAGCGATTGGTTTTACTTGGTATAAACATTGATGCAGCCTTGTAAGTCAAGGCACCATTGATGTTCTTATTCTTAGGTTTTTTCGGTAAAGTCACGTAGGTAAAAAAATTTAATGAAAATTAATAAAAGTAAAATAAAAAATAAAATAAAAATCACGACGTTTCGGAGGCAACACAAGCTTCCGTCTTCAGGTGGAACCATCACAGCACGATGACTTTACCGAAAAAACCTAAGAATATGAATCCTTGCAGTTACGAAAGCTTCAAATCTAGCACCATTGATGGCCAGCTTGATTGATTTCCCTTACCTGTGTGATACAACAGTGCTTACTGATTCACCTGTGTCATACAACAGTGGCTAATCAGGTGTTGTCAGCCAATCAGTGTTCAAAAATGTGGGGGGAAGCCGGAGTGGCCGGAGAAAGCTCCCACGTGCGAGGGTACAGCACTAGTATATATCCCGCGCATATGGAACGGATGGAGATTCGTCCACATTTTGCTGTGCCCGCATTTCCCTGGCGAGCCAGAGTATGGCACCTCGACGCCCACGGAAAGGGAGTTTCACGAAATGTTGTGCGGTAATCCACCGAACCCTCGCTGCTTCCACAGCGCTGGATTGCAGGCCACGTGCATAGCCACCACCGCCTGGCTCATGGTGTGAGAGTAAGCAATGGGGAGGATGGGCCGGATAAAATAAAACGTAAAAACGTGAAACATGCAAATCATATGTAAATATGTGTATATATAAATATGTATACATTTGCATGTATTGTTGACCTGCGGAGGTAGAATGGGGGTGCACCTAAAATAGAATGTGTCATCTATGTTTATTGCTTTGGAAGTATTCATTTACGAGCTGGCAATTCTGCGGTTACATGGACAATGAGTCACAGGGATCCCTCAACGAGTGAGGGGACGGCTAATAACATAACCGGGCCCCCGAGCAAAAGGCACAAATAAGCACGGTTGATCCGCAACCAAATAATCCACCGAGCATTAACTGAACAGAGCACGTGAAAAACCAAACCAGCATCGTCAGGGACAGCACTTTAATCTCTGTAAAGAACGTGTCAAGAAAGTGGTGAATTTGTACGAAACGTTAACGCGTGTATGTTGAACTTCTTTGGCACCGTACGTAGCCAACCATGATAATTGTAGGTGCGGGGGGAAGGACACCAAACTAAACACAAAAAGCAGTTCTAAAGAAATTAGTTTTCAATCTAGATTATTTCAAAGTGGAAAGCTCTAATTGCTTCCTAATATCGGCAGGAAGAGCATTCCAGACCGTAGCAGAAGCGCACCTGAAAGGGCGCTATGCGGTGACCACCGTTCGATGGCCAGCCAAAGGCCGCTGCGAAGATGACGACCGGAGTTAACCGCGTGATGGTTTATGCTCCTTGACGAGCGATGAGCGGGGTATTTTTGGGTTCATTTGTGGCAAGGACTTTGTGAGCAACGAGCGTGACCTCATCTCGGACTCACCGCTCCACGAACACCTGCAGGTACTTGCCAAATCGGCTGGAGTTGTTGTTTCTCAGCGTCTTCGCGTTGCCGAATGCCTCCAGCACAGGGATTGCCTCCAGTATCTGCAGTGCGATATACAACGTGGCTTTATACAATGTAGCGCCTAGCGTCTACGTGCAACAGCATCTCGTAGATGCACCTCCGGTTACACCGGTGGGCTACGTACGGGGTAGCTGCTGCTACTGCTGCTGAACACATACCTGCTTTGAGGGGCCTACATGTTCCTGACGACAGCTGCTGTTGCTGCTGCTGCCCGCATACCTGCTTTGAGGGGCCCACGTGTTCCTGAAGACAGCTGCTGTGGCTGCTGCTGAACACATACCTGCTTTGAGGGGCCCACGTGTTCCTGAAGACAGCTGCTGTGGCTGCTGCTGAACACATACCTGCTTTGAGGGGCCCACGTGTTCCTGAAGACAGCTGCTGTGGCTGCTACTGCACGCATACCTGCTTTGAGGGGCCCAGTGTGTTCCTAAAGACAGCTGTTGCTGCTGCTGTTGCTGCTGCTGAACACATACCTGCTTTGAGGGGCCCACGTGCTCCTGAAGACAGCTGCTGTTGCTGCTGTTGCTGCTGAACACATACCTGCTTTGAGGGGCCCACGTGATCCTGAGGGCAGCTGCTGTTGCTGCTGCTGAACACATACCTGCTTTGAAGGGCCCACGTGTTCCTGAAGACAGCTGTTGCTGCTGCTGCTGAACACATACCTGCTTTGAGGGGCCCACGTGATCCTGAGGGCAGCTGCTGTTACTAGGCGTCGCCGAAAGGAACCCGAGAATCAGCTTGGCAGCCTCCGTCTTCCCCGATCCGCTCTCTCCACTGCACAAGGACAAACAAAAAAACCTTACTCAGGAGCTCTTTCCCACCCTTACTCAGGCACTGCTCTCTACGATGCAACCCAGAGACGTCACCCCCGGTGGCCAAATGTGAACTACCTCGCCTGGTCTACACAGGAAGATCGTGGGTTCGATCCCGGCCCTGACGCCTGCTCTGTATATATTTGGAGTTTTGCGAGTCTCTCCAACGTGGTGGCGTGGATTTTTCTCTGGGTCCTACGGTTGTTTTTACCTCCACATTTCGGATAAACGTGGATTTGCAAGAGCATTTGTCTGCTCTCAATGTCCACGTGAGAAGCCACTTCATTGGGCCGATAGTAGAATTTGTTGTAGCCAGGTCGCTTCTGAGAAAGAGCGATCTAGCTCATTGGACCTTACCTGGTAAAATAAAACATAAAATAAAAAATATTCTAAATTTAAATATATTGATTGCCAGACCTGATGATGACACACTGCTGACGCTGCTCGTTGCTGAGGGCTGACAGGGCCGTGTTGGCAATGGCAAAGATGTGCCTGGAAATGACACGGAAAGTCACGCTGGTCAACAACACTCATCCCGGCGCGGTGTAGTCCTCCATCTCTGTGAGGGCAGCGGCTATGCTACGCTCATACCGTGATACACTAACACCGTGATACACTAACACTGCTGTACACTAACACTGTGATGCACGAACACCGTGATACACGAACACCGTGATACACTAACACTGCTGTACACTAACACCGTGATACACGAACACCGTGATACACTACAATATTACTGTGATGCACTAACACTGTGATACACTAACACCGTGATACACTAACACTGCTGTACACTAACACTGTGATGCACTAACACCGTGATACACTAACACCGTGATACACTACAATATTACTGTGATGCACTAACACTGCTGTACACTAACACCGTGATACACTAACACCGTGATACACTACAATATTACTGTGATGCACTAACACTGCTGTACACTAACACCGTGATACACTAACACCGTGATACACTACAATATTACTGTGATGCACTAACACTGCTGTACACTAACACCGTGATACACTAACACCGTGATACACTACAATATTACTGTGATGCACTAACACTGCTGTACACTAACACCGTGATACACTAACACCGTGATACACTAACACCGTGATACACTAACACTGCTGTACACTACAATATCACTGTGATGCACTAACACTGCTGTACACTAGCACAGTGATGCACTAACACTGCTGTACACTAACACCGTGCCACACTACAATATCACCATGATATACAAACACCGCGTGACACTACACTTATTAAAACAAACCTCACAATGCAACACACTAATACAGTACTGCACAAACAGTATCAATGCACACGTGTCACACGGACGGTGTACTGCAGTACATTTACATCGCGTCTTAGCACCCCCACCCCGTCCCGTGCGTCCCGTGTGCAGTTGCACCGCCTGCGCACTCGATGGCTACACGCACTGGTGACCAGGGCTGCCCCAGAGGCTCATGGAGACCTGGGACAGAAGGCCACTTGGGGCCCCCCTTTCAGACCCATTGTGGTGGGACGGGGGTCTTCTTTTGTTTGAGGACTGAGACAAAGTTATCTTCCCACTCCACCGTTTATCTCTGCCGGTTATAACACGGTTCTGTACAGAGTGGTCCAGATGTCTTGAGAATCCCATTTAATTCTCTAAAACTTAATCTATATTTCGAAAGTAAGGTTTATTTAAAACGGACATGGGTATGCAAACGATAAAAACATGTTATGGGTCAATTAATTGGGGGGAGGGTCACAAGACATCTCTGGACCACCCTGTAGTGTATTTGAGATTGACTTCGTGGTACAATGCGTTGTCCTCCCAGTCATCAATCGAGTGGTGGGGTGCGTGTCTTGGCTCACGGTGGGTTTTCGGAGATCTCAGATCCCCGGTACATGGCAATCGTGTCCGGCCCGTAGATGTCCGTGGCACTGTAGGGATTCAATGAGAGGAGGATGCTCCCAATGTACGTCTGCGATATAACAGAACACAGGGGGGCTGGCATTAGAGTTGGTGACGACTGTACTCTTAAACAGGAGCAAGAAGACACGCAGTGAAACCGGTGTGACTTCTGCACCGTTTGCCATTCATGAATGAGTGATGAAGGCAGTCTTGTTCTCGCAATCGTTCCGAGTCATCTCCAAGGACTACATTTTACAGGCATTAACAAACCAGGCCATCCTGGGTATGATGTTAAGGGGCCGTCCATAAATGACATCACGCATTTGCATCAGACACCACACTCTGAGGGCCACTGTGATAAAGGGAATTCCAGCCGTGGACCTGCCCTTGGGCACAGATAACTTTTGAGATGAACAAATGATGCCTTATGGGCATCTGTAAAAAAAGCTGTATAGCTCCTCAGATTCCCCGAGTATAAATACATATTCTGATGACACCTCAAAGAGGTCACACGTGCAGTACGTGCACATTCCAGATAAGGCTGATTCTTGAGATACATGTGCGTGATAAAGGTGAACAATTACAGACACAGTAGTCCCTGGATTAACACTGACATCGGTTAACAGTTTTTATTACACACTTTCTATTAACTCACTGTCTGTTGTTGTCGTCATATCCTCAAATCTTGTAACTCAATTTTAACCCACTTACCAATGTGGTATCGACTGCAAACTTGGTATACTTCTGTCATACTGATGACAATACTATATTATATCATTAAACATACATATTATTAAACCAGATTTTTTATGTTATGTTTCGGCTTGGGTCTCATTGTCCACGCTCAACTGACGTTGGCTGTAAATGACCACGGCCCCTTACACTATGGAAAGCTTTGCGGCCACTTCCTGCAATCGTGGAGTTCTGTCGTTACGAGTAGGGTACATTTCATTAAAGCGTGTTTAAAAAAAAAAAGTATTTTTAAATATCACTTATTTCGGTTAACGTTTACGTTGTGACGAACGGTACCGCCGTGTTTTCGTTGTGTACGCGGTGGCGCCACGATCAGCCAATCGGAGCGCTCGTAAGCGGCGCAGAGGCGTGGCCTCAACCAATCAGCGACGTGCATGTGTGAGCCGTTTCGACCTCGACTGCCTTGGTTGCCATTGTACATTTTCTGTTTTGGCATGTTAATACACTTAAAAGTGAATTAATAGCGGTTGCCCCCCTTAAAGTTAATTCGCAAAAGGAAAAAGAGGCGGTAGGGAAGGAATTCGCCACAGAACAAAGCTGTAAATTTTGATCAGCATGAAAAAATTTACCCGTAAAAACAAAGTTTTTCACTATAAATCCTTTATATGCGTGGCGGCTAGAGTCCTCTCGTCCTCTGGCTTGAGATGGCTGCCACCTATGGGTCAGATGATTGCCTGCCACCATTAAGCAATTGGTAATTAAATATTATTTATTTTTTCCTAAAAAGTGTAAAGTTATGGGAAAACATTTTCACGAAAATAAATTGTCACGCACAACGAGTCTGTGTGCAAAATGTCAGCTCGATTGGATCACGGGAAGTGGGTTAAAAAACGACCGAAAGATTTGCACGGTCGTAAGCGCGCAAGCAAGTGAACTTAATATAAAGGATTTAAAAAGGGGTGCAAACCAGTGCCCATATTTGATGAACTGTTACTTCGGTGAACAGTAGTGTTCGTGGAACGGATCAAACACGTTAACAGTGTTAATCTTAAAGCCGTGCCCGCTGTGATGTTCCTAGGGTGCTCTCGTCGCCTTGACAACGTCCGTGCAGCATTTGAAAAGGTCGCGCGACTCGCATAAATGTTCATAATAAACGTTTATACTGGTAGGAACGAAGTGGACCAGACCACCAATAGATTATATCGTCCGTCCGTCCGTCCGTCCGTCCGTCCGTCCGTCCGTCCGTCCGTCCGTCCGTCCGTCCGTCCGTCCGTCCGTCCGTCCGTCCGTGTATCAACATCGCCCCCTACTGCAAACACTTGGCATGACCCTGTCCGACAAGATGGCCGCCCGCTCCCCCTGCGATCTGTGAATTAAACAAGATGGCCGTCGCTTCCGGCGCCTCACGGCGAAACTTTTTGACCGACTGACTATGGGCGAACTCATTTATTCTGGTGGGTGAACAGTGGCGGGGAGGGGTGGAGGAGGAATTGTTGATAAAAACAAACTTGCACCATCGTTACAGCTGCCGCGACGAGAGATGTGGGAGGAGAAGCGGCGACCGCTGCCTTGCAGGTGAGAGGTGCGTGTGTGTGTGTGCGCGTGTGTGCGCGTGCGTGCGTGTGTGTATGTGTGTGCGTGTGTATGCGCGTGTATGTGCGTGTGTGTTTGCGTGCGTGCGTGTGTGTGCGTGTGTATGCGCGTGTGTGTGCGTGTCTGTGTGTGCGTGTGTGTATATGTGTGACTGTGTGCGTGTGTGTGTGTGCGTGTCCGGCCCACTCGAGCGGCGTGATGAATGGGCGCTATTGGGCTTCGGATCGTTATTCACGGCGAACTGGAAGCGTACCAACACAACTTCATTACGTGTGCGTGCATGCATGTGTGTGTACGTGTGTGTGTGTGCGTGCGGTGTGTGTGCGTGTGTGCGTGTGTACGTGTATGTGTATGTGCGTGTGTGTGTGCGGTCGATATCCCTGTACCGGTATTAGTATTATTCCTACCAGCCCACCCCGCAGGGTCCTGTTTATGAATATTGATCGCGAAAGCCTCGCGTGTTAAACTCACGTAAATGTGTCCGCGTTCGTATCTCTTCTGCAGATTCATCAGCACGACGTCTTCGTGCAGTTCTCTGGGGAGCGAATTCACTCCCACGGGAACATGGGGGGGCAAAATCAGGACCAGTGTGTTCATTCTAGATTTGAAGCTTTCGTGACTGCAAGGATTCATATTCTTAGGTTTTTTCGGTGAAGACGGAAGCTTGTGTTGCCTCCGAAACGTCGTGATTTTTATTTTATTTTTTATTAATTTAAATTTTTTACCCACGTGACTTTACCGAAAAAAAGCTAAGAATAGGACCAGTGTGTGTTGAACTTCTTTCGCACCGTACGTAGCCAGCCTTGTTAATCGGAGGTGCGTGGCAGGGACAACAAACTAAACACGCAGAAGACGGCTCTAAAGAAAAGAGTTTGTCAATCTAGATGATTATTTAAAAGTGCATCGCTCCAGTGGCGTCCTGATATCGTAAGGAAGAGCGTTCCAGACGGCCGCAGAAGTGTCTCTCCAACAGTGACTGGTGCCCCACCAAGGAAATGTGCAACTATACCACCACTTAAATGTTGATTTAAATAAGAATATATATATACCACCACTCAGAGCCGGCCCAGCCACTAAGCGACCCTTGCAATTGCAAAGGGCCCCGTGGCCAGCAGAGGGCCCCCTAGAGTCACTGCTAGCTAGTGGGTGAAAACAATCATACATCAAAGGGGCCTCCAACCAAATTTTGCTTAGGGCCCCCAAAGGTCTAGGGCCGGTTCTGCCACCACTTGTTGAGGATCAGCAGCGCGAGAAACTCGCTTCCAAATGCCGCCCCAACGCGACTGAGAAGAGCCAATATCACTGCTAATGGTGGTTGGTGGCTGTGATGGTGGTCGTGGTGATGTTGGTGGGTGGATGTGGTGGTGGTGATGGTGGTGGGTGGTTGTGATGGTGGCGGTGGTGATGGTCGTGGTGATGATGATGGTGTTGGGTGGCTGTGATGGTGGTCGTGGTGATGGTGGGTGGATGTGGTGGTGGCGGTGATGATGGTCGTCGTGGTGATGATGATGGTGGTGGGTGGATGTGATGGCGGTCGTGGTGATGATGATGATGGGTGGCTGTGATGGTGGTCGTGGTGATGGTGGTGGGTGGATGTGGTGGGTGGATGTGGTGGCTGTGATGGTGGTCGTGGTGATGGTGGTGGGTGGATGTGATGGTGGTGGGTGGATGTGGTGGGTGGATGTGGTGGCTGTGGTGATGGTCGTGGTGATGGTGGTGGGTGGATGTGGTGGTGGTGATGGGTGGTGGTGATGGTGGCGGTGATGATGGTCGTGGTGATGATGATGGTGTTGGGTGGCTGTGATGGTGGCGGTGATGATGGTGGTGGGTGTCTGTGATGGTGGTTGGTTAATGGCAGCTGTTCACCTCAGGACGGTCATGTCGGGGACTCCGTCCTCCCCGAGCTCCACCCAGTCCCTGCTCCACCACTGCAGCTGCTCGTGCTTCTGCTCATGGGGGACACGTGGCCGCACACAACCAATGAGGTGACGTCGCTGCTCCCACACTAAAGCTCACCTGTAAGCGATGGTATCAGTTGGTAAAGGGGGTGGGGGGGGAGGAGGAACCTGCTACTTTTTGGGATTGTGTGAGTTGAGGGTTTCATCTTCTTGGTTCTTTCGGTAAAGTCACGTAGAAGGGAAGTAATAAAATAATAAAAATAAAACATAATAAAATATTTCTCACGACGTTTCGGCCACAACGCAAGCAGCCGTCCTCAGGTGAAGACCAGGTCTGTCGGGGAGACAGCGTCTGAAATGAGTTGAGGGTTGGAATTGGTATTTTACCTGAATGCTGCTCGGCTTGGAGTATGGATTAATAGCGTAAGACGCTGCCACTGAAGTATACATCAGACCTGACCATAATCTTAACTTATTGTACTCTACATAGTAAGGACAGTATTCCTCATATGCTGTGAGCACACAGAAAGTGCAGTGGCATGAGGCTAAATGCCTCCTGAGGCTAAGATGAGTCGGATGTGGCGTGGCCAATATAATAATTCCCGGAATAGTTTTTTGGACTGTTGCGACTGAAATGAATCACTGGGTGGAAGAGTGCCTTTTGATTTGAACAGACATACAGAGGGTGGAATAAATCTTCCGCACTGACACGCGCCTTATATTATTTGGCTGCCATAAATGTCCACATGATAAGCCACTTCGTTGAGCTATAATCGCGTGTGGCCAGGTCGCTACTGAAAAAGAAGCTAGTAGCTCAGTGGGTTTTACCTGGTAAAATAAAAAATAGTTTATTGTTGGTGATTCCCTTACCTTTCCTATATTTTGCACTCCTATGGTGTTTTTGTATTGTTGTAACTTTCTGACTTGCCTCTACTAGACATCTGTGACAAAGAGCTTTATAGCTCATCAGATTCCTCCAGTATGAATAGATATTCTGATACTCCTTGGTTCTTTCGGTAAAGTCACGTAGAAGGGAAATAATAAAATAATGAAAAGAAAACATAATAAAATAATGTGCATATGCAAATTCCTTTGTCAAGGCTCTCTTCCCCCTCCAACCCAGCTTAAATATACGCTGCAGAGCCTGGTGGTGTTCATTCAGACGCTGTCTTTCCGACAGACCTGTTCTTCATCTGAGGACGGCTGCTTGCGTTGTGGCCAACACGTCGTGAGAATTATTTTATTAGGGTTTATTTTTATTATTTTATTATTTCCCTTCTACGTCGCTTTACCGAAAGAACCAAGAAGATGAATCCCTGCAGTCACGAAAGCTTTAAATCGAAATTCATATTCTGATACTATTCACCATTTAATTCCGGTGACCGTGATGTGCGTCGGACGGTGAACAGGGGCAGCGTATTCCCGACTTGACGACTCTCCGGTGACGGCTCTTATAACGATATTTGCTTTCATTAAACACGTTCACCTTCCCAGGCTCTTTTAAATCACCCGTTTAAAATTCGCAGCGCCGATTTAAATCTCAAAGGCAATTTAATGGCTCATCTTCATTATCGCTTCCTCTTAGTTCTGTGTTATAATTTTACTTATCCAGAAAAGCCACACTGCGCCATATGACTCTTTTCAAGAGGGTCCTGTATTTGGATTTTTTTAAAATTTCATTCTAAAATGTTTTCAGCCAATTAAGAAGTCTTTACGCAAGTGGGAAGAAACATGCATGAAGAGGCTGCTGTTGCTGCGGGGCTATGTTGTCAGCAAGGCCAGTGCAGCAAAATATATTGTTGTACTCTACCGTGCTCCCTGCCTTCACCAACCTGCACTGACCAGCGCGGTGAAGTACCCTCAAATAACCCCCACGAACGCGTGGCATTGAGGAAGCCCTCATCCACCAGTGGATTGACAAAAGGAGGCTGTACGTGTACATGCATATTACAACCGGAAGCATTTTTCTCTCTCCGAACATTCCCATGAAAACCCACACCTGCATTGGTGGACCTTCGTCATCCATGTCCCATAGGTCTCCACTGTGATCAGAAGCGGCAGCTCCCAGTCCCTTGTCTGTGTCCCCAAAGAGGCTCCACTGGGCCATTTGTGCCGCTGTCTGGGCGGACAGCGTAGCCTCCCTGGGTCGGCCGGGGCGAGCCGTCCCCATCTCCTGCACGGCAGGCGTGAAGGCCCAGTGGAGAGAACGGACGCTTTGGCTGTCCCACGTGTGATCCTCATGAAAAACCTGCTGCACTCTCGGGAAGACGATCGCGAACTTGCCATCCCTGCAGCTGCCCGCTGGCTTTGTGTCTTCCTCGCTTGCGCTGCCCGAGCTCTGGCTGCTGCCGTCCTCCTCCTCCTTGTTGGAGCCCTCACCACCTCCAGGAAGCAGCACCTTCACCGCGGCCGCCTTGCCCTCCGCCCTCTTGCCACTTTTCTTCGAGCTCCTCGTGTCGTTAGCGAACCCGTGCGCCTGAGTGTCAGTTGATCTCACCTTCCTGTACTCTTTGCTTTTGCTTCCGAGCCTGAAGCCCCCCATCAGGAACTCCTGGGAGGAGGATGAGGACGAGCTCTCCTCGAGTTTGGTGAAGCGGCCGTTGGTTCCCTTCGACAGCGACAAGAAGTTGTCGTTCTGTGCCAAGCTTCTCTTTGACAGCTGCCGGCTCAGTTGCTTCTTCCGGAGGGTCTTCAACAGCCAGCTGGACGTGCCCACGGCCCGAGTGATTCTTGCCACACCTTCCTTCCTGCTCGCCCCCTTGGTCATCTTTTTCTGGATCCAGCCTTGAAGCTGGCCGATCATCCCCGGCTTTTTCGTGTCCCCGCCAGCAGGTGTGCCGGGTGACTGACCAGGGGCCGATCGCAACTTACCCACCAGCACTTCCATCCTCGCTTTCCGAGCCATTGCGCCAAACCTACCCACGCATTTCTTTCCTTCTCGTACCATAACCTCATTATTTTCTGCAGCCGTGGCCCCGCGGCTATCGCCATCGCCATCTGCGTCCTTTGTGGCTGGTCTGTCAGAGGACTTGCCCACCTCTGGGGCCCTTGGGGTATTCTTTAGTCCCAGCATGAGATTGCTTGCTTTCATCACACTGAGCTTGGGATTTGCTGCTGGTGCCGGTCTGGAGTCCGGCTGTTGCGTGTTCACCACTTCATCCTTTGAATCGTTTTCTTTCTTTAAATCTCCTTCCTTTAACTCTCCTTCATTCTTTGACTCTCCTTTATTCTTCAGATCCTTTGCAGTTGAGCCATCCGACGGCTCCACATCAGAAGCACCGGCTTGGGGCTGTTTCCTTGTACTCTCGTTTTGCTTGTTCATTCCAAGCAGGACTTTGGTCGTTTTGTGCAGGGCCTTGCAATTTCTCGAGTTCAATGCAACTTTTGTCGCGACGTGCCCTTCCACCTGAGCTTCGTCTTGCCGCTTTTCGGGCACCGTCAGCACTTCTGCCGGGGAGCTCGTTGCAGTCTGCACCGCAGCGCCTCCTCTCACGCCCAGCATCACCCTGGACGTCTTTCTCAAGAGCGTCGCGTTGCCTGCGGGCGCCGCCGTCGGAGCCGACGCCGATTTACCACCGCCGTCCTCCCTCGCATCGCTCTCGACCGCACCTTTCGATTGCTCGTCTTTCCCCTGCGGTTTGAGGGCCGCCCCTTGGACCGTATTCTCCTTTTTCAGACCGGCCATCAGCATCGTAGCGTTTCGGAGGGTGCCGCTGCCGATTCGGTACGCATTCTTCATCCTGGCGTCCCTCTTGTCGCCGCCGCCGCGTTTGTTTCCATCGGAGGAGCGGTCAGCGGCCTTCGCGCCCTGCGCGGGAAGCGGAGCATCCTTTTTCACGCGCGCCACCATCATGGTTGTGTGCCGTATCTTGGCCTTGGTGCGTGGACTTGGACGCGGAACTAGGCCCCTTTTGGGCCCAGCGTCCACCCCGTCGCAGGTTTGACCCGATCCCGGCGACTCTTTTGTTTTCATTGACTTTCGCTCTTGGGTTTCTCTCTCTCGTTGGCTGGCCCTGGAGGGCCTTTTAGCTACTACGGCGACTCGCTGGCTGCCTTCCCGTTTTGCCGTGAACTTTTGCCCTTCATTCTCCTCACCCTGGCTTTTGGCGGCGTCTTGCTGCGCCAGCTGCGAACTCCTCATCGCCTCCTTCCTGAGCCCGGCCGCGAGCCGCGACGCATTGTGCAGGGCGGCCGCTTTAGGAAGGGGCCTCTTTTGCCTGAGGCTCACTTTTCTCGCCGGAATAGCTGCCGCCGATGTCACCGCTTCGCTCTTAGTTTTATATCCAGCCAGCATAGTCGTAGCGGTTTTGAGCGCTCTTGCTCCGGCTTTACCTTGCCGAGGCCGCACGCTCGCTCGCCCTTTGTCGACCCTTTCCACTCCGCTCGGTTTCGGAGAAGTCTTGGGCAAGTCGCCCTCCTTCTCGGCTGCGCTCTGTGGCAGAACTGCCTTTGGCGCCTCCTTCGCCTCCATCGTCAGCTCTGTTGGGGCGTCCTCTTCGCCGTCGCTGCTGTCCGACTCCTCGCTCTCGCTGTCCGAGTCGCTGGGCTCAGCGTCGTCACTGCTGTGTCCGTTGCTGCTGCTGCTGTTGCTGCCGTCGTTGGCTTTCTGTTCCGAGTTCTGCTCTTCGTTCAGAGGTGGAGTCAGAGGAGCGTCCGCTTTGGGACACACGGCTTCCTTGAGTGAAACATTTCCCTTGCTTTTTTGTGAAGCCTTGTTCGGTTTCGCGGAATCGTCGGCGGGACACAGCGGTGTGGTGATGACACGATCGTTCGTCTCCTCATCCAGGCTTTCCTCGCTGCTGCTGCTGCCGCTGTCTGCACTCTCCTCTGAGTTGCTACTCTCTGTGGTTTCATCCTGGGAGCTTTCCGTGTCAGATTTGACCTTCTTCGGAACCTCACCTCCCGATACTGACATGCTTGCTTAATATTTACTTTCCTTTAAAACCTAAAAAAAATGTTTTTAGAGCTTACTCAGCGACCGAAGTAGAATGTCTTCCTCTTTCTTCATTAAATTTTGCACAAACTCAGGAGAACGTGTCTTCATTGAAGCGGCATTCACATTTTAAATATTTGAAAAACGTTTTGCTGTCTTCGAATGCTTAGAGTCAATGCCTCATTTGTGCTCTCAGCTTCAGCGATGTACACGACACCAGGCAGCCACAGAATGGCACAAGCAGCGTCACTCATGGACAAATAATTAGTGCCATTCGATGCCCGGAGGATATGCGATAGCCTCATTTGTGAGCACAATTAAAAATCGTAAAGCCACACCACAGGCCAGCTCTGCTTACAATTCCAGTAATAATTGCCCCCCCCCCTCCAATAGGCATGTGCCTCGTATTAAGCGGCACATTTGTCAGTCAACCACTGTGAATTATGACAATGCCAGGAGGCACTGCAGTTTATATATAAAGAGCGGTGCTGCAATGCCGAGGGTGGTTGGGCGGGCGTATGGGTGGGCTCGACAGTGAGGGTCACGAATATTAACATCAGTCGATCTTTTCGGGTGCTCTTGTATAATGCAGGAGTCATGGCAGTCTGTTGCACAGCCTGAATTATTGAGCAAAGCTGGGTTATGCTTCGATTGAAAGATAGCTGAAAACCATGGCAAATATATATGTACGTGTTCAGAGCGGCGAATGACTCATTGCATAACCGTAGCGATGTAATGTACGCAAACCGTTTCGTATGCGTGTGTGCATAATATATATAAAGTGAACCCAAGTGCTTCGTACAGGTGTGTGCATGTGTAACAAAATATGGCCATCCGTCACTCTCCTCCTTTGTGTTTGTACTGTTTGGCTCAACGAAGGCGGCCTTTATCGGAGTAAATATTACATGAACCGACTTGTCAACGCTTCGTCCCGCTCCCAGCCAGTGTACCCACAGACTCCCAGCCACTGTGCACGCACACGGTATACGAGACTCCCGACTGGTATACACACACGGATGCTCCTGCCCAGAGGATAGTAATGCAGGTTGCGTTTCTGTTGTGAAAATTCTCCATGGTGCTTGCCAGCGACTCAAAAACACAACGCGTATTTCGGCGAGCGAATACAAATATCAGTGGAATTGTTCACGTAAGGCCAATTCGGAGGGGTGGCAGCAGGAGGCTCTGAGGTCAGCAATTCTCCTCTCATCGATTGGTTCTTTTAATTTGTAATTAAACCTTTGCAAAAAAAAATCATCATCGGCCTTGGTCAATCCACTAAAGAATGAAAGCCTCTACAAGCCGTTCGACCATCTCTCACAACCGTGCGATGTAACAATGCACCTGGCTCCTGCGCAAAAACCCATTTCATCGTTACGTCTGCACGGTGGACATTCTCTGGTGCTTTCCGTTCCTTGGCTGCCAATCTGTCGTCATTCTTGCACCGTCTGCCATCAACGTGGGTTAAACAGAGTTGTTTCGTAAGGTTGAGTAGCTCTGTGGAGGAATGTATCCCGTCTTCTAGTATGCTTCAGGTGGTTGTTTTCTATCTGCGACAAAATAATCCAAATCTCTTCAGATCTTGAAAGCTAAAACATGGTTGAGCCTGGTTAGTATTTGATGGGTGACTATCAGGGCTTCTACCACTCAACTCCAAGTCCTCCACTGGTGGATGATGGCCTCCCCCAACACCATGTCGGCCGTGGGGATTGTTTGAACATACTTCACCACACTGGTCCGTGCAGGTTGAAAGGGGGTATCACTTGCCACCGATCTTAGCCGTGGTCTGGAGTCGAACCAGGATTTCACGGTTTTATAGTGGTGTGCTCAGCCAGAAACATCACTGCTCAAGCCACAAACACAAAATGAGCAAAAACAATCTTCAAAAAATAGTTGTTTTATTTTTGTCATTTCTGGATATACATAATTAAAATATGCATATTACAAAACATAAAAAAACCCTTCGGTAAAACCTTAGTCCGGTCAAGAGAGAAATGGAAGCACGGCGCGACTTAAGTATGGCACACACCACGGGCCAAGAACCGGTCGTGGCAGGGGTTGGCACCACCAGTCGCCGATGTGTGACAACGCTGCATGCACGCGCCTCGAAAAATCACCCGAACATTTCTCATGGGGATACATTCACAATACATCATCTCCACCCGCGCCGTCGCACAAAGTACACCATTATTATTATTGTTGTTTCGTCTCATTCATAGTACGTTGAACTTCTTTCGCGCTATACGCAACCGACCCTGCTAATCGGAGGTAAATCGTTATGACGCAGTCAATGTCGAAGAATTGCATAACCCCTAATGACTTCATCCACTCTAGTACTTTACTCAGCCCAGACCTGGCCGTGATTTTTGTTTTTTAAAAGATACTTTCAATTTTGTGAAAGTGTCTTCCTCACTTTCAGCCTCATTTCTACAGTGAGAACCGAGCCCACAGCTCGTCCACTTGGGTGAACTCGGGTTGCTGTGATAGTTTTTTCGCAATACATTACAAAATGACATTTGACAATGTGATGATTACTGCAATGAGTGTCCCTTAACTTTGTAACTGTATTTCACATTTGTCTTGTTTTTGCACTTTGATACGTAGAAAAATGAATTATTGCTTCTAAGTTATTCAACTGCAGTTCACTCAACATAAGCCAGCCATAAGTCTTTAATTATTGCAATTTTGCAATCGCTAATGCTTATAATGCTGTTGGAAAAATGGTGACACAACCACATTGACATCAATATCTGGAAATGTGCAAAGCCCTAATTTCATGGGTAATGGTTGCTTATTTAGAACTCCAATTATTATTGTGAATATTAATCAAAATTGCATTAACATCATAAGGGAATACAAAATAAAATGGCCCATGCACAAGATAAATTGTGGCTTTTACACGATGCGATATCGTACTAAAGCCGTATCACAGCAACTCGAGGCTAACACATCCCATGAAGTTCCAGATTGCAGCCTTCTCAATAGCACCTCTGGCCACGAAGAGTAAGGGTAGAAGCGGAAAGAATGATGGGAGCAGCAGTGGCAGAACCACAGAACTTCACGGCTCAAAACCTCAGACTCGTGCATCAGCTAACAGATCCTGTGTTCGATTCTGGACATGGGCGCCTTGTTGAGATTGTATGTTCTCTCCTCTTGGTTCTGTATGGGTTTCCACCAGGTTCTGCAGTTTCCTCCCACAAGCTCAAAACAATTAAACGTCCAATGAAACTGGCATTGGCCAAACATCCCAATTCTGAAAAATTACTTGCAAATTATTAATTTGCGATTACACGCAGTAACATTGTGAAAACTTGCCAGGCGCTTCCTAAAAAGGAGACTCGGTGAGGCTTTTTCGTAGGTAAAGAGCGCGATAACTCTGGGGCCCGGTGCCCGATTCCTGGCAAGTAGAAACTGGGTCCCACCCCCCGCCCCCCGTGGCTGTGGAAATGAGGCATAAGACATCTTTGTGAAATCCAAAGTAAAAAAACAATTAAGTTGCCTTGTACAGACCAACAGATTCACATTCTGCTTAAAACATCCACAAGAGTAAAGCTGCATGCAAAAAAAATCAAAACAATTGCAGGGGGAAAAAAACAAAACCCCCACATACATTCACTTCTCCGTTATCATACTCCAGTGTGTTTGATCATGGATTATTACTGTGTACAGGTAATTAGCGTAATTGTTACCTGAATTATTTGTATTGTATTCAGAGTTAAAAATCGTAGTGTGTGCGTATATAAACAATTACACAATACAAGTAAAGGAATTGGACACGGAGACACTTTAAAGAGGCTGCCTCTTTAAATTAAACCTTAACACTCGACCTGGTACGCAAACACAAAATCACGTGAAAAATCTTGCGAGTAAATTTTGATTAAAATATGGATCATGTAATAATCAACTTCCACCAGCTCAATAGACGTGGTTTGAAAATAAATTGCGTAAAACTGCCATTTCGCAGCACTTTATCGGTGCGTTACATTCTCACGGTGCCTCACCAATCGCGAAAATTCAAACATCCACAATCCGTGTCGGTAACTCGGCAATTGCATCACTCAGCCTCTTTTCACTCGCGGTACCAACACGATCACGACCTAAAAACACACCCACACCAACCTACAAGAAACTGCTACCGTAAGATGCATTGTAACCGTTGAAATAAAAAAATTATCCAATGAAAAATTGTTGCTGCTGGAAGATGTAGAAATTGACCGTTGTCTCGCAAAACAACACAGCACCGATGCCAATTGAATAACTGTTCACATTTCACTCGTCCTGGCCCCCCCTGATGCGACTGCCGATAGCACACGAGGTGTAGCAGCTGGCCCAATGAGGTTAGGGAGTTGAAATCCTGGGCAGGGTTGATGCTCCCTCCATATTAACCGAATACATCCTTGCTTATATTCCTTGGAGGGAGCTGAATACCACCTGGTAAGCACCACTCGCAAATAACCCAACAAAGGTTATCCTATGGAGAAATCGGTACCGTGCCGTAAGGCCACACATTTACTGCATCGATCACCGACGATACAGCAACGCTTGAAAACGCGACGATGAATTTAGAAAAGAATCGTAGACGTGACCATAGAAAATCACATTTACCGATGAGCTCACAAAAACATTTTTACTTTGTACACTCACTTGGGTACAAAGTCATGCCTCCCTGGCGTTATTCGTTTGACTGTTAAACTGAAGCACTTCTAAGTTTAAAGACAACCCCTAGATTTACCGGTTGCTCAACGGAGTTAAAAATGCATAAGGCAATAGTCATAGTATAGGGCATATATGCAAATAGTGGCAAATCCTGAGCAACCTGTAAATACTAACAGATTAGAACGACATTCTTAGCTTAACTTTTACACCCATAGTAATAAATTACGGGGGAGTGCGATCCAAGAAATCTTGACACTTCACTTTGCCATATTCATATTGAGCGGCACCCTAATACGCACAGATCAAGAAACCAATGGCTCCATCAACACTGCCGCTTGTTTACCTTGTGCCATGTACAAAACTGGTTACAGTGAACGCTGGCCTCCAGGTAACATGCCCTGTTGATCACAGGCTTATTCTAGGTGCCATGACAATGCCTGCCTTGGTAACATTTCCCTCCTCCATTCTAGACACGTGTCCTGCTTCACAAAACACCTCGAGATGTACTGCACGGCAGGCACGGGTATGAATAGAAAACGATGTGCACTCCACCTTAATTAGGTCGGGAACAATTTCTAACAGTTTAACACGTCGTAGGCTTTCGGGACCAATATTATCCATAAGAGTTTTTGGGTTGTATTGTGTAAATGTGTCGTTAAACCCGCCACCACCTGACAGACAATTCGTAAGGTTGTCACGTGAACAAAACATGACAATTCATTACTAAAAATTGTATTCAAAGCTTTCGTGACTGCAGGGATTCATATTCTTGGTTCTTTCGGTAAAGTCACGTAGAAGGGAAATAATAAAATAAAAATATAAAACAATAAAATTCTCACGACGTTTCGACTGCAAACACAAGCAATCATCATCAGGTGTGAAAATCCACAGCAAGAAAATTTGAAAAAAGTGGCGGTCAAATTTTCTTGCTGTGGATTTCACACCTGATGACGATTGCTTGTGTTGCAGTCGAAACGTGAGAATTTAATTGCTTAATATTTTTTTTATTTTATTATTTCCCTTCTACGTGACTTTACCGAAAGAACCAAGAATATAATTCGTTACCAGTTCAGCACACCGGTGTGTTCGAAAGTAAACCCACAGCATCTACAATTCGAGTATGATGTGTCGCCGTAATTACAACGAGCATCATAAGGTGACAGCCAGTTATGGAGAAATCTTCCTGTTTCGGTCTTATATAGTTACATGCGATGTCATTACAAACCATACTAATTGGCTGTGTCGGGTGGTGGCAGGTTTAACAACACTTATATATTCTTTGGTCTTTCGGTAAAGTCACGTAGATAGGTTAAAAGAAAATAACAAAAAACACTTACTATTTACACAATCTAACCCAAAAACCTCTCAGGGATAATTTCTTACATGTCTGCTCATACCTTGCATGTGTGTTTAGAGAGGTATTACCCCATTATAACAAACCACTTGCGGACCTGGAACAAAGTTCACGACTATATCAGAGGGGCGTTTCGCTAGACAGTAAAGGGTTTAATGACAACTTGAACTGGGCCTCTGAAGAAACAGGAGACGGTCGATGCATCGCCACACCAGTGTAAATTTGTACAGGTCTCCTCGTCAAATACAACATCAAAAACATCACAGCTGGTACCGTATACAGTAGTGTAGAGTTCATAATCAACGATTTTTGGGTTTAGATCGCGTTATTTATAAATGTGTCGTAACCCTCCACCACCCGACACGGCCAATCAGTAAAAAAAGTGTCACGTTGACAAAAGACAAATAGTTCACTGCTTTAGCCCACCGGTGTGTTGAAGCGTGAAACCACAACATTTACAATTTGAGTACGACGTTTCGCTGGTAATTGCATCCAGCATCATCGGGCAATTCGCCAGAATTCTGGCGAATTGCCCGATGATGCAATTACCAGCGAAACGTCGTACTCAAATTGTAAATGTTGTGGTTTCACGCTTCAACACACCGGTGGGCTAAAGCAGTGAACTATTTGTCTTTTGTCAACGTGACACTTTTTTTTACTGATTGGCCGTGTCGGGTGGTGGAGGGTTACGACACATTTATAAATAACGCGATCTAAACCCAAAAATCGTTGATTATGAACAATATTGGTCGCGAAAGCCTACGTGTTAAACAGTAGTGTAGAGTACTGTATCGGACACCAAGGGAAACGACCGGAGATTTGGCAGCACGTACGATCGTTATAAGCGGGGTTGCTAACGTAATTGCTGTATGGAGGTATAAATCAACGCAAGAGAATGTGTTTCCGCAGCTACGTTCATTATAAACGGGTGATTCGTTACAGGCATGGTTCGTTGTGACACGGTAATACTGTACATACACATTGTGTAATGCGTGCTTTTAATGCGAGACAGCTCAGTGGATTGTTGTAGGCTTGTATTACGCTATGAGGTCAGAGGTCTCTGTGGAGCAATCGCTGTGCAAAATGGGGCTAAAAGCGGGCAGGTAGTATGCAAGCACCACTCGGTCACTGCACAAACGCCCACGTGTCCGCAAGGCATTTTAAGGACAGCTTCAAAGCAGTGGCAGGATTAAAATGGCATGGCCAAGTGCTATTTAGACCATATCGCCCCGAACTGGAAATCGCTACAAGATCTGGAAAGATGTAAACAGCTCGATGTAAATCAATAATTAAGACGGTTGTGTCAATTATTCTAGGAGAAAATGCTGCAATGGCCTGGACATGTAATGAGATTAAAAGCAGAATATCATATTTGGCACGACATATATGTGTGTAAAGTTGAACAAAAGAGTAGGAAGGTAGAGAACCAGATGGAGATGCGTCGCAAAGAAATCTCCGAAAGGAAACAAAACTGCCGTTATCTTACGTGACGAGACAGATTCAAGGCAGGAAAAAACCCAAGGCGTTCAAAGCTTTAACGTCGCTGTTGAGCGGACGAAACATAACCAAAAACCCTGGGCTGGATCTGCTTTTGGCTGTAAATGTCAAACAAGGTTCCAATGCGCATTAGACTTGATATTAAAATTATCAATTAATTCGATTATAGCTTTGAGTAATCAACAACAAAATGTGCATGTAATTTGCATATGTATGTTTGTTGTATCTCTAATCAGAATATCAGTTGCAGATATAATAAACAATAGTCACGCTATGTGGCTCAAATGTGCGAGGTGAAGATGGGCGGACAGTGATGGAGTCATCACCATTCCATCACGGAGTTCGCGTGCACTGCGCAGTTTCAGGATTTTGAGGGCCAGATGCCTGGCATTCACCATTTCAACATGATTGCCGATTAATCGATCTTAATATATATTTTTTAAATAATCCACCGCTTTAATCAATTATTTCACGACTGATGTACACAAATGTCATGAACACACAATGGGCATTCAGACCGAACGAGTTGGAACCGTTCTTGAAGAAGTCTAACTTGAGATCACGTCACAATTGTACGCAAATGGAAGAAGCAAGGCTCAGGTCAAAACCATACGGAGGGACACGGCTACGTCTTGATAGCTTAACGGTTCGGGAAGCCCTGTGGTAAGAAAATGTTGCATATACATGAGAAGTGTCATCTCAGCCCGAAGAATCAAACGCATATTTCCAAATGTCACGGGCTAGTTGGCCGTAAAGTTACCATCTTCGTTTCCTCTCGGCAACGATTAATAAAAACAAACATCCCGCTGTTGTTTCACCAACCATTCATTCGTGTATCAAGTTTACCGAAGCGGCAACTTGATAAGAGAATGTAAAATTATCATGGCACACGACGCGATGGGTGCCAGGTGCCAGAGGTCGCAACCGGGTACCCGATACCCGTACCCTACCCGATACCCGTACCCTACCCGATACTCGGCTACCCGTACCCGGTCGGGTACGGGTACGGGTAGCCGTTTGCGACCCCGGTGTGGCCGGGTACGGGTAGGCCGTGAGTCATTGGTGAGTAACCGTTTGTCACTCATTTCGGGTAGGGTACGGGTAGGGAATGGGTACCCGTACCCGGCCGGGTACGGGTACCCATTTACGACCCTGGTGCGGCCTGGTGCGGCCGGGTACGGGTAAGGAATCAAAACCCGTTTGCGACCTCTGCCAGGTGCACGCGCCAAGGGCGCACCTACCTGGTTTTAAAGGCACTGGAAGCGATTAACGCGTCGTCAGATTTAAATGCGACTTGGAAAATAAAACAATACATAAACACACCTCTCGCTCGCTTCACCTATTCCTTACTTTTGCATAAATCGCTGTTGATGTTCCAAATAAGTGCTGTGAAATGATCGTCGAGCGTACGGAGCCACAACGTGAAAATACACACGATGATCGAGGCCCCTGTGGGTGTACAGGAAAATTCTATGTAGTCTAAAAAATAAACGGCGTGTCTGTCTTTGATTTTTAAATCGATGTTCAGAATAATACTTCAACTTGCATAATTCATTCCGCCTCCATAAACTTAAAAAAAAATCCACAGCTTGAAGTTAATTCGAATGTAAATCATAGTGCCTATAAGTCACGTATAATATTCTGCAGAGAGGCACGTGACAATATTAGTCTTTACCAATTTACCTACAACCACAAGCAAATGCTTTAAGTGACTCTTATCAGGTCTCCAACTGGTTACATTGTTTGGATGTATACAGTATGAGGGAATCAAGTACCATGTTTTCCTTGACATTCAATGAGGGTAAAAATACTTTTTTTCAACAATCACATTAACATTGTGTACCCTATATAATAAAGGATGCTTTATTGGGATTACATTCAGACTCCAATTTTTTTTTATATATAACAAATGATCAATGACCCAAGCACTATTGAGGGAATAACGCTTGGCAATTAGATTTATATCAGAAGAGTAAAATATTATCATTAGACATGTTCATGGATATTTCCTTTTGATAGTTGTGGTTTGAACTGAAGGGATTTCCAGAAGGGTCTAATAACACACGCCCTCAAAATTAATTTGTGGTGTTGTTATAACAGCATGCGCCAACAATTTCCATCTCGAACATATTCACATCAGCCACATGCATAAACATTGCCTTCGCAAAATAAAAAAAAAAGATGTTTTTCAGAGGGCTAAATACCTCGTCATTATGTAAAGTTTTAGTTTTGAAATCCATTGTGGGGGCTTGCCTTGGATTTTTCCAATAATGCATCTCTCACCCGCTTGTTATGTCCAAGATGAAAATCACATTCCAAGATTAACACCAACAAACCAGGATTGCTCAGGTGAGCAATAACTTGAATACCTAATAAAGGTAACTAGAAAATAAATCAGACAGCTGTCCATCTCTCCAGATTTAAAAACGTTTGTAATCCACAGCACTATGTAACTTCTGGACTATATTTATGAAACGGCATATGTTTAAGCCACCAAACTCTGCACCAGTTTTACGTTTTTTTCGTGGGGAAGATGAACAGAAGCCTGCTTATTTTGCCCACAAAGCTCCACAACAACCGCAAAATTAGTTATCCGATGGTTGTATCAGATTCCATCTTGCAAAAAAACAACCCCCAGTAAATCGAGTTTGAACACTGTCTTAGTTTCAGCGATCTGCACCAAATGAATAAACCGATTCAAACACTGATTCGTAAGACTTCCTTCCCTGGTGGTTGGTGTAGATTTGGCCTGCGAACCAGGCGAGGGTCAACACTGTTAAATGTTCGAAGCGACGAGTGCCAAGAGAACGACATTGGTCAAAAGTGGGGGCCCCTCTGCCCTGCCACTCGAGCAAGTGCGGCTGTGTGTCAGGACGTCGCATTTGCCCCCATGCATCGCCCTGTCTTGTGTTGGCGTGCTCAGATGCCTGCACCTCCTGGCCTCTTCTGTTTACTACGGCCTTCTCTCACCAGGTTGAGATCTCCCGTGCAGATGTGGAGATGGGGCAGTGCCTCATGGGCAGCACCATCCTGCCCCAACCACCTCTCACTGCTGCTGCTGCTGCCGCTGCCGCCGCCGCCACCGGCGATGACGTCTGGTCACCGGAACTCGTAGATGGGAAGGCTGTGCTCGGTCACGTGAGTGAGCGTCAGAGATTGAAACCTGCAACAAGCAAATGTTTGCACACGTGTCACTTGGCCAATGGGAAAAAAATCCTGTTTTCAATATCAGTGATCAGAATTAACCATGCCTAGAGTGTGGCAACTTTTCGAAAGTCTCTCACCTCTGAGAAACTCGAAGAAATTTTTTTTTTTTTTTCACAAGCAGAAAAAATAGTGAAGGTTCTGAAGTCAAACGCATGGATTCTGATAAAACTTCTAAGCATCACTTTTCAAATATTTGAATAGCATACATTTCACTTACATTTCAAGTTTTGACTTTTGTTTTTAATTACATCTTTCGATTCTAGTCTCCTGGCTATTGTACTCTATGCTCTTAACGATGTGCATACAACGAATGCGATTGGTTCTATTTTAATGGCGGAGATGAATGGCAAGATCGGGGAACACCCACCATGCTAAAGTGAACAACGGGGGTGGTCATCGTGTGAAGTAAATGCCTCCGACACACCTGTCTCCCCAACTGATACTGACACCTGACAAAAAGTTTAGTCTGACCAATTATGAAAGTTTGTATTTAAAGCTTTCGTGACTGCAGGGATTAATATTCTTGGATCTTTCGGTAAAGTCACGTAGAAGGGAAACAATAAAATAAAATATATATAAAAAAATAGTTTATTATTATTTTATTGTTCCCTTCTACGTGACTTTACCGAAAGAACCAAGAATAATTCTGAAAATGTACAGCCATTGGTCAATCCCCCTGTTCGATGAAGGCCTCCCCGACACCAATGTCAGTCATTGGAGGTTGTTTGAGCAAACTTCACCAAGGTGGTCAGTGCAGTTTGGTGTGGGTGGGCACGAAGACCGATTCATACATCACATACCACTGATATTAATAAGCCATGGCCAAGAATCAAACTCAAGTTGCTGGTTTCATAGCACAGTTCGCTGTCCACTGCACCACCGCTCCACTCTCAACTTACTCTTATATAGATATATTCCAGAATTTTACATGCAAAAAGGCACTGTTGTTTGAGACAATATTTACTATAACATTGGCCTGCCTCCAAGCACAGCCTCGATTATGTTTTCACTCTGGAGCTATTTATTTAAGAAGGGACATTACAAAACACCGTCACAGCATGCAGAGACCCTACACTCCCACTGGTGATCACGAACACAAGTTTGGCACCAATGAACCTAATACAACATTGGCTTATATTATTAGAAAAGGCATCAGTGTATTGCTATGAAAATAAGCTCCGATTTTACCCGTCTGGTGTGCCATCGTACTTTGTGAATCATGTCCACTAACTTTCTGTTGTGATTGCACAACTCCCGTGTAAATGAACTCCGCTGATATTAAAAGAACCCAACGTGACAGGCCAGCTGTTTTTTTACTCTCAAGTAACACTGTAGCATACGGACTATTGCAATACACAGCATTGCCATTCGTTTTCAGTGCCTGCTAATCTGTGGTTTGTCTATTAATATTAACTATAAAATCTAATACATTTACATGAAATATTGGTGGATGGACAACTTTGCCCCCAACCACCCAACAATTCAATGGACTGTCACGATTCAGTCACAATCCCATTCATGCATGCTTATTTGAACACCATCATGAATGGTAGCGCCTCACATGTGATTTGATGAGTGTAACATGAGCCTACGAATCCACGTTACTCGATATGTATGAACTTCTTTCGCACCGTACGTGGCCAACCGTGCTAATCAGAGGTGCGGGAGAATGCATTGTTTGTCCCACTCCTAGCATCACGCAGACCGTCAGGAATATGTGACTGCTAGGTAATATACTCTTAGGTTTTTCGGTAAAGTCACGTAGGTAAAATAATAATAGAAATAATAATAGAAATAAAATAATAAATCACGACGTTTCGGAGGCAACACAAGTCTCCGTCATCAGGTGGGACCGTCACAGCTAAATTTACTGTAAATCGAATCGTGATTTATTTTATTTCTATTATTTATTATTATTATTTATTTTTTACCTACGTGACTTTACCGAAAAACCTAAGAGTATGAATCCTTGCAGTCACGAAAGCTTCAAATCTAGAACTGCAAGGTAATGTTGAAGTGTTCTTTTTTCTTTATCGCAGGTGGCGATGATGCACGTTTAATATTGCGTGCCATTTTTACAGTGCTGCAATGACAAATCAAAGAAATGAGAAGAGGTTCACACGAAGTTGTGCGAGTCACCATTCTGAGCTGCGATGATAGTAGTAGCCCTCAATAGTGGCCGCAGACTTCTGGAAGCAGATGTAGTAAAAGCCAGCGAACGAAGCTCCGTTAATGTCCTTTATTTTATGGTCCGGCACCAGAAAATGCTCCTGTCTCACCAAAGGGGAGAAAGAAAACCGATACAAAAAAACATTGCAATCGAGAACACGCACGGATAACATCTGGAGAGAAGACTGCAGAAATGTGAGGATAATTTAGAAAAAAAGCCTTGCCAACTTGTGGGTGTGATTATCACAGGGGCCTGATGACATCATCATGGCACATGCACTTTAATTTCATCTTTACAGCCCAGTTGAAAAATGTTACACTTGGAAAGTAAATTGCAAAAACTTCAACATTCCAGTACAGTGGAACTCCTCTTATCTGAAATCCTATAACTTTAGCCACTACACAATCCAGGAAAGATTTGTTACACAAGGATCAAAGTTGATTTTCAAATAACATGAACCACTTGTAAGTAGTCATATCAGGGGCTACATTTATCCTATTATACACATTTGTTCATGGATAAGAGGAATTGTATGGTAATTTATTCCAATTATCCGTGTGTATCTACAAATAACAAGTTGACCAAAATGAACATAAACATCGTGCTGTTGCTGCTATTAGCACTATTGCTGCTGCTGATATAATTTATCGTGATGCTACTGTTGCTGCTGCTGTTATTCACCATGCTTTTGCTGCTATATCTGCTATTGATGCTGCTGCTGCTACCAATGATGACGATGGTGAAAATGATTATGACATGTAATTTTCCAGGAAGGCTTTGCCGGACAGTGCATTTTAATAATTACGTTTACATTTGGAGGCACCAGGGGGGCCCACCCCAGCATAAAACCCACACGCAAGGGGCGATAAAAGTCAAAAGGTGAGCACAGGCAGGATCACATACCCACTTGCTGAACTGTCATCTCATGCGGTGACCCACTGTGCGGCTCACGCAGTCACCTGCTCTGCAGCTCACGCAGTCACCTGCTGTGCGTGTGGAAGAGACTAGTGATGGAGTGGTGGGCAAAGAATAGAATGCGTCCGAGAGGACGACCATCGTGGGGATGGCGCAATGAGATCAGTTCATGTCCAGGAGATGGAGAGTGGCATCACAGGACCATGAGGAATGACGAAAATGGGGGTAGAGAACTTTATCCAGCAATAGATAAGATGAGATGATAGTTGAAAGGATGAGGATGTCAAGATAATGACAACTGCTAATGATGAGGATGCAGTTTTGTTTCTGCTACTGGCTAGTCTGCTGGTATTGCTGCACCCACAACTCGCACTACACTAAACCTCTTCCTCATCTTCGCATTATATAGGTCTTTATTCAGTCTCATGGCAAAAATGTATCCCATTGACATTTATCTAATATTTTCACGGACAAAGGAGATTTATTTCTGCAGACAGGATGAGACACCTAGATTTGCTCGTCAACAGTTCCCCCCCAACTTCAAAGCAGATAAAGGAGTTCCACAGTATATTTATGGTAAAGCAGGCATCCTTTGTAAAACACACATACACACACATCTACTTATTAAATATACCAACAGTTAGACGTGTAAAGCTAAATGGTATTCACACCACACATACCTTCCATCGCATGAAGATGAAGTCGCTCTCTGTTAGTTCTTCAAAATTAAAATCATCCGAGTTGAAAGTTTTACCATACTGCAAAAATGCTGGGAACTTGCTCTGAAAAAAAGATCATGGAAATAGAAGTATTTTATTCTGAGATAGTAGTCTTCTCGTGGATCACCTGTTAACATATTTTATGTTACCTTAAATACAACTAACACCGTCATATCTAGACAACGGACGAATAGAAAAACTACAAGAACGTTGTCCTGAAGCCCTCTCATGGCTCACGAGCAAAGCTCGACATTGGCATGGTTCTCCTAAACAAGCTGCCATATGGAAGAATATAAATAAGATAAATTGATTAATTTAAGAATAACCTATTCTTCAAGTACTTTTTTCGAAGGATAACTCAAGCCAACAAGTGACAAGCAAAATAGTGCAACAAATGCATAACAATATGAAGCTAAGACTAAATAGAAAATAACAGTTGAATGCACATGACAAAACACAAATGGTAAAGCAAAATAATTAGTCTCTTTAGAGTAACATCACTTTAGACACATCAAAGCAATCCAATTAAAATGTCTCATTTAAAATTAAATAATGCTTCATACATTTTGTAACTGCCCTTCTGTACTAAACTTGTTCACATATTTATTCGCACCTCCGATTAGCACGGTGGGCTACATACGGCGCGCAAGAAGTTCAATATACATACATACACAGGCCCGGGACAAGTTCAGATAATCGTCACTGGTGTCGACTGTGAGCCGGAATCGAACCCGGGTTGCCAGGTTTGTAGCACAGCATGCTAACTTGCTACACCACCTGGATTCAAGGCCCCTAAAACCTCTGCCACCACCCCTCATTAATAGACTTCCGTGACTCATTCAGGAGCACCACCTGCCATAACCACCCAGGCTCTCACCCAGTGCTTGCGGTCAACATCTTCGTCCGCATCCCACTTCCTGGTGAGAAAGGGCCGACCCTTGCTGATTATCTCGCCATCAAAGAACGTTGTTAGAACCGGGAACTCCTGCAGCAGCAGCAGCAGACACATTTATCCATAAGTCAGCAACACGCCAACTCATGAGGCCAAACACGCACAATGATGAGTCATGTAACCCTCCAGCTAGATTAGAACTTTAATTCTTTACAAGGTTCTTTATAATTTACTGCAGACCACATCGTAAAATGCAATGCCATTGGCTATATAAAGGGTATTTATCTCTTGAAAGTGTATTACTTTGGTGACGTATGTGACTCACCTCTGTTAAACCTTTAATTTTCAAATATCCACAAAGAAATGCGTTCTCCGTGTCAACATGCTGCAATTAAGAAGAAAAAACACATCAATTGCATTCAGTACGTTTTGATGTTAACATCTGGAACTCAGTTTTTGTCAATGAGAGACATATGCCTCATCTACTCAATTCAGATTCAATGGCCATATATACAACTAACACATTTGTTGCTCAACACAAATTTTTAAAAGTTTGAAACAACTGCCATAAATAACCAAAGCGGACCCAGTGGAGTAAAACCACCAGCAGCTCGCATTGCATACAATGTCCGTAGACCCTAACCATGCTAAACGTGTGTGTGTATGGCCTGTGATGTTGACACAATGTTATCCGATTCTGCCCTGGGCCTCTCATAAGTAAACTTAGCCTGCATCGCATAGTAAAATATGGCCAGGCATGGTCCTGGCCACATCACCCCATCATTTAGTCGGTATATCACTGCCCAAAACAGTCTATTAGGCTAAAAGGAGGATAGTTTTGCTTAGTTAAATTGTAGTAACAAATGAAGGCAAAGGCTAGTCAGGGGATAATTGTTGTTGGGACTTATGAATTTTTTTTTAACATTTCCACATGAATAATAATTATTTGATAGAGACGGGTTCTCTGATATCAAGTAAAATGTGTTTACACTTAATAAAACAGTGACTATAAATGTGTTATATACTACAACTAGGACAATTATTTGCTCTTTGCTTGGCATTTGAAAAGGTACATTCTTTAAAGAAAAGAAAACTAAATAAAAATGTCCTGCAGAAGCTTGAGTTGATACTGCACCCGGTTTGTACTATCGAAGGGATTTCTTTAACGTGTTAACTGGCTCCGCTGCACTCCAAACCAAATGAGGCACACATATTTGACCATGACTAGGAGCTGAAGCTGCTATCTCCAGCATGCTGCATGTGTTAAACAGATTTTTTTACACAACACCACAAGCAACACTCAATGCCCCACGAGCCATTTTTACTGGTTACTTGAGTAGGCATGAGCAGGACACGTGCTGTCATTTTGGAATTTTCTAAATGTAAACGGTGTTTAGTGAGGACAGTGCAGTAGTTGCATGCACACTGCAGCCTTACATGGACAACTTTTTCATCAGCCACTGCTGGATTCAAGCCCCAACCCCACCCCAAACCAATGCCACCACCACCACCCCTCACAATTTTTCAATCCATCCAGCACCTGCATGAACCGATTTCATAACTCCATCTCTTTGGTACACCTGTCATAAATGTTCCATTCCTTGTCTGCCACTCCATTACTATTCTTGACCACTGCCCATCACCTCTTCCCTCCATGACACGTGTTCTGCACAAGCCCACTTGCTGTTCTTAATCATTTGGATTACGTAATTAACCTGTGTGCTATAACCAACGTGTTCCTCTCTCCGTCTTAATATAATTTCAAGCACGTATCTGTTTGGTGGGTATTGCAGTAGCTGCATGCACACTGCTACTTAACACAGTCAACTTTTTGCTTTGTACCAATTTAATGCATTCATATTTTTTCTCTCTTTTTAAACTGTTTGCATATCTCGTGTGCAGCTGCTTGTGATAAAAATAACATTTCTTTATAAATGGAAAATAAAACAATTACTACCACACATGATATCCAATTATAGTAACTGATAAATGTAATGGGCAAGTTCTCCCGCCAACATAAAAAAGAGGTCATTAAAGTTATTTATGCCCGTTTACACATTTTTTACGTTAAAGTAGTTTGTGGTTAATTTGGCAAATTTTGACCAAGACGCCAGCACACAATGGCCTACTCTTGCGAATGTCACGGGATCGTTAGCATCGACTATGAACCAGACGATGCATAACGTTTATGATTAATACACCCGCAGTAATAAGCAGGGTGGCTGCTGGATTCAAACTGCAAGCCTCTGTTATAATCACGCATCACGACTTCTCATTGTATTCCAGCCTTCAAAGTCAACATTGGAAGAGGCAGGGATTTAGAATAATTTAACAAAAAATTTAAGCTATTTGGATCTCATCATGGTAAGAGAAGTGCATTTTAGTGCATGTCATGTCTTATCTAGATTTTAAAAAGTGTGTTTGTACAATCCCGTAGACAAATGCAACGTTTGTTTGTGTGTATACATCAAATGCATAAAACCATAAATGGAAAGCGATTGCATTGTAGATATCATCCAAGAAGTTTGGCTACGTAAGCTGTTAGGCGGCATGAGCAGCGCTATCGTGTAACACAGGGCATGGCCACATACTAAATGGATTAGTAACTTATAAGTATAGCACTGTAGCGAAATTAAGCGTCGATTGCTAACCGTATGGGCTCTACATAAATGCTGAAAACAATCCCTATCATTAGTGCAGGGCAGCGCAGGTACAGCAAGTACATCTGTGATCTGTGATGCCAGAAATGTGGGTGCAGATCTTCATGCCACCCCCCCGATGTGTTAAATGTGTTCAGTGTGCGAGAAGATAAGTGGCAAGCGTTGCACAATTTCGTGGCGTTACTTCGTGGTGTGCTGGCTCAGCATAAGCCCGTGTGGGTTAACGCAGAAACCTGACGTGTCGCGTTACTGCTGCCACTTTTATACATTCATTTAACCTTATGGCGGGACCCCGGGGTTCCATAAGGTCACGGATCTCGCATAAACGGAGTTGCGACGTCATTTTATGTTTCTTGAAGGCGACCTACACGGCGATCTGTTCCTCTCGATGAGCTATACACGATGCGCTAATGAAAGTTTAAAAGTGTTGTTCGTGACTACGGCAATTCTGGCAACGACGGGTGCTTGATGAAGAACGAGGATTGATTTTTGATGGGTCGCGGCGTTTATATGCGCGGTGGGACGGAGTCGCCAAAAATAAATAAATCAATTACGATGTTGACTTCCGTTTATTCGGGACCCAGGGGTCCCACATTAAGGTTCATTTGTGCACGTTGTGTAAGAATATAACGCGATGTATTTGGATTTATAACACGCCCGAATTCAACTGCATACAAATATGACAAAGTATGCAGCCTTGGTCATGTGTAGCCGTAAGCCAACTGGTATAAAAGTATTAAAAACCAACTCCTGCTTTGACAAATTGTTTACCCCTCTGAGTGTGTACACTTAATTCACACACTATTAGAATGTATACTGTGATAAGGGGTCATATAATATTCAGGCGATTTATGATCTAGGCAAATCCCCAAAATTTCTGCCAATGTACTTTAGCATATTCCTTGTGGCCGATTTTATTATGAAGCATTCGTTCGATTCACTCGCGTGCACATTACAATCCTCACTCTTGCACACATGGCCACTGGTTGTGGAGCATCTGTACAAGAAACCCGACTGAACACACACACATAACTCCAACTCTAACACCAGTGTGGCCTACTGTCGACACATCTGGGCTGTCCCACACCACTCTGAATGAAGCTCGATCACTAAAACTGTTAAAAGTAAATGAGTGGGTCATTCATAACGTGTGGGTAAGTGCTACCTTTCAATACGCCACACGGAGACGGTCCTAGAAAGCACCCTAAATCAACGTGGTATTTGCTACCTACTAGAACGCTTTAAGAGTTCTAGTAGGTAGCAGCAGTCAACACAGCAGTCAAGGGGGACACGAGACAAGAAACATCCATCCCTTGAGCGACCAACACACCCAAAGCAACTCAATAGCAGTCCACGCTGGGGAGGGGGGGGGGGGACCTTGCCTAGCGGCTCTGCGGGAGATCCCTTGCGCCTGGTACGGCGATAAAACTAGGCCCAGGTCGGGGTACGCGGTGATGTCGCACAACGGAACGCGCCCGCGTCTGCCCTCACCTTGAGCACGACCTCGACGTCGTAGGCGTTGCCTTTGCTCTTCTGGAAGCCCCTGAACTTTGAGCCGCTGTAGAGCAGCGAGGTGTTCACGCCGGGCTGGTGCGTGTTGATGGGCGGCGGCGGCACGAGGCGCGACTCGGCGCGCACCGGCATCTTCGTGCGCCTCTCCGCGGCTGCGGGGTGAAGAGGGGAGGGGGAGAGAGGAGGGGGGAGAGAGGGGAGGGGGGAGAGAGGGGAGGGGGGAGAGAGGGGAGGGGGGAGAGAGGGGAGGGGGGAGAGAGGGGAGGGGGGAGAGAGGGGAGGGGGGAGAGAGGGGAGGGGGGAGAGAGGGGAGGGGGGAGAGAGGGGAGGGGGGAGAGAGGGGAGGGGGGAGAGAGGGGAGGGGGAAGAGGGGAGAGAGGGGAGGGGGAGAGAGAGGAGGGGGAGTGAGGGGAGGGGGGAAGGGGGTACGAGGGGAGGGGTGAAGGGGGTACGAGGGGAGGGGTGAGGGAGGGGAGGGGGTATGAGGGGAGGGGGAAGAGAGTGGAGGGGGAGAGAGGGGAGGGGGAATACGAGGGGAGGGGGAATACGAGGGGAGGGGGAATACGAGGGGAGGGGGAATACGAGGGGAGGGGGAATACGAGGGGAGGGGGAATACGAGGGGAGGGGGAGGTGGGGAGGGGGTAGAGGGAGGGGGTATGAGGAGTGGGGGTACGAGGGGAGGGGGAAGAGGGAGGGGGGAGCGGGAGAGTGGAGAGGGAGGAGAGGGAGGGGGCGAGGGAGGGGGGAGAGGGAGGAGTGGCTCTAGCCCGCCATCTCACTACTCCCCGCAGCGCTGCCCATTGGCTCGGTAGCCGACGCGTCATGAGACGCGTGCTCGTGATTGGCTGGCGACGGGGAGGCGGGGAGGATGCTAATAACAAAACTGTTTTGGTTTTGATTTGACGTTTTCGTGACCGCAGGAATCCATACTCTGGTAGAAAAGGTAATTAAAGAAAAGACGACGTCGCAACACAAGCGTCCGTCTTCAGGTGAGAAAATTAACTGCTGTTGTGGGTTTATATAGGCACGGGAGGGGTGGGGAAGGAGTTTTGTTGAGTCGTGGGGGAGGTTTGTGGTTTTCAGGGACAGGTGGGGCTGGAGGAATTAACAAGTTAAGGAGCTCAGATTAGTAATCGGACTAGTGAGTGGAAATTCTATCAATTAAAACTTGGCCCGAGGGTTTGCAGAGCACCTTGGTCTCGGAGAAAACAATGTCACGTGTGCCCCCACAGCGTTGGAACATTGATCCGAAACAATGAAAACCGTTTTGCTCCTTCGCCCGCCGTCAGTGTGGCAGGAGGAAGATGTCGTCGGTGGCGACGTTTCCCGCAAGGTGCCGTGAGAAGTGATGGGAGGGACTCCCCCGTGATTCCCACACACTTCAAGGGCTTGCCTGTGATTATATTTTTGAAATATATTTCTATCAAATAATAATGACCGCAAACTATGTTCCTCGCCGCTGATCTGGGTGACGTTCCAGGTGTCACCATCCTCGAATGTCACTCAGATCTGGAAGAACGTTGCTGTACGGAACAGAGTGGAAACAACGCTCGTTGGACTTCTACAAGAAACGCCGCCTCATGCGAGAGACCCCGAACAATCGTCGCACATCTTCTTGTCTTTGCCATTCGTTCCTCGAAGACCCTGGCTGGTTGCGACCGCCAACCGCATCAGAACATCACCAGGACGCGATGTGCCCATCTCCATCGTAAATGGAAAATTAAAAGACAAATCCGCACTCCATCGTAAATGGAAAATTAAAAGACAAATCCGCAGTTGTGCGACTGTATGGCCATGCAACCCAAACTGTGGACACGTCGAGTTAAAACCCGTCGTGGGTCTGCGCGCTCCTTCAATGGAGGAATATCAAGTCTACACAAACTCACGTGGCACATTAGGAATGGACCACTCTTTTAATTATTTCCTCGTGCAACAAGGGAGTAAAGTGTCGTTTTGTGAAAGTCCATATGTGCTTCATCATGAGGCCTCCTTTTCCAGTGCCAAAATATACTAATAGGGTTTTCCCCCTTTTTTTCTGGCAACAAAACGGACACATTTTGCAAGGAATTATGTTTACATTCACCACAATACTTGCAGTCAAATGCAAACAAAAACAATACTCTGATAATTTATGCATTGTCATTGAAACTGATTGGTCCACACCAGAGACAGCTTTTCTTAGAGCCTACTCTCATATGGTGTTCGACCAGATGACAGTACATCAATGCACGCGTTTACACCAGCATGCGATATGGATTGGGCCTATGGGTGGCTGGCAGGGTTATTAATTAACCGGACATCAGTCACGTGGTTAATGGCGACTCGGTTGAGGATTGCTGTGTGACACGTGCTGTTGCAGTCTACAGGTAAAGGACTCAAAGGTTGTTTTTGATCGTTATAGAAATGTTCTAGACTTGTTCTAGACTTCAAGCTTGGCTTTGAATTGTTAGTTTGTGATATATTCAATGGGAGGCGTTTTAGCACTGTCCATTGTAAAGGATGACGTAATTTAGTTAATACTTGTAATTCTCTAACCCTAATACTGTTTATTCTATAACCATGCACCCAGAGTATGACTACTTGCAATGCTATTGAGAATAGAACACATGTACAGTCGTAAGTTGTACAATGGTGACAAGTACAGTACGTATATTGTACACATACAGTACAGGTAATGGGTGTAAGATACCAATATAAGTAGATGGTATAGATAGACATACAACTTAGGATTAAAGTAATAATTGAATAGTGAAGTGCAACACGTTCTACTTAATTAAATATACTTTTAAATAAAAGTTTTTTCCTACAACATCAGAGTGCAGCGCCACATTAAATACGCACTACAATGACAATAGTTTAAAGAGATTTGAAGCATGTTTTATTTTGGGGGGGGGAGGGGGGCAGAGCTTTGTGACGTCATATTTGAGGGGGGTCTGACTTTTTGTGACGCCGTGTGACGAGGGGGGGGAAGTCAAAAATCGTAAAAAATTGCGTGACGTAATTTATGGCCGGCCCCTTGATGGCGACTCGGTTGAGGATTGCTGTGTGTGACACACATGCTGTTGCATTTGACAGATTTACCACAATAAATGTGTTTTCCCTCGATTTGGAGCACCTGCACACCTTCATTTCGAGTGTCAACCCATATGGGTTACCCTGTATTCTTGTACAGCGAAATTGGGTTTTCATGTCCATACGGTGTACAGCCGTTTCAATACGGGTAAAAAAACATAACTTTTGTCTATATGTTTGTGTTTCTCCCTTCTGATGGGACTTTGTAGGATGAACGTTGACATTTATAAGGGCACGAGGTGACCACTAAGGTCTGAATTGGTCTCATAAGGGGCCATCCATTTAGTACGTATGCATGGAGGGGGGAGGGGTGTGATAATGTACGTACGCATAGGAAACGGGAGGGGTGGTGTGAAGCCTCGATAATAATGCAGCATTCCTTGCTTAAACAAGTGAATATTATCAATCCTTTATCGTTTCTGCGTGGATTAAATATCGGCCGTTCTATAGGATTCGGGTGGAGGGGGGGCGGTGTAAAATATCCACGTGCGTACAGAGAGAGGGGGGGGGAGTCAAGTTTCAACAGCTGTTTGCGTTCCTACTCAATGGATGGTCAACTAATCGTCATCATTGTCAGGAAATGATGAGCGCCTTTACGCGAGCGAATAACGAGAAAGGAGCGCTGACGCGACACCACCATCACCATTCCCCCCAGCAACGTAGCACACGCACAACAACAGCAGCAGCTGCTGCTGAAGCCTTGCGGGTTGGCACTCAACGTCTTGCGGATAGAGCCGGAGACGTCGGGACCTTGATGTTGGTGTTGTTGTTGTTTTTGTTATTGGTTTAACAAACAAACAAAAAACTTTTCTCGCCCTCCTCCTCCTCACCTGCGTGTGAATCATCTGGCTGAAGAAGGAGTGCTCATCGCAGGGTGAGTGTTGTTGTTATTTTCCTTCCCCGCTCACATCTTTAAACATCACAGCTGATGGATTTGCTTGAAAAGATGATGGGTGGATTTGTGTTTGCCTCCGAAACGTCGTGATTTATTATTTTATTTCTATTATTATTTCTATTAGTTTTATTTTTACCTACGTGACTTTACCGAAAAAAACCTAAGAGTATGAATCCTTGCAGTCACGAAAGCTTCAAATCTAGAATGGATTTTTTTTTTGCTTTCGGAATGATCATAAAAAGTTGGCAGCTCTAAATATAAATGCGTAAAGGGGTGTTGGGCAAAGGACGAATGTTGTTTTCTTCCCCGCACTCACACCTGGGCTAATTTGGCGAGACAACTCACGGGTCTTAGGTTGAACATCAACGTGTTGACACCAAGTCCTGCAACTTGGACCACTACCTGTGAGATCTTCAACTTGGATCACTACCTGTGAGATTTTCACTCAAAGCTGCTCTAGAGGAGTTGTACACCCCTAGCTGCCACTGCTATTCAGTGGCCTGAAATCAAATGTATCGCTCCGGATGACCGCTGCAAAGTATGATCTTGTGTTTTGATCATAGTGTGCTGATCTTTAAAGGTGCATTGACAAATGTTGATACTCCTACTGATCCTCCTGCTGTTATGGAGTGACTCATGCTGCCAGCTATGGCTACAAAGTTTGGTCGTACATGTTATGTAATATCGTTTTTATTTTAATCACAGTTCCTATGATCACTGTTACATTGCTTTTATAGCTTTATTTTGGTGATTTCGAAAACTTGGTTTTGTCATATGTGTTTGTTGTAGTACAGAGTTAGCCTGATAACTTTAATCTAAGTTGTCTTGTGGTTGTTATCGTTTGACTTGCATCCCACTGGGATTTTTGCACACAGCATTGATATACGGTGCTTTTTCTTGTTCATGTTTTTGTTTGTTGCGGTTGCACCCGATTCAAGAGCCGAATGGCTCACAGGGCTATACCTAATCAATGAACTGAACTGGTGCTGTAACTGCCGTGTGATTATAATAACGCTTTGTAACCTAGACGTGTCCATTGTAGCTTCCTCTCCAGAGAGGTGGAGTTAGATCGACACAACCGATGTGTATCGACTTGTGCCCTCATGGTAATTTAAAAGGATTGCAAGGCTCCCCAGCGTGGTGAAGTATGGTCAAACAGCGAGGCTCTCATCTAGCAGTGGATAGAGAGGAGAGCTCAGCATCGCACAGAATACATATAACACTGTGCACGTACTGTATATTGTACACAAGAGTAGGTGATGCTTCCTTGGTGAAATGGATCATGAGCACGAGGGGTGTGCATTCCAGAGGGCAATCCGGTTGGCTGTAGATTACAATCGCAGTGTGCAAACAATTCAACTTTCCGCAGCAGTACAGTGCCAAAGGAAACACAAATAGGGGGCCCTACATAAATGACGTAACGCGATTTTAGACGATTTTTGACCCCCCCCCCTCGTCACACGGCGTCACAAAAAGTCAGACCACCCCCCCCTCAAATATGACGTTACAAAGCTCTCCCCCCCCCCCAAAAGCATATTTCCATTTTGAAAATAGAACATGCTTCAAATCGCTTTAAACTATTATCATTGTAGTGCGTATTTAATGTGGCGCTGCACTCTGATGTTGTAGGAGAAAACATTTATTTAAACGTCTATTTAATTAAGTAGAACGTGTTGTCTATATTTATTTAAAGTTGCGCATTTTGATGTGACGTCACATTTCTGAACCCCCCCCCCCTCGTCACACATCGTCACAAATGTCTGACCCCCCTCCCCCCCTAGGTGCGTGACGTCATTTATGGACGGCCCCTAGGGCGTTGTGCATACACGCACTTGCAGATATGACACCCAAAGATGGCAATCCGTCATTAAATATTTCTAACCTTAACTGGTGTCTTGTGTTTTAGGAATGTCTAGCTTCAGAGGAAAACCCAAATCCAGCCCAGGGGTAAGTAATATTGGCACAATATCGTACCATTGAATTTGCATAATACACGATTCACTTGAATATTTGCATCATACACATTGCTATCGCGTTCATAAGAACATCCATAAGAGTATCATCCATTATTAAAGCAATTATTATTCGACAGCAGTTTAGCTAGGTAGACATACACTAATGAGCATGTATAAATGTTTTCCTGTAATCCTCGACTGGTCGTGAGTTCCTCTAAACCTCTCTATGTGTGTCCTGCTGTTGGTGAAACATTGTACAGGATGGGAGAGAGTCCCAGTTGTTTTTCCATCATCTCAGGTGTGATTTAGGCCCATTGTGTCATGGCTTTCCATGTTACACGGCGTGAGTGCATTTGTCATTATTATTCAATAAGATTGCCTTAAATGGAAAAAATATACACACGGCCACGGGGAGAACATGCAAACTCCAAATATACAGGCCTCAGGGTCGAGATCGAACCTCCTGTATACCTGGTAGGTTAGTTAACATCTCGCAAAAGATGGACCATTGCTCAAAACATCTCCTATGATATACTTTAACTTTGAAGGCCACACGGTATTATTGACACATGTGTTGAGTTTTGAGTTTAAAATATAAAAAAATGTAAACTCGTTCCTCTTCCTTGAGTCGCGGAACAATGTGAGTTTGAATTTGTTTCCTTAAATTTCAGAGTGGTGGTGCACGTCATCCAAAGCAGGGAAGCACGGGAGAACATAGGAGATCTGGTCAGCATGATCAAAAACAGGGTGAAGGACCGAGGTATAACGGCCCACAAAATCAACAGTATAAAGGAAAACAAGAAGGCCAAAAGGCTGAAACCCGCCAACCTGGATACAGACAAGGAGGAGGAGGAGGATCAACTGACAACCAGACTGCCAGGCCGCATCACTATAGACAAGGAGCGACAGCAGAATGTCAAAAACCTAGGCCACGTGATCCAAAGCAAGGAGGAATACCAGAGTTAAATACACTTAACCTGGATTTCTTAAGATCGGAGAAGACTGACTCGGCTTATTATAGACAAGGAGGACTCCTTGAAAAACACAAGAGTGGCCCACATCATCATCGGCAAGGAGAAACGACAGACCACCAAAACGCATGCCAAAGAGATCAAAGACCAAAAGGAACTGCAGACCATCAACAGAGTCGTCCACATCATAAATCAGAAGGGGTGGGACAGCATCAAAAGCCCTCTATAATTCCACATCAACAGAGACCCAACGCTTATATTCATAAACCAAGAAACGCCACATTTCAGCACAACAACCTAGGAATTACTCAGCCAGTGCAGTTTATCCCGTACAAAACCCCCATTGTCGAAAACACACAGTACTTGTTAAATTTGAAACCGCCGACGTGCACTGTAGAAGATAAGACTGCAGACGTATTGGCGAACGTGAACAGGCAGGTCCCAGTTCTAGACATCGGCCGAGTCAACCAGACTGCACAGGACTGCATGACTGCCTTGGCTGACACTGACCAGCATGTCTCCAAAGATGTGGTAAGGTTTGGGATGATTTTGTGTACGGTTGAAGGCTGCTTGATGCATTGCAAAATGCCGTGACTTCAATTAGCTCAAAGTCCTTTGGGTAAGATGAGAGTCCTTTGGCCCACAATGGGCCTGCATCCTGTGTTGAATACATTTCTTTGCTGATAATTGTTGGAGTGGAGTGTTGGTAGAGTGGTTAGTGCGCTGCGAATCCTGTGACCGGAGGTTAATTTCCGGCCGCAGTTGACATCAGTGGCGAGTTATGAAGGGCAGCACGGCACACGAGGGGGTGGGTGGCAAGCACCACGCCCGGCCGCCTTTGTCTCCCCAGTGGCGATGTTTACACACCGCATCAGGTGCTCATTAGAGGCTGAGTCTACCTAGGGGAGGCCCAGGACCGGTTATGATAATCGTCACCGGTGTTGGCCTTGAGCGGGGATAGAACTCGTAATGCAGCGTAGCGCTAACCACTACAAAACCCGGTAAATATGTCGTCGAGTCCCGCATAAGCAGTCCGTTTACTGGTAACTCTGCCTTGATAAGAATGCACGATTGGTATTTCGTGCCATTTTCTCACCCCCCCAAAAAATGGGCAAATTATATGTAATTTTACTTTATATGGTGCCTAATCAGTTTAACACGTAGGCTTTCGCGACCAATATCCATAATATAGGTTTTTTTTCGGTTAGATCGTGTAAATATATGATTAAATAATATTTCCGCATTTTAATAAATAAAAATCATTGTAACCGTTCGGATAGCTACCGACTTGGTGCTGTGTGGAAGCAAATGATCAAATAATACATTGTTTAAATGCATGCCTATACAGGCCACCATAATTCAATAGGTATTACCATTGGTAGCGCTATTTTAGTACACACAATGGACAGGAAGGACAAGATCAATGGGCTCGCATAATGCGCATACACAATGTAAGTTGACTCAGTAATCTCCCCCCACCCCACTTTGTTCAAGAAGTGTGGTCACCACATCTACGCCTCTATATAAGGAATGAAACAGGTGGAGGACTTCTCCACAAATCTGGCTGTCGCCTGATGAAGCTAGTTGTAATTACTGGCCAAACGTCGTACTCAGATTGTAAATGTTGTGTCTTGGCTCTCCAACACACCGGTGTGCTGTACTAGTGACGAATTGGCATGTTCTCTTTACGTGACAACCCTGACTAATTTTCTGTGTCAGGTGGTGGCGGGTTTAACAACACATTTTTACGCGATCTAACCCAAAAAACCTCTATTATGGACGGTGCCTAATGTTTTACTGATAACGATAGGGCCACATTGACTCTGCAGTGATGCCGTCATACTTTTAAAACTGCACTCTACCTTTGTCCACTAAAAGAACTACCATTGAGTGTCTTTAAATATTAGAGACTCATGGGGTGAGTCGGCACCACTGAGATCCTTAAAATATCTGTTTACAAACACATCTGATAGGTACGTGTCTGTCCGTGTGTTTTCTAAGTAAGATACACCATATAGAGTGCAAGTATTGCATTAGGCAACCTAACTTGTATTTTGCTTGTATCTGGAAAGACATTTTTGCTTTTGATTGTTTTTTATCGCAAGTTGGTGTCTGTGTTTTTGTTTGTTTATATAGGTGTCCGCACTGCTTTGTAAGTGCCTGAAAGTTCCGTCGGTGACGGCGATGGGCCTGAAGAGCGAGTACGACATCCCTGCCATCGCAGAATTCATGAAAACCCACAAGGCGGTGCATACGTTCATCAAGGTCCGCTGTTCTTATAGCCCACCGGCCGTGCACTGGGTCTTAGCCAGCTCTAATTAAACCAGGCTCCCCAATATAGCGTGCAACAGATAAAATGATCCACACTTTTTTTATAGATGAGTAGAGCAAATTCCACGGATAACATCGTGGATAAGAGGACGTGCGATATTGTTTTCCCACATGAATGTGGATAAGAACAATAGTTCTCCCAAATAACTTATTTAAAGCTGGAAATCATTCCCTCAACATGCATAACTGCAGTGATGAACAATTCCAATTTGCATCGTCACGACATGCTATGTATGCATGTTGAACTTCTTTCACTCCGTACTAATCGGAGGTGAATATCTCCAGTGACTTAGAGCATTCCAGAGGGCCACAGAAGCGTATCCGAAAGTGCTCGACGGCGACCGCGGTTCGAGTGATGGTTTACGCTCCTCAACGGTCTGAGCAAGGTATCGTGGTGTTCATTTGTGGCGAGCGCTTCGTGGGGAATGACCGCGACTTCAAAATACGTCTGCGTGTGCGGTATCTCGGCGTGTTCGGCTGCAGGCCTACAAGAGCATTCGCTGCATCAGCACTTTGCACGAGCTGGGCCAGGATGCGGCCGCCCTGCAGAAAAAGGGGGAATTCCGCGAGCTGGGCCTTGGGCCACTTTGCCGCCACCCCGCGGTAGCTGCACAGTACGGAGTGCTGAGCTCCATGAAGGACGGTGACATACCCAAGATCACCACCGCGGACGTCCTGAAGGTGTCAGACAGCCCTCGAGGCCATAACTAAGCGCGATGGTGTGTGGGTAACGGGGCATTGAAGAGAGGGAGGACCTGAAAGTGATCACACGTTCTGGGGATCGTTGGGCCTTTGAAATGAGTAAGCTTGGCACCGCTAAGGTCTTGGGTTCATGTACGGGCGTCTGACTTTGATTGTAGAGTACACTGGGAACTGAAGTGTCGCCACCACATGATAAGCTCAACCCGGTCACCAATGACTACACACACCCAATATAAAAACCGTGCAGGTTAAATTTGATAATGCACATTCATTAAATCACGAGGAGGGGTGGGGGCAAATCTTTCGGTTCCTTACTTGGACTAAGCGGTGTTTTTGGTTTGTGGTCATTCTCTGTGACTAAACTACTGCATGAACCTGGATAAAGTCCCCGCAATAAAGATACTAACAGAAAAACAAGGCATTTCGGAAAACTCCAGTTAAAGTTTTCTTTTTTGTAATAGTAGGAGTGTCTATCAAGGGGATAACCGTATGTACCCAACCGTTAACGTGAGCATTCGTATCTGAAAGCAGTCTTATGATACCACTTTTGAGTCCCGTCTCTTGTTGTGTATTACAGAACCTGCAATCGTACATGCTGAGTAACCAGGGCCAGCGAGTAGATCAGGCCGAATTCATGAGGCACCTGAAGGACAAATACAGACTGAACAGCGTGCAGGAGCTGGGAATCAGCATCACCAGCCTCGGACTCGCCATTTCTGTATGTGGACAGCCTCAGAATGCAGCGGCCTGTCCTTGTCATTATTGTTACATGGACCAAACAACCACCACGGCGTGAGAGGTGGCAGGGTGTAACTCTTTGGTTCTTTCGGTAAAGTCACGTAGAAAGAGAAAATAATAAATTAAATAATAGCATACGACGTTTCGATTGCAACACAAGCAATCATCATCAGGTACAAATGAAAGAGATTATTTAAATTAATTTATTATTTTCTCTTCCTACGTGACTTTACCGAAAGAACCAAAGAGTAATTCCTGCAGTCACGAAAGCGCCAAATCAAGTTGTAGGTGGCAGGGTGGTTCGGGGAACGCAGAGCACTGAGCTGAACTAGCTAAGGTTCTGAGTTGGAATGCAGGTTTCAGCCGCCTGTCATTTTAACTAATGACGTCAAACCGTATGATAAACCTACAAGGTATGGTGAACTTCTTTCGCACCGTACATCTCCAACGTTGCTAATCGGAGATGCGTGGATGATCGGAGGTGTGGAATCGATGGCCACAGCCCGGTCGGTCACCAATGACTGCACAAAAAAGAAATCGTGGCAAAATTTCAGCTCTTCAGAATTAAATTATTGGTTTGACTACCATGCAGCAAACACCAAAAAAAATCATAGTGGAGTGTGGGAGAGTGCGCCCCCTGCTTTTGAACGGTTTATCAGAATTTACGTGAACATTTTTTGTGCATCCGTTCTCAGACACACGGGGGCTCGCACTGCCCTGTGAGATTTCCGAATAGATTCTTTGTTCTCCCCTGGCATGACACTCGATATCGCGCTCGGAATAAAATGAGTGAGAAAAAACAAAAAATCTTTAAAGAAAAAACAACAACCAGCTTGCCTGATATCGTTAAATATCTATTAACGATGTAATATTTATTGATAAAAAAAACATTTTTTAAATACACCTACACAGTAACTGGACACAAACGTCGAGACGGTGGTTTTGTCGTTCCCACAGACGATTTTCAAAGTGCAGCGGTGTGACACGGAAGCGCGTGAGCAAGCACGGGCCCAGCTGGAATGCGACGTTCTCAGGGACTTGGAGGCCAAGCTCCAGCGACAGAAGCAGAGCCTTCTCAACCTGTTCGACAATGGGGACGGAGGTGCCAGGCTGAAGCAGCAATATGCCAGTCAGTCTGCATCAGAGCTTCTCTACGTAGTCTTCAAGAATGCCGATGAGATCTTCAGCAACAAGATAAAGAAGGTAAGGTGGGGAATAACATGGTGGGGAAAGAACACTCGCCATGTTTGTCACTTTCAGAATCGGAGTCTTTATTATTCTTTGCTGGAGAAATCCGATGAGCTATGAAGCTCTTTTTCACAGATGTCCAGTCGTGGCACGAGGTCAGATAGTTCCAAAAACAAACATTACAAAACACGACGGGAGTGCAAAGTATAGGAAGAAACTGAACTAAACTATTTATATTTCAGCAGGTAAAGCCCACTGAGCTATTAGCTTTATTTTTCAGGACCTGGCCACAATGGATAGCTCAACGAAGTGGCTTATCATGTGGAAATTTATAGCACCCAATTAATCTAAAAAATTTAAATTAACACTGCCTTATATGGGCCATTGTTTGTCATCGGCAATGTTATACCATTGTATATTGTTCTGTTATAAGGCAGTGTTAATGATGAACATGACGAGTGGTCTTTAACGTGTGCTTGTACATGACTGCTATTTTAGTTCATTAATTTATTCTATGAAAGAGGGTAGGTTGCTGATCAGCATGTATGCCCGAAATGTAAATAAAAAACAGATATGATATTATAATAAATTACAGGCCTTTGACAATCCACTTCTGGATGAAGGCCTTCCCCGCACCGTGCCGGTAATGGGCGTTCTACCATAATTTGTCATGCTGGTCATTGCTTATTTGGTTGAGTGAAGGCCCTAGACCAGTTCAGATCAGATATCGCTCACCACCTGATGTGGCTGGGAATCGAAACTCAGGTGGCCGGGTGCATAGTGCAGTGCGCTAATCACTGCACCACCTTTCACCAAGGGCAATATTTTACAAACGTTACATTGAACAAAGCATGCCTCATTTCAGCAGCCAGATGAGCGTTTCTCAACTCAGGTCTTCACTGCCCACCGTGGTCCACCTTTGCACGATTACCGGTCTTTAAATTGAATGTTCAAATGTATCCACTTCAACAGTCTGTTGAAGCGGTGCAGCTGTGGTGAGATGCTAACTCAATTGCCTGGTATTCAGGAGGTGCTGGCTTCAATCCTGATCCTGATGCTTGCTGTATATTTGGAGTTTGTATGTCTGTCCCCGTGGTCATGTGGCTTTTTTTCTGGGTCCGGTTTTTCCCTCCACATTTATAAACATACATTTAGAGTATCTGGCTGCTATAAATTTGCACGTGATAAGCCACTTCGTTGAGCTATCATTTTGCAGCCAGGTTGGTTCTGAAAATGAGCTATATAGGTCAGTGGGCCTTACCTAGTAAAATGATTTTTTTTTATCGTTTAGTTCATAGTTTAAAGGCCATATGAATTTTATGGCAGTACCCCAGGGTACCATGGTACCCCGGCTCTCGCATAATGTCCGTGATGCAGTAATTTTTAGTCTGTTGATGGTCGGCGATGCGGCAATCGACTCATCTCGACGAGCTGTACACGATGCACTATTAAAAATTGAATTTTTCAAGAACGGATTTTCTTATGCTCATGGTTGGCGTTTCGACATCGCGGAGTAGCTCTGATTTCGGATTGATTGGTAACCCAGTCGCGGAGCTAAGTACAACCCTGGAAAAAATAGTGGTACCCTGGAAAAATAGTGGTACCCCGGGGTACCGTCATAAGGATCATGTGGGGGATGTTTGTCTTTGCAGACTGTTCAGGACTTCCTGTCCCTGGCCGCAGGAGACCCCTTGGCCAAGACGCTGTTCCAGATAGCAGTGTGCGGAGGCTCCCTTGTGACCCCCTCTGAACCGGGACTCGGTGAGATGTCCTCGAACGCCTTCAAACTTAAGGCCGACGACATTCAGCCCACTCTTGCAGAAAGTAAGAACCCATTCTCCTATCTCTTATCCTTAAGCTGCTAAAATGTATCATGAGAATACCAAAGTGGGATTTAAAAATATCTACGGCAGCATGTGCCATTCACGCATGTACGATGGAAGCTGTCGGCATGAAGTAAAAATCGTATTTTTTTCTTCCCTTTTGTTAATCCACTGCTGGATGAAGGCCTCCTCATGTCATGTCAGCCATGGAGATTGTTTGATTATATTACAACATGCTGGTTAGTGAAGGTTGGCAAAGTTGAGGATTGGCGTCCGACCCAGTTCAGTTACCACTCACCACTGATATTAGCCGTGGCTAGGATTCAAACTCCTCACCCAGTTCATAACTACCTCGCCTGGTATACAGGAGGTCGTGGGTTCGATCCTGACCCTGACGCCTGCTGTATATTTGGAGTTTGCGCGTCTCTCTCCCTGTGGTCACGTGGATTTTTCTCCAGGTTCTCCAGTTTTTCCCTTCACATCAACAATCAACATGTGTTTAGAGTATTTGGGCACTATACATTTCCACATGATAAACCACAATCATTTGTGGCTAGGTCACTTCTTAAAAAGAGCTATACAGCTGAGTGGGCCTTACCTGATAAAATAAAATATAGTTTAGTTTTAAGGCAGTGTGCAAGCAACTTTGGCTCCCCTGCCCCCATCATATCCTGTAAGGGAAGGCTTGTTTCTACCCCTTTTCAACTGGCACCTCTGAGCAGAGCCAGCGCGGGGCTTATGATGCTCTCATTGCGTGTAGCTTCAGTGTTTTACGCAACCTAGACGCAGTGTCACCGCCGTCATCTACATACTATTCGACGCGTTCATTGCACACAATGTGGGACGCCGGGTGGCACGGATCGACTTCTGCAGTAGAAACGCAACCTAAAGCCACCTGAACAGCACTGGGCTGGCTTGACGTGGTCCCAGCATGGCTCAGTAGTAGAGTGGGAAATGGGGTGTTAGTGTCCCAAAGTGAAGAACGTTGGAGAACAGAGTGGAGCAATGTGGACGTCCAGAATAACACCTCATTCGAGATCCAGATATTGCAGCCCCTGACTTTGACATTCCTCGTATACGCTGCTGTACCATCAGCCGCATCAGAAGATTTAACAGTGTGATGTGCACACCTCCTGCATGAATGGAAAATTAAAGACAAGCCACAGTAGTATGGTCATGGCCAGGCAACCAAAACTACGGACCATATAGTAAGCCACTGTAGTCCTTCAATGGAGGAGTAGAAAAATTGCACAAACTCTAACTCCCGAAGCCCTCTCATGGCAAGCAGACCTTGACATTGACAAATAGCTCCTAACCCCATTTTTCATACTCAAGAATTTAATATAATAGTGTCCCAAATATAGATGCTTGCTCTACAGCCTGAAATGCGTAACCACAGCCACCTGCCCTTCTACGTCTGCCTCCGTTTTGCCGGACGACTCTCTAACCCTCGCCCAACGCGGGCTGTGGCAGGCGTCGTGCGGGATGAGATGCTGGAGCTGCTCAGTGGAAGCGGCGCCGCTGCCTCCCTGAGCCTGGGGGACCTGGCTGAGATTGAGAAGCAGCTGGCGGAGCGCTTCAACGTTCCCGACTTCCCCAGCCTGGGCCATGGCTCTTTCCTCGAATTTTTGAACGGCAACTCTAAGGTGGGTGACACGGACGTTATCGTTTAAGCTCCGTCACCGTGGCTGTTATTAAGTTATCTGCAAATCTTAATGTGCCCCCCTCCCCCCAACCCCACCCCCCCAGGCAACCTTTGGTTTGTAGGAGCTCACTCATTCTCCATCAGGACAAAATGCGTTTTTGCATATTTTTGCCGGAAAGTAAAGAGTGGTTGTTTTATTGTCTTGTCTTGTTGTGTCTTCGTCTGGTCATCGTGTTTTCGTGTCCCTAATAGCAACAAAACTTTAAAACTAAAGTTTGGTTCATAGTGGATTATATTTATAAGTGCTTTAGTGCCCCACTGTTATGGATGATAGTCTAATGTACAGAGCTAATGCTTTCCGCATAAATGTATCAGTATGCATGTTGAACTTCATTCGCACCGTACGTAGCCAAGCGTGCTAATTGGAGGTGTGCAGGATGAACAACAAACTAAACACAAAAAGAAGTTCGAAAGAAATGAGTTTTCAATCTAGATTTAAAAGTGCATAGCTCCAGTGGCTAATATCAGAAGGAAGAGCATTCCAGACGGCCGCAGAAGCGCATCTGAAAGCATGTGATGAAGTGACCGTCTTTGTTTTATGGTTAGCCAAAAGCCGCTGCGAGGATAACTGGAGTTTGCGTGATGGTTTATGCTTCTTGATGAGATCAGCAAGGTATTGTGGTTAATTTGTCGGAAGAAATTAAAATTAATGAAAGTAAAATAAAAATGAAATAAAAATCACGACGTTTCGGAGGCAACACAAGCTTCCGTGTTGCTCCAGAAACGTCGTGATTTTTATTTTATTTTTATTTTACTTTTATTAATTAAAATTTTTTACCCACATGACTTTACCGAAAAAACCTAAGAATATGAATACTTGCAGTCACGAAAGCTTCAAATCTAGAATTGTCGGAAGAACTTTGTGTGCAGCTGGGAAGTGTTAAGAGGTGCGCGGGTGTATGCGTGTAGAGTGGTTGTTTTATTTCAGTGAGTCTCCGTTCGTTGTCGCTCAACGATGTGCTGCTGACTTTGCCGCTGCAGGTGCTGGGAAAGGCCGGGGTGTCAACACTGAGCTTGGACACTTCGGAGGCGCACGACGTCAGATTTTCTTCGAGCGGCAAACAGCTCATTGACTTTGACGCGTTGTGCGTTAACTTGAACACCACCGAGGTGACGGTTGATCGATCACCAGCACGTTGCGCCATTGTGCACGTCATACGTGCCAGTAAAGCGAAACTTTCCTCAGGTGGAGCGAAAAAGATTAATAAACCTTGGATGTAGGGCGCGACGCTTTTATTCATCAGTCAAATAGACGATGGCACTCGTGATGCATGTGTAGTGGGTCGAACTGAGTCGTAGACGTCGTTCCTTTTAGAGGCAACACATTTATTTGTAACGTAACACAAAGGGGCAACTGTGCCCCTTCACCAGATACAGCCTAGGGTGGTGACCACCCAGCTAACTACTCTATACAGAGGAGTCACTGCTACGAAGGGTCGGGTCCCTACTCGGGTTCGCGACCACGTGGTTGCCTTGGAGACGTAGAGCTTCCAGCTTGAGATGTAGGCTGCAGCTGGTGGACGTGGAGCTTCAGCTGGTGGACGTGGAGCTTCAGCTTGTAGAATGCAACGACCCCGGGTCCCTCTCGGGGACCTGCCTCATATCCCCCTACGGTCGGGGCCGCTCCGCCCTTGGCCCGGCCTGCCTTCTGGAGCCTTCTAGCTCCCTCTGGATCCCTCTCGAGAGCTCTCCCTGGACACGTGATCACCCCCTAGTCCCCCCACCTGGGGGCCTCTCTATGGACACTCTAGATCATGTGTCTGCAGGGTCAACCAGAGTTCCATGGCCCGGGGCAACCCTGCCCTTGGGCTGACACTCCCCCGCTCCCCCTCGTGGGAGCCCGCACCACACGCTACGCGTGGTGCCCGTGCTATCCAGCGCTCACCAAGCCCCGCTAGGGCTGGTACTACACCCGCCAACAGGGTGTATGCGATGAGGGTGCATCGCGTGCCCTGGCCCTCTCAGCCCGGCACCATATAGTGACATCCCCGATGTCACCACACATCCATCGAGTTGCGCGTGTGATGGAAAGTACCTTTTGTTTTCATGAATTATGGAAAATGCAAATGAGATGAGTTTGGCAGCCAAGAGGGGGGAGAATGCGCCCAAGAGGATGACCACCACGATGATGGAGTGATTAGGTCAGCTCATGTGCAAGAGTTGTGGTATCCTTTGTTTAATCATGAGATTAAATATGGCCATTGAAATACGTGAAGCAGCATCGCCTCGATTGCAAAGAGTGAGGTAAATTGTGGTATTGCAATATTTTTTTTAAACAATATAAATGAGCTTGTAAAAACCAGACAAAATTTTAAATAAGAACATCAGAAATATTACAAGCAAGAGGGGGCGATTCAGGCCATCTGGCTAATTCGGTTGCGAGTAACCGATCAATTCTAGAATGTTATTGAATAATTTTTTGAAGAGTCCCAGTGAATATTTTTCCATGCCTATTTTAGAGAGTTGTTTTATTTTTTAGGCGGGATAGGCATTGGGTTTCCTGACCAGGCCACGTGGTGTGATCGCGTCTGGCTGTGCTGCAGGAGCAGGATAAGGAGTCTCAGCAACAAGACGAGCCATTCAAAGACTCTTCCAGCCAGTCGCCCATCTTCCCTGGGATGACACGAAGCGACGGCAGGTAGGTGGTCCATGCCGATCCGTGCCTGTGTGTTAAAATGTGTATCGTAAAATTCAATAATGTTGGATGCATTTTTACCAAAATGTTTAATTATCAATAAATACATTAACGTATTCAAATACATGTTTATCCAGTACCTACAATGCGTGCATCAAATTGTGCACGTGAGTTATTGATGAATTGCGATAAATGCAAATGACATGGCATGATAGCCAATGGATGAAACGAGACAGACTTGTGACAGAATCGCTAGCCAGGGGAGAGAACGCTCCCGGGAGGACGACCACCAGGAAGATGGAGCGATGAAATCTTCTCACGGTCAGGTGCCACGTGGATTGTTACATCGCTGGACCGTGAGAGATGGCTACTACTTGGCAAGGCCTTAAAAAACACTAAAAACAAAACTTTATAATTTTTATTTAACTATAAACTATTTAATTTTTATCAGGTGAGGCCCACTGAGCTATTTAGCTCTTTTTTCAGAAGCAACCTGGCCAGAAATTATAGCTCAATGGAGTGGCTCATCATCTGGAAATTTACAGCTGCAAAATACTCTAAACACATGTTGATTATAAATGTGGAGGGAAAAACCGGAGGACCTGCAGAAAAATCCACGCGACCACGGGAAGAACACGCAAACTCCAAATATACAGCAGGCGTTAGGGTCAGGATCGAACCCACGACCTCCTGTATACCAGGCGAGGTAGTTAACATCTCGCCACCACGGCACCTTAATTCAGCAGTGGATTGATCATGGCTGATGATGATTTGCTTTGCATCAGATGTTTCCTTCCACGATTATCATGGAAGCATTTGACGTGGGACAAATAAACACATATCGGTATGTATGTTGATCTTCTTACGCATCGTACGTAGCCGACCATGACAACAGGAGGTGCAGGTGCGAATTGGCGGTGCGGGAAAGTAAGTGGAGCATAGATAAAGACTGCGGGACAACGTTGTGTCGTTTATCACCTTCGTGGTTTGTACGACACTGAACACGTTTCGGCGGGTGTGCGGTGTCCTCTAGCTGGGATGTACAGAAGAGCCAGGCTGGCCTGGGCGTGCAGGGGAACGTGGGTGCAGACCGGGCACTGCAGTGCCTGCTGACTGCCCCCCTCCTGGAGGACCTGGCCGCCTGGTCCCACTGGGAGTTGCTCTTTGAGCAGAAGCACGGCCCGCTCAAGGAATTTATTGAGAGCGTTTGCTCGGGCAAGGTAGCCAAGCTGGGAGAAAAGGCGGGTAAGTGTTTGGCGTCGTCATTTTCTTTCACCTCTCTGAACCTGTAGGTGTCTGTGGAAATAGAGCTTTGTAGCGCATCAGATTCCTCCAGTATAAATAAAGATTCTGATTCTGATATGTCAACTTGAGGAAGGGTTGTTTAATCTAACATTCCAATTTGGAAAACGAGGCTAGTTTTTTTTCAGCTTCAACAAGTCTTCCAGGATGTTATTGCATTGCATTTCTTAACCAATTCCATTGTTGGGTGGTGGGGTAAAGTGTAGGCAATCGCACCTCTTCCAAGACAAGGCCTAAATATCCCCAGGAGGGTGCTCTCTGGAGCTTCCTCCAGTGGAGCCCTTTCCGCTAGCAAGTGGCGTGAGCAGGGAATTTCAGGGCTGCACCTCGAGCAAAGCTGTTTGCCTGTGGCGGCGGCGGCGGTGGAAGCGAAGCCATGAGATGCGTTCTCTGTCCCACGCAGCGGCCAAAGCGGTGCTGGCCGAGGTCTCCGAGCTGCTTGCTCTGGAGGTGCAGCCGGGACTGCTGCTGCGTGTCGCTGCCGAGCCGTCGCCCGAGAAATTTGCGGAAGCCGCCCTCCACCGCGACCCCGTGGTGTCGGTGGCTCAGCTCGTGTCGCTGGTGGCAGCCCAGGGCCTCTCGGAAGCCCCCCTGGCGCTGCTGGCCAATCGAATAGAAGTGGTGCTCACGATCATGGCCGAAGAGAAAGGTACCCAACGGGTGGCAGCGCACGCGCGACGACACGGGTCGAATTCGCATCTTGGGTGAAATAACTTTTTGCCTGAAAATATTATAAGGGTGCCACGGTGGCAAGATGCTAACTACCTTGCCTGGTATGGAGGAGAGCGTGGGTACGATCCCAACCCTGACACCTGCTGTGTATTTGGAGTTCGCATGTCTCTCTCCCCGTGGTCGCGTGGACTTTTCTCCGGGTCCTTTGGTTTTTCCCACAACATTAAGAGTCAACATGCATTTAGAGTATTTGGCTGCTATACATTTCCACATGATAAGCCACTTGGTTGAGCTATCATTAGTGCCTAGGATATTTCTGAAAAAAGAGCTATATAGCTCAGTGGGCCTTACCTGGTAAAATAAAAAATATGTATTAAAGTGTGAAATAATTCCCCCCCCACCCCCGTTTATTTTATGACTTATGACTTGTCAAGAATTCATTGAAGAATCGATTATTTGTTTGACTGTAGTTAAACCGGAATCTCCATTGTTGATATGATGGCCTCAGCTTCGTAAGCAATGACTGCCCCAACATTTTTTTATTATTAATTTGCAAGGGCTGCAGTGCATTTAATTTGGATAAATTCCAGCTCTGGTATCTGCTCACATGGGCCATTTTTTCACACTTGCGGGAGATCCGCATGGCAAGTGGGATAACATTCAGAGGAAAAATACATTTTGACTTTATTAAAAATAGGCACGCTTATTCAAATATTCAAAAGAGGCACGTTTGCTTCGTGGATGCTTTTGTCCAAGTGATGTGAGTTCACACCAATTCTCTCGCACTTGCCGACTCTGAAACTCCCTCCCATTGTCCCTTTGCACAAGTTCTCATGATAACCTCGCTCAAACTCAGGAAACGATAAGCGTACTTTCGTTTCTGGCCGATTCGCATTTTTCGTCCTTTGGGCCTGTGCATGGCAATCTCGTGATTTAAATAAATATTTAAGAGATGTCTTTTTTTGCACAGCAAGTGTCAGAAGGGCAACCTCTAAACCTCTCCATAAGCCTTGCAGTAAACACCAAGTGCCCTTAGTGTACTGTTAGCCAAGTGCCCTGTCGCTTATGTCTGTTTTGTTAAAAGATTAGAAACCTGAAGTGTACCCAGGGACGAAGCATGACCCGAGCACCTTGTCCTGTGCCCACTCTGAACGCAGTCGACCTCTACACGGCGGGCGGCATGCAGGGTGGTGCAATCACGGCTGCCCACTTTGTCCTCGACTGCCTCTGCCAGATCCCTCTGCAGCTGTGCAAAGACCTCGCTCAGCAGGTGACTCCATGTGCATTGCTGCAAACCTGCATAGCGCCCTCTTCTTGGTTCTTTTGGTAAAGTCACGTAGAATGGAAATAATGAAATAATAAAAATAAAACATAATAAAATAATTCTCACGACGTTTCGGCCACAACGCAAGCAGCCGTCCTCAGGTGAATGAATGATTCATTCAGACGCTGTCTCCCCGACAGACCTGGTCTTCACCTGAGGACGGCTGCTTGCGTTGTGGCCGAAACGTCGTCAGAATTATTTTATGATGTTTTATTTTTATTATTTTATTATTTCCATTCTACGTGACTTTACCGAAAGAACCAAGAAGATGAATCCCTGCAGTCACGAAAGCTTTAAATCGAGACTGCATAGTGCCGTTTATCAATCCGCTGCTTGACCAGAATGCCTTCCCCACGCTGTGTTTGTCGTGGGAGTTGTTTTTGCCACCATTAACCACGTTCAGCAGTTCGGGTTGTTGTTGTTTGTTGTTGAAGTTGGTGGGGAAAGGCCAGGGTTGGTTCATGTGTCTCTCGGCACTGGTGTCAGCCGTGGCTGGGCATCCAACTCAGCTTGTTGAGGTCATGGCGTCGCGTCATAACTATGATGTTAGCTCATTTTTAATATGAGAGTGAGGAGTTCAGATCCATTTTTTCTCCCATGCAATTCCCTCAATATTTTTTATAGGACACCAATGTGGAATTTGTCTTAAACACGCTTTAACGGCGACAGAAACATGGACAATAACTCGATCCAGAATACAAGATTTGGAATTTATTAACTATGCCTTGATTCGTTATGCAATATTGCTACACTATGCACAAGGATGTGAACCAACTATGGCAGATACATTCTTGACAACCAAGTACAACCAACTTATCAACATTCTCGGGCGACAGTAACAACACACACTAACCAGTGTGCCACCGCACCAACGACTGCACCATCAGTATATAGGTCACATACTGTCGTGAAATTAGAAACATTAAATTATAATCGGCATTCACTTCCCACCCTCCTCTTTCCCCACACCAAGCGTGTTTATTTAAAAACACTTCATCCAACGCAATAAAATCTCAAAAATAAGCTATGTAAATAAAGACGAGTACAACCTGTAATGCCAGACTGTATGTTTATTTTTGGAACGTACCATACATACAACAAAAAATGTGAATCGATTTTTTTTTTTTACAATCCGGCAAAGCCCAATCGACTGGGCGGATGAAGGCCCCTCCCCAAGCATACTAAAATCGCAGCTAGCCTCGCAATGCAACGATTAATCTAGCTTTCGTACACGAGCTGATTCCATCGCTTCGTCTCTGAGGTGGACGTCCTCTCGGGCACGACCTCTCCTGCCGTCGTTAGTGTCGACCACCGGCCACCATCCCTCCTCGCGAAGTGCCCACTTTCTTTTCTTGACCGTCAATGCTTTGCGCATCATCTCTGATCCACGCGTGCTTCTTTGTACTGAACGTCTGTGAAAAAAAAAGCTTAACAGCTCATCAGGTTCCTCTGATTATAAATAAAGATTTCTGATTTTTTTTTTCTGGGCATCGCCTGCTGGCAGGTGTTCCTGGCTCCGTTTGAGCACACCATGGGAGAAGCCGACTGGCAAGACCTGCTGCTGCGTGCCGCGTCCATGCCCGATTGGCAGTCGGGCACCCGCAGGGCTCGACTGCACGAGCTGGGGCAGCTGCTGGATATCGAGGAGTGGACCTGTGACTTTGAAGGAGGCCTCGAGGTACCTCGGCTGCCACAATTGCAACCAAAATAGCTGACATCGTTTGTTAAGGGGTAGCTGGGTGGCCAGTGTTCAGCTGGCACCTCTACAACCTTATTCTAGTAGTTTAACACGTAGGTTTTCGTGACCAATATCATCCATAAGAGGTTTTTTTTGTTGGGGTTAGATCGCGTAAATGTATAAATGTGTCGTTAAAACACGCCACCAACCGACACAGCCAACTAGTAAGGGTTGTCACGTAAACAGAACGTGGCCAATTCGTCACTAGTACAGCACACCGGTGTGTTCTTGTAGTCTCTAGGCCTTTTGGGCTGTTTGGGGCCATCCACATTTAGTTTTTTTGTCCTTCCCCTGCACCTCCAATTAGCACGGTTGGCTACCTGCAATGCGAAAGGAGTTCAACATACATACAGATTTACCGTGTAGGTTTTTGACGCGCTTTTGACGTTATTGGTGTTTCTGTGTTTCGCAAAATTTAAAATTGTGTTTAACCCTGTCGTGGAGTAGAATGTGTCTTCATATATCTCTTAGCCTCGTACGCTGGTCCTGCATTGCGCCGTGCTGCTATCACTTGCTGACCCAAGTCAGCCTTGTAAAAGAAACATGATGTCTCAATGGGTTATCACCCGTTGAAATAAAGTCCACCACTACTTTAGGATAACACAATAGCTTACTCTCAACCTTGGAGCAGTGCATGAGGGCAATGGATGTATGTTGACTTTTGCACCGTACGTAGCCAACCACGCAAATCAGAGGTGCGGGAAATGTTAACCCATTCTCTTGTATCTGTCTTGCAGGACCAGGAGGATACAGACAACTCGGAGGAGGAGAGTGGCTCCATGGAATCAGCATCTGGCACTGAGGAAGAATCAGAGTTTGAGTCGTGCAAATTAAACGAGAGCATTCCGTGATTTCTATTGGTACAGAATCGTAAAAAAGGGAGGATTTTTTGCTTTTTTATTCAATGAGCTCGTAGCAGCAATGATGTTAGACCTTCTATGTATGTATGGATGTTGAACTTATTTCGCACCGTACGTAGTCAACCGAAACACGTTTCATTCCAGTCGGGAAGTATTAAAGCAAGTATCGATACAATTATATCAGAATCCCAATATTGATTTATACTGGAGGAATCCGATGAGCTATGAAGCTCTTTTTCACAGATGTCCAGTAGGGGCATCTGTGCAGAAACTTTGTCAGTCCACTGCTATGTCGTATCCCTCCACATTCCTAAACACGCGTTTAGATTATTTGGCTGCTACTATAAATTGCAATGTGTCATCATCCACATCGACGAGCTGTCATGGTGTGGCCAGGTCGCTTCTGAAAAGGAGCTAATAGCTCAGTGAATTAAAATTAGGTAAAATATGTTTACGTTTTATAAATACACAAAGTAGGGTACAAATGAAATACTTCAATTACCACCACACTACAGCGCAGTACATTTGGTACGGCGTATGCGCGCACTACAGAAGAGACGTTGATAACGCGTGGCTTATTTAATTTCTATGCCACTATGCTAGGGGCAAACCCGAGTGGATGAATGCAAATGGTCCTTAGAATTGGAAAATGGCGGGGGAAAACCACGGTAGCGAGACGCTTGTATGCATGTTGAACTTTTTTCGCACCGTACGTAGCCAACTGTGCTAATCGGAGATGCCGGGGAGGAAGTACAACAAACTATATAGCTCCAGTTCCTAGTTATGGGAAGGAAGAGCGTTCCAGACGGCCGCAGAAGCACATCTGAAAAGCGCGCGATGTGGCGACTGTCTTCGTTCGATGGTTGCGCCAAAAGCCGCTTCTGCTGCAACAATGAAGCGGAGTTCGCGTGGTTGTTGGTTTATGGGGCCGTCCATAAATGACGTCACGCACCTGGGGGGGGGGGGGGTCAGACATTTGTGACGATGTGTGACGAGGGGGGGGGGGGTTGAGAAATGTGACGTCACATCAAAATGCGCAACTTTAAATAAATATAGACAACACGTTATACTCAATTAAATATACTTTTTAAGAAATGTTTTCTCCTACAACATCAGAGTGCAGCGCCATATTAAATACGCACTACAATGACAATAGTTTAAAGCGATTTGAAGCATGTTTTAGTTTCAAAATGGAAATATGGTTTTGGGGAGGGGGGGGCAGAGCTTTGTGACGTCATATTTGAGGGGGGGGGGTCTGACTTTTTGTGACGCCGTGTGACGAACGGGGGGGGGGGTCAAAAATCGTCCAAAATCGCGTGACGTCATTTATGGACGGCCCCTATGCTCCTTGAGATCAGAGGAGGGAGCGGAAACCATCACGAAAGCTTCAAATAAAGATCCCCCCACTCCTTCACTACCCCCACCCCTCGACCTCCCTCCCCTCTACCCCCTACCCCTCCCCTATACCCCCCTTCCCTCTACGACCCCCACCCTCTTACCCCCAAGGCGCGCGCATCACACCCCCCTCCCCCCGCCGTAATGCGCGGTGACGTCATCACGCACTGGTGAGCCACCACGAAAGTTGCCGCGCGTGGTGACGTCATCACGCACTCGCGAGCCACCGCGAAAGTTGCCGTGCGCGGTGACGTCATCACGCACTCGCGAGCCACGAAAGTTGCCGTGCGCGGTGACGTCATCACGCACTCGCGAGCCACGAAAGTTGCCGTGTGCGGTGACGTCATCACGCACCGAGCCTCTTGCCGCCAAAACTCCTCCCGCCGTGCGTTTCGTCATGAGCGACGGTTGTTTCTCAGTCGTGTAAGTTTATTAAATCTGAAGCATATGAGGGTTAATGTTCGCTTACTAAAGCATTAAAGTCGCTTCGTTGAGGGGAGATAATAAGAATATAAACATAGAAGGATTTGTGGCGAGCATTTTGCTGTGGAGTGTGGAGGGGGTCACAGCCATATCCTATACCATGGTTTACGTTATTATACTTGTAACATTATTAAATGTTTCGTTGAGAACTATGTTTAAATAACATTCCTCTTTATTTAAAAAAATCTAATTGCATTTATAAAAACAGTATTTTACTTCAATAAATCACGTCAGATCTCCCACCTTGGAAATATGACCCCCGTGTCTCATTCAGCACTTTATACCAAATTTTATACCAAATTTTCAAAGCTAATGTAAATAACTGATCGTATTTAGTCCCTTAGAATTTGGTGTTTTTCAAAACACCAAATTCTAAGGGACTAAATACAGCCATTAAGAAAGAGCCTTAAATTTGAATAATTACATAAAATAGCAAGTCCATGATTGTATTTCCAACATTAAGCAATAGCGCTATACAGTTTAATGTTAGAAGAGATAATGGCGCATACATGCAGTGTTTCCATAATCTGAGATTGGAAGTGAGATTGTACTGCAGTGGTATAAAAAATATATTGGCCCTGTGTTGAGCTTGCGAGCTTCGTCCTTTGTGTAGCAGCTATAGAGACACATTTGCCACAGATTAAATAATAAAGTTAAAGTGTCCATGTCCAAACCAGCAGTAAGAGACAGTTGAGGAAAGGTCACATTCCCATGGCAAGAGTCGATTTCTAAACGAAGACCACTATTGACATCTGACAAATTGGTACTCATTTCAACTACGACTGAAATATAAAAAAATTACTAGTTTTTTTTATATTTGCAATAATTAATACAGGACATCACAAACAGTGTGGAGGAGACAGGAGTTGAACTTGGATGAGGGCTGCAGTGTTGCTGACGCCAGTGAGGAAAACCACGGAATTTTCACTTTTCCAATGTTCAGGTGAGGCTCCAGTTCAAAGGTCTTCAGACGTGCGCTGCTACTACTGAGATGCAGGTGGCATGGGATTAATAATCTCACATTACCAATAAAGGGAGAACTACATGTGAATGCATTGTTTCAAGTGGTGTATTATTTATTGTGCAACTGAAAAAAAACATAAAAAAGAGGATGATTTTTGAAAAAACAGGGCACTTGGCAACCCTGGTTCACATAAGTGCAAATATAAAGCCTTGCGTCAGATGAAAATTCCACATTCATATGGTAGTGCCATATTAATATGTAATTGTGCCAAGTACATGTTAACCAATACTGCTTTAGGAACGCTACCTAGATACATTCAAAATAGTGCATCCATTATGTTAGCCTATCATATATCCAGCCTGACAACACTGGCTAATGCAGCATAGAGAGTCAAAACGTATAAAGGCTCAAACACTTGAACATTCAAATGTTGGTGATACCAGTCTATATCCTGAAATATATTTGTTAGAAACACCTGCCTCATTGTGATCACTAACACAATCAAGTTTCTCCCGGTCATGTAAAATTTTGTCTAAAAAAACATTTAATAGAATGATTACTGACATTTTTTTTTACAATATGCATCGTTGCACAATACCTGGTGCTCACAGGTTTGCCATTGTAATTTTTCACATGGTTGCAGAAAAAAGGGTGACGATGTTCAGTTGCCACAAAAAGTGGTAAGTACTGAAGTTACATATCCCTATGAATTGGAGTACGGTGATTTACAATTTTTTAATTACAGTTAATATAGCATTGCTTTAAAGATGCTGTCTTTGCTATGGAACATGGCATAATATGATTTGTCCAGTTGTCAAACTTAATAAAAATGCTTGTAACAACAACGTCGCAGTTTAATCTTAACCCCTTTGGTCGTATGATCAAAGGTCTGCAGGCTTTTAAAAAGTGGATTTTCCATTTTTCCTCAATAGTGACGCCCTCTATCAAGGGATAATTCTCTTATTTTGTTTATTGAATTTTCAAATTTCAACCATGTAAAAGTCCTTATAGTCACCTGAAGTGCTGTAAAAGAAACACCTGGCACTGATGTCCACGTGATGTCATTGAATGAAGCTGGCATGTCACCGTTTGTAGATTTCTGGACAGGTGGTGGATACATGTACAGATGGTGCACTGAACGTCGACTTGCTTGCAAATAGACGCTTCACGTTTTCCATGAACCCACACGACTTGCCTCATCCAAGCAAAATTATGGGTCGCCGGGGCAGCCGTAAAAAATCTGGAATGACCTCGAAGAACACTTTGGGGCACAAATACGATGGATCAATGCAGACTCCGTTTACAGATCTCAAGAGCAAGCAGGCACAGCTGGATACGTGAGTTCAAATGGTCTTTTCTAAACTACATGAATCCTTGCATATAGATTAATAATGCAAAATGCTTGTCTTCAAAAAAAAGTTTTCAATAATACTATGACAGCTGTTGATAATGTCATTATACAACTCAAGATTCTGGGGCCTGAGTACACAATGACTTAAGCAATTCTATAGGGAGTTAATATAAAAACAATTAAGTTTGCACTTAAGGGTGGTCAGGACCACTCGTACATCAAGTGACAAAGTAAAACAAAATACATTTTTGACAATATCAACATTGATGTCAACTGCGAATATAAACATTGAAAACGTTTACACAATATTTATCTACTGCAACGTCATGAAAGGGGACCAGGATCAATGTGATGAAATTAACAGGCAACTAAGAGCAGGATTAAGAGCTTTTGGAAAAATGAAATTGACAATGAAAAGCAAAATACAAACCTGCTGCAAGGAGGAAGTTTACAATTGGTACATATTATCTGCCACGACATTCATCAGACACGTGAACACTGACAAAAGCTGAAAAGTACACAAATAAGCATGAGAAACAGAAAAAGGATAATCATTGACCAGACATACAAATTAGAGCCATTGACTGTTAAGAAAATTAAATGGACGTAGGCAGGACATCGCTGGAAGGGATGATGGTTGATAGATGAGACTGGTGATATTATTTCAGCCAAAGGAGTACACACGTCAGAAAGGAGAGGATAACCAGCAATGGGTGATCAAATCAACTAACTTGATGGTGTATATATTCTTGGGTTTTTTCGGTAAAGTCACGTAGGTAAGGAAATAAACCCAGGAATATGAATCCTTGCAGTCACGAAAGCTTCAAATCTAGAATTGATGGTGTAGGTTTGAGGACAATATTACACAAATTAGAAAATGCTATATAAGTATAGCCAAACAATATTGTACCTTAGTGTGATTGCAGCTGTGCGGGCCCACAATCCGCCTGCTAAAAGACCCAGAATATTAACGTATCTCTGCTTGTGCTTGATGGTTGAATGGATCTGTAGGATACAAATAACTCCATGCCTTCCTGTTAATGCAACCAAAACTGAGGATGGAAATAATGACAAGGCGAAACTGTGGAGCTTCATGATGAACAGGGATGGTACGGCACAGGATAATGGTGCAATTGCCAAGCAAGTGAGTTTAACATTGTGAGGTGTCACCTTATCAGTGTATCAACAAGTTAAAGTCAAAGTATATCCCTGCCCAAACAAATACAAGTGGTACTAGTTCGCACTAACCTTAGGGTGAATGAATGGGAGTTTAATTTACAAAACGACTATTCCCAACTCTTAACTTAAAACAGAGTAATTGGACAAAGGTTTCGACATTTCTAAAACATGAGATGAGCATGGTGAAAATTTTTGGTCTTTTTTTTTTTTACAAAAGTCATGGTTATACATAAGACGATCAACTCCTTTTGTATTTAAGACTACACACTAAGTGTGTTATACATTTTTTCCCCAACTTTAATGCCATAGAACCAAGCACCTTATGTTCTACTTTGGTATTGTTTCGTCTTGTGATAGGACCACCGGACAGCAGCCACGATGCCGAGTAAGCAGTTCAAATGGTGTGCGCATGGTAAACCTTTCAATGGAGAGAGTACTATTTGGTGTGAAGTGGAGAGAAGTCCGCCTTTCGTGGAGGCAAGGCCGACACGTCAGCCTCATTCCATGGAATCCTTCCTCGCAGCCAATATGTATAGCAGGGTTGAGGAGTAAAACACCATGATTCAGCTCTCTCCAGTACCGAACACAGCTGTAAGACCAATCATAAGTTGGCGTATTGCCTAAGTGTTTATACCTGGTTACCTTGATTTATTGTATGGTAATTATGCACTTAGTAAGGGTACTTTGTTTTTTAAAGTGAACCAACTGAAATTAGTTACCAGTGTTCCTCATTGTATTGGAGAGTAGTTACACTTGATGCTTTCCTTTTGTTGTTTACTTAATATTTATATTTATGAGCTTGTGATGCACTTAGAGGTGGTACAGTAAGATATGGCGATATAATGAAAATGTGACGATGAAACAGGTTCCCATGCAGCAATGTTATCCAAACTCCTTCGCATGACACATAAGTACATGAACTGCACACAAGTGCTTATATGGTGCGTTTTATTTATTTATTTAAAAAAGTATTCTACATATTTATACACATTTAGTAACTTAACTCATTCACTGCATTGTAAAGGTGTGAACATTTAAAAATGAATACATGACTTAACTTATTTTTTATAAAAATGAGTACCAAAAATGTAACATTTTAAGTTGAAGAAAATACCATATTGAAATACAGTACATTCACATCTGTTCACATCTGTCATGCCGATACAGAATTACAGGTGCTGTACAATAGAATATATAAAATAAGTTCTGATTTACTGCACGTTAAATAATTTTTGGAAAATGTTTAACTCTACTCAACTTTACAGTTGTAAATTCATTTCTGCAGACATTTTAAATGAATTCAGATATGAAAAATATAAGAAGAAATTACAAACTTTAACAAACATTAACAATTTCACTTGTTATTTGTGCACAGAGAACACAATTGAAAGTGTGTTCAAACAGGCTTATGTGTAATCTTGGGTATAGTACATGAATACCCAATGTGTGAAGCAGGACTCGACACCTAAAATCTGTCATTCTATGAGCCATTCAATTATAGTGTAAAATCAAATGTGAAGTTTATCAGCATTCCAAAACATTTTTACCATTTATAAAGCAACACAATTAAACCCACTCTTGAGAAGCAAAGCTCTGTGCTATGTAGCAGTCAATTACATGAAAGGATGTCACTGTTATTTAGAGTTATATGTCCACACGTGAATAAAGCTTTAAAAAGTTTCCTTTATAAAACGAGTATTTCATTTTTTTCTTATCATTACCATTCCTTTTAACATGAACCGACTCAGTATGTTGTACCTAACATGCTCAACATCGCCTTTTGGGTCATGCCATGTAAACATAATAACTAGATAAAACGAAGATACTTCTGCAATGATTGTTGTAGTATTTAAACACTTTAATGGAAGTAATTTCAAGTTTGCACAAGTGTATACATCACAACTTAAGCTAATGGGAACTCAAGGAAATAAGTGCATGTTGATTTGTAATTTATTATTGGGTTAGGCCACGTAGTAACCTGGTGAGAATAAACATTGCATTTCTGAGATTTTTTGACAGTCATACTCATATGCTGTGTCGGTCATGGGGGTTTGTGTGATATTTCACCATGCTGGTCAATGCAGGTTGGTAAAGGGATGCCTAAGACCAGTTCAGATATGACTCGCCACTAGAAATCAAACTCGGGTTATCTGGGTCACAGTAAGGCGGGTATCGACAACTGCACCACCACTTCTCGGAGTTCACGTAAAATATAATCAATAAAATATTAAAGTATCGGGTTCATTCAAATGTCAACACAAGTAATCAACACAAAGAAATGTTAAAATGTGCCTGTATAGTTTACTGCAGCGATTCCCAGCCCCATGTAATTTTATGGGCAACCCGTTTTTCCAATATTTTCAATCTCTCCAAATGTTAACTTAAGGGCATTCCGTATTGCCCATGTATTCCGTTTTCCCACTGCAACGCTATGGGAACTGTATTCCCAATGTCCACATGGGAATTACGTTTTCCCCATGCAACCCTATAGACATTCCGTATTCCCAATGTTAACCTATGGGCATTCCGTTTCCCCCGTGTATCCCTATTGGCTTTCGCTTACCATTATTTTAGTTTGTCCCGAAATTAATCTGTTACAATACTTCAATACACACACCCATGCACCATCACTTCTATACTGTACTGTATATCTTATCCGTGTCACCAACTGCTGCACAGTTCATATCCATTCTAGATTTGAAGCTTTCGTGACTGCAAGAATTCATACTTTTAGGTTTTTCGGTAAAGTCACGTAGGTAAAAAATAAAAAATAAAATAAAAAATGATAATTCATTATACTTTCTATTATTTTTTCCTTATTTCTTTTTTACCTACGTGACTTCACCGAAAAACCTAAGAGTACGAGTTCATATCCAGTTTTACGGTTAATAAAACCGACGCATCCAATTATAACCACAGGAAACGATTACGAAACCAATAACTGAACTACAGTCCGACCACCGTGTAAGCAAATATGAACGCTCACAACAAGAACCCCCCCCCCCCTCCTGAGCGGTCGTAATGGTCGCGTCCGCCGCGTCATCACCCCGGCAGCACAGACCCCGCCGCGGACTGTTCCATTACCCCGGTAGAAGATGCGGTAGGGGGGGGGGGTGGTGCTATTCTGTTAAACTCGTGGCTGGCTGAGCATGGACCCTGTGCGCGACACGCTGGGCCGGGTGTTCGGATTCGAGGCCTTCAGGTCCGCACTGCAGGAGGACGCGGCCCGCGCCGTGGCGAGCGGTTCGTAAAGGGGGTCGTTAGAGGGGGTCCCTGCTTGGCTTCCTGCGGGGTTACGGGGAGGGGGCCGTGGCTGTTGTGGCTGTCGTGGTCCGAGTGGAGTGAGCCCAGAGTATCTGTGTGTTGAATGGTCCTATAGGGGGGTCTCCGTTAAAGTGATGGGGGTCATGGGGGTCCTGGAAGGGGGGTCCAGGTGGAGGGGGTGATGTCTTATGGGTTCTGCGTGGATGGGATGAGAGTTTGAGGTTCTGTATGTATGTTGCACTTCTTTCGCACCGTACGTGCCAAAATGACAACAAACTAAAAAAACACATGAAGGCAGTTCTAAATAAATTAGTTTACAAGCTCGGTTTAAAAAAAAAGTGCATCGCCCAAAGTGGCTTCCAGACGGCCGCAGAAGCGCGCACGTGAGTGAGTGAGGAGGATGACGCGTGGAAGGAGATGGAGCGTTGTGGGGTCACGTTGAAGATGGGTCTTGGTGTGCTTCGTGTGCTCCGGATGATTGGGAATAGGAATGGGGGGGGGGTGTCTGTGTGTAACGCTGTGTGCTGCTCTGTCCACGCGACGTTTCTCAGCGTGGTTGTGGCCCCCTCGGTACTTGGGGGGCCGTCCATAAATGACGTCACGCACCTGGGGGGGGGGGGTGAGAAATGTGACGTCACACCAAAATACGCAACTTTAAATAAATATAGACAACACGTACAGGTAATGGGTGTAAGATACCGATATAAGTGGATGGTATAGATCGATATACAGCTTAGGATTAAGGTAATATTTGAATAGTGAAGTGCAAAGGTTACTATCAAAGACAAAAGATGGTTTATCAGGAGTAGAATTGGGGTTAAGAGACACTTTATTGATTAACCTGACTTGTACACCAGTCACGTGGTTAGGGGCCGTCCATAAATGACGTCACGCACCTGGGGGGGGGGTCAGATTTGTGACGATGTGTGACGAGGGGGGGGCGTTTGAGAAATGTGACGTCACATCAAAATGCGCAACTTTAAATAAATATAGACAACACGTTCTACTTAATTAAATATACTTTCTAATAAATGTTTTCTCCTACAACATCAGCGTGCAGCGCCACATTAAATACGCACTACAATGACAATAGTTTAAAGCGATTTGAAGCATGTTTTATTTGGGGGGGGGGGGCAGAGCTCTGTGACGTCATATTTGAGTGTAATGATGCAGTATTATCCTGAATTGGGATGATTTCACATGATTGTCTGTCCCTTTGTATGACGTATACACCCCATATCAATTATGACCTGCATAATTAGTACGCAAGCTTTGAAAACAGAGTCGTGGAAGATACTTGTGTATTTGGGCTACAGCTTGCTTCCCTGCATCTAATTATAAAGGCCTTCCTAACGTTAGTTTAAAAGTTGAACATCGACTGTATCGTACCCGTCTAAATGTTCGTATGTAAACCCCTGCCCGCATTAAACAAAGATATACACGCTCGTTCCGCGTTGTTTTAAATTCAGCACTGCGCTTCATTGGACACGGTCTTTCAACCTGGACTACTGTAGTTGTGTGTTTGTGTAGAATCCACATGAACAGCCAATTGTAACTCCACTGCTGGTTTAAAGCCTCACCAATGCGGCGACCTTCTCCCGCGCCTCACATTAGGCACGGTTGGCTGCGTACGATGCGAAAGAAGCTCAACATACATACACGGGGTTTGTTTGGCTGCACATAACCGCAGTGGTTGGTGCGGGCTGGTGAAAGAGGTATTAGAGCCCGCAGAAGTTAAGTGCCCATGTGTTGCTGTGTCTAGGGACCAAAGATGTGTTCGTCTCCATGCCGACCGGGGCCGGGAAGTCGCTGTGTTACCAGCTGCCAGCGGTCATGGCGCCCGGGGTCTCCCTCGTCATCTGTCCACTCATTGCCCTCATCCAGGTTAAGTTTGTTTTGTTGTGTTTTGTTTGTCGTCCTTCTCCCGCACCTCCCAATTAGCACGGCAGGCTTCGTACTGTGCGAAAGAAGTTTAACATGCCTAAAAGTCCATTTCCTAAAGTACAAATTTTTTTATCCCACCCGCTGAAGAGATGGAGTGATGAAATCAGCTCGTGGGCAAAAGTGTTAGGTGGATTGGTATGTCACCGGATCATGGGGGATTGCTGGCAGCGTGGGGAGGCCTTCATTCAGGAATTCTGATTGTGACAATGAATTGGCAGTATAATAATAATGATGAGTGCTCATCGTATTCTCATTCTAGTATGTATGCATTAGTCCTTAAAAAACTCTAACCCTTACCTTAGGAGAGCACTTCGAGCATTGCAGTTAGAAACAAATGTCTCCACTGAACACAGGACCAGCTGGAGCACCTGCACCAGCTCAACATCCCAGCGCGGACGCTCAACTCGAAGATGGGAGCGCATGAGCGACAGGCGGTGGTGGAGGACCTGCACGCCGACCCGCCGAGCCTCAAGATGCTCTACATCACGCCCGAGATGGCCGCCACGCACAGCTTCGGCGCCGTCCTGGGTCGGCTGGCGTCGCGCCAGCTGCTGTCTTGCCTGGTGGTGGACGAGGCACACTGCGTCTCTCAGTGGGGTCACGACTTCCGGCCCGACTACCTGAAGCTGGGCCGGTTGAGGTCCTTGCTGCGTGGCGTGCCCTGCGTTGCGCTGACCGCCACGGCCACAAAACAGGTGCGTGCCTTCCTGCCAGACCGTTTGACAAAAATGTTCAACTCAACGCGAGCCCGATACAAAGCGCCGGTCACCGACCAAAGGGGGGAACAAATTCCGCTAACAGCAGGCCGAGCTCGGCGCGACAGGACCCAGCGAAGAGGGAGAACTGGGCTCAGTGCTCTACCCAGGTGAGGATCACCAGTGGGTCACATGATCGTTTTTAAATAGCTCTAAGGGCTATGACAACGTGATATCAGTTTTTCATAGCTATTTGATTGTGTTTCAGGGATTACCTCCCCAGGTATTTACCTTGTCCCTCTCTCTTTGCTTTCAAGTCTCCTCAAAACCTTCATCTCCAAACCTGTGCATTTGAACACTGTGACCTTAAACAGGAAAAATATATAATAGGTTGATGTTTCGGGGACTGGCCCTTCTTCATCGCTCAGAGACAGGTAGAATGGATGTACGAGTTGGAGACGGGACTTTATACCAGAGTGTCAAGAAGTTAGGTCAGCTAAGTCTGGACTGTTTGGTCAGTGTGATTAAATAAAGAAAATTAATGGGAGAAAATTAAACCAGCTGGAAACAAAAATCCACAATGGGGTGAAAAACAAGTTGGAAGATGGCGGAGGTATTAGGGAGCATGCAGGCTGCTGCTCGCGTAGCATAACTTGAACATATTTTCTTATTTTGTTAACTTCTCGCAGGTGCAAGAGGACATTGTGTCTATCCTGAGCTTGGACAAGCCGGCGATTTTCAAAAGCTCCTGCTTTCGTCCAAACCTCTTTTACAACGTGAGCTACAAGGAGGTCATTCAGGACCCTTACAAGGACCTGACGCACTTCTGCCTCAAAGCCCTGGGGAAGAAGAATGCAGCTGGGGTACGTTCGTCTCGGAAGATTGATACGTGAATACAAATGAATGATTTTACACAGCGTCATGCAAACCGTATTTCAAAGTGCCGTAGAATTTCCTAGGTAAAGGTGTAATAATAAATTAAATTAAGTAGGAGCAGTCGTGCAGCGATGTGTACTGCACTATGAACCTGGTAACTTGAGTTTGATATCCAGCCACAGCGAATATATGTGCCAAGTGATCTTTAAACCAGTCCTGGGCCACCCCCCTGCTCTTTCATGAACCCGCACAGAATGAGCGACACCCTTAACCCAGCATGTGGTTGACATTTGGATGTAAAATGTTGCTTATTCACTTTGTAACATTGTATCCTGCCGTGAACTGTTTCTGTGTACTGTAAAAGCATGGCTACTGTGACCATTGGACCATTGCTTGCGTTACCCGTCTTGTGACTGCTTCTACATTGGGGTTCTATTCCTGGCGATGAACCGGCTCTGGGCATTCCACGAGGTTGACTCGAACTTTAAAACATTAATTATCTTTCAGCGAGTAAATGTCAGAATTTTTAAGACAAAGTTGGCAGGCCTTGATACAAGCCACACTCCACCCCCTGGTATCATTTGTTGTCCTTAATAAGTGCCCACTAACAGCACTTGCCCCAGCAGTTTGACAAAGGCTCAATGGGGAATCTTTGTCTTTGTGCCGTGTGCTAGGGCTTTGATGGCAGTGGGATTGTCTACTCTCGCACCAGAGAATCCTGCGATATGTTGGCCTATGAACTCACCAAGAGAGGGGTAAAGACCAAGGCTTACCATGCAGGTGTGTGCCCTCTTTTATTGAGTGCTTGCATATTCTAAGCGGTCACTTTCATTATATTTCAAAGGAAGCTTCTGGTGGGGATGTCTTATTGCTGCACTTGTGTGCATGTGTAGCTCTGCGTAGAGCTGTTTTACAGTGAGTAGCCTGCTTGTGCGAAATCTGGCGACATTAGTTCGATTCCTGACCATGCCTAACATCAGTGCGGAGTGATAACAAAACAAGGCCTGGGCTTTCCCCTAAAATGACTCGTACTTAATTGCGTACCCGGTGTTATGTGTGAACATCAGTGCTTCATAGCCAGAGTGTGACCCCTTTGGAATTCCTAGGATTCATTCTGAAGGGCTGAATCTCAGTAAGTCAGACTGACTCTCTTGGGATTCTTTGAGTTGTTAATGCCTGATACAGTCAGGATTGACCGAGCATTCTTAGGGAGGTATGGTATTTTCCCCCCAGACAAATTGAAGCCTTCTTTTTGGATCGCCTTCTGAGACTCTTATTTATTTCATAATGCTCATTCATCATTGATTTGTGACTTATGATTTCGCTTACCATTGGTGAGAATATAAACATTTATGAGAATATACGTAAATAACACAATTCCTTTAGCCCATTGGCCTGTTGGACTTACTCGGCCGATATTTTCAAGCGGCATTTGTTTTTGAGCGAGCACTAACCCTGGGCCTTTTTTTTCGACCTTCTCGGTCTCGCCGGCGGGGTCGCGCTTTGTTGAACAAGTGCCGCAGGATCGTCGGCCGTTGTTGGAAAGACGCGTGGTCGCCGCTGTGCTTCTTCAGGCTTGAAGGCGGACGACAGAAGCAGGGTGCAGGTTGAGTGGATGGAGGGAGAGACGCCCGTCATTGTGGCCACCATCAGCTTCGGCATGGGTGTGGACAAGGCCAATGTCAGGTTGGAGCTCTGCACTGCACCGGGCATTGCTCATTGGCAGTTGGGAGGTAACACACACGTTTGTGTTATGATGCATAAATTGATCTTTTTTAAATTACGTCTTTCGTTCATCCCCACACACATTGACCGTGCGTGTATTGGTGATTGATTATTTGTTGTTTTTATTGTAATTATGCGTGTTTATGGAGGAAAGCCTTGCCGATACTCGTTACTTTTTCAGGAGGGTCCTGCCAAAGTTTAGCAGTGGGGGGCGGGGGGGGGCAATGATGACTGTGTGTAATCCCAATTGAATAATATAACAAAAATTGTGCTCAAAATCTTATCTGAAGCATTCGTAACCTGGTCTTTAAGTGTGGTAATCAATATTCTTAGTTCTTTCGGTAAAGTCACGTAGGTAAAAAATGAAATTAAAATTAATCTAAATAAAACAATAAAATCACTACGTTACGGAGGCAACACAAGTCTCCGTCATCAGGTGGGACCGTCACAGCCAGATTTGCTGCATCAAGTGAGGCAAGGATTCAAGATGCAAGCCCTTAAATACAAGTTGAGGGGGGGGCTTATCAGAATGTGGTAGCCAATGAATGGAACGTATCGGGAGGGAGGGGGGCGGGGCTAAAAGAAGGCACGAAGTGCTACGTAGAACGTATCGGGAGGGGGAGGGGGCGGGGCTAATCAATTTAACATGTTTAGGAGGCATCTGATGGTTGTGTTGTTGGACCTGTCACCCTGTGCGCGATGCTTGTATATAAAGATTTGTGGCCCACTGGAACATTGCCAAGTCGATGGCCGGGTACTACCAGGAATCGGGGCGAGCGGGGAGGGACGGGAAGCCCGCCTTTTGCCGCCTCTACTACTGCCGTAAGGAGCGGGGCCAAGTCAGCTTCCTCATCTCCAAAGACATCGCTGCAAGCAAGGTCTTACATCACGAGTCTGTCCACAGCCAAGCCTTTACCCTATGGGCATATGCAGCACTCACTATAATAACATGCTGTTGTGTTTCTTTTACTTTTCTCATGACTGCCATGCCAGAATTTGGGGTGGATATCAGGCTAATTTTTTTGGCCCACTAGGCATCGGCCATGGTAATTGTGGTTGATATTAGCCAGCTGGTGTCAGGGTCAATTCCAACCGGGTGTCGAATAATTTGGGCCATTGGCCGTAAGATTCAATGGCGATTCTACTAGGCTGGCCAGGCACCCGGTTGTTTCCGCACGATTCTGTTCGAAATTGTTTTCGATTCGGTGGCGAGATGTTAACTCCCTCGCCTGGTATGCAGGAGGTCGGGGGTTCGATCCCGACCCTGACGCCTTTATATTTGGAGTTTGCGTGTTCTCCCTGTGGATTTTTTCTCGGTTTTTCCTTCCACATTTAGAAACTTGCGTTGAGATTATTTAGATTATGTTGCTGCTATAAATGTCCAAATGATGGGCCACTTTCTTGAGCTGTCATTTGTGTCCACGTCGCTTAAAAAACAAGTTAATAGCTCAGTTGGCTTTGCCTGGTAGGATGGGGATCGTTTAGTTTTATTTGTATGTTCTAGATTTGAAGTTTTCGTGACTGCAAGGATCAATACTCTTTGGTTATTTCGGTAAAGTGACGTAGGTGAAAAATAAAAATTACAAATAAATAAAAGTAAATTAAATCACGACGTTTCGGGCGCAACACAAGCGTCCGTCATCAGGTGTGGACAACCACAGCAAGAAACAATTGCTGAGATAGGCAACAGAGCTGCTTGTAACAAGGGATTATATGGATGAGGGAGGGGGGAGGAGCCCAGGATAGAGAGTGTGGGGGCGGGGCGTGGGTCAGAGGGGAGTGGGAAGCAGCATGCTCGAAATACACAGGCAAACTTCCAAGTGATGGGAGTGAGAGAGTGTGGGGGCGGGGGTCTGTGTTTGTGTGATTTATACTCTTAGGTTTTTTCGGTAAAGTCACGTAGGTAAAAAATAAAAATAATAGAAATCAAGTAATAAAGCACGACGTTTCGGAGGCAACACAAGTCTCCGTCATCAGGTGGGACCGTCACAGCTAAATTTACTTGATACAGTAAATTTGGATGCTAACGGTAAATTTACTGTATCAAGTAAATTGAGCTGTGCCGGTCCCACCTGATGACGGAGACTTGTGTTGCCTCCGAAACGTCGTGATTTATTATTTTATTTATATTATTTCTATAATTTATATTTTTTATTTTTTACCTTGTACTTTGCACTCCTTTCGTGTTTTTGTGATGTTTGTTGTTGTAACGTTCTTACCCGCCCCTACTGGACATCTGTGAAGAAGATCTTTACAGCTCATCGGATTCCTCCCGTATGATTACAGATTCTGATATTCTGACATTCTGATGCAGTCACGTGGTGGTGCCGCTGAGTCGCCGCGATGTCACGTGCATGGGCCTTCTCTGACATGTTTCTCTTGTTGGTTTCTCTCCCTCGCTATTTCTTCTTCCAGAAAAAAAAGGTAAGCCTTTTAATCTATTTTTTTTTATCACGCGTGCTCTTATTATGATGTCCCGTTTATGCGTCTGAAATATTTGGTTTGCGTTGTTTGTAACGTGAGGAATTCTGAGTTTGCAATGGATGCTAAGGATAAAGAATAATAATGAGTTGGACAGTGGCATTCAGCTCAGCAAAATCTATGCTACTATTATTCTATGCTTTTGTCAGATTAGTGCAAAGTATTTTTCTCTGTGTTCCAGGATGATACAGGAAAGGTTTCAGAAACAGACAAGGCAGCCATGGCTGGATTTGAAGCGTTGGTCAACTTTTGTGAGAAACTTGGGTAAGCCTTTTCAAACGTGTGGTCATATGCGTCAACGCGTGAAGCCAACATTTGCAATCGTTGTTGCACTCAAAGCTTGATAATAATGAATATACAGTTCTTCATGATCATGATTTTATTTTACACATATAGTGCCCTCCCGTACTCTGGGGCTTCTCAGAGCACTCAACATCACAGCTCATCCCAAATGTTTATTTGAAAGGAGGGCATCCCCAGTGGTAGCTGCCCCCTTAAGATTGGATGGAGGTAACAGTTCTGTGATAACCTCTTCCACAGCCCGTTCCCTAACGCTTGAAAGATATTGTTTCTCGGTCCATGCTGGAAACCTCTCAAATAAACAAATAAGCAAACACAATTCACGGGAGCATAAGCTGCTCGTCTGCACTTCATTCCCGGGCTGCCGTACGATAACCGACGATTCCTCGCCACCGTTGCCTTCCGCCGTCCCTGATGCTGACCGCAGGTGCAGGCACAAGGCGATCGCTCGCTACTTTGGAGACAACATACCTGACTGCCGCAGCGTGTGCGACAGCTGCAAGGACCCGGCGTTGTTGGTCCAGGATTTGGACGCGCTGCAGAAAGCGGGGTCGAGCAAATCGTTTGGTCGAACCGCCATCCAGCAGCCGCAGAAAGCGAGCGGCTCGTTCGGCTTCGACCGGGACCTGTACGCCGGGGGCCGGCGAGGATACGGCTTTGAGCGGTAACTGCGGCGGGCGGCTTCGATCTGTGTTGGGGGGGCGGGGGATCGTGAGCAGCCACCGACCAAAGTCTTAACGGACTGTTGTGGAATCGGTGTCGTCGCGTTGGATTTTGGGGGGTTAAATCATTGCCGACCGTGAGAAACCTCCGCTCGCTCCTGAAACTCGTTACTTTCGTTGTTAAATTAAATTTTCGACAAGTTGACAAGTTCCATATTCCTGTAACGCGTGAAACACGTCCTACCGATACTTGCTGTTTGTATCGCGACCTATGTAACCACGATTGTAAGCAAGATCTCTACTGAACAATATCTGTGCCATTGTTGCAAGGACGAGCGACGAGCCATGAATTAGAGCCGAGGAATAATAAATAAATAAATGAACTCTACGTGAAACAAATGCCTCACTAACACAAAACGTGCTAAATCAACAAGATAAAAGCTATTATTGCAGCTTCCGGTACCGGATATCGCTTTGAATCCGTCTGCAGTTGATTCATAAAAGAAAGCGATTTCCCCCCCCCCCTGCCCTATTGGTTTGTAGATATGATGAAGATGATGAAGGCGGCAGCAGCAGTGGCAACCAGGAGGAGGCGTTGAGGCTTAAGAAGGAGTGGAACGACTTGTATCGGCACCAGATCAGCCTACGCAAGGTCGGTCTTTCAGCTTCACGGTGAACTTCACCGCTTGTGCAGGCGTGATGGGTGAGTCGGCTGTTGCAGGCGAGTAGTGCTTGTGCAGGTATGAGAGGCGAGTCATCCGGTGCAGGTGAGTCAGATGGTTCGGGTCGTCATGTTTAGTCAGCCGGTGTGGGTGTTTCAGCTGGTGTAGTTGTGTCGGGTGGTATAAGTGTCGCATCTTCCTGCTGAAGCGGTAGTGTAGCAGTTAGCGCTACGCTGCGCTATGAACCTGGCGACCCGGGTTCGATTCCCGCTCACGACCAACACCAGTGACGATTATCTGAACCGGTCCTGGGCCTCCCCTAGGTCGACTCAGCCTGAAATGAGTACCTGGTGCGGTGTGTAAACATCGCCACTGGGGAGACAAAGGCGGTCGGGCGTGGTGCTGGCCACCCACCCCCTCGTGTACCGTTCCGGCCTTCATAGGTGCTCGCTAACAGCACTTGCCCCAACAGTCTGTTAAGCCTATACGGGGAATCTTTATCTTTATAAGTGTCGCAGCAGCGCCGTCGGTGCAGGTGTGTTAACTCATCAGCTGGTGCTGCTGAGCCAATTAGCTGATAAAAATGAGTCGGCTGGTACAGCTCAACTACCCGGTACAAGTGGGCCAAGCTGGAGAGAGTTGTTCATAGCCACTGCGTGTGAACCTGCCTGCCGGTCTTGGCCAGGCGAAGTAGCTGTTGGCCAGTACAATTCAGGCTGTGCAGTCTCAACTAACAGCATCTGCAAGACTTGAGTGCGTCGTGGCCTGTGAATGGCATGCGTCATGTACAATCACTCTCCTCTCACGTATATTCACTTTCACGCCTTGGACTGTTGTGTTCATTGACACGAGCCGGTGCGCCTTCAAAGGGAAAAAAATATACACGTATAAACGGCGACGTTTAGGGGCAACAGCAGCCCTTCCCCCTAGCACAGAGAGGCATGTGCTGCGAAGAAGTGGCATTGCTAAGAAATGTTTCCTAATATACATCTTTAAAGACAGAATTATTGTCGAAAGTGTTGTTTTTTTGCTATGTGCTTGTTACACCACTGCCAAAACAGTATCACCAAATAATTTGTTCAATGTTGTACAGTTGTGTAGATCAGTGTTCTCTTCGTAATGCTTATGGATGACACCCATTTCCCTTTTGTACGTCTCTTGCAGAATGAAGATGCAGATAATTTTTCGGCCCCAGGTAAGTGTGCTGCATTCAAAGTGTTTCTCGCAGAAAGTTGTTTCCCCCCCCCCTCCCCTCGCTTGTGTGAAGTGGCCGACTGTAGAGTTCGGAGCGTTGGGTGCCTTGCTGGGAGGTAATAATAACCGTGTCAGAACGATGAGCCTGCATAGGTCTCTTGAGATATCCTGGGTTTAAATCTGGGTGTCTGTCACCTGTAACGGAACCAGGCTTCTAATTGAAAATGCACTTGTCCCCTCACGATAACATTTAGAGATGCCCATCGCATTTAGAAGTTTTCATCATCGTCATTGAAAACTCATTTCTTTAAAACTGCTTTTTGCATTTAGTTTGTTGTCCTTCCCCCGCACCTCCGCTTAGCGCGGTTGGCTACGATCGGTGTGAAAGAAGTTCAACTGGCACACATCATGACCGTATCAGCCATTGTGTATCCGCTGGTGGATTAAGGTCTGCATGCACCCTCGCCATCCCTAATGGTCCTGCTATGCTACCACCCAACCCATTCTTGCCCACACGGATTTTATCAATCCAATCTCCGCAGTGGTCATCCTCTTGCGTTTTGAAAAACACGGTTGTGGGTACGGTAAATGTATTCTCCCACGATGCTGAAACGTATTGTGCAAGATTGCACCCATTCATTATTTGTTTTCCAAGTTTTTATTTAATTTCATTGTAATTTGGAGAAAAAAATGCGGTAGCAATTTGAGTTAACGAATCTACATTGTAGTGCTTTGTTGTTTTGTTTCGTATCGTTTATAAATGCCTACCGGTGGTAGATTAGAGAGTTACGTAAATTTCATGGGAAGGCCAATAACATGATGAGGTTTTTCTTAATGAGAACACCACGTGTCCACTAGCCCCACCTAGTGGATATGTCACGAGCCGCCACTGAAAAAGGCCCATTGCAGTACGTTGGGCGACAAAAAAACAACCGCACGCGAATATCCACCAGGCCCCATAGACCCGACGCCTCCTGGTTGATGAGGTGGGTGGGGAGGGGCAGATAACCCGGGGAGCCTCTTGGGATCTAACAGTGATGGACACGTTTGTGAATGTCTTTCAGACCCCGACTGCCCTCTCCTAGACGCTTCCAGCAGGAAGGTATCCAAGCTTACCGTCAAGGTATATTAAGCCCAAATTATACCCTTCATAAAGTATTTGAGTCGTGACGCCTGCTGGCCTCTAATGGTTTAGCAGTGAGCGCGTGTGTGAATTTGGAAGGAAGGACTTTTCAAAACACATTTCTTTTCTTGTACCTCTCCGGCACATTTTCATGTGTCACCGAGCGTGTTAATTCACCACATTTTAATGCCACCGTAACAACCTCGATGTACCTCGGAGAGAGCTATCCAGGACAACCGTGAAAAACCTGCACCGTAGCATTCACTTTCTTTTCCCCCAACTTTTATCTCTGCGCTGTTGGTGTCATGTCGCCGTGCGACGAACGTTCAAAGTCGAGGTCCGCAGAGGCGGATGTTGCAGAACTACTTCCAAGATCCCTGATCAACACCATGGGGCAGCACTTTTCCCACCTGCGCGCTGCTACCAAGTAATGTGTTTTTTGCGCGACAGTCATTGCCGGTGTGCGGTGTCCTTGCTGTGTGCAGGTGCGTGAACACTGCATGCAGAAGTTGCTGGAGGCCCTGGAGGGTAACGAGACCTGCCGCACCCAATCAGCTGGGTTCGTATCCTTGAACCTTCCGGGGGGTTAATATTGGCGTGCGTGCGTGTGTGTGTTGGTGTGAGGGGGAGCGGTAGTGTAGCGGTCAGTGCGCTGCGCTACGAACCCGGCGACCTGCGTTCGGTTCCCGCTCACGGCCAACACCGTAAGGATTATCTGAACCGGTCCTGGGCCTCCCCTAGGTCAATTCAGCCTCAAACGAGTGCCTGGTGCGGTGTGTAAAATCATCGCCACTGGGGAGACAAATGCGGTCAGGCGTGATGCTGGCCACTCACCCCCTCATGTACTGTGTCGGCCTTCACAGGTACTCGCTAATAGCACTTGCCCCAACATTCTGTGATGGCGATACGGAGGATCTTTGTCTTTTTTGTGGTGTGAGGCGGAGCGGTAGTGTCGTGGTTGGCCGCAATGCGCTACAAACGTGGCGACCCACGTTCAATTACCGCTCGTGGCCAGCATCAGTGACGAATATCTCGAGCCAGTCCTGGGCCCTCTCCTACATCGACTCAGCCTTAAATGAGTACCTGGTGGAGGGTGTAATTGTCAGCACTGGGGATACAAAGGTGGCCAGGCGTGGTGCTGGCCACACCACCACCTCGTGTGCCATACCGGCCTTCATCGGTGCTCGTTATCAGAATTTGCCCCCACATTCTGTGTTTGCTACACGTGGTAGTGTGTGAGTGTGTAAGGGTGTAATGGTGTGTGTGTGCGCCACTGTGATTTGTTTTGTGGGTGTGTTTCCTCGATCATTAAGCAAACAAAGTAAATAATTTGAAGGAGATACGTTTTAAAGAAATGCTGGGTATCTGATTAGGATACTATTAACGGGTTTCAATCGACAACATTTTCTATTTCTCTTCAGGGCATGTTGACATCGCTCTCTTGACCTCAATATCTTATTGAAATCGCCATTTGCTGCTGTTGCTGTGTGTTTGTGTTGGATAGCGGCACTTGCGACGGAGTGGACGTCGATGCCAGAAGCTATGCCATCGATTTGGAATATGAAATTTTCAAGGCCAGCAAAATGGCTAACCTGTACAAGGCAATGTGTCTCAAGAAGGTAAAATGGCCAACTGTCGGTCAGTGGGTTAGACATTTTAATTGTGTGTTTGTGGGGGGAGTATTTAAGTGACCAGCATTTCAATCAAAACGTCTTAAGTGTCCAGACAATCTTCTTGGTTCTTTCGGTTAAGTCATGTAGAAGGGAAATAATAAAATAATAAAAATAAACCAATCAAATAATTATCACGACGTTTCGGCCACAACGCAAGCAGCCGTCCTCAGGTGAAGAACAGGTCTGTCGGAAAGACAGCGTCTGAATAAACACCACCAGGCTTGGCAGCGTATATTTAAGCTGGGTTGGAGGGGGAAGAGCGCCTTGACAAAAGAATTTGCATATCAAGAGGAATTTAGCATATTTATGGGAAATGCAGATATGGGATTAGTCACTACTTGTGTAATGGTGTTTTAATTGTTACCAGCTTCAAGATGTGTGTTGCTAGATTTGAAGTTTTCGTGACTGCAAGGATCCATACTCTTTGGCTCTTTCGGTAAAGTAACGTAAAAAAAAAAATTCTTTTACCTACGTGACTTTACCCAAAGAACCAAAGAGGCGTATGTGTGTTGCTCTCAGGTGTTGCATTTTTTGTTGCCAAATTCGAAAATTACCCACGAATAATTACCCCCATAACTCAATTGTGATTAATCCTAGCAATCGTTGCCACCCACCCCTGCTGGCAGACAACCACTACAGGGTCCCTCGTGCAAATGAGACTCATCCTGGTCTCGTTGAATTCTCACCACCTGGTTATTTTGCTGCTATAAATGTCCAAATGATGGGGCCACATTGTTGAGCTGTCATTTGTGGCCAGGTCGCTTCTGAAAAATAAGTTAGTGCCTCAGTGCCTGGTAGGATGGGGATGGTTCAGTGTTGTATTTGTATGTGTTTGGGTGATTTGTTTACATTCATTGCACTTTTCACTCCTATCGTGTATTAGTACTATTTGTTGTATGACATCTGTGAAAAAGAGCTTCATAGCTCATCGGATTCTTCCTCCAGTATAAATTTATATTATGATGATTTTGATGAACAGAATCAACTTGATGTTGCCAACATTCGGAACGTTGCCATGTTTAAAGTGTCGGTGCGAGCTGATTGTCTCGCCCATCAACTGAATATTAATTTACGAGTTTGCGAGCCAGCTAAGGGTGTCTGAATGTCCACGCTAGCTAAGCGATGCACCCTTCGCTCGGTGACGTGTGAGAAGTTGGGATTGTGGTCTGCGATGTAACTTTCTGGACAAATCTCACTGTCGTGATAACGTTTTTTGTTGTTTGTGCCTTTTTTGTTTTTGTGCCATTTCTTGCGTCGTTTATTCACTTGTACTTTCTGAGGGTTTGCATTTGCTTGGCAGTTGCTATCAAGAGGATATGGACTCTCGTATATAACACTGGTCAACACACTTTTTCTGGCATAAGGTATTCCAACGGTTTTTAGGTAATTTTGGGGTGCTGATTCCAAATCTGGCATCAGTTTTTGTCTATCACATCAGGTTTTTGAGATATCAAATATTGTATTTTCAATAAAAACTGCAGAAGAAAAATATTAAATAAATGTGGATATCTACATAAAATGATAATATAAACACACTATCCTAAAAATACAGCACCATATTTTAACACTAAAGCAGTCACTGACTCGCAACAACTTGCAATCATAAGTGACAGAGTTAATTTCGGGTAAAATCAATGAAAATGGGGTATGCCGATAGCATAAAATGAGATGTGATAGAGCAAATCTGAGATCAGATTTGGAATAGGGCACCCTGAAATTAGTCTAAAACAGCTGCAAAAGTCCAGGCCAGAAATTATTTTTGTTGTTGTTGACCAGCGTAATTCATGTACAGCGTTGTGGGATGCAATTGTCATGAATGACGATGTATAAAATGAAAATAAAATATGAAATGTCAGTGCCAGCTAAGCGATGCACCGCGTCGTTGCCGAATCGTGTTGGTGAAGGTGGCGGAGATCGGCCAGCACACGAAGGAGGCCCGGCCCCACGAGCTGTGGACTCGGGGCCTGCTGAACGGCGCCCTGCTGGAGGAACAACGCCGCTCGTCGCTCGACGCCTCCTCGCAGTCCTCCTCCTTCTACTCCGTGAGTCGATCCCCCGCACCCCCCCCCGCTCCCCGACGCCCCCACTCCCCCCACCACCCCGGACAGTCATTCCGCTACGACCACTGTCAGGCCACGTGGATCCCACCGCTCGCAGGCTACGTACCGCTGCGCTGTCTGGGCAAAGAGTGCCTTAGGCAGCGGATCAGGGTAATCTAATACACTGTTAGTAGTAACGTAAAAAAAACATTATTGGCGTCGTGGAGAAATATAAGTCCCAAAATCGATGAGCAGACACAATACGTCTCCTTCACATATCTGTCTCTCCACGTAAAAAAATGTAACAGCATCGATTCAAAACTCTGGACCGGTTTTGACAGCACAGCAACATCTGCCTATAGACTGCTTCCTTAGCAGCGGATTAACCGTATATGTGCGTATACTAGCCTTTGCCCGTCCAAGGACGGGTGTATTGCAGTAAATCTGAAACTTGCAACCGAAAAGCAGACGGCGACGTGATATTCATTGCATCAATTCGTGTGCAATTTGTAAGGCCGCGGTGACACAGACTTATTTCATTTAAAGGTTATAAACCCTTGTTCATCATGACGTCGTTTTACTTCGATGTCTCAACAGCGTTAGGGAGATCACGTGACGTGAGGGTTCTGCCTTTGTAGTGAGGGTTGTGAGTTGACGCCGAGGAGGGGGGAGGAGGCGCCTCGCCCCCCCCATGTGGAGTGACGTCACCTGCTAATTATTATTAATGGAGGGGGTGTCCATGTGAAGGACGTAACCTGTCCATGATTATTAATGAGGGGGGCTGGCCGACGTGGAGTGGCGTCACGCGCGGGACACACAGACATTCTTGCCTCATTATGGAAGTAAATGAAGTTGTTTTTTTTACTGACGTTTGTTCACCAAAAAACTGATTGTGAACCCTTTCTCTGCGTCCAGAAAAAGACCAGTCGCACAAGCCTCGCTCAGCCGACGTTGAATAGCCAGTCTTTCCAGAAGGCCTCCTACTTGCTCAAGCTCGCGAGTTCCCAGGGTCCCGAGAGCCCCGCTGGATCTAATTCGGCGAGTTCCCACGACGTGGCGCCCGAGTGGGATTCGGACCCCGAGTCCGCGCCGTCCACCAACGGCGCTCGTTCCGGTCGCGGTGGCGGCAATGACGGCGCGCACGCCACGGACCGACACCTCGCGAAGGTGAATTCGCGTAACCTTAAACGGGAAGCTGCCGACAGCAGCGACCAGGTGAAGCAACAGCCCTCCGGCTCTGACAAGCTGTCTGTGAAGCGGCAAGCCCTCGCCAATACCGCCAGGAAGAACTCGCAGGACATCAAGAAAATGTTTGAGAGAAAAGCCCCCGGTAGTGGTGGTGGTGGTGGTGGCGGCGGTGCCGAGTCATCCGCAGAGGCCTGCGGTGCGGCTCATGGCCAGGAGGTGCAAGTTTCCGGCGCTGCCGACGGGACCGATGTTACGGCAAACGATGCCAGAAGCGGTGTGGAAACGCCGCTGGGCAGAGACGCGGAATCTCTCACGGGTGTCACTCGAGGAAGGGGAGCACAGGGGGGGAATGGATTATCGTCCTCTGCAACTACTGCCAAGGTTGAGGGCGGTGGCGTAACAGCTCTTCTGCGAGAAGAACCGAGGTTGGTTTTGTTCTGATTAACAAAAAAACTAATTACTAAATGCATATATATTTGTAGCAAGGGTTGCTGTGCACTTTTCAATGCATTTTGTGTGTGTGAGAGATGTTGCGGGGATGTTAACGTTAACGAGATGTGTGGATTTGTTGAAGCTGTGCGGTGGTGGCCTCAAGTAAAGAAACGGCGCTCCCGGGGCGACACACCACACAACGTCTCAAGCGCCTTCGCTTCAAGGTTTGCTTAAGTGACAGCCTTGGGTGTGAGATGTGTGCACCGTGCGAGCGGGTGAGGGCCCGGTGAGAAGAGGTTCTCTTGTAAGGAAGTGACTTTTTATTTTATTTCATCAGAGTTTTGCCGTGCACAAGCCCAAAATGCCAAGTTGTCACCGACAAACAGCGCTCGCTTTGTGTACGATGGCAAAACATATTTTTAAAGAACTGAATGCCAGACGTCGAGGTCTACTCGAGGGCTTCAGGGGAGAGTTTGTAGAGTTTTTGTTATTCCTCCGTTGAAGGAGCGCAGACTGCAGTGATTTACTTTTGTGCGGTCCATAGTTTGGGTTCCATGGCCACATCTGCACTTCTGTGCTATGTCTTTAAATTATCATTCATGAAGGAGATGTGTGCAGCGGCCTGATGATTTGTTAAATCTAGTTGAGGGTTGCACCGGTATCTTTGAGGAGGAGGGATGTCAAAGCCAGGAGGAGCTGCGATGATGTTTGGGTCTGGAATGAGGTGTTCATTCTGGACCCAAACAGCACTAATTGAGTTGTACTAGACCTGAGATGTAAATGGGCAAAAGTACGATACATAATGTCGGTGCAGACAAAAAAATGACAATGCAAAAACAGAAAGCAAAATGAAATTAAAATTGTAAATGTAAGATGAAATCTTAATGTCGGTCACAGATTTGAGCAGATCTGCTCTCCCCGCTCCAACAAAAGCCTTCTGGCAAAACCCTCAGTCGACCTCCACTCAATGGGACATCGCTCGTTCTCTGCTACTGGCCCCGCAGTCTAGAATTCTCTCTCTCTGCCCATCCGTGCTGCATCTCCCTGCCCCTTGTTGAAGTCCAGGCTCAAGATCCTCCTCTGCCTCCTGACTCTTTTCCCCCATGTATAAAGTTATTTCAGTCATACTTTTATCAAAAAAATATCGTACTCCTCCTGGTGTCCCTGTAATGTGCGCGTATTGCTATTCTGTACAGCGTCTTCAGATGCAGTATCTACATATATAACAGGAACCAAACATAACCATATGAGATGCCAAAGGATTACCGACTCCCGATGTGGTTATCGCCCTTGGAGACACACTGCATAATGAGGATATATATTTAAATCCACGTTTCGTTATATTACATCATGGAAGTTACATTGTCTCTCGACAACACCATCTTATCATACGCCGAGGCCTGTGCCTGCCTCGGGGGAATTGTGACAAAGTGGCCACTTTCACGGACGTTGCAGGACGAGGAAGTCCAGAGCCCCACGTGCAAGAAAGTCGCCAAAGTGTCTGCAGCGGAGGCGCACGTCGGGACTCGGGGTGACGCAGAACCCAGCGGTCACTCGGATCGCGGCGGTCACTCGGAACCTCGCCACAGCGTCATCGCCATCGGCCACAAAGCGGGAGGGGCGAAGGGCGGCGGCCGCGGCGGCGTCGAGCTGAAGGTGGCCGCCGACCTGGTGGTGAAGCTGCTCACGCCCTTCTTCAGGGAAGGGAAATTTGCGTCAAAGGTGAGTCGTGCGGAACCCCCGTGTGGGATTCGTGTTTTACTTCGGCAGCTCGCTCTGCCCTTGCCCCCCCCCCCTCCCTTTACTTAAGGCCGCCAGCGTTGTTCGTGTCAGCCGCAGTGTCGCAATGAGACCAAGTTCTCGTTATGGACGTTGGCTCGTAGAAGGGATGTGCACACGCAGTTCTGCCGTTGGCTGATCTTTCCAAACGCATAGGGTGTTAAATAAATAGCATAGCTCTGAGCTGGTCACTTACTGTCTGCCGTACGTAGCAACAGTTGTGCGGGTTCTCATTGTCTGAAAATAATATTTCTAAAAAATGTGCGATTTGTGAATTCTGCTGGTGGATGAAAGTTCTCCCCACAGCAATGTGGGTCACGTGGATTTGTCTGCCGTAACTTCACCACGCTGATCTGCGCTAGTGTCAGCCGTAGCTGCGAATCCAACCCGGTGTTGCCACATATATGAAACAGAGCTTCATAGCTCATTGGCTTCCTCCAGGTATAAATGAAGATTCTTATTATCAGGATTGCAAAGGAAACTTGGAACCAAAACAGATTGCAAAATGGTAAAAAGAGATGATATGCAACCGATTTTAGGCACAACTTGTGCCTCTGTATGTAAATAAAGATTTGGTGGAAAATGCGGTAAAAATCGCACAGAGCCCAATACCAGTAGAGAGCAAATAGGGGCTGTAGCAGTCAAGTGAATTCATTGGCAGCAAAAATATTTAAAGAGCCAATACAGCTAAAAGGTTTTGTACTGATGGATAAGTAAATAATGTCACTTGATGAGCAAATGACATTTTGAAAAAAGCAAGCAAATGGGAAAAAACTATGAAACGTTAAACGGATCGTTTTTTTTAAATGTTCGCATACGAAGCGGTGTTGGGTGTTTGCGGTTGCCTGCATAAGGCGGCAGAGTAATTACCAGCGCAGACTTTTAGTGTCCCCGTGTCATAAAATCGGAGGATGGAAGGAGTGTGCGTTGATTTCGGACGAGGAGGAGGAGGAGGGGGGGATGGATTTGGTTTCCAGAAGCCGCTGTTCCACAGGGTTGCTGTCGCCTTGACACTCTTTTTAGTTTTCATTCCTCATTTGGGAAACAAACAAAAAAAACACCTTTGTTCTTTCTGATAGAGCTTCACTTGTACACTCACGCGAACCCAGCTTCACATCTTCGGCTCGTTTCGCTCCCTCCGCCTGTTTTGTGTTCTCATGTTATGTTGCGTTGAATAAGCAGTGCCACCACGACGGTGGTGGATAGCTCGTTCACTGCGCCATGAACCCGAGTCACCCGAGTTGTGAGTGATAGCTGAACCGGTCGTGGGTGTGCCCCTCTTCACAAACCCGAACTGACCGGCGCGGGGAAGTATGGTCAAACTCTTAGGTTTTTTTTGGTAAAGTCACGTAGGTAAAAAATACAAATAATAATCGAAATACAATAATAATAAATTAAAATAAATCAATTAAACCACGACGTTTCGGAGGCAACACAAGTCTCCGTCTTCAGGTGGGACCGTCACAGCTACATTAAATTTAATTGATTTATTTTCATTTATTATTATTGTATTTCTATTATTATTTTTATTTTTTACCTACGTGACTTTACCAAAAAAACCTACGAGTATGAATCATTGCAGTCACGAAAGCTTCAAATCTAGAAGTATGGTCAAACACTGAGAATTACGAATAGTTATAAAAATGCACCTGATCTCATTGGATCTGGGACACTACGTTGAGGCCGGTTAGTACTTCGATGCATGACGGCCAGGGGGTTGTCGGATTTTGTCGGCGTGGGGCTGCGAGGTGTGGCCAGAAGAAGATGCTAGTGCTCAGTGTCTTCCCCCCTTTGCCTGCGTGGTGAGTTTTCTCAAAGCGCCCCAAATTCCTCCCACGAGAAGCCAGACTCCCTGGAATGTCATTGGTCAAACATCCCAATGCGTAGGACCCTGGTGAAAGAGGAAGTCTTGACTCTCGGTGAGGCCTCTGTGGGTAAACTGCCTGAATTAAATTTAATTTATATCAACACCGTTTCGTCAGCTGAAAGCAAAGCTGTCTGATTCGGCGCCTACACCATGGTGTGAGCCTGGCTGTTCAGGTCTTAGCGGACTAGCATGATCTGACCTGTACCGACCAACCTGACCCAGAGTGACATCCTCGCTCTTAGCGCTTAAAATTGTGGAACGGCGGCCCATAGGTTGGTTTTCAGTGGCGCTCTTGAGAATGCCTTTGCTGCAGTGATCGTGTCGCCCTGTGCTTGTTCAACTAACACTGCTTTGTGGCGATGGCGATGACGGCCACAGGACCTGTTCAAGGGCTTTGCGCGGCACCTGTCGAACCAGCTGACGCAAGACAGCTCTGTGACGCCTCTAAACGGTGAGCTGGCTGCTAGTGGGGTTCATATCGACTGTCTGCTCGTAGCTATATTTGTTCCTGACTCAGTAGCTCTCCCGCTATATTTTTTTCACCTGATGACGATTGCTTGTGCTGCGATCGAAACGTCGTGATATTTTTATGATTTTTTATTATTATTTTTCTTCAATCTACGTGTCTTTACCGAAAGACCCAAAGAATATGAATTTGCTATAGTAGGTTTTATGTAGGCTGTCTGTTAGTGGGTTTAGTATATACCAGAGGTGTGGACTCGAGTCATGTGACTTGGACTCGAGTCAGACTCGAGTCATGAATTTGATGACTTGCGACTCGACTTGGACTTGCATAACAATGACTTTGTCCCACCTATGAGATGTGGACTCGAGTCATGTGACTTGGACTCGAGTCAGACTCGAGTCATGAATTTGATGACTTGCGACTCGACTTGGACTTGCATAACAATGACTTTGTCCCACCTCTGGTATATACTGTCTGCTCATGGGTTTAGTATAGACTGTATCTGTTGGTGGGGTTCATATCCTTCCTCCTGCCCTCGACTGGGGATGCCCTCTCTACCCAATTGAATTGTCATCAGCTTGCGATTTTATTTACATCGTCGCAACGTATATTTTACGATCAGTATTTTTTGCTCGTTTCGTTGACAGTGAAAGAAAAAGCCAAGCATAAAATTGGGATCTTCTTTAAAAAGCAAAAGAAGTGCGACAAGGAAGACGACTGGAAACTGCTGTAATGTGAGCACCCTTTCCTCGCAGTCTTCATCTCCTCTCTGCTTGGGGAGAGCGGCACCTCCAGATTGTGTTCATTACGCCGAAGCTGCTGTCGGACGATGACCCGACAAATGATTTTGTTTGTAAATACTGTACAGAACTTAAACTCGTTTTCTTTGCCTTCGACTCTATTTCGTGCCTCCTGAAGCGGCCGCCTGCTGTGTTGCACCGTGCTGCGGCCTGCGTTACCTTCCATTGACTCGTACGATTCTGCCCGGTTCCGTTCGTCGTTGGTTCACCACTGCCGTAGAGTTTCACGGTCGTGCGGTTTCTCTCTCCGGTGTGTTTTCAGATTGCGTCTCGCGTGCTGTCCGGCCTGATGTGTCCGAGTGTCGCGTTGGATGTTTTGATCCATGAGCTGGGAAGTACTTCCGGAACAGGATACAGAAACTGAACACCTGAAGAAGTTCCCAGCACGTGGAGGGAAATTTGAGACGTCACGCCAAACGCCACAGTGGTTCGAACCCGAGAGAACACCGCAGACGGATATTGTCGATTTAGTTTCACGAGGGGTTGCGGCGGTGCCGGGGGACATCCGATGTCCATGGGAGTTTCTTTTTTAAGGTTTTCACCGGTGTGGCATCTTCCTGGCTGCCTGCACTGGTCTTCATATCTAATCGCTGGCCTTGATATCTTAAAGCTCCGCAGCATTCCTGAACCTCGTGTGCCTCGTTCCCGCGTTAATCGCCAGAGGTTTATGTTCATTTAGACACGAGGTCGTACGTGGCTGATGGAATATTTGTGTTTTATCAAGACGGTCAGCATGTTGAGTTTTTTCAGTGTTACTTTAAACCTCTTCCCGAAATGGGGAAAAAAAGTGCAATTTCATTTATGCTTAGAATTTTAAGAATGCAAGAATATCAGAGCACCTGAGAAATGTCGAAAATAAAGCCAAAGTTGTCAAATAATGTTTTGCTTTGTCCCCGGACCATCCCTCCTCTGTCTGCCCAGCAGTATGAATGGGTAACTCAAAGTTAGTCCATCGGCAAGCCGTGTATGGTGCGGTAAAGTGTGAGTACTCAAACCTCTTACGTTTATTTATAATTTTAAGTCCACTCTTGTCTTTCATATTTGTGGTGGCCTCATCCACACCAAAATATAGGTCACGGAGGACTGACACATCAGCTGTCCCTTAAGCGGACTCTCAGAAATGGCTTGGTTACGAAGGTAAGACTTTAACCTTCAAGAAGTCTGAATTCACTAGTTGAAATAGTATACGCTTTTTTTATCTTATATAATTGAGTCCCATGGGGGGGGGGGGAGCATTATGCAATCTCTTATGAACTCTGTTGCCTGAGACTTCCTGTTGATGGCTACCAGGCCATCAATAAATATACCATCTTGGTTTGACAAAGAACTTGTGGTTGATCTTAAATTGTTTGCAAAATTAATGATGAACAAAAACTTTGCTACGTCCTTCCAGAAAAAAAAACATATCTTATTCGTAACGAGGATAACCATGTGCATGTCATATATTTTGTAAATATTTAATATATTTTGTCAAAGACATTTGGAGCTTACTGAATACATTTGGAAGTCATATCATCGACTGCGTGTGATGCACCAATTGAGAATCGGTGACAGAGAAATCGGGGGGGCTACTCGAGCACATCAATATAAATTGCAACAGACAATGCCAGCAGTGGCTGCTGGACAATACGTTTTTTTTTTAAATGATAAATTAAGCAGATTATACACGTAAGATGCAATGAGATGTTTTTTTTTGTTCCCAATTGTTGGCGGAGGAAACATTGGCATGGGGTTTTTGCTCAAATAAAACACAAAGGATTACTTGGCCAATGCGTGAATTGGGTCGTGCAGTACAGTACGTGCAAAGTTGAACGTAATGCCAAAGTGCAAAAACATTTAAACAAGCGGGGAGGCAAAAACCTTGGTCCATCTCCTTCCATGTTTAGACGACTTGACAACACTGAAAGCCACGAGAAATACAACACACCAGCTCAGCTCGGCGGGGACACGCTGAAAGAGTCTTAACTCCATTGGAACCTCATTTGCCAGTAGCAAAATATGATAATTGGGTTTTTACCCTTTTATCTGGCAACAAAACTGACACCTTTTTACAAGGAGTCATGTTTCCATTGACCACAATACCTGCAGTCGGAATGCAAACAAAAAACACAACTCTGATAATATATGCACTGTCCTTGAAATTGATTGGTCCACACCCGAGACAGCTTTCTTTAGAGCCTAGTCTAACATGGTGTTGGACCAGATGACGCCAAAAGGCGTACAACTCAAGGACAATGAACCATCAGAGTATGAGAGCTCGGGGTAAGCATTTACACCGCTGGAATCTCATTTGCCAGTAACAAAATATGATAATTGTTTTTTTTACCCTTTCGACTCGACTCAGCCCATTGGTAACGCTTCTCTCGTGAACAGAACGCGACAATGACCGCTGTGCACGCCGCTGGAGTGGCGACAACCCCTCGCTGAATGCCGAGTGCGTCGGACGGGATGATTTTGCTGCCGTAGATTTCCACACGATGAGACGGCCACTTGGCTGAGCTATCGTCTGTGGCCAGGTCGCTTCTGCAAAAAGAAGCGTATGGCTAAGTGGGCCTTGCCTAGTGAGATAAAGAAAAAATAGTTGAGTTTTATTTGGATTTACTATTTCACCGATTTGCTTACCTTGCCTAGAATTTGCACTCCTTTTGTGTTTTAGTGTTATTTGTTGTTACAACCTTCTGACCCCCACCTGCTGGAACATATGTGAAAAAAAGAGCTTCATGGGCTCATTGAATTCCTCCAGTAGAAATATTCCGATAAACAAAGATCTCCTGCTTCGCCTGTAACAGACTATGAAGGCCGATACGGCACACGATGGGGTGGGGTGGCCAGCACCACACCCGGCCGCCTTTGTCTCCCCAGTGGCGATGTTTACTCCACACCGCGCCAGCTACTCACTTGAGGCTGAGTCGACCTAGGGGAGGCCCAGGACCGGTTCGGATACTCGTCACCGGTGTTAGCCGTGAGCGGGAATCGAACTTGGGTGGTCAGGTTCGTAGCGTGGCCCGCTAACCGCTACACCACCGCACCATCGCACACGAACACCACACACATACACGCGTGCTCGCGAATGAATCACAAGGCTGTTGTTAATCTAACTCGGTGGTTCGTATAACCTTTACAATCGTCAACAAAAAAATGTAGAATGTCAATAACTACATCGGGTTTGATTAAACAAAGCAAGTTGGAGCTTGCGTGCCCGTGCTTAGTTCGCGTTTTCGATGATTTACCTTCTAAAATAAAAAAAACCCGGCCACGTCTCACGTGCACCCCCAGGTTAAGCAGCAGCAGAAGACGAAGAAGAAGAACCACCGCTCTGAGCGATCTCGCTCAAGCACCGGGCCTCCCCATGGCTCTCCCCCTGGGCCTCGTACTTGGCCGTGAGGTTACGCACACGGCTCAGGTCACGGCGCATCTCGGCCAGCTCACGGCGCAGCGCAGCGTTCTCCTGCTCCAGGAAGGAGGCGCGCACCACGATCTGATTCTCCTTGAGACGACGCGCGTCGCGGGAACGTTTGGCCGCCGTGTTGTTCTTCCTGCGTCGAGCCCAGTAGCGCTCGTCCTGGCACACAACGACGGGCGGAGGAGTGGGATTACACTGGTCAACACACTTTTTCTGGCATAAGGTATTCCAACGGTTTTAATGTAATTTTGGGGTGCCGATTCCAAATGTGGCATCAGTTTTTGTCTATCACATCAGGTTTTTGAGATATCAAATATTGCATTTTCAATAAAAACTGCAGAAGAAAAATATTAAATAAATGTGGATATCTACATAAAATTATATTATAAACACACTATCCTAAAAATAAAGCATCATATTTTAACACTAAAGCAGTCACTGACTCGCAACAACTTGCAATCATAACTGACAGAGTTAATTTCGGGTAAAATCAATGAAAATGGGGTATGCCGATAGCATAAAAATGAGATGTGATAGAGCAAATCTGAGATCAGATTTGGAATCAGAACCCTGAAATTAGTCTAACACAGCTGCAAAAGTCCAGGCCAGAAAAAAAAGGTTTTTTTGTTGACCAGTGTTATTGTTGTTGTTGTGGCTTCGTTTCTAACACGTCGTAGGATTTCGCGACCGGTATCGTCCATAATCCATAAGAGGTTTTTTTTGGGTTAGATCACTTAAATATTAATTTAAATGCATGTGTAGGAGGACTTCTATCGCACCGCGCGTATTCAACCGTGCTCAGCGCCTTCGAGCATCCAGTGCTTGATGAGTTCGGCCCGCGGGTGGCTCGGAGGACCCTGGGTCAGAGGTCGCAACCGGGTACCCGATACCCGTACCCTAACCGATACCCGGCGACCCTGGTGCGGCCGGGTACGGGTACGGGTAGGCCGTGAGTCACTGGTGAGTAACTGTTTATGTCACTCATTTCCCAACGTCTTGTCTCTTCTCACAATTCAAGTTCCTAGAATCAACCCACCCGCGCCTGCAACATGGCTTCATCCCAGAGGTCGCAATCGGGTACCCGATACCCGTACCCTACTCGTACCCGGCCGGGTACGGGTACGGCCGGATACGGGTGCGGGTACCCGTTTGCGACCCTGGTGCGGCCGGGTACGGCCGGGTACGGGTAAGGAATCAAAACCCGTTTGCGACCTCTGCCTTGGGTTAAAATCGCGAGCAGCCCACCGCGAATGACCCCTGTTCGACTCGGTGGTGCCCTCCCCCCTTGCTGACCTTGAGCTCGTCGGGCACGTGACTCTTGCACGCCTTCTTCACGATGGGCTGCGGCTTGAGCTCCATGTCGGAGAACTTGCATTGCCGGGGGTCAAAGGTCCCCTGGCGGGCCAGCGAGGAGCGCACCAGCTGCTGCTCCGCGGGCTCCGTCTCGTGGTCCGGCGGAGCGTCCGGGCTGCCGGGCCCCGCGTCGCTCGGCTCTGTCGATTTGCGGGGGACGCGATCGCAGCACGAGGAGGAGGGCAGCAGCGGCGTGGAGGTTGCAGCGCGACGTCTACAGCGTCTCGGCACAGCACGGCTTACAACACAATGTCTAACACAGCGCGGCTTACAACACAATGTCTAACACAGCACGGCTTAGAGCACAATGTGTAACACAGCACGGCTTAGAGCACGATGTCTAACACAGCACGGCTTAGAGCACGAGACTCGTGGCACATCTCAGCACAGCTTAGAGGACAATGTCTAGCACAGCGCAGCGCATCTTGCAGCACAACACGGATATGACAGCACAGCTTACAACACGATGTCTAACACAGCACAGCACAGCTTACAACACAATGTCTAACACAGCACATCACAGCTTAGAGCACGAGACTTATGGTACATCTCAGCACAGCTTACAGGACAAAGCTTAACACATATTACAGCACATCACAGCACATCTTACAGCACAACACGGATATCACAGCGCAGCTTGCAGCACGTCACTTACAGTACAGGACAATTCTCGATTTGAAGCTTTCGTGACTGCAAGGATTCATACTCTTTGGTTTTTCGGTAAAGTCACGTAGGTAAAAGCTTTCGTTACGTTGTCCCCACCTGAAGAAGGACGCTTGTGTTGCGCCCGAAACGTCGTGATTTAATTTAGTTTTTATTTATTTTTTACCTACGTGACTTTACCGAAAAAACCAAAGAGTACAGGACAACTTACAGCACATCGGCCGTCTGGAACGCTCTTCCTTCCGATATTAGGAAGCCACTGGAGCTATGTGTAACTTTTTAAATGCAGATTGAAAACGCATTTCTTTACAACAGATTTGTGTGCGTTAGTTTGTTGTCCTTCCCCCGCACCTCCAATTAGCATGGTTGGCAACGTACGGCGCGAAAGAAATTCAACATACATTTACAGCTTATGGAACAGTGGCTAGGACATCAGCGCCCAGGTTGACAGCACAACACCTGCAGCACATCACATCACAACATTGCCTAGAGCACGTTGCCGAGCACAGGACATCGCGAAGACGGAACACACATTTATAGGTGGAGGTATGGGGAGGGGGGATCAGTGTTACATCGTCTGCGTTTGCAGCAGAAGCGGGGCAGCATTACAGAGGCAGGTGACTGCGTAAATGACGACCCCGCTCCTGCACACAAAGAAACGAATCTCAGAGCTCATCTGCTTCCTCCGGCAAGAATCAATAAGACGAAGCTCCGACGACGACGACTAAGAGGATCGAGAGTTTAACACGCACGAGGCTTTCGCGACAGATATCATCCAGGTTTTACTGGTAGGAACCTCCTGGATACACCAGCCCACAGGGGATTATTGTGTCCGTCCGTCCGTCGTGCAGAGAGGGGCTGGGTGGGGAGGGAGGGGCTGGGTGGGGAGGGGAGGGTGGGGCTGGGTGGGGAGGGGCTGGGTGGGTAGGGTGGGGCTGGGTGGGGGGTGGGAGGGGTGGGGCTGGGTGGGGAGGGGCTGGTCACCCCGTGGTGCCCTTATAAAACTCAACGTTTAACCTACTCACGCCGGCTTGTACCCGCCCTCACAGTCGGGCATACACCACGCCGCCGTTGACCCTGGCCATTGACCGAGCAACCCAACGTTCCTACCAGCTCCCTCCGCATCAATGTGTTTGGGGTGGAGGTGGGGTGGGTTAGATCGCGTAAATATTTACGCGATGAGAGAGGACCGACGTTGATGGCACGGCAGCCGCTCGGCCCCGGTGCCAGATCGCCCACGGACGGCGCCCGAGCGGGGAGAGGTGGGGACGGCAGCGGCTGGGGAGCCGGTCCCGGGGCCGCTGCCACGGGAAGAGCCGTGGCAGTGGCCGAGGTCACGGCGGAGTTGGCCGCCGGAGGGATTCCGTTCTCGAGCAGGAACTCGTCCAGGTCCATGTACTCGAGCTGGAAGCTGTCGTCGTAGGGCAGCGTCTTGTCCCAGAGCGTGGGTCCAAAGAAGGCCGAGACCCCGAGGTGGCCCCTGGGGTCGTCTTCATCTCCGTCGATGAACTTGGCCTTTTCTGCTCGAGCGGACGGTTAGGGAACGGGCCAGGTGTCAATATTGTGTCCGGCCAGGGTGAGGTGCTGCGTACGGTGCGAAAGAAGTTCAGCATGCATGCGTGGTGCAAAGACAAAGAAACCACATCCCCCGTGTAGCCTGTAACAGACTGTTGGGGCGAGTGGCTGTTAGCGAGTAGCAGCACCTATGAAGGCCGGCACCGTGGCACACGAGGGGGTGGGTGGCCAGCACCACGCCCGACCGCCTTTGTCTCCCCTGCGGCGATGTTCACTACGCACTGCACCGGGTACTCGTTTGAGGCCGAGTTGACTCAAGAGGACCGGGGCTACGTACGGTGCGAAAGAAGTTCAACATGGACACATGCTGCATCCGCAGAGTCTCATTGGCAAGAGTGATCTGCTGGGTCACCGAGATGATGAACAGCAAGGCAAAGACAAACAACGCACGTTTATAATAACAAACTCAGTTTTATATAAGGCACAGAGATACAAAAATAACTAGAATAAATGACGCGATCTAACCCATAAACCTTTATTATGATTCATATTGGTCGCGAAAGTCTACGTGTTAAACTGATATGGGCCTTGTGTTTGAAACTGATTGTCTGACACCATATACAACAGACGTTTTTGTGGCCTAGTCTGACAGTGCGTGTGGTTACTGCACTACTAGATGCCTTGACAAATATATCTATTTGATATTTGAACATCTAAATACAACTCCTGTTTTATTGCCAGACAGGGTAAAAATCTATTCCTATTTGTTCGTACTTTGATACCGGCCAAAAGGTCCCATAACTAACAAGGACACATTGACAAATGGCACTGCACAAGCGGGTTAATCACGAAGAATCGACAGTTTATCGGCAAAATCTGCTCTGATCTCGAGTAAAAGCAAAATGACCAGAATCACTACGAACACAATATAACGCCTCAACATAATGAACTATATTTTTCTATCACCAAACAGATTCGCCCTATCACGCATGCCAGTTACAGCCAATCAACGGCGAGCAATCACCGTGTAATAATAATTATGTAATGAGGTCCACGTGATGGTCTGTGCCTGTGACGTCATGGCGTCTACTAACTCTGACCCCGGGTGATCGAGGATCGGTTTTTTCGCTCGACATCTGAGCCCCCTGCGTCCACAGCCCGATGATGCCGGGATGCAACCACCAACCCACCCGTCCATACCCCCCGCAGCCACGCATTGACTCACGAGATTATTTATTATAAACGCGGCTGTGTCGGGTGGTGGTGGGTTCACGACACACACACTTCGACACGACCTTATCTAAGATTTAAAAAAAAATAAACAATGAAGAATCATGTCTGTGTACGTCGGCGTGTGTGTTGCACGTACGCACACCCACGTACGTATGTCTAGTATATATATACGCATGCATTCGTGTGTATGTAAGTGCACCTAGCCTGGCACAATCGCTGCGGAGACGTCACCACCACTCAGGGACGAACGGCGCCAGTCGTAAGCATGTCCACGCATGCACGTGCCCGCATGGACGTGTGTGTGCGTATGAACGGTATGCACGTGCTGTGTGTACACGCACGCGTGCGTTGTGTACACAACCACCCACCCCCAGTGCCAGGTTATCCTAGTAGCACAAGTATCTACAACACATATGTAGTAGCTACGGGCCCCGCACTTTCAAGGTTCCCCGCGCTAAATGCTTTCAAGCTATCGATTCCGGACGCTTGTGTTGCGCCCGAAACGTCGTGATTTATTTTATTTTATACCTACGTGACTTTACCGAAAGAACCAAAGAGTATGATTCTGCACTTTCTCTATTACTATAGTACTATACTGCCTTCAACTTTTATGAACGACCGGGTGTTTAAGGTTAGCGATTTGTCGTATTAGCTGGCTGTATAGCAAATAACAAAAATACAATTACTCTACTATGCAAGTAAAACATTTGTGCTTTAATATTTGTGTTTTTAATTGAGGTCCCCTTTATAATATCATATGCTACAGGCCCCGCACTAGCATCATGCGGTACTGACCACCCTTGGGTGCGAACCCAGAGCACGAACCACGAAACGGGATCTCCCTCCACTTGAGGATTTTCCTCCCCAAGGTTGTCCACTTTGCCAATTCTCGAGGTATAAACATTTTTTTGGCTAGAGTCCGATTGTGAATGCGGGCAACCCTCTCTCTCTCTAGGTTGCCAAAGCCCTATCTATGGCACTCCGTAATTTGCGTAACAATAGAGGACAGGGAGAGAGAGTCATGCTTCCTTCCACTCGTTAGGCTTGCTGTCCCCTCTGAATTCTGGATGAAATCCAAAGCACATTGAGGAGTGGGGTGACCAATCCCCCGCCCCATCCCTTCCAGGGCGAATGGTGGAAACAACACCGAGCCAGAACTCTCCGTCTGCCTCTTTCTCTGTCTCTCGCTCTCTGTTGCTTTCTCTGTGTCTCTGTCTCTCGCTGTGTCTCTCTCCGTCTCTCTCTGTGTCTCTCTTTCTGTCTCTCTCTCTCTCTGTGTGTCTCTCACAGGGACACACACAGAGAGCACATTCTGTCGAGCCAGCACAGCAAGACGACGGACAGCGAGGTCGACTTCAGGGTAGCAAGCTCGGCGTTCTCTCAGTAAGTGGTTGTCGCGAATAACAACAATAACAACATTAACAACTTTGTGATTTGTTGAGCGCGCGCGTGTGTATGGGATGTTGTAGTGTGTGTCGATGTTGGTGTGTGTGTGTGGGATGTTGGTGTGTGTGTGTGTTGGTGTGTGTGTGTGTGATGTTGGTGTGTGTGTGTTGGTGTGTGTGTGGGATGTTGGTGTGTGTGTGTGATGTTGTAGTGTGTGTGTTGGTGTGTGTGTGTGTGATGTTGGTGTGTGTGTGTTGGTGTGTGTGTGTGTTGGTGTGTGTGTGTGTGTGATGTTGTAGTGTGTGTGTTGGTGTGTGTGTGTGATGTTGGTGTGTGTGTGTTGGTGTGTGTGTGGGATGTTGGTGTGTGTGTGTGTGTGATGTTGTAGTGTGTGTGTTGGTGTGTGTGATGTTGGTGTGTGTGTGTTGGTGTGTGTGTGGGATGTTGGTGTGTGTGTGTGTGTGATGTTGTAGTGTGTGTGTTGGTGTGTGTGTGTGTGATGTTGGTGTGTGTGTGTTGGTGTGTGTGTGTGTGTGGGATGTTGGTGTGTGTGTGTGTGTGATGTTGTAGTGTGTGTGTTGGTGTGTGTGTGTGTGATGTTGGTGTGTGTGTGTGATGTTGGTGTGTGTGTGTGTGATGTTGTAGTGTGTGTGTTGGTGTGTGTGTGATGTTGGTGTGTGTGTGTGATGTTGTAGTGTGTGTGTTGGTGTGTGTGTGTGTGATGTTGGTGTGTGTGTGTGATGTTGTAGTGTGTGTGAGATGTTGGTGTGTGTGTGTGATGTTGTAGTGTGTGTGTTGGTGTGTGTGTGATGTTGGTGTGTGTGTTGGTGTGTGTGTGTGTGATGTTGGTGTGTGTGTGTAGGATGTTGTAGTGTGTGTGAGATGTTGGTGTGTGTGTGTTGGTGTGTGTGTGTGGGATGCTGGTGTGTGTGTGTGGCATGTTGGTGTGTGTGATGTTGGTGTGTGTGTGGGATGTTGTAGTGTGTGTGTTGGTGTGTGTGTGTGTTGTTGTGTGTGTGATGTTGGTGTGTGTGATGTTGGTGTGTGTGTAATGTTGTAGTGTGTGTGTGGGATGTTGGTGTGTGTGTTGGTGTGTGTGTGGGGTGTTGGTGTGTGTTGGTGTGTGTGTGGGGTGTTGGTGTGTGTTGGTGTGTGTGTGGGATGTTGGTGTGTGTGTGTTGTGCGGTAGTGTCGTGGTTCGCGCGCTGCACTACGAACCCAGCGACACGAGTTGGATTCCCCACTCACTGCCAACATTATCTGAACCGGTCCGGGCCATCCCCTAGGTCGACTCAGCCTCGTATGTATGTACAGTATGTTGAACTTCTTTGGCACTCTACGTATCCAACCATGCTAATCGGAGATGCGGGGGAAGGACAAAAAAAAACTTAAACACACCCCAGGAAGGAGTCGCACTGCCACTCTGCCCTTGCTTGCCCCGGGGGTAGTATAAAGCGACGCGGTGTGATGGGCGATGGGGGGGGGGGGTGAGAGGCGAGGGTGGTGCATTGCCAAGGCCGTAATTATAATATTGAAATATGCTCAAAATGTCCCCCCAAATATATTGCTATAAAATAGATTTCTGTTGATATGACTGTGGTTATGGTTGTACTTTATTAATCCCTAATCTCTGCCATTACATACAATGAAACAAGAAAAGGTAAAAAAAAAGAAAAAAAAGAATAATGTAATACAATACACTATTAGACATTATTGTAAAAAATACGGTAAATAAAAAGTCCATCCTGTGTGTTCGTGAATTTTTAAAAATATTTTAGGCAGGAAATTGGTTTTCAAATTGAGATTTTTTTTTTTCTGGGGGGGGAGGGACCCCCAGACCCCCTGGAAGATTTGGTCCCCCCCAATGTTGACTCCATGGCTACGGCCTTGGTGCATACCTGGCAACCCCCTAACATTACCCTACCTTATTACAGACCAATTGAGAACTTAGTGGTCACCCCGTGCCCCATATAAATCTCAACGTTCATCCTACAAAGTCCCCATCACAAGGGTAGAAACACAAACAAATAGACACAAAAAATGTTGCCCGCATTAAAACGGCTGTGCGCCCTATGGACCTGAAAACTCAATTTCCCTGTACAAGACTACGGGTGGGTAAACCGTCTGGGTTTACGGCTATGGGATGAGAGGCGAGGGCGGTGAGAGGCGAGGCTGGTGAGAGGCGAGGCTGGTGAGAAAGGCGTTGGGCACTCATCTTATTGGTTCTTTCGGTAAAGTCACGTAGAAGGGAAGTAATCAGTGGCGGCTCCTGCAAAATCTCTCAGGGGGGGCAAATGTCTGGATGATTGATAAGGATAAGGTCCACCCATGCAAAGGATAAATTAACAGCTTAAGCATGTAAAGGCAACTTCACTTCTTTAATATTAATGAAAAATAAAGTGACTCTTACAATGCATCTTATTTGTTTCTATACTCACTATTAAAACAAACCACTCATGTTTCTTTTATTAAAGATTCCACTAGGTGGCGACAAATAATTTTGTTGGATGAAACGTGCTTACGTATGATGACGTAAGCACGTATGATGACGTAAGCACGTTAGGGCGAGCCCTCCCGGAAGCCATAGAGAATGCATTGCAGCGCCCCCCGTTCGAAAAAAAACATCTTTGAATGTAAGTCTATGGGACCACTCGGGGCGATTCTCAGCCGGAGGGAAATCGCCCAAAAAGAGGCGGTACTCCACAGAACGTAGCATGACGCTGATTGGACTATATCCAGAGGCACAGTGACGGCTAGCGTGACTCTGTGGTTGAATGACATTGGTGGTGCGTCGCCCAATCGCCCTAATGAAGAAACCGCCCCTGGAAGTAATAAAATAATAAAAATAAAACATAATAAAATAATTCTCACGTCGTTTCGGCCACAACGCAAGCAGCCGTCCTCAGGTGAAGAACAGGTCTGTCGGGGAGACAGCGTCCATAAACAGTTGGACACTGTTTACGGACACGTCCGACCCAACGCGACCTCCCTCCTCCTCAACCCGAGCCAAGTGACTCACCGACCGCCTGACTCCCGAGCGAAGCCACGCCGCAGTTGCGAGCTATCGCACACCAAGAGGCATGCCCGGAGGGTTTCCGTGCGGCCCCCAGCTACAACTCATGTCCCAGGGGTTCCTTTGTGAAGGACTGCTTGATGAGGGGCCACTGTCTAGAATTCACCGCACGCCAATCGCGGCTCTTGACAAAAAAAAACTTTCAGGATCCGGAAAAAAATTGGCTCTTTGTAATTTTTGGTTTTCGACCCCAGAACTAAACTATTAAAAGATTTATTTTTATTTTACCAGATAAGGTCCACTGAGCCATTTAGCTTTTTTTTTTTAGAAGTGACCTATGCCACAAATGATATTTCAACGAAGTGGCTTATCGCGTGGAAATTGAAAGGAACAGCCAAATACTCGAAGCGAATTTTTTTCCAAGTGTGTGAAAAAAACGGAGGACCCGGAGAAAAATCCACGGGGAGAGAGCGAGAGAGACACTCAAACTCCACATATACAGCAGGCGTCAGGGTCGGGATCGAACCCACAACTTCCTGTAGACCAGGCGAGGTAGTTAACATCTCACCACCGCGGCACCCACAATGCTCGTCTTGTCAGGGGTAGAGCCAGCGCAAGCCCCACACAAGCACGCGTTACCTATGTGCACGCATGTGTACACGTGTGTGTATACTCGTGTATGTGCAATGTAAGCGTGTATATGCACGTTGATGTATTTGTGTGTACTCGTGTGTGTGTGTGTGCGTGCAACGCAAGCATGCACATGCATGTGTATGTACGTGCTTGAATGTCAAGGCTCTTGCAAAGCAGCCGATGGCTGAATTGTACTCATGCGTGTCACCAAATAAGATAACGAAACTGTCTTTGAGGATTATCGACCCTTGACACTCACGGTTTTGATTATCCCACGGATGTCCCACGTATTCTCACGTTTTTGTTGTTTAACCTGAGAACTTTAATCATAATTAGCTGTGTCCTGCCAGCAGCTGTGCCGATTCGCGTCTTATGTACGGGTAAGGTGCAAACAAAACCTTTACTCGCAGCAGCTTAACTAAGAACAACTATCCAAGGCAGTTTATTATCATCAATGTACTACGTGGGTGTTCGCTAGGCGGTGTACGACTCTGCGTGATATCCTATCGCTGCTACGCCAACTCCTTTTCAGCGGACCAGCCTGTTCCTGCGTGATGGCTAAATGTTTCTGTGCCTTAGTTCCCCGGGTTCTCCTCTTAATCTCCTGCGTTTATAACCTCCTCTTTCTGTGCTTTCTTGCAAACTCTTCCCCCCATAGGGACCTCGGATGATTTGACCCCTAATGGGCCTGACGTGCGATGTACATGCAGAGTGTGCGTGCGGAGTGACGTGTGCGCCCTGACCTCCTGGCTCCGCTTGCCGAGCGCTGGGCGGGTTCTCAAGCAGAGACTTGAGCACGCTGTGCAGAGGGAAGGGACGATGGGCAGACATGGCCATAGGGCAGCGAAGGGCAGCTGGGCTCCCGGGGGAAGAGGAGGCGACGAGACGGGAAGAGGTACAGCGCCGGTCCCAGGGCGACTCGAAAGCTCGACGAAACGGAGACACTCCGAGCCCCGAGTCATAATCCCGTGGCTTTGAGCGCGGGGGCTGGGCACGGGGAGGCGTCTGAGTGGTGAACAGGTTGGACGAGCAAGAAAACAATCCAGCCAGCCACCCAAACAGCCAGTTGACTCGCCTAGACAACCGGTCAAGCACCCAACAAATCACCCAGTCACCTCCCCAGTGATCGGCTAGTCAGGCGTAAAGGCAATCGCCCGTCACCTTGCTACGTATCCAGCCAAGCAGTCGGATATCAAGCCAATCAGCCAGGCAGTTATCCAGTCGGCTACCAAACAAGTCGCTCAACTACCCACGCGGCCAGTAACCCGCAACTCCGATTTAGCACGGTTAACTGCGTACGGTGCGAAAGAAGTTCTACACGCATACATAACCTACTCGGCCAGGTATCCAGCCACCCAACCACCCACCCTCCCACCCTGTCGCTTACCTCGTCACCCAGAAAGCCACAGAGCGAGGCTCATGGCGATGGTATTGCTTGAGGATGGTGCAGTGGTGGGGAGTCCTCATGGCTGTGTTGATGGTTGATCCTGTTGGTACGGTTGTGGCTTGCGGTTGTAGTGTGGGTTGTTGTGAGCTGGTGATGGTGGTGGATGGCGGCGTGGTGGTGCTGGTGGTGGTGAGTTGTGACATTTCTTGACACGCACGGCGAAGTCTCCGAGTAAAAACAGTCCGCTGGAATCGTGGTCGACGGAGTCGTGGTAGACGCGTCTACAGTGGTTGGTGTTTTAACATTTCAACACCTCCTGTTTTATTGCCACTAAGGATAACAACTCATTTTATCGACCCTAGAGGGATGATGGGGCTGAGTCGACCCCCTCCAAACTAGGATTTGAAATCTCGACCTTCCGAGTGTGAGCCACTCTCTCTCTCTATAAAGATAACGGAGTTGTTTTTTACATTATAACTGGACATGGTCGAAGTTTTGCGTTAATGTGCATATGTTAGAAGTAGCGACTATTTATTTCAAGCTGAAATACCCAAGCCTCGCAGCAAACAGAACCCTTTTTCAACAAATCCTAAATGTAAACAACAAATATTATTATTTCAGTCACGTCTTTATTTTTTATTTCTAATTACCGAAAGAACTAAAGAGTATGATGGATTCCTGCAGTCACGAAAGCTTCAAATCAACACAACATTTGTGTGTCTCACCGACGCTTCTGCGCCAATACATTTACGGTCAAATGCAAGTCGTATCGGCACGTGGTTTTTATTTTTTATTTTGTTATTGTTGTTGTTATTCTCAGTCTGCTCCCATACATGGCAACCCCAACTGGACTAAAATCATGCTCTTTGGTTATTTCGGTAAAGTCACGTAGGTAGAAAATAGAATAAATGAAAACAACTAAATTAAACACACTTAAGCGGTTGTGATTCCGCTATGTTGTCCCCACCTGAAGAAGGACGCTTGTGTTGCGCCCGAAACGTCGTAATTTAATTGAGTTGTTTTCATTTATTTTATTTTTTACCTACGTGACTTTATCGAAAAAACCAGAGTATAAATCCTTGCAGTCACGACAGCTTAAAATCTAGAAGTAACGGACTAAAATCCCACAGTTAGAACCCCCCCCGCACACCCCCAAAACTGAGAGAAAACCCCAAGACACCACGTGTAGCCACGGGCGAGTCGAGGGCGTGGCTTCTGAGCGGTGCACATTACCCTACGGACTCCCAAAGTGAATTAAACAATAATCATCATAAGAACAACCTTTGTACGTACGCAGAACTTCTTTCGCGCCGTACGTAGCCAACCGTTGTGCTGATTTGTTTCTCCATGGAAAAGCCGAAAGGACAACTTTTGGAGTTTGAGCCGTGTGCGTAAGACCCAGAAGCACACAGGCAGCAGCCGACGGTGAGACACTGCGATGCACAGGATCTCGAGTGAGTTGTTTTACAACCAGGCAAACAACAATAACAACAACAATGTGATAATCCATTGGACAAGCCACGAGACACTCAACGTTGTGAAAAACCGCGAGTCTGACGGGTAATCCTTGAGACTGGACGAGTTTGCATCGTCATCCACTGCGCGTGGCTGTCTCTCTCTGCGTGTGTGTGGGGAGCGGTAGTGTCGTGGTTAGCGCTACGCTGCGCTACGAACCTGGTGACCCGGGTTCGATTCGCGCTCACGGCCAACACCAGTGACGATTATATCTGAACCTGTCCTGGGCCTCCCCTAGGTCGACTCGGCCTCAAATGAGTACCTGGTGCGGTGCGTAAAAACATCGCCACTGGAGAGACAAAGGCGGTCGGGCGTGGTCCTGGCCACCCATTCCCCTCGTGTGCCGTGCCGGCCTTCGTAGGTGCTGAGCTCACAGCAGCACTTGCCCCAGCAGTGTGTCGAGGCTATAACGGGGCGGGGGAATCCTTTGTCTTTGCCGACTCTTTGGATCTCCGACGACCCCTTTCGGACGAGAGCGTCGCTGCTCGAGACACGAGGCTTCGCTTCTAAACGCTCGCTCCGTGTCGCCCCGGGGCAGCACGAAGTCGGTCTGACGTTGGCCGATGGCTTCGTCGTTCGTGGCCCTCTCTGTCTCTCTCTCTCTCTGTGTCGCTCTGTCGCACCAACGCTTGGCTCACGCAAAAACGTGGGGGGGGGGGGGGTGCCGGACGAAGCTAGTGCGGAGCCTGTAGCATGATGTTATAAAGGGACCCTAAATATAAAAAAACACAAATATTTTAACGCAATTTTTTAACTTGCATAGTAAAGTAATTGTATTTTACTGGTAGGAACCACCTGGTTTCACCAGTCCACAAGGGATTATTGTGTCCGTCCGTCCGTCGTGCATCCAAAAATGGGAGGGGTGGGGCTGGGTGGAGAGGGGAAGGTGGGGAGGGGCTGGGTGGGGAGGGTGGGGCTGGGTGGGGAGGGGAGTGTGGGGAGGGGCTGGGTGGGGAGGGTGGGGCTGGGTGGGGGGTGGGAGGGGTGGGCTGGGTGGGGAGGGGCTGGTCACCCCGTGGTGCCCTTATAAAACTCAACGTTTAACCTACTCACGCCGGCTTGTGCCCGCCCTCACAGCCGGCCATATTTGCGGAATACACCACGCCGCCGTTGACTCTGGCCATTGACCGAGCAACCCAACGTTCCTATCAGCTCCCTCCGCAGGAATGTGTTTTTAATCTACTATACAGCAGTATAATACGACAAATCGCTAACCTTAAACACCCAGTCGTCGTACATAAAAGTTGAAGGCGGTATGGTACTATAGTAATAGAGCAAGTGCAGAATCACTGAACCGGAGTTGATAGCTTGAAAGCATTTAGCGCGGGGCCCGTAGCATTTGCTACTTTCGCGTCCTCAATTTGTGCGTTTGCTGGGAACGATCCAAACCAACAGCAAGACTCGGGGCGATTGCTTCTTGTTTCGTTTGTTACTTTGTTGTGCTCGAACGAGCATTTGAGGCGGCGTTCATGTGTTTGACCCCCCCCACACTCTCCCCCCTGAGCCAGTGGTGGAGATTCCAGTGGTGCAAAGATGATGTAGCTCCGTCAAACACGTTACACTCGAAATGCTTTAATATGGTCTGATTAAATAAGGGTAGGTTTTACCCTTTCTGGCAATAAAGCAGGTGATTAAGACGTTCAAACACCAAATAGAAACCTTTTGCAAGGAATCAAGTCTGCATTAACCACACGGATTTGTGGTGAACATGCAACATGCTCTGATCATATATTGGGCATTGTCTTCGAAACTGATTGTTCTACATCAGAGGGCAGCCTTCTCACCAGCGTCAGACCAGAGGACGCCAAAAGGCGAAGAACAGTTGTGGCTCGGGGTGTGCGGCTATATCGTGGGACCTTTTTGCCAGTATCAAAGTATGAAAAAATATTAATATGTTTCACCCTTTCTGGCGATACAACAGTTGTGTTAAGATGTTACAACACCACGTAGAAACATTTTACTTTGATGCGGGCAAAAAGGTCCCATTCCATGCTTTAATATAATTTAAGCTTCAAATCAAGATGAATATAATTTCCCAATATACTTTCCCCGCACCCTACCAAGGCCTCGAGTCATTTGAAAGTTATCCAACCAATCCACTGGGGTGATATTTGCCATTCCACGCTTTTTTTCCAGCGTGGGGGGGGGGGTTCCCCCAATTGATGTTCTGGATGTAGGTGAAACCGATCAGTTTAAAAAAACAACAACAATATTTTACAACCCAGCATGCTTTGGAGTGCGGGACAAAATCTAATTCTCTTTGTTTTCATGTCGGCCACGCGCCCCGCGAAACTCGAGACGCGGACACTTGAGCCATCAGCGTGGAGTTTCACATCTCCAAATCGTCGCGATTGTTTTGAATGCCGACTCCAGAAACCTGTTAAAATTCACTCGATGGACATATTCCTATTGCCGTCATTAAGAAATAAACTCTGCTGAACTACGTGAATGAAGCAAACCCAAAACACATTATAACACCTTTACTGGAAAAAAAAATTCATCATCAGATTTCCTACTCAAAAACAGCATCGATGTTGTTGGTGCTCATTTCCCATTAAGAGCACTGAATTTCCAGTGGTGGAAATTCCACATTCCTATGACCGGGGCGGCTATTCATTTAATCGACCCTAGAGAGATGATGGGGCCGCGTCGACCCCTCCAAACCAGAATTTGAAATCGCGACCTTCCGAGTGTGAGCCATTTTCTCTCTATAAAGATAACGGGAGTTTTTTTGTTTACATTAAGACTGGACATGGTCGAAGTTTTGCGTGAATGTGCAGATGTTAGACGTAGCGACTATTTATTTCAAGCTGAAATACCCAAGCCTCGCGGCAAACAGAACCCTTTATCACCGAATCCTAATTATAATAGGGTCCCCGCAGCGGCTTTTGGCTGGCTGGGCAGCGAACAAAGGCGGTGGTCACCGCATCGCACGGCGCTTTCAGATGCGCTATTGCGGCCGTCTGGAACGCTCTTCTGTCCGATCGTAGGAAGCCACTGGAGCGATGCACTTTTTAAATCTAACTTGAAAACTAATTTCTTTAGAACTGCTTTTTGTGTTTGGTTTGCTGTCCTTCGTACGGTGCAAATTTGGTTCTCCATACATTGCGTGGATGTGCATGCGAGTTTATATTATGATAAACGTCCTCTTTGTCCTCGTGGTCACATGTGGCTGTTATCTGAGCTGCAAACACCAGCAAACAGGTGCCTCCGAGAGCAGTGTGCCAATCTGCACCGCATGGCTGATGATATCTCTGTTAGCACCAGGGCAACAAAAACCTCTTTACCAGCTCCATACTCGACATACATAGATAGAAAAACAATATTTAGTCCCATCAGGCTATTGGATTTCCAGAGCAATACTCGAAAATAAAATAAATCAGGACGTTTCGGGCGCAACACAAGCATCCGGAAAATAAAATAAATTATGTTTCGGGACGCTTGTGTTGCGCCCGAAACGTCGTAATTAATTTTTATACCTACGTGACTTTACCGAAAGAACCAAAGAGTATGGATTCCTGCAGTCACGAAAGCTTCAAATCAAGATTCAATACTCGAAAGTTTAACCATCCGGGTCTCATCAGCAGTCAACACTTGTGAAACACATTCTGCTGGGTTTCCAGATTGTATTGGCAAGAGCACTTCATATAAACTACTAAAGTAATGTGACCAGGTAATAGTAATGTACGGTAATAAGACTGGAACGTGATTTTTAGGTGTGTGTGTGTATTGTGGGGAGCGGCAGTGTAGCGGTTAGCGCGCCGCGCTACGAACCTGGCGACCCGAGTTTGGGTTAGATCGTGATCTAACCAAAAATAAAACCGATATTAGGGGTGGTAGCTGTTTGGAGCAGGTGTAGACAGCACCGGTCAGCAAAGGGGCATCAGACTGCCAGTAGTTGCAGGCGATCATGACAGTGCACTCTCCAGATTGAGTATTTTGCGGTTTATTTTAGAATTTGGAAAAATGTGGACCCGGACTTTGGCACACAATGGCTTATTGCGAAAGACGTCGATGGATGATCTTTAACGTCCACTGGTGAAGCAGGCGACCCGTGTGTGTGTGTGGGGTTTTTTTACGGTTTATTACACCCGCAGTTTATAACCAGGGCAGCTGCTGGATTTGAATCGTGAACTTCTTGCAACAAGCGACGAACGCGCTGCCGCTAGGCTGTCGTTACAAAACTGCGGCGAGATGAGCAGTCTTCTTCGTGTCGGAGAGTTGGGTCAGCCGAAGTTCATACGTTCATGTGAAGGTTGGCGAGGCGAGCCAGTGGATGGTTTCGGGAATAACCTCACGGTGAACATCTGGAACGCTGCTGGCGAATAATCGAAGCTGGCAGTGGCGTTCCTGCGTGGGCCATGGTTTGAGAATGGTGACCACAGTTGCATTGTGAGCTCTGCTTGCCCACTGGTGTAGGAGGTGGTGGTGGTGGTCTCATTGGATGTGCTGTGTCGACGGGGATTGAGGTTGCACGCGCACGGATGGAGCAATAACGTTTCAAAAGTGCTCGCTTACAAATCCAGCAGTCGTCGGTCAGACCCAGCCACGGCAAAACGTGGCCCAGAAGCCACAAATCCTGGTGCCAAGCTGAGGAGTGAGAATCCCAGTGGACTATGCTGCCACATCATCTTCGACCAAACATTCAACACGTTTATGGCCTTAAAAGTAAAAAAAAAAAATCTATAATAGATGCACGGACGGACGGACGTACCTCACTTTGTATTTTAATGAGAAAAAATATTTTAATACACATCACCTTCGTGAACATGCCAGTTTGCCTTCGGGGAATGTGTGTGCGTGAGTGCGTGCGTGGCAATGGCTTTTACGAGTGGTGTCAACATGAGGATTGATGGAGGGGGATGCGCAAGATGTTAATGGGTGTTTGCAGCTGCCACCATCCTCGACTACAGCCGGAGGAAGGGGGACAATGCTCACAACAACGAGCAGAGCAGCAGGTAGATAAAACTGAGTTAGTCCAGCGGAGAGCGCAGGTATATCTGCCAGTGACCTGAGCCAGTTCATATCTGGGTCTGTATCATGTCTTCCTGCTGGCAATCCTTCAATCACTTCTAATGGCCTCCAACTGCATCTAGTCTGGCACAAGTGCATGCTAATGTCACCTTAAGGATTCGGATTCGTAGGGCAATGAATTGCCTGGGCAATCAAGTGCCTTGCGTTACATCTCATCTGAACCGTTTCAATGCCCTGAAGTCTAGCCAAGGGGAGCCCCAGTGATATCTGTCCCTATGTGGCACAAGGTGTACACAGGACCGGCCTCCAAAAAAGGGCATTCGTCTGTCAATATGGGGTAAATTGCAGCTGTAGTCGGTGTATGCGCGTACCACTGTGTCAGTCGTCTATCAATAAACTCGTAACACTTGGGTCTGTGCCGTGACCTCCTACTAGCAGCGAGCCTTTCAGACTTCAAGTGGCCTCGAGGTGCAACTTGAGCATCGAACGCCATTTTGTTGTTGCTGTGTGCCAATATGCAATGGGGCCTTGGAAACTGATGGGTCACAATAAAGGCGAGACACGGCTGTCACACAGCCAGCCTGCCACCCTTCATCGCGGCGTTCAAACGGCAACGCCCATTTGTTTCCCCAACAAACACGAATACTCGGCATTGTATGAAAACGTAATAAGGCATGTTGTTGAAAATAACACTATCCCTTCTGTATTTACAGATTCCCAGAAATACGCACACCTTTTTTTTTATCCACGTGGTGGCAAAACCCAAGCAAATCCCACAGTTTTATCTTCACAGTTTGAATTTAAACAATTGACACGCCGCTACTGCTCTCTGTGCTAAAGTAAAGTAAAGTGGTTTAAAAACTGTGAATAAATACCATTAAAAATACCATGCTGGGCAGCGATAGTTACAGGGCTGCTGACACCTTCATAATAAAAAAACCCACGCGCTAATGAATGACGTGACTTCTACAACCAATGTACCGGTAACACTAAACTGTTTTGCTTCATATGCATCATCCTTTGCCACGGTCTATACACTGCTGGATGAAGGCCTCCCTTCACGGCACTGCGATGGGACTATCGTCTTCACGATGCGTTTAATATTTAAACCACGTCGGGAGGCATCACGTGCTCTGGTTTTCTTCTGATTTACAAAGTCCACGGGGTTCTTCTTTGTACATGGATATAATACATTTGCTCATCGGCACACTACAAAAAAAAGTGTCATAAGTAACATTCTTCCATTACATTCCTCCACGACTTCAACACAGTGACCGCCGGCCATGGCTGGTCCAAGCTCGCGCGCGATTGGCTACGTGGTGGATTCTCCAGCCACCCCATTGGCCGCCTCGTCTGACAGGGGCAAGCTGAGCGTGCTGGTCACCGGGTGAACCCACGAGGTCGTCTGCGTCACGTGACTGTGGGGTGGGGTGGGGGTGGGAGGGGGCCAGGGTGCAAAGACAACGGCGGTGACGACATCAACGTCACAAAACACGACCCTTGGAAGTGTGAAGCATCGTCTCGGAAGAAGAGTTTATGCATCGTAGCGATTATTGTGACCCGGGGTTGTGTCATGCTCAAGGGATTGCGGGCACGGATGGCGGAGCGTGACACTAAACAGACTCCTCTGTGCTCACCACGCCACGTGACAAAGTCAGAGCGTAGGCTCTCGTACACTTTATGCTTCCGTTTAAACGGGAACCGTGGTATTTTTTCCCGCTTGCTTTTTGTAGGTTGTAACGCGGCATCGATTTGTCGATTTGTGTTTTTAAGTTTCACACTCAAGGCTAACGATGTGTGTGTGTGTGTGTGAGAATCGTTTCAGCGATTCGTACAAAGGAATAATTTGCTAACGTTACATTGAGACTAATCTAATGTTCGAGCGAGAGCAAGAAAAGTATAAATGATGCAAACTACACATAAAAACACGGCAAAAAAGATATTTTTGAAATGAAATAACACCGCCTGAATTGCAACAATTCACCAAATCACCATGGAGTGAATCGTTGCACTGCTAACATTTAAGCTTCATGGTTTTGTAGCCGGTGTGAGCTCACCCGTGATTAATCACGTGTATATTTGTCCACTCAGTAGCATTTGGGAACCTACGAAACCATTTTGCATAGCGACAGGTAGCAGCCAGGTGCGTGTATTATTATTATTATTACGACGTGAATGCAACGGTGATCAGGGATTGGACCTTGAGCACCCACGTGCACTGCAGAGTACGATGCACATCCCCAATTTAGATTTGGGCGGACTTGGTGCTGAGGAATTAAGCTGCGGTGTTGTAACGCGGATGGCGCCTCTGATGGCTATTGCAGGTACGCAAATTGCACTTCTGAAGAGGACTTTTGAAATAAAGTTTTGCCGTTTCACCAACCCCCCCCCCCCCCTCCGCTTCTCCGGAGGACGCAGAGCGTATCTACTCATCGTCTCTCGTTGTTTTTGTCTCTTTAGTCGATCTGTTCTACCCCCCCCCACACCCCGTCGCAAGGATTCACGGCGGGAGGAGAGGGGACAGAACGGGCCGACTACAGCTTGCTGCTCTTTGAGTTTTCCTAAAATATCTGAACTTTCGAAAACGACGGCTCCAATCGCTCGTAGCTCAGTGCAGCGTGTGAAATGGAACCCGTGGAGTTTTTTAAGGAAAGAATGAAGGATGTGAAACAGATGCTGACCATGCAGCTTAACCAGCGGCTTCTCAAACGAAGATTTGAACCGCAGGAGGTGACATGCCACGAGGAAGCGGTCCCATCCAGCAGTAGATTGACAAAAGGGCGACTCGCTACACGTACTTTATAAAATACTTGATGCCATCCGCTGTGTAGGCCTCTTCCCAGCCATATGGCAAACCTGGGGAGAAAAATAAACACAAGGACCAAAAAAGTCAAAAATACAATTTGATTTGGGTGGTGGTTGTTCTGGGACAAACTTTACTACATCTGCTAGAGGTGGGGAATGCATTCGCCAAGAGAAATCTCAATGGATATCTGACTCCGTCCCATCCACGACTCTAGGCACCCAATCTCGAGTGTCCCTCTCAGCGCCTCCCTCGCCCTGCGCCCAGTCCCGGAACTCTCCCACCTTTTCTTTTCCCCTTCACTGGAACAAACTCCCACTGCAAATAAAACAATCACCTTCACTATCATCACCTGCTTCCGTTTCTCCCTTAAAACAACCGCCATCCCTTCTTCCCCAGCCCATCATCATCCTGCTACAGCTACTCCCTGCCCCCGCTCCCCAGCTAACAGCAGGCCTACCCCAACCTACCCATATCCACTCCCACCTGTCACCGGAACTACACCACCACTTTTAATAACACCGCTCTTTATTTCAACCACTATCATATGCACAATTGTGTAATTGCCGTAAAGTGCTTTGGAACAAGGCGCTTTATGAATCTACGTAAGATAAGAAGATCATAATTTAGAGTACACACAGGAAGAGATTCGGTGATGTTGATGGCGATATCTTTCCAACATAAAGGATTTCCTTCGTAACGCAGAATAAACCAATCTGCTCTTCACACAGTCTTAACACTTCTTAGAAGTCAAAGACAGCCCCCGTTCCATTCGTCCACACGTTCGGCCCTTTTATCAGTCCACTGCTTGACGAGGGCCTCCCCACACCTGTGGTGCGTGGGGAGCACTATTTCACCACACCTCACCATGCTGGCCAGTGTGGGTTGAAGGTGTGATGCAAAAAACTTGGGACGCGTAGAAATGCACAACAGGTGAGTTTTGCTGCACTACCTCCTACTGCCTACCCACGTAGCCCTGCAGGTTTGCGCAACGGTGGTCGCCCATCCCAGCACTATCCAGGCTCGAACCCTGCTTATCTTCATAGATCAAGATCCGGCGCATTCCCAGGTGATTGGCTCATTCATAAGCCGACGCCTCCAAACCTGTGTTCACGTGACCGGACTTTGACGCACGCTCACACGGGCACTCGAAAAAGCCGTTGCCACGGACACCGCCCAGCGGTTGTTGTCCGTGGGTTGTGCCCCGTGGCCCACTCGTGGCCCACACTCACAGTCGGCCTCGATGAGCCCGCGAATCGACTTGCTGATTTCCCGAGCCTCGGCCGCCAGGCCCAGGCAGCTGGCGGTGCCGTTCCGCACTCCGCGCGACACCACGGGGGACAGGTGATGCGCCCCCACCGTCTCGCCTCTCGTCAGCCTGCACACATGCACAGCAAAAAAATAAAAATATTCCCCCGTATAGACTGAACCAACTGTTGTTAGCAAGCACCTATGACAGCCTACACGGCCCATGAGGGCGAGGGTGGCCAGCACCACGCCCCGGCTGCCTTTGTCTCGCCAGTGGTGATGTTTACACACCATACCAAGTACTCATTCGAGGCTTAGTCGACCTAGGGGAGGCCCAGGACCGGTTCAGATAATCGAACTCGGGGCGCCGGGCATCGTAGCGCAGCGTAGCGCTAACCGCTACACTACCGCTCCCCACACATGCCCACTCCCTCCCGCAGGAATGGCTGGACTCTGTTGGGGGTGTCCGCTGTGAAAGAACAAACACCGGCGCAGATCGGCACCGCGCCGGAGGGGGTGGAGTGGCCAGCGCCACGCCAGGTCGCCTTTGTCCCCCCCCCCCCGCACCGGGGGCGATTTTTGCACATTCAAACGCGCGGCGAGATGCAGTTGAAGGCAGCATTCCTACAAGAGACTCTTGAAGCTGGCTTCGCGCCTCCCGCGTTGTGACTGAACACCTATTCGTCTATTTCACGAAACGCGTGCAATGTTACAAATTGCATTGTTAAGGATGCGTCAATTGGAGGGGGCGGCCCGGAACGAGTTCAGGTGTTGGCCACTGGCCGGTAATCTAACTTGGGTCACCAGGTGCATAGCACAGGTGTGCTAACCACGACGCCGCTTGCTCCCCATGTACGCACGCGTGTAATGGTGATACAAAACAAACAAGAGGGACATTATAAATGGCACACGAAAAAAATTAGGCTCTTGAATAAAATGGTGAACCTGAATGGAGACAATACAATGGGGAGGAGGGTGCATGACGACAATTGCTCTGGTCAATGACGAGATGCGCCCTCCGATTGGACTGTGTGTGTGTGCGTGCGTGGATACTCACGCCAGCTGTCCTTGCGCCGGGACCAGACTGGACAGGACCTCCTGCACCGTCTGACGCGCAAGGAGAATCCACACGCAGCAGCCCATGGTGCGCGCACACACACACACACAAAGACACAAATCCCCCATATAGGCTTAACGGTCTGTTGGGGCAAGTGCTGTTCGCGAGCACTTCCATGAAGGCCAAAACGGCACAAGTGGGTGGCCAGCACCGCACCCAGCCGCATTCGTCTCCCCGGTGCTGATGTTTACACACCAGGTACTCAGTTAAGGCTGAGTCGATCTAGGAGAAGCCCAATACCAGTTCAGATAAACGTCACTGGTGTTGGCCGTGAGCAGGAATCGAACTCGGGTAGTCGGGAGTTCGAACCCCACTGCCGAGTTGCTGCTCCTCACTGCGCACGCCGGCACACAATCACGCGGTCGCTCACCCACGGCACTCGCTCACATTCTCTCTCGCACACCAAGAGGGAGGCCAAGGCTTCCTCCCGTGACAAACAAAGACCAAGATCCCCCGTGTAGCCTTAACACGCTGTTGGGGCAAGTGCTGTTAGCGAGCACCTATGAAGGCCGGTACGGCACACGACGGGGTGGGTGGCCAGCACCAGCAGGAATGGAACTCGGGTCGCAGGGTTTGAAGCGTGCGTGTACGAGGCCGCCGAGGTATTTTGGCGAGCTGCAGGCTCACCTCCACGAACTGCAGCAGCTTGTCGGTGGAGACCTCGAAGGTTTTCCTCGTCATCTCGGACTTGCGCAGCTGGCAGTCGAGCACGGCGATTCTCTTCCTCAGCTCCAGCACCTCGTCCTGCACGCGTGCAGCAGCGGGGAGAGCACGCTTCCAGATCGTTCGGTGTCACTGCGATGCGCGAGAGTGACGGCAACAACCGCCCCACGCGTAGCGTCGGTACAAATTTGCCAAATGTAACAAAAATATCGAAATAAATTAAAAATATCGTGCCTGCAAATTATTCGACTGCAATATTACCATAGCAAGCATCGCTACCGGGAAAAACATGACGTGACAAGGCCCTCCTGAAAAGAGTCATGAGACTCCGCGAGGCTTTCCTCGCTCTCTCTCTCTCTCTCTCGTGTCGCTCGCGCCCCGGGGGCCGCCCGCTCGCGCCGCCGCACCTTGGCGGCCTCCTTGCGCTCGAGGTCGATGAGCTGGCCCTTGACGTCGGACAGCTCGATCTCCAGGAGGCGCACCACCTCCTCGTAGTCCTGCTCCATGCTGTGCGCCTGCCGCGTCGCCACCTCCGCCAGGTGCACGCGGTTCCGCAGCGCGCGGCTCTCCTCCAGCGCCGCCTGCGCCTCCTGCGAGGGGCGGACACGGACCAGCGGGAGCGCGTTCGCGGCTCGTCGATTCGAATCTGGCAGGCCGCCCTGGGTAATGCTGCGGGCGAATTAATGGTGAAATACGCGCGCCCCCTGCACGCCCCCCCCCCCCCCCCCCCGTCTTGTCTCTCGGTCGACGTGTTAAGAAGCCACGTGACGTCGCAAAACAAATCTGCTCGCAAACTACTGGACAGCTATGAAAAATAGCTTCGTGGCTCATCGGATTCCTCGAGTCTAAATAAAGATTCTGATTCTGATTGGGAAACGCACAACAGCGATCGTCGCCTCCGACCATGAAACATTTAGCAGGAGCCTCCCAAGGCTTTGCTGGGAAAAAAAAATACTCTGCAACAGTAAACATGTGGTTGCTGCTGGTGCTGGTTGGCCCAGTAGGGGGCACAGGTGGTGCATCGGCCAGTCATTTCAGTCATCTCAGTCAGTCGACCCGTGGCACCTGGGTCTGCCCCGTGACCTCCTGCCGGCGGGCATTCGACACTTCACGTGGCCTCAACGTGCACGTAGCCTGGCACAAGCGTCGTGGTGACGTCACCGCCACTTAGTGGCGAATGGCGGTTGTTGCTGGTGCGAAGGACCGTGGCGGCGCCGTGTGTTGATATCACTCCGACTCCGCGGGACTTTCACGGTGGCCCTCACCTGTTTTGCCTTCTGCAGCTCCTCATGCAGATCCTTGCTCGAGTGCTCGACCTCGCTCAGCCGGGCCTGTTGAACGCGCGAGCCCCAGTCAGCACAACGCGTACGCGGAACCACCGGCCGCACCGGCGGACGACTCGGACAGGGCCCTGATGGGTTCAGTGATGACGTCATCTTGCTCTATTTAACACCAAAAGCAGGTGGATTGCATCACTATTATGGAAAATTGCCCGATGATGCTGGATGTAATTACCAGCGAAACGTCACAGTATTCAAATTGTAAATGTTGTGGATTTACTCTCCAACACACCGGTGAGCTGAAGTAGTAACTCATTGGCGCGCTGTTTACGTGACAACCCTTACTGGCTGTGTCGGGTGGTGGAGGGTTATGACACATTGACACTTACACGATCTAACCCAAAAACATTTATTATGAGTGGCGAGATGTTAACTACCTCGCCTGGTATATTGGAGATCGTGGGTTCGATCCCGACCCTTACGCCTGTATATTTGGAGTTTGCGTGTCTCTCTCTCTCCTCGTGGTCCCGTTGATTTTTCTTCCGGTACTCCGGTGTTTCCCTCCACATTTTAGAATCGACTGTGCGTTGAGGTCATTTAGCTGCTGCTATACATTTCCACGTGACGATAGGCCACTTCGTTGGGCTATCATTTGTGATAAAGAGCTATACGAGTCTCAGTGGGCCTTGCCTGGTAAAATAAAATAAATACTTTTATATAATTTTTTTGATGTTTTTGTTGTGGTAGCCAAGCAAGGTCGGTGCAACGTGTCGATCGTTCCTGGGGAAGGGGACAGAAACCCGGGGTGGGGGGAGAGGAGGGAGGGGGCGAAGGGGGGTGGGGTAAACCATCATTCTAAGAGGAGATGGGTGTGGGGAGGGGGGTGGAAAAATGAACACGACACAATCCGTACAACAAACACGCAGCTTGTTGTACGGATCGTATCGACTGCTCGCGCCCGGCCCGGTCGCGCCTGCTCCAGGCCAACGAAGGGGGCTCGCTGACTGAGCCCACGAGGGGGCTCTCACCTTGAGGCTGTGGTTCTCGAAGAGAGCTTCATCCCTCTCCCTCCTGAGGCGCTCCGCTTCCCCATCGTCGCTGCCCAAGCCCTGCACACAAACAACGGAGGTCAAAGGTCACCCGTAGACTGTTAGGGGGGGCAAAGCGCCGTCATAGCGAGCAACCCGTTGACAAGCATGTGGTTAAACGTACATGCACAAAGACAAAGGTCACACACGTGTGACCTCGGCACACTGCTGCGGCCAAGTGCTGGTTAGCGAGCACCTATTGGCGAACGTGTGCACACGTGCGTGGGCATCATGCAACTTTAGAAACGTACGTACAAGCAAAGACACACACACGGAAAACTAAAAGTGAACTTCATGATGCGTCTAAATGCAACTGCGTCTCACAAGGCTTTAAAATGGGAGAACATGCACAGAGGTAACTGAACAAGAGTGATATCGTTGTAGGATTTATTTATTTTTCCGAAAGGGGATAAAACGCGCGGTGGAAAACTACAGGGCAGAGAGGAAAAATTAGATGAGGGTATTTGTAAATACGAGCAATAAAGGACACCTCAGATAGACGGAGACTCAGGTCACAGACAGAGGAGGAGAGGAAGGCCTTGAGCCTAGAGCTTGCACAGGGAGAAGGAATTGGCAGTGAGGCCGGTGGAGAGGGCAGGGAATTGCAGACAGCAGAGTCACCCACATATGCACGTTCAAAAACATATACTCGACTTCTATGCATTTTCCGTAAACAAAATTAACTGTAAACGTCTCTATCTAGTCTGCGGCAGGTTGCAAAGGCGTATGAAGCCCCGATAGACCAATCACCAGACCAGCTGCTCCCTCTGGGTACACAGGTGTTCGGCCAATCAAGATTGTTGGTCAATTTTCAGCCCTTCGACTGCTGGATGAAGGCCTCCCCACATTCCTGGCAATTATGGAGGTTGATAATTGTTTTTTTACCCTTTTATCTGGCAACAAAATTTACACCTTTTTTACGAAGTCATGTTTGCACAGACCACAATACCTGCAGTCATAATGCAAACAAAAAACATAACTCTGATAATGTTTGTCGCGTAAATGAAACGTTGGTACGTACTGGGCACCACCCTACAGGCATTCTGGTGGGGGGGGGAGGGGATGGGGTTCGTGTGACGGTGACGCGACAACACGCGGAGCAAGCGATCGTCCCGGTGACGAGCGCCGCTCGCCCGTCGTGCGGCTCTGACCCGGCCGAGTGGGGAGAGCGGCTCCAGCAGGGCGGCCAGCTCGCTCGTGCCGACCAGCACCGCGCCCTGATCCGGCCCCATCTCCTCCAGCTGCAGCCGGAACACCTGGCGAGCTGCCCGCACAAAGTCTGCGACCAAAGACAATGACCCCCCGTGTAGCCTTAACAGACTGTTGGGGCAAGTGCTGTTCGCGAACACCTAATGAAGGCCGGCACTGCACACGAGGCGGGGGTGGGTGGCCGGCACCACGCCCGACCGCCTTTGTCTCCCCAGTGTTGATGTTTACACACCGCACCAGGTACTCATTTGAGACCGAGTCGACCTATGGGAGGCCCAGGGCCGGTTCAAATAATCGTCACTGGTTTAGACTGTGAGCAGGAGTCGAACTGTGGTCACCCGGGTTCGTAGTGCAGAGCAGCACACTACCGGTACCCACACCTCCGATTAGCACGGTTGGCTCCATACGGTGCGATACAAGTTCAACACACTTACATACGCACACATTGATATGCACAGATGCAGCCTGGGAGTGGGCTCCAGATTGGGAGGGGAGCGAGCTTCTCACCTCCGTACTTGACCGTTCCGCGCGAATCCACTTGCAGAGCTTCGCGGAGTGCCTCCTGCTGCTCTTCCCGCGCCTCCACGCCCAGATAGCGCAGCGCCTGACACCGCAAGACGGCACCGCACGTCACCACACCACGCCATCACTCGATTACCAGCGGGGCCAGGCAGCGCACACGTGCGTCTCGAGCCAGTTTACAAGGAGCATCGACCATCATCAGGCGAACTCCGGTCATCCTCGCAGTGGCTTTTGGCTGGTCATCGAACAAAGACGGTTACTTCATCGCACGCTTTTAGGTGCACCTCTGCGGCCATCTGGAATGCTCTTCCTTCCCATATTGGAAGCTACTGGAGCAATGCACTGTTAAATCTTTATTAAAAACGTATTTCTCTAGAACTGCTTTATGGTTAGTTTTGTATGCTTTCCCCGCACCACTGATTACCACAGTTGGCTATGTACGGTGCAAAAGAAGTTCCACATACATACAGCACAACGATAAAGACCCCCCGTATAGCCCTAACAGACTATTGGAGCAAGTGCTCTTAGCGAGCACCTGTGAAGGCTGGCACAACACACTAGGGGGTTGGTGGCCAACACCGCGCCCGACTGCCTTTGTCTCCCCAGTGGCGATGTGTTTATACACCCGTACCAGGTACTTAATTTTGAGTCTGAGTGGATCTAGGGGAGGCCTAGGACCGGTTCAGATAATCGCCACAGGTGTCTACCGCGAACGGGAATCGAACTCGGGGCGCCGGGTTCGTACCGCACCATGCTAACCGCTACACTACCGCTCCCCGCGCACACAAACCCACACACGCACACAGAAGAGAACAGACAGACACAGCATGCAGCACACTTACAGAGCTACACAGGACGAGAGTTAGGGCCACTAGCTCTGGAATCTCGCACGCCCAGGTAGGACACACGCGGGCGGCCGATTTGTTTTGTCTGCGAGGACCCGTGGGACCCCTCTCTCACCAGCTCCAGCTTGTCCACCTTGAGCCGCACGTGTGGGTCCAACGACAGCTTCCTGCTCAAGAGCCGCCCCCCTGTGACACAAACGGGCGCTCGTTCGTCTCTCCGGAGAACACGTCAACAGAGGTGGCCACATCGGCTCGGCCTTCAATGAGTAGTACCCGGTGCGGTGTGTTTTAACAAGTCAGCACTGGCGAGACAAAGGCAGCCGGGCGTGAGTGCTTGGCCACATCGTCCCCTGGTGTGCCGTGATAACCGCAACAGGTGCTCGGTAACAGGATTTGCCACAACACCACGTGATGTGTCTTTTTCTTCATGAATGCTATACCGGCGTGTGTGGACCCTGCCGAGTTGATGACTGGTATGGGCGCCAAGCCTTGCCGAGATTTTCCCTGCAACGACACAACGACGTGAAGGTTATTCCACAGCTCATTCTAAACTCTGATGGCACCCTGAAGCGAAGTGGTGACAACATCGTGACGGATTTATGAACAAAACCATCAGTAACGCCACTTGTTAAGCAAGGGTCTGTGGACCACAGGCAGAACTGGAAACCTTCCAAACCCACAGGGCTCTCCTTTTTACAGAGTTAAGGAAAATGTCACGTGCGTTTGTTTTGGTACTTTTTAATGTCATTAAAAAAATATATTCCTGTATGTGCCTCTCAGGAATCTGTTCAACCACCGCCTGTAAGGTGGACCTCCACTTTGAAAAAAGACGTGAGTTGTACTAGTCAATAGTAGCTGGCAAGCAGTGAATCATTGGGCTGCACCTTCTTGGGCTGCATCTGCTGGGCTGCACCTGCCTGGGCTGCACCTGCCTGTGCTTGCACCTGGCGAGGCTGCACATGGCTAGGCTGCAGCTGCCTGTGCTGTACCTGGTGAGGCTGCACATGGCTAGGCTGCAGCTGCCTGTGCTGTACCTGGCGAGGCTGCACATGGCTAGGCTGCAGCTGCCTGTGCTGTACCTGGTGAGGCTGCACATGGCTAGGCTGCAGCTGCCTGTGCTGTACCTGGCGAGGCTGCACATGGCTAGGCTGCAGCTGCCTGTGCTGTACCTGGCGAGGCTGCACATGGCTAGGCTGCACCTGCCTGTGATGTACCTGCTTGGGCTGCACATGGCTAGGCTGCAGCTGCCTGTGCTGTACCTGCTTGGGCTGCACATGGCTAGGCTGCAGCTGCCTGTGCTGTACCTGGCGAGGCTGCACATGGCTAGGCTGCAGCTGCCTGTGCTGTACCTGGCGAGGCTGCACATGGCCAGGCTGCACCTGCCTGTGCTGTACCTGCTTGGGCTGCGTGCTGGGGATGCCGGGCTGCGAGGAGTAGAGCGCCACGCTGTGGAGGGCGCTTGAGTACGGGGGACCCTTCCCTCGGATGAACGCGATCTCCACGCCGGCGTCCGTGCTGCATAGCGCACAGGGCGACACATGGGGGATGAGGATGGGGTCTCCAATGGTGCCAACGTCTCCACGCCCGGAGCCGTCTCGGCTCCCCGGTTTTTATCCGAGTGTCGCGTGCAGCTCACCGAAGCTTGGTGCGAGTCAGCAGCCCCTTGGCGTCTTCGTGAGTGATGCCCATGAGCGACTCCTTGTTGATGGCCACGAGCTGATCCCCTGGTCTCACGCGCCCGTCCTGCGGGCAGGACACCACCGGCACGCTGATGCCCAGTCCACGCTGATGCCCAGTCTAATTTGCCCTTCTTACAGAGTCACCACCGGTTGCACCCAGCAATTCGCAACGCTGGTCCCCTGTCCTCACATGCCCATTCTGGAGGGACAATAGCCGGCGGTCGTGATGACTCGAGTGGACACCACGAGAGGGAACGCGCGCCTTAGAGGACGTCCATCGCGGAGATCGAGCGATGAGATCTGCTCATGCGCGCTGGAGCTGCATGGATTGTTGCATCATGCGGCCGTGAGAGATGGCCGATGGCTTGTGGAGGCCTTCATCTCACAGTCGATAAATCACGACTGATGACGACAACGATAAAAGTAGAGAACTTTGTGCGCTATTTATGGAGGGTGTACAGGATCACCGTGCCTCTCGGCGACGTGGTGGTGGCGAGAGCACAGCGGGCGCGGCACAACGGGCGCGGCACAACGAGCGCGCCACAACAACGAGCGCGGCACAACAACGAGCGTGACGAACCTTGTGGCAGTCGCCGCCCGGCAGCACCTCCTGCACGTACACCATGGGCCCGTCGGGGCGGTTCGTGCCGCCCATGAGGGTGATGCCCAGGCCCGAGGTCCTGGCCAGGGAGACCACCTGGATGGCGCCGCTCTCACTCTGTGGGCTGCGGGAAAACGAACCCCCCGCTCCGATCTTAGAGTGGCATCTCAGGGCCCAGCGATCAAAGTGTGAGCTGCACGGCCCCAGTATCCGAACATGCTCCACGCAAACCTGTCAGCAAAACGTGCCGCGTACGTCGTCTGATATGTATAATAGGGGACTGGTTCGTCCTTCTACTTATGTATTTTTTTACCCATATGTTTTACCCATAATGCAATGTGCCAGCGAAATTCTAAGATTTTACACTTCATATACTTTGAATTTCTATCTTTGGGACCTTTTTTGCCGATATCAAAGTGATGAAAAAAATAAGAATAGGTTTTCACCCCTTCTGGCAATAAAACAGGGGGTGTTAAGATGTTCAAACACCGAATAGATGCCGTTTGCAAGGCATCAAGTCTGCATTGACTGCACATGCTTGCGGCAAAACATGCACACAAACATGCTCTGTGTGTTCGCCTTTTGGCGTTCTCTGGTCAAACACTGGTTAGACAAGGCCATAAAGAAGGCTGTCTCTGGTGTAGGCCAATCAGTTTCAAAGACAATGCCCATATATTATCAGAGATGAGCTGAGACTGCGGTGCGTGCATGTCCACATTTCATGAAACGTATCTTACATTTTTAATGGGGAACCCTAAAACCAACGCGGTGGGAGACTTGTTTTGAGACCCGTTTCGCAGACCATGATGAGAATCGACGAGGGGCGGCGATCGCTTGTGTCTGCGCGCGTGTGTGTGTGCTTGTGTGTGGGAAGCGGTGGAGCAGCGATTAGCGTCCTGCACTATGAACCCGGCGACCCAAGTTCGATTCCCGGACCTGGGCCTCCCCTATGTCGACTCAGCCTCAAGTTAGTACTTGGTACGAAGCGTAAACATCGCTACGAGGAGACAAAGGCGGCCGGGCGTGGTGCTGGCCACCCACCCTCTCGTGTGCCGTGCAGGCCTTCATCGGTGCTCGCGAACAGCACTTGCCCCCCCAGTCTATTAAGGCTACACGGGGGATCTTTGTTTTTTCTTCTTGGTTCTTTCGGTAAAGTCACGTAGAAGGGAAATAATAAAATAATAACAATAAAACATAATAAAATAATTCTCACGACGTTTCGGCCACAATGCAAGCAGCCGTCCTCAGGTGAAGAACAGGTCTGTCGGAAAACGACAGTGTCTTTCCGACAGACCTGTTCTTCACCTGAAGAGACAGTGTCTTTCCGACACCTGTTCTTCACCTGAGGATGGCTGCTTGCGTTGTGGCCGAAACGTCGTGAGAATTATTTTATTATGTTTTATTTTTGTTATTTTATTATTTCCCTTCTACGTGATTTTACCGAAAGAACCAAGAAGATGAATCCCTGCAGTCACGAAAGCTTTAAATCAAAAAAAATCTTTGTTTTTGTTTGTTGCGTGGGCACCTGCTGGGCGTGGTGCTGGCCACCGACCCTCTCGTGTGCCGTGCCGGCCTTCATAGGTGCTCGTGAACAGCACTTGCCCCCCAGTCTATTGAGGCTACACGGGGGATCTTTGTTTTTGTTTGTGAGTGCGCACCTGCTGGGCGTGGTGGCTCGCGAGTCGCGCGAGGCCGGGAACGCTCCCGAGGTGTGGCTCAGGCTGTCCTTGGGGCTGAGCAGGGGACTCGGGGATCGGGACGACGAAGCCGACGAGGTGCTGTCCAGGAACTTTCCTGCACCGTGGAGGGGCGGGGGGGCAGCAGCACGTGACCACATCGTCATCATCATCATCATTATCACTATGAGACCTCCTTAACCGGTGGAAATATATAGTAATAGGTTTTTACTGTTTTTGAGTTGTACGCCTTTTGCCGTCATCTGGTCCAACACCAATGGAGACTAGGCTCTAAGAAAAGCTGTCTCGGGTGTGGACCAATCAACTTCAAGGACAGTGCATATCAACATCATTATCAGAGTTGTTTCTTTTTGTTTGCATTTTTGACTGCTTGTGTTGTGGTTATTGCAAACATGATCCCTTGTATAAAGGTGTCAGTTTTTTGTACCAGTTGAAAGGGTAAAAACCTACTACTATATCATCATCATCGTCACGATCTATGGGCAGATAGAACCTGTAGGTGTCCACTGGACATTTCGTCATTTGTTTCCACTTTCTTTGTGCCAATATGCTTAAGTCATGCCACATCTTTCTGGCACCAATCTCTTGTGAAGTTGTCATCGTCAAGTCATTCTCTGTGAGGTCTCCCTCTCTTTCCGGTTCCATCCTTTTTTCCGAACAACAACAACAGCAGCACGCTTTTAATGTCCATCCTACACGTGTCCAGTTAGTGCCGGTTTCCTTCTCATCACTGCCTGCATCAGGTCCCACAACCAACAATCAAATCTGTAACCGAACAGGAAACCAGCCTCAACTGAATAACAGTGCAGGCCAGAAAACCACAAGTTTAAAACAACAACAACAACAACAACAACAACAACAACACACAACACGTGTGTGAAGAGCACACAGCCACTGTGCATTATACAAATAACCGTCGGCATCTTCTTGGTTCTTTCGGTAAAGTCACTTAGAAGGGAAATAATAAAATAATAAAAATGAAACATAATAAAATACAATTATCACGACGTTTCGGCCACAACGCAAGCAGCCGTCCTCAGGTGAAGAACAGGTCTGTCGGAAAGAAAGCATCTGAATGAGCTCATTCAGATGCTGTGAATTCAGACGCTGCTCGCGAACATCACTTGCCCCAACAGTCTGTTAAGGCTATACGGGGGGATCTTTGTCTTTGTTTGTGAAACCACGTGTGTGTGTGTGTGTGTGCGCGTATGTGTGTGCAACCACGTGTGTGTGTGTGTGCGCGTACGTGTGTGTGCAACCACGTGTGTGTGTGTGTGCGTACGTGTGTGTGAAACCACGTGTGTGTGTGTGTGAAACCACGTGTGTATGTGTGTGCGCGTACGTGTGTGTGTGTGTGTGTCCAGGGAGAGGGGAGCAGGCGGGCACCTAACGTGGGCGTCGTCGGGGAGCTGTGTGCCGAGCTGGCATCGCTGTTGCTCGCGTACTTCTCCAGGAGCTCCGCGAACTCTCTCCTGGTCACAACAAGCAAGAGGGATGTGCAGCGAGCGATCACACGCATGCCACACACCGTGAAGTTTCTTGCGCGTGTGCGAGGAGGAGGGAAATTCCAAATTCTCCGTCACTGACAAATGGGGTAACCCGCCAGTTGTTATGCCTTCTTGGCCGTAGTTCCCCCAAGACGTTAAAGCTAAAAATCCAATTAACTTGACTTTTGGTTGATATAATCTTCTTGGTTCTTTCGGTAAAGTCACGTAGAAGGGAAATAATAAAATAATTAAATAAAACATAATAAAATAATTCTCACGACGTTTCGGCCACAACGCAAGCAGCTGTCCTCAGGTCATTCTTCACCTGAGGACGGCTGCTTGCGTTGTGGACGAAATGTCGCGAGAATGATTTTATTATGTTTTATTTTTATTATTTTATTATTTCCCTTCTACGTGACTTTACTGAAAGAACCAAGAAGATGAATCCCTGCAGTCACGAAAGCTTTAAATCGAAATTTTGGTTGATATTTTACGGAGGATTTTTTCTGTGATAAGTCATTGAGCACTGGACTGCGGTTTTACATTGTCATGAGTAACACAATAACGATGATAATTTTGACTTGCAGCTTGCCGTACGGTATTCACTCGCTCTCGAAGAGAGAGAGAATGACTCAAAGGCACGAGGAACCACTAACAGGCGAGCAAGGCATCCACGCGGTTAGCCAGCGCCAACGATTGTCCAAGCTCTGTGGCCTTCTATATTAAGGTGTTATTGTCCAAATGATGAATGCTTGTATGCGGGAGTAACCCGGAGCGTCTTGGAGAAAACCAGAATCGGAATATTTACTTATACCGATGAGCTACAATGCAATTTTTCACAGACGTCCGGTCGGGGCAGGTCAGAAAGCCACGCACGCGAGGGGGGAACACTCTCCCATACAGATGGAACAGGGTGGGATCCACATTTGCTGTGTATTTGCCTTCTCCTGGCAGGCAAGAGAGTTTCACAACATCCGTGCGATCCACCAAGCCTCACCTCCGCAGTGCTGGATTGCGGGCGTGCGCCAGCACCGTCACAACAGTGGTGAACAGACTCTGCGATCTCCAACTTGACATCCCATTCACTCATTAGCTCACACACAGACTCATGTCAAAGGACCCGAATTATACAGATTGAGGGGCTTATGAGAGACGCACAAAGGGACGTGATTTCTTGGATTTTCTGTTTGCACATAGTCACTTTAAGATGTTTTATTGTTCATGTTTTTGTCTTTTTGTTTGTTGCGGTTGCACCCGATTCAAGAGCCGAATGGCTCACAGGGCTATACCTAATAAATGAACTTTGAACTTTGATATAAAGGCCTTGCAGATTAGTCCTTGTAGGAAAGAGTCTGTGTGCAACATCATGGGTATGACCAGTGGCACCAGATAAGCACCTCAAGCGCACTGCGGTGCCACGCAGAGTAACGGATTAATTCAATGAAGCTGGGCGGATCTTAAATACAGCGGGGGAACATCCCACACCCAGCCACCTGCGGGGACCCTCGGATGCTGCAAGGGTCTTCATTGTGCACGCAATTAAAATAAACGAAAGTATTTTATTTTTTATTTTTTACCAGGTAAGCCGCACTGAGCTATGTAGCTCTTTTTCAGATGTGACCTGGCCACAAATGATAGCTCAACAAAGTGGCTTGTCACACGTGGACATTGATAGCAGCCATACACTGTAAATGCATGTTTCTAAATGTGGAGGGAAAAACCGGAGGACATGGAGAAAAATCAACGCGACCACGGGGAGAACTTTCAAACTCCAAAAATGCAGGCATCAGCATCGGGATCGAACCCATAACCTCCTGTAAACCAGGCGAGGTACTTAACATCTCGCCACCGTGGGACCCCCCCAAATGTATGCCAGTGTTCATTGTGGCCGAGCTCCGACAATTTTCAAAGGCATATCAGCACATTGCTGAACGCAGACTAAGAGCAATTGCTGTCTCACTCGCAAGCGTTCGTTTTACCAAAGCCGACACAAGATACCTCGCTGAGCTAGAGTGCCCATTGAAGACCGCTTGACAATTATACAAATTATAATAAAAAAGCAGATTAAACTAGGCTTATAAAACTAAACAAAGATCCCTGTATTGCCTTTAACACTATTGGGGCAAGTGCCGTTTGTGAGCACTTTTGAAGGCCAGCATGTCACACAAGGGGGTGGGTGGTGAGCACCACGTCCAGTTGCATCTGTCTCTCCAGTGCCGATGTTTACACATCACACCAGGTGCTATTTGTAAGACTGAGTCGAGCTAGGGGAGGCCCATAACGGGTTCAGATAGTTGCAACTGTTATTGGTCGTAAGCAGAATGGAACTCGGGTCGCTGTGTTCATAGCGCTCCGAGGAGCCCACGGGAGAAGAGGAGTGAGGAGGAGGTCGCACGGGGCGGAGAGCCGTCGCCACTCACCGAGCCTCGTCATCGCGAGAGATGAGCATCGACATGTGACTGCTGGCCGAGGCCAGGCGCAGGACGTCGACCGCCCTACGGCGACACACGCACAACGTCCCCGGCGGGATTCGTCACCAGCGCCGTCGCCCGTGACCATCAACACTGGTATCATCGTCACGATCAATACCATCGTCATCATCATCATCACTTTTATCCGCATCGCGTCATTATACAATCATCATCGTCGGTGTCACCATCATTTACTGATATCATCATCGCAGTAAAAACATCTGAACAATAATATATCATCATCATCATCACTAATTTTATCCGCATCGCGTCGATAATCGTCATTATATAATTGTAATAAACGACTGGACCACGATGTCTGGCTCAGTGTCCTTTATTCGGTTCGTGCTGTACACCCACACGGCTGTCTTTACTCTGTAGCTTCTCCACGGTGCTGACTCCAATGTCGGCCCGATCCACAACAGCAGCTCCGCTGCTGTTTCTCTCACACAGCCCCCCTTGGCTGTACTCGCTGCAACTCCTCTCCCTCCGCAGCTCTGACAGCCTCTTGCTGTCTCTCTCTCTCTCCGCAGCTCCTCCTGGCAGCCACACCGCTGCCCCTAACATGCAGCCCTCTCTCTCTCTCACTCCGCAGCTCCTCCTGGCAGCCACACCGCTGCCTCTAACACGCAGCCCTTCTGGCTGTCTCCTCTGCAGCTGCACACCACTCCGCAGCTTCCTCTTATCTTCGGGGTTGGCTCCCGATGGCCGTCGGCGCCCCCCCTCTCCACACTCGCCCGCGTGGCCTCACTCTTTTCCGCTCACACCCCGACTCCCTTCCCCTTCCGGTTTACCCGCTTAAGGACCCGAACCTTCCCCCCACGTCACATGACTCCACCCCCCGTGACGTCACATCCGGAAGGTCGCTTACGCCCGCATTACACCACCCTCCCCCGTAGAAAAATCCCAGCCGACCTCGGCTGACCAATAGCAAATCGTAATGCGGCGAACCGAGCTTCCCCCCCTAAAGGACACTAAGCATACAATGTAACAGCAAGAACAACAACAACAACGCAATTAACATCAACGAACGTACAAAAAGCATGCAATAAATACAACTGTAAGAAAAAAAATAACAAGACAACAACAATCAACGAAACGTAAGCGATTTGGAACGTGTGCGGGTCGCCGGCCCGTCCCGGACGGTCGGCGGCCCACTCGCAGAACGGGAACGCGATGAAAGTCGAGGAATGACAGGGGGTAATCCCCCTGTCGCAGCTGGAAGTCCATCGCCGTCCCGTGTCCCTAAAGAGTTAGTCTTGGGCTTGTCCTGTGACCGTGCCCGCAGCTGGGTCGGAAGGGCTGCAGGGCTCGAAGGTCCCGCAGACCCGGCAGGCGTCCTCCGAGCAGGGCCCCTCGTCCCCCGCAATGTCACGGCCGGCCTGTTTCGGAGGATCTTTAGCCGACTTGACCGGTGCCGAGGCCTCCTGCTGCGGCGGAGCCGGGAAGCGGGCCCAGCAGTCTCTGGCGTAGTGGCCCCTACGCCCGCAGCGGAAACATTCGGCGTCGTTGCGCCGAAGCGCAGGCCTCGCCTCCTGACGGCCCCGTTCTGGTAGCGCCGCGCGCGGTCTCGGCCCGCCGCGTCCCGTCCATGGAGCGGAGGCGGCCGTCAGTTGTTGAGGGCCCCGGTCATCCGGAACATAGACAGCCTGCGCAGGGTTCCAACCCAGCGCATCCCCTTCTTTGACGGGCCCCCCCGTCCACGCCGTCACTTGTTTCCAGCGACGGAGGTTGAATTGCGCATCGAGACACTTAGCAGCCGTCCGGGAAGTTAGCTTCTCATGCCCACACACAGGCATGGGGATCCCTAGATCCCGAGACAGCTCCAACATTTTCCTTAATATGAGAGGCTCGAGCAGGTCCTGTGGCGTCTCAGGATAAGCTGCCATGGCCAGCTCCAGCACCGCACCCCTGAACGCCACGGGCGACTCCTCTGGTGCTCGTTGTCGTTGAGCGAATCGCCGATGCGCATCATCTGGTGGCTCATAAGCATCGGCCATTTCTTGAAAAACACCACATAAAGTTGCCTTCTTATCGGTCGTTATGGAACGGAAGAATCGGACAGATTCGTCGTCCAGGAGAGTCGGCAACACCTCCAAAGCCTCCGCATCGGTCCATCTTGCTGTGCGTACCGCCGCCAAGAAGCGGCAGGCGAACGCGCTCCAGTCCCCACCGACGGAAAATTCTTTAACCGTTGTAAGGTGGCGACTCCGACTCCTCTTCCCGCCGTCTTCCAATGGTGGTGGTTGTGATGGCAAATTCAAAATGGCGTCGGCCCGCGGCGTGGCCAAGATGGCGGTTTGGCGCCACGGAGCGCGCAAAATGGCGGCCTCTTGCCGCGTGGGCAATGGCGGCGGCAGGACAGGCAACGTGGCGGCCCGCGGAGCACCAATTGCATCATCCATCGTCCCTGGCGCGACGAGATGGCATAGATGCGCCAGGACGTCCTTAAGTGCCTCCAGTTGTACCGCCATCGCTTGCCATCGTTGATCCGCGTCTGATGATGTCGACGGACCCGCCACCGCGCCAACATCCTCCACTCCCGTTCCCGTGGTCGCCTCAGCCGGGCTCTCCTCCACCACCCCAACAGGATCCGTGGTTGGAGGGAGTTCGTCGTCGTCGGACGAAGAAGCCGATGCAGGCGCCGGATTAACTTTCTTCCTCACTTGTTTCGACATGCCGTTGCACTTCCGACACCAGTGTAATAAACGACTGGACCACGATGTCTGGCTCAGTGTCCTTTATTCGGTTCGTGCTGTACACCCACACGGCTGTCTTTACTCTGTAGCTTCTCCACGGTGCTGACTCCAATGTCGGCCCGATCCACAACAGCAGCTCCGCTGCTGTTTCTCTCACACAGCCCCCCTTGGCTGTACTCGCTGCAACTCCTCTCCCTCCGCAGCTCTGACAGCCTCTTGCTGTCTCTCTCTCTCTCCGCAGCTCCTCCTGGCAGCCACACCGCTGCCCCTAACATGCAGCCCTCTCTCTCTCTCACTCCGCAGCTCCTCCTGGCAGCCACACCGCTGCCTCTAACACGCAGCCCTTCTGGCTGTCTCCTCTGCAGCTGCACACCACTCCGCAGCTTCCTCTTATCTTCGGGGTTGGCTCCCGATGGCCGTCGGCGCCCCCCCTCTCCACACTCGCCCGCGTGGCCTCACTCTTTTCCGCTCACACCCCGACTCCCTTCCCCTTCCGGTTTACCCGCTTAAGGACCCGAACCTTCCCCCCACGTCACATGACTCCACCCCCCGTGACGTCACATCCGGAAGGTCGCTTACGCCCGCATTACATAATCATCATCGTCGGTGTCACCATCATTTACTGATATCATCATCGCAGTAAAAATATCTGAACAAAAATATATCATCATCATCATCATCGCAGAAGTGTCATTTACAATGTAAACAATTTAAGTGGCTTTGCATCATTATACCATAGAGTTGCACATTTTTTTTTTATCAGAGCCATTAATGCCTGCAGAAAATTGAGATCTTTCTCTGAGAATGCCAACAAAGACAAGCCGAGGCTCTGCTCGAATCCATTTAGGATTATATTTCACTAAAGAGAATTGTCAACGCACATTATAAATGAAGGATTATGTTTATTTAACACCCTCTCCCCTAACAGTATTTGCCCAAACGAAGTCTGTTAATGCTATATGGGGGATCTTTGTCTTTGTCTAAGCTGGCAGTGTTTGTGTGTCCGCTATGTTTGCTACGTGTGTACTCTGTAGGGGCGTGTGAGTTTTGGGAGCGGAGGTGTAGTGGTTGGCGCACTGCACTACGAAACCGGCGGCCCAGGTTCGATATCCGCTCAGAAGTACTGTACAACACAGCGTATGACACCTGTTATACACGGCAGAAGCCCATTGGGGAGCCACGCTGGTGAGATGATGACGACCTCGCCTGGTATACAGGAGGTCATGGGTTTGATCTCGACCCTGACGCCTGCTGTACATTTGATGTTTGCCTGTCTCTCTCCTCGTGGTCGCGTTGATTTTTCTCCGGGTCCTCCAGTTTTTCCCTCCATATTTAGTAACATGCGTTTAAGATTATTTAGCTGCTATCAATTTCCACGTGATAAGCCACTTCTTTGAGCTATCATTTGTGGCCAGGTCGCTTCTGAAAAAATCTATATAGCTAAGTGGGCCTTACCTGGCAAAATAACAAAAAATGTGTTTACATTTTTTTGAGTTTTATAATTCACAGAACACTCTCCATGGTCACCCCCCTTTCTTAGCTTTCGCGATCCGGAGAGGGCAGGGCACTCTCCGTGTGATTTGGTCGCGGGAAAACGGAGTTGTCTACTTTGCGATGCAAACACGCGCGGCGAGCGAGCGAGCGCAGGCGCCGGACGACGCTGCGTCGCTAACGGCAGGAGGAGGTCTCCCTACCTGTCATTAGTCACTCCCAGCAGACTCTCGCCATTCACCTCCAAGATCTGGTCACCTGGCCTCAGCCGCCCTGTGTCGGAGCAGAGGCAACCACCACGCAGACGTCACACGCAGCGTTCTCCCTTCACACTCGCACTCACGTTGAGGCTTTGTTTCAGCTGGCAAGGCCCCAACGAGCTAAGCAGCTCTGCTACGAGGAAAACCACAGGCCAAGACCGTCTGTCGGCAGTGGCGGCAGGCGCAGGACACCGTAGCTTTATAGAGTTACATAGAGATTCGTAGAGTTATGTACAGATCCACTGAGTTATATCGAGTTCCGTAGAGACTCGGAGCACAGCACAGGACCGTCAACAGTGACAGCAGTTACAGGACATTGCAGGGTGGAGGGAATGTGCAAACTCACAAGAGCAAAAACAACAACAACAACAACACATTATTTACATGAAACCCACTCCAGAACTTCCTACAAACAGGATAAACGATAAACAGTGCTTAAAAACGGTGAAAAAAAACAACGACAACAATCACAACAATAACAAATCAATAAGAGTGTCAAAATTCACGTGACGGATGTGCGTAAATAAACCACAGTTACAGCCCCACACATAATGGAGCTTAGTGACAGCATTCGCAGTGCTAGCATTAGTTAGTTTTTGCAGCATTCATACATTCTCAAACCGGACCTCGAAGGTGCCCTCTGTTACTTTGCGACTTGGGTCTCATTCTCCACCTGTTGCCGCGTTTGCCACAGCCATTGCGGGCGAAGTACTCGAGTTGTCATGCAGGTAAAGCGCTTTTATTTTATTTTTTGTCAACTTCAGTTGGGCTTGCATTCGTGCCACAGCCTGAATTCTTTGGGCTCGTTTTGCTTTGTGGACGAGCCTAAAATTCAATGTCACAACCAACAATGATTCAGGCGGTCGGAACATTCAACATTTAATTCAACCTTAATGAACTATTTTCATTCCATCGGCAACGTGGTCTACACCCTTTAAACGGAAATATTTTCTGTGAAAGACCTACGCAACTCGTGTGAAAGCGCACGGAACACGGGAGAGTCACAGCAATGAAAGTTGCCCATCAACTCAAATTCTGGGACCAATCAGGCCAACTCTGGTCAACTCGAGTTGGAATAATTACATTTCGTGCTGTGCCAGTAAAATCCAGTCCCAAAGTGGCCGTGGAAATGGGGCACGAATCGACGCTACAGAATTCCACAGCGCAGTCGGAACTCCTGCCTCTCTGGCCTCTCGATGTGCCATGAAGAAGGTGGGCCATTGCCCGAAACATCCCCGATGACACACTTTCTTATTTATTTTGGGGTCAGTTGGTCACTGACAAATGTGTCGAGTTCTTTCGCTACACAAGCGCTTGCGCAACGCTGCCGACGCAAGGTGTCACCGACGAATACGCGCCGCAGTGAGTGCCAGCGACCGGAGGTACCGTCTAGGGCCGCCATCCCTCCGGGCAGCAAGCGTTTCACGTAAACACCAAACTCCTCTCCCGATTCGCGCACTCCGCCGATCACCTTCACTCCTGCGCAACAACACGACAGCCACGCCGGCGTTAAACCCCCATCCCTCCCCCACAGCTTGCCGACCGCTCCACATTCAAATGGGCGCACGGTCGCAGACCGGAACAAAAGCACCAAGTAGCTCCCACTCAGAAGGCTTTATCCAATTCAGTTTCACGGCGACCATCACCAGCGTTCGATCCATCCACGGATGGATGAAGTCGCCCCCAAGCCATCGCCGTGCTTGAAGGTCTTCCGATGCGATGCTCCGTCTAGAGGCCTGTGCACCAGCTGATTTCATCGCTCCATCTCCGAGGTGGACGTAGTCATCTCTGGTGTGCTGCCTCCTTCATTAAAGAGTCTCGACGACCAGAAAAATTTTACTCTGTGTTTTCCAATAAATTTTGAACTTTCTGCAATATAAACTACAAACTGTTTTTTCTTGTTGTAATTTACCACACATGGCCCACTGAGCTATGTAGCTCTTTTTAAAAAAACGACTTGGCTTTCATAAATGATAGCTCAACGAGGTGGCTTACCACGTGGAAAGTTACAGCAGGCAAATACTCTTAAACGCTTGTTGATAAATACGGAGGGAAAAACCGGAGGACCCAGAGAAGAATTCACGTGACCATGGGGAGAGAGAACACGCAAATATAAAAGCACTTTCAGGGTCGGGATAGAACCCACGACCTCCTGCATACCAGGCGAGGGAGTTAAAATCGCGGCACCGCAGCGCCCCAAAACAATCTCTTAAGCCTTATTGAGCCGCAAGGGAGGGAGAGTATTTGCTAATGTGGGTACAGGTGCCCTGTTCGCACGAATACAAACTTCCTCATAAGCACAGTCTGGCTTTCAGGTCTCCCGGAGCTTAAGCAAGCCGTGAACTTCTGACTTCACTGCACCACTTTGCCTGCCAGGCCCCAGTCTCACATAGATTGTCCTAAGCAGATTTATTGAGCGACTTTGTAATTAACAACAATGTGCATCTGGTGGGTAATATCTCCCCTCCCGCCCCCCATCACAATCAAGGCTAACCGCGCTTAGCCTGAAACACCAATCGCTGTGTGGTGCTCATGAGTGTCTCACCGAAACTAAACTACAAAACTCAATTATTGTTTTTTTATGTTACCAGGTAAGGCCCACTGGGCTATAGAGCTTTTGTTCAGAAGCGACCTGGCCACAAATGATATCTCCACAAGGTGACTTAAAATGTTAACTACCTCGCCTGATACACAGGAGATCGTGGATTCGATCCCAACCCTGACAGCCTGCTGTATATTTGGAGTTTGCGTGTCTCTCTCCCCCGCGGTCGCGTGGATTTTTCTCCGAGACCTCCGGTTTTCCCCTCCACACTTACGAACGTGCGTTTAAAAATATTTGCTGCGATACATTTCCACGTGATTTGCCACTTGGTTCAACTATCAATTGTGGCTAGGTCGCTTCTGAAAAAGAGATAAAAAGTTCAGTGGGGCTTACCTGGTAGAAAGAGTTTTGGGTTTTCTTAAGAAAGGCTACTGAGGCGGTGCAGCAAACACAATGGCCTTGTGCAGAGCCCATCACGGAGCCAGTGATGGACATCCTGGCTAAATATCAACTCTTGCTTAAGCGCCACACCAAACCCAGTTGTAATGGGACTTAAGCTATAATAAACACGATTTAAGTCCACTCGGGTGATGTCACCACACACTGCACCGACCGCTCCCCCACCACCTTCCATGCGGGTCGTTCAGTTTTGTCTCTGTACAGCGGTTTGTTAATCCATTGCTGGATGTAGACGTCTCGATGGTGTAAGGGTTGTTGAACCATACTTCACCACGCTGGCCAGTGCGGACTGATGGAGGGCGTTCCCCACAACCGGTCCGAAATATTACTCACCGCTGATGTCAGCCGTGGTCGGGAATAAATGGCGGGTGTCCGTGTTGACAACGCGACGCGTTAACCACCCCACCACCACTCTCTCCCATTTGATTACTTGGCCTTATTACTGCAAAGGATTTGTTCACACTACACGGCTGACATCATGATCTATCCACTGCTGGAAGAAGGCCTCCCTAGGCCGTAGCCACCTCTCACGTTTTTGCGAACAACAATCCGTACAGCTCCTGCACAGACGCCGATTTCATCGCTCCATCTCCACGGTGAACGTGTCCCTCGGGCGCGTTCCCACTTTGCTTGCCACTGACACTGGTCTCAACCAAGGGACATCATCCCTTCCGGCAATGTGTCCGACCCAAGCCCACTTCGTTTTCTTTGCGGTCAATGTGATCTATCTAGCTTGTACATCTTCTTGGTTCTTTCGGTAAAGTCACGTAGAAGGGAAATAATAAAATAATAATAAAACATAATAAAATAATTCTCACGACGTTTCGGAGGCAACACAAGCTTCCGTCTTCAAGTGCAACCGTCACAGCACGATAGCTGTATCAAGTAAGAGAAATTCCAAGAAAACAGTCCTTGTATAAGAACCAAGAAGATGAATCCCTGCAGTCACGAAAGCTTTAAATCGAAATTTAGCTTGTACATGTTCTCTAAGAGTTCCTGTACCTCGAGGATAAGGGAATGAAGAAAGCCCATTAGACAGACAAGCACTCTGAACACGTAGAGAAGCTACCTGTGAGCCAAGCACTGCAATGATTAGCACGGTTGGTTCCGTACGGTGCGAAAGAAGTTCAACATGCATACATGCACTGCAGTGGTCAATTGCGGATGGAACAAAGGCACAGACCAAGAACTCAGCATCTGAATATACTGCCGCTGGCATCAATCACATCTTTAAATTATGAGAAAAACCTAACATAACCGAAAACTAGCGCACGCCGGAAAACCGTAAGTCTTTGGTTCTTTCGGTAAAGTCACGCAGAAAGAAAAGAAAATAAATAATAGAATACGACGCTTCGATTGCAACACAAGCAACCGTCATGAATGAATGAGAAAACAAGTGGAGTGGGAAGCGAGTGGGAAGCACGCTGGAAGCGAGTGGGAAGCAAGTGGGAAGCCAGTGGGAAGCACGTGCTTCCCGCGTGCTAACCACTCGCTTCCCACTCGCTTCCCACTCGCTTCCCGCGTGCTTCTCGCGTGCTCCCCACTCCACTTGTTTTCTCATTCATTTATACCTGATGACGGCTGCTTGTGTTGCAATCGAAACGCCGTATTCTATTATTTATGTTCTTTTATTTCTACGTGACTTTACCGAAAGAACCAAAGAGTAATTCCTGCAGTCACGAAAGCTTCAAATGAAGTTTGAAATTTCAAACAACACACGGTAGAAACGTGTAAAACAAAAGCACCCAGCCTTTTTTGTAACGATGCAAAAAAAAACAACCCCATCGTAGCAGTTCCTGACGGAGTGGATTGTGGTCGTGGTCAACCAACACCGCAGGGGACACTGGCGGAGAGCGTGAGCATCACGCTGCGCATTCCGTGACACGCGGCGAGAGCGCAGCGAGCGTTCCCAAAGAGAGGCTCACAATGAACCGTGACGAGCGCGGCTCAAACAAAAGAAGCGAGAATCAAGGGGGGCCCCCCCCGCCCCCCCGTGCTGCGCACAATGGTGAGCGCGTGTCCCGGCAAGCCCTCGGGGTTCATCGCTCACTCACCGAGGCCGTTCTCGCAATCGGACAGGACGATGCGGTGGGCTGCTCGGTTGATCCCGTGAGGTCCCATGATGGTCCTGCACATGCACGCACGCACGCACACGCACGCACGCACGCACACACACGCACGCACGCACACGCACGCACGCACGCACGCACACGCACGCACGCACACGCACGCACACGCACGCACGCACACGCACGCACGCACGCACGCACACGCACGCACACGCACACGCACGCACGCACACGCACGCACGCACACGCACACGCACGCACGCACGGCGGGGTGGAGGGAAGGAGAAGCGTCAGGTCCGGCGTAGGAATGCGCCACCGTGTCAGTCAACAAAGGTGAGACGGCCTTCGTGGCCGGTTGCATCAACGGCACCTCGTGTCAATATGAGACAATGCACCATTCAACACGCCGGGCAACTTGGTAAACGACGTTACGCTACGTGCGTTAGTGATGCGTCGATTCGACAGACTCAAAAACATGTACCGCTCAAGATACGAGCATCGAGTTGAGAACTGCACATTTCCGAGTGACGGAAATGGCACGCCGTTACATTCACGCCAACGAGATGCACAAAAGCCTTACAAACGAGCCCGAAAGAAAAAGCAACACGAACGAGATGGTGAAAAGGAAAAGGGAAACAACCGATTAATTGAACTGTGAAAACAACGCCAACTTTCCCTGGTAGGGGAGCAGATCGTGACGCGCCTATTCGCTGCGCACCTTCCAGTGTTCAACTTAGCGGACAAATAAAGACGTCACCCAGTGAACACTTGAACGACAACTCCAACCGACCTGAATTGATACGATAACCGAGCGACTTCAGGATCCGGTAACCACTTACACGGCTTGATTGACGGCGTGGTTGGAAACGCACAGGAGCACAATTAACCGAGACAACTTGTCTGTATATCAGTTGCTCCATTAGAGGCTTGTTGATCGGTTACACGGTGAATGTGCTCGAGACTACGACATAACGTTCATCACAGTTGTGTTATGTTGATGAAACCCCACACAGCCACAAAATGCATCACACACAGTTACAAAGTGTTCACATGCCGTTTAAGACACTATTTACAGTAAAATAACAACCAGTTTATCATCTGTTCGTTTGACGAACCAGTTAAGCCACCAATCCCACCGGAAGGTAATTAACTCCTGGTTAATTAACTCCTGTTTAATTACGTTACAGCACGAGTGGTGGCGCAGTGGTTAGCGCAATGTGCTATCTATGAACCCGGAGACTTGGATCTCGATTCCTGGCCCGCGTTAGTGTCAGTGGCGTGCGATCTCTGAAATGGTCTTGAGCCGCCTGCCCTCCTCACAAACCCACAGTGACCAGCATGGTGAAGTATGGTCAAACAACCTCCGCATCTGACACGGTATGGGGAGGCCTTCATTCATGAGTGGACTGACAAAGTGCTGCGTTGTATTATCTGAAGAACTAATTGTTCGAATTACCGGTTGTTTAATAGCAGCGAATAAAAACACACGTGCAGATTAGAAAATTACTAAAAGTCCAAAAACCACCTGACATCTAAACATTCAAAATTACCGCGTTGCAAAGCCCCTCGTTTCAACAAACAGAAAGCAATGGTCGTCGCTGCTTCAAGCCGTTGATGGCCCAATGACGGAGCCCATCGCTCTCATCCCATCCGCCAGAGAACACGGGCTGTGACGCAGTCGGACGCCCGACATTTGAGGTCTGCTCTGACAATCCCCCATCGCTCCCGGTCTGGATGTGGGCTCAAAGTCACGTCCATCGACGACCTCCGGGCTCCCACTCTAAAGCCCCCCTCTCTCTCTCTCTCTCTCTTGCCCTCCTCCAGCCTTCACCACGCGCCTGCCCCAGTTGAACCTCCTCCGTCGTGTGCCGATCCGTTCTTCCAAGTCTCCACCTCCGTGCTCTCTGCGGCCAGCAGTGTATTGCGGACACTTTTCCTTGTTAATATTCCAGCTCTCTGTCCCCACACGACAACACAGCGCTTACGTGGAACACAACGCGAGCATGCCCGCACGAGACGTACCTGGTAATCGTCAATCAGCCGCCGTGCTGCTGCCAAGGGCTGCTCGAGTAACTGGGCACTTCAAGGTAATTATGGGCATTGGCGCCCGATCTTCCTGACACCCACCCCACGGTGCCCTTCGCACTGTGTGTGACGGGTGCGTCTGTCATAGAGCATCTAGTTGATGTCACAGCAGTGGGGGGTGGTGTGTGGAGGGGGATGAGTCTAGGGGGCGGGGATGAGGCAATGACGCTAAAGTTAAGCGGGGGGGAAAGAAATCAGAGCCTTATTTGTGGTGGCGCTGGGGCAAACGGGCTAAGAAGACACGGGTAACGGATTGACTTAATGAGTCAAAGTTTGCGGGTTCCTTTCCCAGCCTGGCTGATGCAATTTTTTCATTCCATTCATCGTTGCACACAGCGGCACAAGGTACCCGCTGCGTGCAGGCGTGAAGAATGAACACGAGCTCTTACAGGTACAGAATCTTATCTGCAATCTGCAACACGTCCACAATGTGCAAAAGATGTTACGATGAAAAAACAACAACGCTGTGTTAATGACACTTACGTTTAACTGATGACATAATTGATGCCCTCTGCTCCTCTGTCCACAGGGATTTTTTAGTTGGGAGGCTGGTTTAAGTCGATTCTTTGTCCGCCAAAGTCTGACAAGGAGGAGGGGGGATAGGGAGCGATAGCCCGCTAACCCAACACCCACGTAGGCTGGCCTGCATGTGGGTTGGTGCATGTGGGTTGGTGCATGTGGGTTGGTGCATGTGGGTTGGTGCATGTGGGTTGGTGCATGTGGGTTGGTGCATGTGGGTTGGTGCATGTGGGTTGGTGCATGTGGGTTGGTGCATTTGGGTTGGTGCATGTGGGTTGGTGCATGTGGGTTGGTGCATGTGGGTTGGTGCATGTGGGTTGGTGCATGTGGGTTGGTGCATGTGGGTTGGTGCATGTGGGTTGGTGCATGTGGGTTGGTGCATGTGGGTTGGTGCATTTGGGTTGGTGCATGTGGGTTGGTGCATGTGGGTTGGTGCATGTGGGTTGGTGCATGTGGGTTGGTGCATGTGGGTTGGTGCATGTGGGTTGGTGCATGTGGGTTGGTGCATGTGGGTTGGTGCATTTGGGTTGGTGCATGTGGGTTGATGCATGTGGGTTGATGCATGTCGGTTGGTGCATGTGGGTTGGTGCATTTGGGTTGGTGCATGTGGGTTGGTGCATGTGGGTTGGTGCATGTGGGTTGGTGCATTTGGGTTGGTGCATGTGGGTTGGTGCATGTGGGTTGGTGCATGTGGGTTGATGCATTTGGGTTGGTGCATGTGGGTTGCTGCATGTGGGTTGCTGCATGTGGGTTGGTGCATGTGGGTTGGTGCATGTGGGTTGGTGCATGTGGGTTGGTGCATGTGGGTTGGTGCATGTGACCGGCACTGATCCTTTGTAGTACAGGACTACGGAACAGAACCATTGCACAACTATTAATCGAATCTATTAAATTACTTTGCCATTCTCTTTTATAACTGGACAACTGCATGTAGTTTAGTCATTCTAAGAGGCGCAAATTCAGTCCAAATCGGCAACGTCAAAGCTACTCCGACTTTGTTGAGATGAATAACTAGTGCATTTTTTTCTTCCAGTTTTTATGCACAGAAGCATAGACAACAACGGCAAGATAACACACAAAACACCGGTACTTCGTGAAACAGGTGTGATGGCAACCTGCTGTCATTCCCAATACAGGAAACATCAATAATGAACGAGCACCGCAGCTGCGCTAAGCAAATTTTTACGTCCCATCCTGTGCTTTGTGAGTCCCTTTTATGTGTTGGGACCGTCCACCCCTGCCGTCACGAGTAAATAATGCATCGTCATACAGTGCGGCGGGGCGGGGAGGACGGATGGCCTGGAGGTTACCGCAAGCTCCGCTCCGTAGCGTCTCTCTTTTCCACCGCACAACCGAACTGCGCCGGGGCTGTGCCAAGCCAGCCCGGCGCGGCTCGGAAGGCGTCCACAGGATGTTTATCCCCACACTGCCGCTGGCGTCGCGCACGCGATGACTGAGTCGTAGCGTGTGCAGATGGCGCAGTGACGCCGTGTGTCACATGCAATGGACGTCATCATTAGCCCCGTCCCTGGCCCTGCTTGGCCTCCCCCATCACCGAGCCAGATTCAAGACATCTTGCGAGGCCAACGTATCTCGGTTTGGTTCCGGATCGGGAAAAAAAAACACCCAAACCATTTTGTGCTGGCTTAGCTGGGAAGGTCGACAAGCGGCAACGATGCTTCTGCCGTTAGGGATGCCGGTACTTGCTGGGAAGTCCGCATCCCAGCCTTGTCACATCGCTCGCAATGGTATGCCATTGGTGCGTCTATCTAGGCTCGAGTTTCCAATATATCAACCACAATTTTCCGTACCCGGTGTTCCCGAATTCTAAATCCGGCCATGCCTGACATCAGTGGCGTTTCTGGAAGACTCCCGTTCCCCTTCACCAAACCGCACCGACCAAGCACGGTGGAGTGTGGCCCGCACGGCGGTGTGGAAAGGCGCGCGTCCAGCAGTGGATTGAGAAAAAAAGTGCGTTTAGAGTATTTGACTGCTATAAATTTCCACGCGATAAGCCACTTCGTTGAGCTATCATTTGTGGCCAAGTCGCCTCTGAAAAAGAGCTGTGTCAATACTACTTCACTTAAGGTTTACAGCCACGGAACGTATTTTTATAAGCTCCTCACGGATTTCCTGCCTCCCTCCCCCACCCCCCAAACAAACCCACCACGAAACTGCAAGTAATGACAAATAAATAAATTGGGGCATAATCCGAAGCAACAATTTTATTACAATCCGACCGCCAATCGGATAAATTCCTCCTCCTGCAGCTATGTTAAGCCCATCTCTCGGACGGGCAGATCGGGTGCAACGGAAACTGTGCAATTTCCGATGATGATGACGACGACGACAACGACCCATCCCTGCGGTGCACTCCTAGTAAGGGTGGACGCAGCATCGCCGCACAACGCTCGCCCCCCCACCCTCTCTCGCCACCTGCCTACCGCGGGGAAAAACGTCACGGCAGACACCCTCACCGCCCTCCCCCACCCCTCCACCATGGAATAACTCTGCAGCAAAGCATCGATAAAAACAACAACAAAACTCAACACAGGCGGCAATAACACTGCCGCCTGAAAAGGAACGGTAGACAATAGGCGACGTTTCGGGCGATGGCCCCCTTCTTCACGGCACAGAAACAGAGAGGCCAAAGAGACAGAGGAGATAATAAGGATCGGAAACTGCCCTGCACACCGTGGGACCCGGTGAATAAATGTGAAAATTACATTTATTTACGTTTGCCTGATGAGTGGTTTTAAAATTGGAATTGGGGTCGTTAGCTCTGGGATGCCAGCACAGAGGTTTTTTTTCCCTCCCTCCCCTCTCCAGATCCACGTTGAACATTCACAACAGCAGAGCTGTTTTAGATTTGAAGCTTTCGTGACTGCAAGGATTCATACTCTTAGGTTTTTTCGGTAAAGTCACGTAGGTAAAATAATAATAAAATAATAATATATGAAAATAACTAAATTAAATCACAATTGAGTTATTTTCATTTATTATTATTTTACTTTATTATTATTTTACCTACGTGACTTTACCGGTGAAATGTCACGGTACTCGAATTGTAAATGTTGTAGGTTTACTCTCCAACACACCGGTGGTGCTAAACTAGTAACAAATTGGCACGTTTTGTTTACGTGACAAACCTTAATAATTGGCTGTGTCAGGTGGCGACGGGTTTAACGACACATTTATATTTACGCGATCTAACAACAGCAACAAAAACCCTCTATTATGGACAAACACTATATCAAGCAATGCATTTGTACGTGCACTCGTTCGCATTGAAAGCAAAGTTATAAACCGTTGCTGGCACATTGCATAATGGGTAGAACTGCTGTGGCATGGCTCCGACTGAGCGTCTAAGGATCACCTCGAGACCGCAATGCGTGACGCCCGTCCAGACGTGCGAGACGACTGCCGCGGCGATCCGGGACTCCGCGGCGATCAGCGACCCCGCGGCATGCGCGCTGCATACAGTGTACAGTGTTCACAAAGTTTTTCCTGCAGGCTGCTGCAGCCGTAAAGCCTCCTAGGGCCCCCATCCTTCATCTCATTACGGGATTACGCCCGTGGGTCTGCTGAGCCACCAGAGCTGCTGGGCTATTTATAGCGGCGCTCCACCGTGGGCATCTGCCCCACGGGCACGCAACGGACACGCGGGGCTGGCGTGCAAACGAAATTAAACACCTACGTTTCTTGCGCGCCGAGATTGCGACGTTAATTCCCGCACATATCCTTCCGACGGGTCACGCCGCTCTCATTCGCCTACGGACGGAGGCGAAGTATCGACGTGCACTCAGGTCAGAGGTCACCGATGGGGTCTGCATTCGCCGAGGAACAAATGAGCTGCCGCACGATTCCTAGATAGCCGCCTTTCACGGAAGATGTCCCAAGCACAGGTCACCGTCGAGCTTCCGTGAGCAGGGGAGACCGCACGTGCAACGCAAGACGCAAGGGACATTCAAAGCAGATCTCAATTCTATACAACTGGTATTTAAACTGGCGGCAACTGTTAATGGTCTTCAGGCATTATTTAAATGTAGGACCACATAGCTTGGGCGATTGTTGGCACTAGTTCTGGCTTCCTTACCCCGCTCGTCTGTGGTTCCCCACGCCTCTATGTGAAAACTGCGTGCGTTACAAATTCTACAGCGTTTTTGAGACGCAATTTGCATAAATGATGCTATGTACAAAAATAAAACATAGTCAAAACGTCACTAAATATGATTGCAAGAGTTTCTGTTGTATTGCAAAAGCAGCAGAGAGAGTGTAGAGCTGTACGCACTTATCTGAGTGTGGACTTCTGGGTCATGCCGCGCATTGAGCAAGTCTCCTCTCAAACGTTCGCCATGCACGACTGCGGGCATTTTCAGCAATGCGACCCCTGATCAGCTCCTGAATCACGAGCGGCTGCGGCAGGGCCAATGTGCGAAGGCTGTGTGCCGTTGCCCTCCGCACGGGGAGCGTCACGAAACTAACCACCTGCCTGCCTGCGTAAATGTAAAAATCTTGTCAAAACTAAATGTGAGCAAAAAAAGCCAATCCCTCGATAAGACGCAACTCACAAGTGGTCGGGGTACCGAGCCAGCAATGCCGATAACCCCCTGCGTTTGAATCTGGGCAGACACCAGCGATCGAACCGGATTTTCAACTGGAGTGAGTTGATAGCTTCAGCCTGGTTGCTAATGAATGCTAATGAACACATTGAACCTTTTCACTTCATCTGACCAAAACATTCCTCTGCAGCGAGGCATGTGGGAGAGCGCAGCCCACACTCATGTGAGTTAAAACATATCATTTGAAGTGGTCTCGAAAGTACTTCTTTGATATCTACTTCCACGGGCCGTGCTCTAACAAAGGGGCTTTGCAATGCTCTGCGGCAGTTTTGAATGGTCACGATGTCTCATGACATCGGTAGAACTGGAATAAAATTGAAAAAGGAAATATTTCTTTCAAAAAATTAAGTTATTTAAAATCAGGCACTTCCCACTCTTCCCACTCAATAACACATTCCTGCGGAGGGAGCTGGTAGGAACGTTGGGTTGCTCGGTCAATGGCCAGGGTCAACGGCGGCGTGGTGTATTCCGCAAATATGCCCGACTGTGAGGGCGGGCACAAGCCGGCGTGAGTAGGTTAAACGTTGAGTTTTATAAGGGCACCACGGGGTGACCAGCCCCTCCCCACCCAGCCCCACCCCACCCAGCCCCACCCCTCCCACCCCCCACCCAGCCCCTCCCCACCCTCCCCTCCCCACCCAGCCCCTCCCCACCCAGCCCCTCCCCACCCATCCCCACCCTCCCCTCTTTGGATGCACGACGGACGGACATAATAATCCCCTGTGGCCTGGTGGAACCAGAAGGTTCCTACCAGTATAATCTGACATATATATACCACTCAATACAATGTTTAAGTAAATAAGGTTGAATACAGGACCAGGGTGAGTGAGTGGCTGTGTGGAGATGCATAAGTCGATGTGCTGGGTGGAATGGACACTGGGTGAGTGATCGATCAGACTTGAAGAGCCATATAATTTCTCTCATGTATCTGACAAACAGACTTTACAAAAAAAGAGAGAGTGACAATGGTTTGGGGGGGGAAATATATAATTTGACAGATCGTGGGGTCAAAATAAGTCACTCGAAAAGATTACCGCTGGGGATTAAGAGAAGTGCTACTGCGGCTAATAAGTGAACGAATTAATCAATTTAGGGCACTTAGAGGGTGGCAGAGATGTAATTCTGAGTTGATTAAGAGGAAATATGCGTCAGTTTAATGGCTTGCCATGTTACGGCACAATAAAAATTGCCGTTATTAATATTATTGATAAATTATACTACGCTGTCAACGTGACAGGGACACCGCTGGGAAGTCGGGGGTGCCGTCGCTGCTGGTCTCATCGTCTGCACGGGGACAGCCCCAAATAGTTGGAATCGGCTCTAACACTCGCAACATTTTGTACGTAAATCAGTGTATTTTCGTCAACTTCTTTCGCAGAGTACGTAGTCAACGGTGCTCATCGGCGGAGCGGAGGTGCCACAGACGCGAATTACGCTGATAACGGAAACTTTTATTATTACACAGCGGCCAGCATGGTACTGAGTCAGTCGCGAGTCGTCGCAAAGATTTAACATGATTTTATTTACCAGGTAAGGCCCACTTAGCTATATAGTTATCTTTCAGAAGTGACCTGGCCACAAATGATAGCTCAGCGAAGTGGCTTATATCTATTTGAATTTAAAGTTTTTATTTTATTTTACCAGGTAAGGCCCACTTAGCTATATAGCTCTTATTCAGAAGTGACCTGGCCACAAATGATAGCTCATCGCAGTAGCTTATATCTATTTGAATTTAAAGTTTAAAAAAATGTTTTACCAGGTAAGGCCCACGGAGCGAAAAGCTCTTTTTCAGAAGCGACCTGGCCACAAATGATAGCTCAGCGAAGTGGCTTATCACATAGAAATGTAGAGCAGCGAAATACTCTAAACGCGTGATGTTGATTCTAAATGTGGAGGGAAAAACCGGAGTACCCGGAGGAAAATCCACACGACTACGGGGAGAATATGCAAACTACAAATATACAGCAGCAGGTGTCAGGGTCCTGTACACTCGTCCTCTGCAATGTTGATGTTTGTCTTTTTGTTGTTGTTGTTGTGCTCAAGCACCACGGATCCCCTTTATTGAGTCGTGACAAAGCCAACATGGTGGCATGTAGCATATTATTGACAAGGCTCGAATATTGCAAATCACTATTCTACGGGACGTCTGGCAAAACATTACCAAGCTGCAGCGTGCACAAAATTGTTTGGTTCGTGTCATGACGGGTACTGCAAAATCTAATCATGTCCATTCGGTGCTCGCCAAGGTGCATTGGCTTCTGGTTGCCGAACTCATTACACACAAGGTGCTCGTCACAAATGAACCACAATACCTTGCTGATCTGGTCAAGGAGCATAAACCATCATCATGCGAACTCCGGTCATCCTCGCAGCAGGCTGACCATCGTACAAGGACGGTCGCTGCATCGCACGCTTTCAGATGCGCTTCTGCAACCGTCTGGAACGCTTTTCCTTCTGATATTAGGAAGCCACTGGAGCTATGGCACTTTTAAATATAGATGGAAAACTCATTTCTTTAATTCTAGATTTGAAGCTTTCGTGACTGCAAGGATTCATACTCTTAGGTTTTTCGGTAAAGTCACGTAGGTGATTTATTATTTTATTTCTATTATTTCTATTATTTTTTATTACTCATTTCTTTAGTTTGTTGTCCTTCCCCCGCACCTTCGATGAGCACGGTTGGCTACGTACGGGCCGAATAAGTTCAACGCACGTAACTGCCGAAGCGGGATAATCCATGTAAAAAAACAAATAAACTCAAAGCTACTGTGGTTCAACTCTGTGCAGCTGATTGTGTTGAATGAATATTATATACCCTCTTTGTTGGCCCTGCCCCCGCGACTGCAAGCCGACGACCTTAGGAGAAAGTAATTTCTGTACGCATCGTGGCACATGCTTCCCCGTGGCATTAGGATTACCGCGGTGACCGCCATGCAGCAGCGGGTGGTCTCGCAATGAAGGTTGATGGCCCTGATTTGAATGTAACTTTGCAGTCACGACACACGCAAGCCACAGCTTGCTTAAGCAGATTAGCGGAGACATGGCTGAACCAATTGTCATCAGACGTTCGTGTCCTTTTCTGTAACCTCATGGGCGACTGTCACGATAACGTGAGATTGCTGAACAACACGGTCGATATATAAATATATTCCTGAAATGTTTATTTAAAGCTTTCGTGACTGCAGGGATTCATATTCTTGGTTCTTTCGGCAAAGTCGCGTAGAAGGGAAATAATAAAATAATAAAAATATAAAACAAAATTCTCACGACGTTTCGACTGCCAAATCGCTGTCCGTGGTGCTGAAGTTAAGAAAACAAAACCGACACTTTTTTCAAATGTTCTTGCTGTGGATTTCACACCTGATGATTGCTTGTGTTGCAGTCGAAACGTCGTGAGAATTGTATTGTTTAATATTTTTATTATTTTATTATTTCCCTTCTACGTGACTTTACCGAAAGAACCAAGAATATATATTCTTGAAAGTAAAAAAAAAAAATTCACTGAATGTGGTGGTGGAAACAGTTGAGCTGCCGCGTAGAGGCGAGTACCATTATCGTCTTCCCGAGTGGTACATGAGGGCAGGTCGGGACCATCATTGCACGACCAACTGATCCGCACGCGTTTGGAGAGAGAACTCTTGCCAACATATGGTGATGGGATTAGTCAAATATTTAACCGATGAGAAAACCCACCAGTGTAACAGACAAATCAATGCAGAGGTCAAGAGCGATGAGCCGGTACTGCCGATATCCTGGGGTCGAATCCAAGTTTCAGCCACTGTCTGTGATTGAAACGGATCCTCAGGTGTCGTGAGTTCATGGTTTCAGCATGAGTTCATGGTCTCAGCATGGTATTTAAGACCGAAAAAGGAGGATTTATCCACAAATCTGGCTCTTGCCTGATGCGTCTGGTTGTAATTACCGGTGAAACGTCGTACTCGAATTGTAAATGCTGTGGGTTCACTCTCCAACACACCAGTGTGCTGAACTAGTAACGAATTGGCATGTCTTGTTAACGTGACAAACCTTACTAATTGGCTGTGTCGGGTGGTGGTGGGTTTAACGACACATTTACGCAATCTAACCCAAAAAACCTCCATTATGGACAAGATTCGTCACGAAAGCCTAAATGTTTTACGAGCATGGTTTCGAATGGCAATGGTAGTAAAATTTGCATTGCAGTGGCCTTAATGTGCCACACATGTGTGTTCAGAACCTTGCAGATGTAAACGATTTGTTTTTAATACATAGCGCCCTCCTTTGCGACGGAGCATCTCAAAGCGCTTTGCATCCCATCCCATCTCAAGCATTTAATAGAGCACCCCCAGTGTGTCAGCTGTCCCTGTGTGGCACAAGGTGTCTTGGAACCTGCAAAGTAACGGTAAAAACTATTCTTATTTTTCATGCGCCACCTGCCGTCAGCACTGATGCAGACGGTAGAGAAGTTGTCCACAGACTTGGGACCGGTGGACCTCGGACACGGTGGCTCGGCTTGTTGTCATTCCACTCGTTAACTCAGCAAAGCCTCACCGAGTCTCGGGATTCTTCTTCAGGAGGATCCTGCCAGGTTTTCGCAGTATTGGGCGATGTTTCTATCTTGCAATCCAAAAGGGTAACTTTGCAGGTAAGTTTTCCAGCAGCGGGATGTTTTGCTAACACCTCTCGTGCACGGAATGTTTATTCTTCAGAACGAGGGTGTGTGGGGTGAGGGTGGGTAACTGGAAAACCCATCAGAAACCCGTGCAGAACAGCCGGAGAACTGACAAATTCCACACAGAGTTGGGAATCGAACCCGGGCACATCTGGCTGTGAGACACGAGCGTTATCACTGCGACGCCACCCTGCCGCCCAGAGAGAGCACATCCACACGGCTCTGCGAGCTGTCCAATCACAAAACAACGCAGCCCACAACGCGCCTCTCCTCCGACTGTGAATCTCAAGGCCTCTCTAAGCCGTTGGAATGTGAAGGTATCCAAGCTGCCAACGGCTCAGCTGCAAAGCTATGTGTTCTGAACAGTATGAAGTGTCTCGCTAAGTCAACCCCAAACACCGGATTAATGGGAGGATTATGATACATTTTAGAGGTCAGCTTGAAACAACGGGCGACTCATGAGACTGAAAAAAAACGTCTTTTGAGAAGCCAAAACCTGAAGATAAACAGTTAAAAGTGACCAATGTGTAACGCGCTGCACAGCTTCTGTGGATTCAGAGGCGCGGGGGAACCACAGACGGGGTGAGAAGGCAGCCAGAGCCAGTAATCGTCCAAGCTTTGTGGCCCTAACTTGGAATGTGTGGTCAACTCCGATCTTCTTCTTGGTTCTTTCAGTAAAGTCACGTAGAATGGAAATAATTAAATAATAAAAATAAAACTTAATAAAATAATTCTCACGACGTTTCGGCCACAACGCAAGCAGCCGTCCTCGGGTGGAGAACAGGTCTGTCGACTCTGTCTTCTCGAATCCCTGCAGTCACGAAAGCTTTAAATCGAAATTTAACTCCGTTCTTCTTTCGTATGGCGTTTTAAAAAAAGTAACAGGCTACGGTTGTGCTTTTAACATTGCAAGTCATTCCACGGCAGCATTCGGGGTAGGCGAGTGGAGTCCGCTTCATCAACCAGAGCAGGCGTGTTGTGCTGGGCAGTCGTCAGTAATATGCCTGTTTTGTTTAGCATCTCATCGCATTCGCAGTTTGACGAGTCCTTGATCTTCCATTAATGGAGGAAATATCCCCACACCTTCCTCCACGTGTTGTTGGGACACGGATGAGAGCGGTCCTCACTGCCGTCGGGGCAGATAAAAATGAACTCGTTGAAAAAAGTTTTTTAAAAACAACGTTTTTATTAACAACTTCGTTTAACTCACGGTCTTCGAGAAGTTCGTCAATGGCGCCTGAGACACGTGGCGACTGCGTTTTGTGCGAGCTGATTCCACAGTTTAGGGACCGCAGCGTTTTTGATCTATACAAATATAAATATATATATAAATAATAAGGCGTCCGTACAAAATGTTAATTGCTTTAAAGTAGCGAATTAATTGATTAATTTTGATACAGGCATGCATTGTCACCGGATCTGAGTACGTGTGCAAAATGTGCAATTGATTGGACAACGGGAAGTGGACGAAATTTTGATGACAAGATTTGACCCAGACAAACAGAGGAATCAAGTTAAGTAAAACCGTTGAAAAAACCCGGGGATGTTCCTTCGAACGGATCTTCAATAACGTCCTTCTTTGGGACTCCGCTGTATTCCCCCTCCCACGTCTCGCGCCATTGAGTGGCGCTGGGGGGAGGGGGGGTCCTTTTCGGCCGACAGAAGAGTCGAGGAAAAGTGCCTAGAACGGATGTCTCCATTTCGGACGGGCTTGCGGTGGTGGTGGTGGTGGTAGAGAATTGATGTCGATGCACAGAGAGAGATTTCCATGTTGCAAGATCTTCTTACACTCCCTACGCGTTGCAGCAGCGTCCCGTCAGATGGATCGATGGCGGAGCGACGTTTGGGAGTTTCCGGCAGCCACTGCGGCGGTGTAGATTTTATGCAGCCGCTTGCCACACGCAGCAGCAGCGCAGCATTGATTTGAGCGTCAGCAAGCCCAGCGTGCGGTGCGTATTAACCACGTACCTTTGTTTGTTGAACTTCTTTCGCACCGCACGTAGCCAACCGTGCTAATCGGAGGTGCGGGGAAGGACAACAAAACTAAACGCTCAAAAAAACCCAGCACCATCCGCCTCAGAGGGGACATTAAAGATCCAGAGACATCTTTTTGAATATTAGGCCACCGTGTGCCGGCGTCAGAATCTGAATTTTCAAACTATGAAAAATGAACGTGTAATGTGAAAGCCTATATACAGCTAGCAAAGCCAGCTTAGCAATTATTATTCACACACAAATTATATGCTATGCCTCTTGGAACATAGTCATTAAAAAGGGCTGTAACCATGAATTTTATAGTGATTCTTAGGCTCAGGATGCATGCATCACGCATGTCAGAATAAATTTTGTTCCCTTCGTATATGTATGTAATCAATTGAACCCATCAGCTACCAGAGGACTTTACATCGCCACGTGAAATATAACTCACGTTTAATAATAATAATCATCGTGTTTAGTTTCAATGTTTTGCTGTTCGTGCCAATCACATCTCACAATGACCGCGGAACCACAGACAAGCTGGGAGGCAGCCAGGCCATAAGCCGGCACCAACAATTGGCCAAGCTCTGCGGTGCTCTATATATTAAGATATTTTCAGCTAATTAATGAGTATTTACACTTGTAGAGGAAACAAGACCACCCGGAGAATATCCACTCAGGAGAGGGAGCAATGCTCTATACCAGTGGTTCTTCACCTGGGTTCGATCGAACCCCAGGGGTTCGGTGAGTCAGTCTCAGGGGTTCGGCGGAGGTTAAGACACACACCCGACTCATATGATTGTGCACCAGTAAAACATATACCTATGTTTTGAATTTGAAAAAATCATATTTTTTCCATTTAAGGGTTCGGTGAATGCGCATATGAAACTGGTGGGGTTCGGTACCTCCAAAAAGGTTAAGAACCACTGGTCTATCCCATAGAGACAGGACAGATTATATTAGTCTGCACTCTGCTGTATCGCATTCTCCTGGCGAGCCAGGGTATGGCTCCAAATCGACACCCACAGGAAGGCAGTTTCACAACATTTGTGCGATCCAGCAACCCATAGCACCTCCACAGTGCTGGATTACAGGCTAAGTGCATATCCACCACCGCCCGGCATTCCTGAATGGCGGTAATTCCCTGTATGGCGAGGCGGGGAGCGAATCGTTAAACCCCCATTAATTATCCGCAATCAGAACAGAGTACGGCTAAAAATGTGCAGCGAGTGTGAAATTCCTCATTGTCCTAATTAAACATTCCACGTTATTTCACGGGACTGTAGGTGACAGGGATAATGGAGTGATCTAACCGCGTTTGGAAAAAAGCAGCTCACGCCGACTTAAATAAGGGGTTGTACCTGATCCATTCAAGTGAACTGGGATAATGGGAATGAGACGGAGAGGCGACGCTTTAATTTCAGCCAGCCTCGCACTGAGCGTGTGACCAGCAAAAAAATATGTTAACACCCAACGGACCACATCGAGGAAACATCTCGCTGTGGGCTGTCACGTGACACCTACTCCAATGATGCCAGCGACCCAGGAAAAAATATTCAGTTCGAAAATGAGCTTTGGATGTGCTTGTGTTCGGAGGTATGTCACAACTGTGCTTAAATATGGGTGCTTATAAAGTGTACTGATGTAAACGCCATTCTTTTTAAGGAACACGTCGCCAGAACTGTGCTTACGTGAAGCGTACTGGTATCCAGCGTCGACTGTATTACGTCAGACCTTTGAAAAGATAAAACCAACGTTTTGACTTAGCTACTCCACAATTGTGGGTATAAAAAATTGACGGTTTCGCTTAAAAAAAAAAACCCTGCGATTACGAAAGTTTCTACCCTGAGGTTTTCAATGGTGCCGAATCCAAATAAGATATCCTATTTTTGGTCACTAAATCCGAGTACTTTTTGGAAACCTGTGGACCCTAAAGTTGATAGAGAGTGGACAATCGTATGCATTTCCTGTTAAATCCGTTAACTCTGAGTGTTTCCTGGTTAGACTAGGGCCTCTTTGCTGTCGATGTTTAACTACGTTATAGCAGAATCGACTCTGCTTGTGTATATTTGTTTTCTTTCCCAGGTCTCCATAGAAAAGAGAGAATTGTGTTCTTGACAGAAAGGGCTCTTATTTGGTCTTAAAACTGTAAGGGGTAGGGTCTGCAATATGTTGGCCGCCTCTTCAACGCTGGTCAGACTTTTGAAAGAGGTGGCGGGTGGTGGGGGGGTACCCGACAATCAGAATCGGAGGAGGAATCCGATGAGCTATGAAGCTCTTTTAACATATGTCCAGTCGGGGCAAGTCATTAAGTTAAAACAGCAAACAAAAAAACAAGATAGGAGTGCAAAATAGAGAAAACGGTAAGCAAGTCACTAAACGGAAATAAATAATAACATTATTAAGTTTCTAAGTCTGATTTATCGAGCTTGGGCAACGCAGCAGAAACAACAGCAGCAGTCCCAGACCACAGCAAGATAACGCCACGCATCAGGATTGCCCTCAATAAAAATGTCACGTTAACATTGAACTAACGACAAACGCGACCTACTCATCGGCTAACTGTGGTGCACCCATTCACCACTGGTCGCTGGACTGGGGCAGGGAGATTTAAGAACCCGTCGTTTCAATTTGACGTTGCTGGGAGATCGACCCAAAGACGACCTTGGCTTGCAATTCCACGGTGCTAACCTTTACACCAGGGCCGTGTCGTTGCTCCGTCTCAAACACATAATTGAGGAAATATTATACAAGAAATGACATCTATCATCTAGCCGAGTATATCTGGCTCAACGTTGAATGTTAAGTAAACACTCAGCAAACACTCCTCAAGGTGAATTCAACACTCGAGTGTCAAGTGCTTAGTAAGTGTCACCATACCTCCTACCACTCTGTTTGCGACAAGCACGCAATGGAATTCTACCTCCCGACTCATTATATCTCAGTGGAACCTCATGAGTGTGAGACCCTTTAATCCGATAAGCAATCCCCTGGCAATACATTGCATTTCTCTATCATCTCCGACAATGCGATCTCGATTCACTAAGAGATGTATCCGTAGAAGCTTCCAAACACAAAAAAAAACACGATGAGTGGAGCAAACAACGACCCGCACGAGCTCCTGGTTTAGAGAGAAAATTGGACCCACGTCCTGTCAACGCATTGCTTGAAAAAAGCCTTCTTTTAGATCGATCACAGGCTAGAGGAATTGATGTAGCAACACCAGCAATCGCTAACGGCCTGCAGATACTGGCAGAGGTGGGACAAAGTCATTGTTATGCAAGTCCAAGTCGAGTCGCAAGTCATCAAATTCATGACTCGAGTCTGACTCGAGTCCAAGTCACATGACTCGAGTCCACATCTCATAGGTGGGACAAAGTCATTGTTATGCAAGTCCAAGTCGAGTCGCAAGTCATCAAATTCATGACTCGAGTCTGACTCGAGTCCAAGTCACATGACTCGAGTCCACACCTCTGGATACTGGAATGCAATTGTTAATCAGAACTCGATTTTCTTTCCTAAGGCTCGTCTCCTGTCCTCCCGGTGTCTCTCGCCAAATTTTGTAATTTTGGCGACCGAGGTCACACCTCTTGAGAATGAGGTTTCTTGAGCCCTCGCTTGGTGAAGTAAACAAATAAACTAATTAACGAACCCTCGTCCTCACCTCTGTCCAAGTGTCTTTTCGTGTTCCCGTACCAGTCTATTTTTTTTACTTAGTTATTCAAAATTCATAATCACGTCTCAAGGTTGAGGTATGAATGTAAACAGTGCAACTTTCCTGGACGTAACTTTGCTGCAATTATTAAAATATCTACATCATTAGACTTCCTTTGCCAGTACCAAAATATAATAATCGGGTTTTTCCTTTTTTTCTAGAAACAAAACTGAAACCTTTTTACAAGGAATCGTGTGTGCATTAGCCACAATACTTGCGGTCAAAATGCAAACAAAAACACACACTGATAATATATGCATTGTCCTTGAAACTGATTGGTCCACACCAGAGACGGCTTTCTTTTGAGCCTCGTCTCAATTGCCAGAAAAAAGGGCCGCGAGCAACTTTTATTCACCCAGAGTTGCGCTCGATTTTTAACAAAAGCGGCCAACATCACCGTCTTAAGCGGCAGGAAAATCAAACCTTTTAACTTTTCAGTGTGTGGGTGTCTCGGCCAGGGGAGGGGGCAGAGGTCGCAACCGGGTACCCGATACCCGTACCCTACCCGATACCCGGCTACCCGTACCCGGCCGGGTACGGGTAGCCGTTTGCGACCCTGGTGCGGCCGGGTACGGGTACGGGTAGGCCGTGAGTCACTGGTGAGTAACCGTTTGTCACTCATTTTGGGTAGGGTATGGGTACAGGTAAGGGTAGGGAACGGGTACCCGTACGCGGCCGGGTACGGGTACCCATTTGTGACCCTGGTGCGGCCGGGTACGGGTAAGGAATCAAAACCCGTTTGCGACCTCTGGGAGGGGGCCCATGCCACGCAAAGACGGCCAATCCTGAGGCTGGGGTAGAGATTTCAGCAGAGCACCTCGACATATAAAAGCCATCTCCACTCGACTCCTGGACGGTTTAATGTTAACATTGCTCCGCAAGTTATTTTACCGACATCCAGACACACAGATTCGGCGTCTGAGAGACCACAAACAGCCTCAAGAATGAAATATCCATACAAAAAATATATACAGTACAGTACTAGCTTTACTACCCGGCTTTGCCCGGGACTTAGATTCACCACGCCCGGCCGCCTTTGTCTCCCCAGTGGGGATATATTCACACACCACACCAGTTGCTCGTTTGAGGCTGAGTCGACCTAGGGGAGGCCCAGGACCGGTTCAAATAATCGTCACCGGTGGTGGCCGTGAGCGGGAATCGAACTCGGGTGGCCGGGTTCGCAACGCGCTAAGCACTTCACTACAATGCGTTACGCTTCCACGTGCGCGGGTCACATGACAGATGTGACGTCACAGCTCACTTGCCGTGCAAAAAAATATGCATTATTGAGCTCCCCCCCCCCCCCCAAAACCAAATAAGTGTATTTTTATAATGTTTGCATGGTGTACAGTCTGGAAAGTACCCACATGGCAAATTTCAAGTGTGATTTCGCATGTCGGGAAGTACGCTAAACATTTGAACAGACACACATATCACAACTTTGCCTTATATATATGGAGATAACTGATCTATGAGCACGGGGAAAGAGGGTCAGGGGAGCAGTGGCGCAGTGGTTTGGAGCATAGTGCCGGATTATCGTAGTAGCTACAAATTCTACGGCCCCGCACTTTGAAAGGCCCCGCGCTAAATGCTTTCAAGCTATCAATTCCGGTTCAGTGATTCTGCACTTGCTCTATTACTTTAGTACTATGGGGCCGTCCATAAATGACGTCACGTGATTTTGGACGATTTTTGACCCCCCCCCCCCCTCGTTACACGGCGTCACAAAAAGTCAGACCCCGACTCAAATATGACGTCACAAAGCTCTGCCCCCCCCCCCCACCAAAAAAAATGCTTCAAATCGCTTTAAACTATTGTCATTGTAGTGCGTATTTAATGTGGAGCTGCACTGATGTTGTAGGAGAAAGCATTTATTAAAACTTCTATTTAATTAAAGTTGCGCATTTTGATGTGACGTCACATTTCTCAACCCCCCCCCCCCTCGTCACATATCGTCACAAATGTCTGACCCCCTAGGTGCGTGACGTCATTTATGGACGGCCCCTATAGTACTATACTGCCTTCAACTTTTATGAACGACTGGGTGTTTAAGGTTAGCGATTTGTCGTATTATCTGGCTGTATAGCAAATGAAAAACTACAATTACTTTACTATGCAAGTTAAAAATGTGTGTGTGTGTTTAATATTAAGTGTTTTTTTTATATTTAGGGCCCTTTAATAACATATGCTACAGGCCCCGCACTCGCTTCATCCGGCTCTGAGCGCAGTGCCATGAATTTGGCAGCCGCCGTTCGATTCGTAACCGCCGTGACGAACATCTCTGTGGCGAGCGCCACACGGACCCCCACAAACGGCTTGTACATGTTAGCCACTACAGTATATACAATATTTTGCTGTCTTTTCTTGGATTTTCTGTTTGCACACAGTCACATATTCACTTTAAGATGTTTTTTGTTCGTGTTTTTGTTTTTTGTTTGTTGCGGTTGCACCCGATTCAAGAGCCGAATGGCTCACAGGGTTATACCTAATAAATTAACTTGATCCACAATCGTACCAACCCCCCCTACCTCAACCCCCCCCCCACCTCCACCTCCCCTACCTCCACCCCCCTACCTCCACCCCCCTACCTCCACCCCACCTACTTCCACCTCCCCCACCTCCACCCACCTCCACCCCACCTCCACCCCCCCTCACCTCCACCCCCCCCACCTCCACCCACCTCCACCCCACCTCCACCCCCCTACCTCCACCTACCTCCACCCACCTCCACCCCACCCCACCTACCTCCACCCCCCCCTACCACCCCCCTACCTCCACCCCCCTACCTCCACCCCACCTACCTCCACCCCACCTACCTCCACCCACCTCCACCCCACCCCACCTACCTCCACCCCCCCCTACCACCCCCCTACCTCCACCCCACCTACCTCCACCCCCCCCTACCACCCCCCTACCTCCACCCCCCTACCTCCACCCCACCTACCTCCACCCACCTCCACCCCACCCCACCTACCTCCACCCCCCCCTACCACCCCCCTACCTCCACCCCACCTACCTCTACCCCCCTACCACCCCACCTACCTTTACCCCACCTACCTCCACCCCACCTACCTCCACCCACCTCCACCCCACCCCACCTACCTCCACCCCCCCCACCTCCACCCCGCCACCCCCCACCTCCACCCACCTCCACCCCCCTACCTCTACCCCACCTACCTCCACCCCACCTACCTCCACCCACCTCCACCCCACCTCACCTACCTCCACCCCCCACCTCCACCCCACCACCCCCCACCTCCACCCACCTCCACCCCCCTACCTCTACCCCACCTACCTCCACCCCACCTACCTCCACCCCACACTCACCGACACGACCCACAGAGGTCACCCCCCGACCCCTGCGGGAGGCACGTGCGACAAAGGCGACGGATTCCGTGGTAAGCGACCGCTGTGAGCGCGACTGACCAGTAGAGCAGCGAGACGCCGTCAAAGTGCTCCAGCTCGACCCCGTCCGTCACCAAATACGACATCATCACCCCCACCACCACCCCACACACACACAGCGCACACACACAGCACACACACAGCGCACGCACACACAGCACGCACACAGCGCGCACCGCTCGCGTGACGCCCCCGCCGCTTCCACCTGTCGCTCTGCGCCGCGTGTCGCTCGAACGACGCCCTCGTCCCCCCCGGCCGCCTCTCCTGGCCGTGCCTACAGCCTCCCAACCGCCAGCAATTGGCTCAGCGGCTCGGTGGAGGTGGGGGAGGTGGAGGTGGGGGAGGTGGGGTGGTGGTAGGGGGGGTGGAGGTGAGGTGGAGGTGAGGTGGAGGTGGGGGAGGTGGGGTGGTGGTAGGGGGGGTGGAGGTGAGGTGGAGGTGGGGTGGAGGTGAGGTGGAGGTGGGGTGGAGGTAGGGTGGAGGTGGGGGCAGTTGAGGTGGGGGGTGGAGGTGGGGGGGTGGAAGTGGGGGGTTTAGGTGGGGGAGGTGGAGGTGGGGGGTGGAGGTGGAGATGGAGATGGGGGGGTGGAGGTGGGGGGATTGAGGTGGGGGGAGGGTTGAGTTGGGGGGTGGCGGGCTGCGACGGTGTCGTGCGAGCGAGACACGCTGCGATATGAATCTACCTCCGTCCAAATTGAGAGGATGTAACGGGGTTCCAAGCGAGAACAACAGTGAACCTCACACATTAACTCTCATCACAGGTCTCGCAGCACGACAGGGGCCACCGGGACCCCCCTGCCCGCCTGCCCCGTCGCGTGCGGCCGTCGTGATCCAAACCCACCCCGGGCTGCTCCTTAAAATCAATGAAACAGTGATCACAGTTCCTACGATCACTGTTTCATTGCTTTCATGGCTTTATTTTGGTGATTTTCGAAAAGTTTTTTGGGTTTGGCCATGTTTGTTTTTTTGTAGTATAGAGTTAGACTGATGGCCTTAATCTAAGTTGTCTTGTGGTTGTTGTTGTTGTTTGACTTGCAGCCCACTGGGATTTTTGCGCGTTGGTGTACGGTGCTTTTTCTACAATATTTTGCTGTTATTTTCTTGGATTTTCTGTTTGCACTTAGTCACTTTAAGATGTTTTCTTGTTCATGTTTTTTTTTGTTGCGGTTGCACCTGATTCAAGAGCCGAATGGCTCACAGGGCTACACCTAATCAATGAACTTGATAAATGAACTTGAACTTCGCGTGTACCAGCGCCAGGTCACAAGCGGCTCAATCTCAAGAAGAACTCTCTTGAGATTGAGATGGCAAGCGGGCGCACGCAGACGCTGCTGCTGCTGTTCGCCCTCCACGCACTTGCTCATCATCCAGGGTGACGAGCAGGTAAGGGGCCGTCCATAAATGACGTCACGCGACTTTGAACGATTTTTTACCCCCCCCCTCGTCACACGGCGTCACAAATGTCTGACCCCCCCCCCAATAGGTGCGTGACGTCATTTATGGACGGCCCCTAACTAACATCACCAGCCTGTTGTGCGTGAGTTTTTTCTACCTTCACATTCACAGCTGACTGGAGACGTCGCGTAAACACAATGCCATACCCATTGTGTTGCCGATAGACAAAAGAAAAACTTAAACAGCAGCTGTCCGCCACCGGTTGTCATATTCTCTGGCACGGAACGCGAGGAGCGTTCAGAACGTGCCGTGTTCACATGGCCGAATGGTCGCAGTGATCACACAAAGCCAACGTGGTGCCAGCTAGTAAAGACGTGTTGCTTAAGTTCCGGCTATTGTTGTTGTGTCCAAATAACTCCCAAATCTCGTGAAATCTCCGAAGTTAAGCTGGTCAGAGCCTGATTAGTACTACTAGGATGTGAGAATTCCCTAGCGAATACCAAGTGTCATAATCCTGGCCTGTGAATTGGCCCGGAGATGGCAGTAAGGCAATCGATGCTTGAACCTGTGTGGAGCTTTGAGTTGATACATCTCAAAAGGGCCGATTGGACTACAGACCTGAATTTGAAATGATGGCCTTGAGATTGTGAGTTGCATGCCCTAACCACTACACCACCAGGCCCCATGCCTAAGGAATACGGGAATGATGTGCAAAATGTGCCACTTTAAATAAAATGTGCATAAGTAATGCATCAAAAAAAGTAACCATTGAACAATTGTACGCACATCCCGAGGTATTAAAGCGATCAAGTTAATAGGAGGCTAAACAGGGATTTGTGCTTTGTAGTGTTATGAACATGCTTCTATGAACCGTATGCACTTTTCCTCGCTGTAATCCAACGGATTATAACAATGTAATTATAAGCATGCACAAATAAAAAAACTCACATTTTCCACGAACAATGCCTAAAAATAAATTACCCTTATTCATCGGCCATGACAGGGAATTTCTGACACCACGCTTCTGGTCGTAGATAAGGGAGAATTGTGAATCGTTACACGAGGCATGAATAAACCTGACCTGGCTGTCCCCTAGGTTGGCTCAGCCGGAACCGAGTACCTGGGGGAGCATTTCGTGTTTGCTGATCCCACCACACCGTCGAGTGAAGAATTTGTTTAAATACCTACGAGGTGACGAGCAGGCGGCAGTGCAGCGAGTAGGTTCGTGAACGTAACTCCGAGGACCGGGAAGTGTTATTCTCATACGTGCACGTGTGCACACATTTCTGCTGGTCATTCGGTTTCCTCCCACACATCAGTTAATGGAACTGGCCAAACAGCTCAGTGTACGCCCCTCCAGAACCAATCTTGAGACTCAATGAGGCTTTCATTTATAAAGTACATTTTGGCATTATTCGAATTATTACACTGGTCAACAAAAAAAAATTCTGGCCTGGACTGTAGCAGCTGTTTTAGACTAATTTCAGGGTGCTGATTCCAAATCTGATCTCAGATTTGCTCTATCACATCTCATTTTTATGCTATCGGCATACCCCATTTTCATTGATTTTACCCGAAATGAACTCTGTCACTTATGATTGCAAGTTGTTGCGAGTCAGTGACTGCTTTAGTGTTAAAATATGGTGCTGTATTTTTAGGATAGTGTGTTTATAATATAATTTTATGTAGATATCCACATTTATTTAATATTTTTCTTCTGCAGTTTTTATTGAAAATGCAATATTTGATATCTCAAAAACCTGATGTGATAGACAAAAACTGATGCCAGATTTGGAATCAGCACCCCAAAATTACCAGCACCCCAAAATTACCAGCACCCCAAAAACCGTTGGAATACCTTATGCCAGAAAAAGTGTGTTGACCAGTGTTATTATTCATAGATTCTGGCCTGAACAGAAAATGTCACGGCCCCATTGATGCACATGTCCTGCTATAAATGATGAATCGGCAGCGCCTGCTTGAGACGTCGTTGCATTCTTACTCTCCACAGAAGTACAATTTTCTATTTTGTGATTCGCTTACCTTCACCGAGAGTCATCCGCTCCCACGCAAACCCACGCACGTCCCCGATGGTCACGTCCAGCATTCACCACCTGCGGAAACAGTCACTTATAACCGCTTTGCCGTTACTTATTGCCAATTATGGACTATTGTCCTATCTACGGACTATTGTCCTATCATCTCATAGAGTCCCTGGCACGTAATAACATGCTACACAGTGGCAGTGGGGGTCACAAAATTCCGATTTATTACTAATAAACCCCAATGATCCGATCGAAATTATGGATTTCGATCGGAAAGCCACGCTGAGTCGTAGGACGCTTTTTCAGGAGTGTCCGGCATTGTTTTTTTTATCTTAAGATGTTTTCAGCCAATTCATGAGTGCTTATCATACATGTGGGAGGAAACCGGAGCACCCAGAGAAAAGCCACGCATGTGAGGGGGCAACACTCTATCCCCAGAAGTAAATGAGTCCACTTGCTGCACTGCCTACTCCTGGCAAGAGCGTCGATGTTGTGGCACTTCGACACCCAAGGGGCGTGCACAGCCACCGCCGCCAGGGACATCATGCCAAACCACACGCGGTAACTGCCCGCAAACACCTCGGAGAGAAAAATAGAGGTGACATTCATGTATTGGGAGCAGAGGAGGGCAAGGAATGGAATTCTTCATTTTTTTATATGAAGGAATGCAGGAGTCTACAGGACAGAGAGGGAAAGAAGGCACTTCATGGAGTGAGAGCCACACGCAGAGGAGAAAGTGGAAAAGCCTCACAGACTATTACCAATATCAACACGTGAATGAGGCGTTCTTGGATTAAAATCATTCAGCGAAACACATGCACGCAATTTTATCAACTAGAACACATTCCTGCGGAGGGAGCTTGTAGGAACGTTGGGTTGCTCGGTCAATGGCCAGGGTCAACGGCGGCGTGGTGTTTTCCGCAAATATGCCCGACTGTGAGGGCAGGCACAAGCCGGCGTGAGTAGGTTAAACGTTGAGTTTTGTAAGGGCACCACGGGGTGACCAGCCCCTCCCCTCCCCACCCAGCCCACCCCTCACCCAGCCCCACCCTCCCCACCCAGCCCCTCCCCACCCTCCCCACCCAGCCCCTCCCCAACCTCCAAACCCAGCCCCTCCCCACCCTCCCCACCCAGCCCCTCCCCACCCAGCCCCTCCCTGCACGACGGACACAGTAATCCTCTGTGGGCTGGTGTAACCAGGAGGTTCCTACCAGTAAAAGAGGTTAAGTAACTATTGTTGTTTTTTTTTTCAAAATTCGCAGATCTGTAAAATCCTGCAGCAGCAAGAACACACGATCCTTCCCGAGGGATCTGCTCGGCACTCATCTGCGGTTATCCCCTTTGTGACCCTAATCTCTCTCTATAAGCCGCAAACAGCCTGTTGATTAGAAGGGCCTGACCCACCCCTGGCGGTCTATTGTCACACTGCAAGTGAAATGTTCACGGGAAAATTAAATCGTGAGCCGGTGGACAAGAAATGTTTTTTTGTGAAAACACATGAGAGGCCGTCCATATATGACGTCACGCACCTAGGGGGGTGGTCAGACATTTGTGACGATGTGTGACGAGGGGGGGGGGTGTTTGAGAAATGAATAAATATAGACAACGCGTTCTACTTAACTAAATATACTTTTTTAATAAATGTTTTCTCCTACAACATCAGAGTGCAGCGCCACATTAAATACGCACTACAATGACAATAGTTTATAGCGATTTGAAGCATGTTTTATTTTCAAAGTGGAAATATGGTTTTGGGGGGGAGGGGCAGAGCTTTATGACGTCATATTTGAAGGGGGGTCTGACTTTTTGTGACGCTGTGTGATGAGGGGGGGGGGGTCAAAAAGCGTCCAAAATCGCGTGACGTCATTTATGGACGGCCCCTAAGTGGAATTTGTTTTGCTAAATGGACTGGCTTGTCAACTCGGATTTGTGAACGTGAACATCCTCCATGGTCCTCCTCTCACTCCACTCCCCTCCACGCACTCTCCTACCTCTCCCCTCTCATCTCACTCAACTCCCCTCCACGCACTCTCCTGCCTCTCCCCTCTCATCTCACTCGACTCCCCTCCACGCACTCTCCTGCCTCTCCCCTCTCATCTCACTCTACTCCCCTCCACGCACTCTTCCACCTCTCCCCACTCATCTCACTCTACTCCCCTCCACGCACTCTCCTGCCTCTCCCCACTCATCTCACTCGACTCCCCTCCACGCACTCTTCCACCTCTCCCCACTCATCTCACTCTACTCCCCTCCACGCACTCTCCTGCCTCTCCCCACTCATCTCACTCGACTCCCCTCCACGCACTCTTCCACCTCTCCCCACTCATCTCACTCTACTCCCCTCCACGCACTCTCCTGCCTCTACCCTCTCATCTCACTCGACTCCCCTCCACGCACTCTCCTGCCTCTACCCTCTCATCTCACTCGACTCCCCTCCACGCACTCTCCTGCCTCTCTCCTCTCATCTCACTCTACTCCCCTCCAAGCACTTTTCGCTCCAGCACCCAATGTTTTCTGCTGAAGTCCTCAGTCAACCTTTGCACAGTGGGAAGTCGCTCATTCTCCTCTGCTGTCCCCAACACAGTCTGGGAATACCATTCCCTCATCCATCCGTGTTGTCAGCTACCTGCCCCTGTTCAAGTCCAGGCTCAAATGCCTTCCTTTTTTCCCTCTGCCGATGACCGTTCGCCTCGATCAACAAAGTATGCACACCGTTTCTGTACAGCACCTTGAGACACGGCTACCTATCAGGGCCGCATAAAGATTCTGTAGGAACCTGGGCTACAGGTAATGTGAGCCCCCCCCACCCCAGTAATATTTTCAAAAGGAAAACAAAGTTAAAGAAAAAGAAAATTTTATTTTTTTACAAGGCTAACAACAAATAAAAATCAGCATTCACAAATGAAATAACTTTCCACTTCATCTCTGAAGGCCCTTTCCAGCTGGCGGGGGCCCCCAAAACCCCGTGCCTCAATCCGGCCCTGCTACCTTTAGACACTATACACATGCACATTGTTATTGAATTGGAAGTCGGTAAGGCGATAATGGTAACCTGTGGTGCAGGTATGCGTGCACGTACACACACTGGCAACAACTATTTACTGTCACACAGCGGAAAGGTGCCGCACCTCCCTCTGGAATTCTCCTAAGCCCAGCCGGGCAGCTTACGACACCCAACGCTGCTTGTCTGCAATAAACACAGCAATCATCCGAGCAGATTGTACACTCTACCTGCAGGAGAATACAATGATTTTACAATCCTACTGCTACTGATGCCACCAGTAGGCTTTCCATTTCACTAAACAGCATATGGAGCTGATAATATGGTTTTCCCTTTTTGTCTGGCAACAAAACAGCTGTTAAGATGTTAAAACACCAAACTGAAACCCTTTACAAGGAATCATGTCTGCATTAACCACATTGCTTGTGGTCAGAATGCAAACAAAAAAATACTCTAATAGTATATGCATTGTCTTTTAAACTGATTGGTCCACACCAGAGACGGCTTTCTTTTGAGCCTCGTCTCAAACGGTGTTAGATCAGTGGACGCCAAAAGGCGTACAGCCCAAAAACAATGCCACTATCAGAGTAATGAGAGCTCGGGGGTGAGCATCTACATCATGGGACCTCCTTTGCCAGTAGCAAAATATGATAATAGGGTTTCCCCCACAATGCTAGTGGTTAGAATGCAAACAAAAACATACTCTGATCATATATGCATTTTCTTGGTTCTTTCGGTAAAGTCACGTAGAAGGGAAGTAATAAAATAATAAAAATAAAACATAATAAAACAATTCTCACGACGTTTCGGCCACAACGCAAGCAGCCGTCCTCAGGCGAAGAATGAGAGATTATCAAGCTAGGAGCTTATATAGGTGTAGCGAGGAGGAGCGCCTTAACAAAAGAATGTGCATATGAAGAGGAATTTTAGCATACCAATGGGCAATGCGTAGGAGGGGGGGCGGAGGGGTTTCAAAGTCCCATTATGCCCATGCATTATGCAGGATCAACTGCACCACGGGGGGGCGCAAGGAACAACGTTAATAAAGGAAAGGAATGTTAATGATATGTAGCTGCATTTACCAAACAACCACGTAGAAAACCAAAGTAAAAACTACATAAAAAAAAACTAAAATATAAACTGATACTTACTATACTCTACAATAAGCTGAGTTACTAACAACAAATAATAAATTACAATTCTACGTCGTAAGAAGTATATAATATACTTCCATCTAAACTTTATTCTCTTAGCATATACAGTACTATATACTGCCATAGATAAACCCAACATTAAATTATATACTGTATTGCTGTAAACAACCCTATACTTTATACATTTTAATATAACACTATGTATTATTCAACTCACCCTAATGTGTATCGAAATGGTTTATTACGTCCTTCCAATGATTGCTAAGCCTGAATCCATCTTCTCGGTTAAAATTGTCTCTGTGTTTGTATATGTGGATCGCCTCATGAACGAATCTCTCATGATAGCCAGATGGCTTGCAGAGAACCTCCGTCTTGGAGAAGTCAATGTCATGTGAGCCCACTGAGTTGTAACAGTGGTCTGCCACGGCTGAGGTGTTTGTCCTACCGTGTTTTAGATCAGCTTTATGTTCACGAATGCGGTCTGAGACGTGTCGTTTGGTTTCCCCAATGTAACTGCTACCACAGAGGCAACTTAGTTTGTAGACGCCAGGGTACTGTATGTCTGGAATCACATCTTTTACAGACGGTACCAGATCACGGATTTTATGTACTGTGTTGAATCGGACCTGGATCTTGTGTTTAATCAGGATTTTGGAGATCTTTTTTGTGACCCCAGCAATGTAGGGTAAGGTGATGGTCTTGAAAGGCTCCTCAACAGGATCCTTCTTAATGGTTGGAGTGATGGCTTTGCGGATTGTGTAGTCGGAGTAACCATTAGCCTTAAGAGCTTGGCGTACGTGTTTGAGTTCACTGGAAATGTGTTCATGGTCGGAGATGCATTGGGCTCTATGATATAGAGTCTTGATGAGGGAATTCTTCTGGGATGGATGGTGGTGGGAATCCGGTTTTAGATAAGCATTCGTGTGGGTGGCTTTCCTGTAGACAGAGTGGCTCATTGAACCATCAGGTCTCCTTTTGATTAGGACATCCAAAAAGGGTAGCTTGCCATCATTTTCGACTTCCATGGTGAATCTGATGGCTGGGTGTATGGAATTGATGTGGTCGAGAAATTGGTCTAGAGCAGGCCGGCCATGTGGCCAGATGACAAAAGTGTCGTCTACGTACCTCTTCCATAAGGTCGGGCGTAGAGTGACAGTCTGGATGGCGTCCGTCTCAAATTTCTCCATGAAGATGTTGGCTACAACCGGAGATAGGGGGGAGCCCATTGGGGTGCCCTCAATTTGCTTGTAGAAGGTTCCATTCCAGGTGAAGTATGTATTGGTTAAGCAGTGTCTCACCAGGGGGGGTACCCCAGCATTTAGTCCTTGATGAACCAAGTCTTCAATGATTGCGATGGTGTCGGGCACAGGCACCTTGGTGAACAAGGAAACCACATCAAAACTGACAAGCAGGTCGTCTGGGGACAGGGCAATCCCCTTGATTGTCGATACCAGGTCAGTAGAGTTTAGTACTGCAGAGGTGGTTTTTCCAGTGAAAGGCCGTAGGATTTCGGACAAAAAACGAGCCAGTTTGTAAGTGGGGGAGTTGATAGTAGAGACAATGGGACGAAGAGGTGTATCTTCTTTATGTATCTTTGGCAAGCCGTACAATCTTGGTGGCCTGGCTGCAGAAGGTTTCAACGAGAACTGTTTGGTCTGATCAATTAATGCGGTTGAAGCAGAAATGATGTTGTTGGTTTTGGAGACGAGGCTGTTGGTGGGGTCTCTTTTTATTTTTGTATAGCTGCCATCGTTGAGTAGTTCTTGAAATTTGTTGTTGTATTCTATTTTGTCCATGATGACAGTGGCATTGCCTTTGTCGGCTGAGAGGATGACAATGTCATCCCTCTTTTTTAATTGAGCTAATTCAAAACGCTCATCTTTGCTGATGTTGCTAGCTGGCATCTTAGCGTTTTTGAGGGTTACAGAGATTTCAGATCTTGCTACGTCTGCAGCGATGTGACTCAAGCCCTTGAGAGCTACATCTACTCGAGCAATTATATCATTAACTGGTATGTGTCTAGGTGTGACTGCAAAGTTTAGTCCTTTAGCTAAAACGGATTTCAAACCTTCAGAAATAGGACTGTTACTGCGATTAATTACGACTTTGTTAACATCTAGCTTTTCAATGTGTGGGTCCGGTTTCTTGTTTGAGAGGCGGTTGAATTTGGAATTTTATTACTTCCCTTCTACGTGACTTTACCGAAAGAACCAAGAAGATGAATCCCTGCAGTCACGAAAGCTTTAAATCGAAACATATATGCATTGTTTTGTTGCCAGAAAAAAGGGGAGGGGGGGGCAGAGCTTTGTGACGTCATATTTGAGGGGGGGGGTCTGACTTTTTGTGACGCCGTGTGTCGAGTGGGGGGGGGTCAAAAATCGTCCAAAATCGCGTGACGTCATTTAGGGGCACTGATGAAGGGTTTGTTGGCAGCGATGCGGCCGAGTTGACGAAAGATCCCCCGTATAGCCTTGACAGGCTGTAGGGGCAAGTGCTGTTAGCGAGCAGCACCTATAAAGGCCGGCACGGCACACGAGGGGTGGGTGGCCAACATCCACGCCCGACCGCCTTTGTCTCCCCAGTGGCGATGTTTACTACACACCGCACCGGGTGCTCATTTGAGGCTGAGTCGACCTAGGGGAGACCCAGGGCCGGTTCGGATAATCGTCACCGGTGTTGGCCGTGAGCGGGAATCGAACTCGCGTCGCCGGGTTCGTAGCGCAGCGCTGACCGCTACACCACCGCTCACGGCTCCCTCCCCCATAACCTCATCACCCCCACACCTCATCCCCCACACCCCACACCACATCCCCCCGCACACCACACCCCCCCGCACATCACACCCCCCACATCACACCCCTCATCTCCCACGCATACCACATCACCCCCACACCACATCACCCCCCACACCACATCACACCACCCCCCACACCACATCACCCCCCACACCACATCACCCCCTCACCACATCACCCCCCACACCACACCACCCCCACACCACATCACACCACCCCCCACACCACACCACCCCACACCACATCACCCCCACACCACACCACCCCACACCACATCACCCCCCACACCACACCACCCCCCACACCACATCCACACCGCTCCGTCAAAAGTCCTCCAGTCCACACGCTCGACTCCGCGCTTACCTCGATTCAGTATGGAGGGGTGGGGGGGTTCGTATCCTTCCCGGGGTGGGGGATGGGGGTGGTGGTCCCGGGGGTTCTTCGGGGTCGGGGGGGTTCAAGGGGGTATGGGGGGGGGGTCGAGTCCCGGGGTCCCCTGGGGTTTGGGGGTCTCGTGGTTCCTCCGGTAACCTCCTTGGGATGAACGGGGACGGCCCCGGATGCCAGCACAGAGGGTTTTTTCCCCTCCCTCCCCTCTCCAGATCCACGTTGAACATTCACAACAGCAGAGCTGTTTTAGATTTAAAGCTTTCGTGACTGCAGGGATTCATATTATTGGTTATTTCGGTAAAGTCACGTAGAAGGGAAATAATAAAAATAAAACAATACAATTCTCACGACGTTTCGATTGCAACACAAGCAATCATCAACAGGTGTGAAAACCACAGCAAGAAAATTTGAAAAAAGTTATGTTTTTTATTTGATTTGATTTTGATGCAGTGGATTTCACACTTGATGATGATTGCTTGTGTTGCAATCGAAACGTCGTGAGAATTTGATTGTTTTATTTATATTATTTTATTATTTCCCTTCTACGTGACTTTACCGAAAGAACCAAGAATATGAATCCCTGCAGTCACGAAAGCTTTAAATCAAAAAAAGGTATGGGTCCGTCCATAAATGACGTCACGCATCTGGGGGGGGGGGTTAGATATTTGTGACGATGTGTGACGAGGGGGGGGGTTGAGAAATGTGACGTCACATCAAAATGCGAAACTATAAATAAATATTAATTCAATAGAATTGTTAGAACACTAATTTTTTAAAATTTTCATTAACTATTTGATTATTTAAATTGACTAAGGTCACCTTTTATTTATTCCATGAAAGAGCATTTTTCTTCTCCATGGGAGAATGGAGAAGCATACATTTTGTAACATTTTTTAATGATTGTTATTAAACATTTTGATTCTAATGATTCTACCAGGGCTTTTCATTCTGTGGAATGAATATGTGATTGTTATAATTGTAGTATCAATTTTGCTTCGTTCTACTACAAAGTTTCAAGTATTTTTTTATCGTCTTAATTACTTTTTATATTTTATAATTTTAAGAGAATGTCAATATAATATTCTGAACATCTGCAGTTTTAGTTAGACGTAGAATACTCGAACAAACTATCTTTCCCTTGAGGAACGTTTAATATCAACAGGCTCTCTCCTCTGGTTTAAAATTATTTCAATGAATTAAAAAAGTGTTTTGCGTGTGTTTATCGCCACCTGCAGTCTCAATCACAAGCGTGACACAACCAACATCAGTATCTCGAACGGTGTGCGTATTTGGTCATGCTTGTGACGGATAATTGTTTCATTCAATTTGTGTGCAATTTTTTTTTTACTTCTCGTGCTCATTAACTAAACGAGATGGAACAGATGAGGCAATGCATTGTGGGTAATAACATACTGCCTTTCCGACAGCTGTTTCTTCACCTGAGGACGGCTGCTTGCGTTGTGGCCGAAACGTCGTGAGAATTTAATATTGTTTTATTTTTATTATTTTATTATTTCCCTTCTACGTGACTTTACCGAAAGAACCAAGAATATAATAACATACTATTTTGTCATTTTACCCAGACATGTTTCAGTTTGTATGCATTCACAAGTTATTTTAATATGCAAAAACATGTTTCAGAGCAACTGATTTTATACCATCCAAGTAAAATAAAACCAAGATTTTTGTTCTATCTCAACACACTGAAATTATTACCCACTTCAAAGAGGCACTGCAGCTTTACCCTTTAAAAAAATTTCGTGACCAGTAAATTACACTAAAAGTTTATTTTCTATTATTTAAAACATATATAGCAATAGCTAAATAAAGGCTGTTGAGTGGATAAGCATATGTCTTTCCCCCTGCTACTATGTGCAATGTGTCAGCATATTATGATCATTTTACAAAAAACTAATTCGTTTCTGCTGACATTATTGACTTTTTAAGGGTTTGTCTGTCAGTAAATATACACTAATGGGTAAATGTTCATATGCCAGCTTTACTAGATATTCATCAATTTAGAAAAAATCGTAACATTTAATTTATAAATGTAGTCTCCAACTATGATTCACTCAATCTCCGACCTCTTTGTCTCTCTGTGATAAGGGACCATTGCCCTGATTTTGATAGATGTATGTTCCCTCTTTAGGGAAGTGCTGTAAGCTATTGTGCTGAGTTTTGATATTTGAACGGGATCTATCAAATCATGCCATGAGAATGTGGAATTAATACCACTGGCTCAGGATCGCCAACAGACATGAGCTCCACGTCCGTGCTTGCTTAAGCAGGGATACACTTGACTTTCTAGATTTTAAGTTTTCGTGACTGCCACGATGCATACTCTTTGTTTTTTTTGGTAAAGTCACGTAGGCGAAAAATTCAAATAAATTAAATCACGACGTTTCGGGCGCAACGCAAGCGTCCTTCTTCAGGTGGGGACAACTTAGCGAAAGCACTTTACCAAAAAAAACAAAGAGGATACACTAGACTTGACTGTGAAATAGAAAACAAGAGCTCTGCGCACAGAGTGACGACTCTATCATTACAGGAGAATCCTCACAGTATTACTTTATTAATAAAAAAGACAATCATTTCATTTAAGACAATAAACAAATGTGACTTAACAGTAAACAATACAACGGCTTACAGACTACTGTAGTTATATTTCTTTTATATTGTTTAGCACGGATTTAGTTCGATTATTTAAATACAAACTGTATTTGCAAGCTAGATTTACATGACGTTGCTATCAAAATATCCAAGTGCAGTATACATATTGAACAGCAAACTTAACATCAATGCATCAAACAAATGACATAGACGCATAACAACACAATTGTACTAAGACCAAACAAAGCTAAAACAATACATTATTGTCCTCCATCCAAATTCTTACCAAAATTAAGTGCAAGCCCCAAGGAGAAAAAAAACCCCATCTAAATCATATTTTCACTCCTTGTCATGGCATAAATTTTTGTAACAAACACTGCAAGTGGCCATTAGATTAGCAATTACTGTGTACGAGTTAGAATGTGTAAGTTGTACAAGGGCTGTGATGCCTAGAAATGTCCACATCCTTCCACATGGCCCTCGTCAGCAAAGCCACATTTAGATATGAATCATTATGAGCCATTATCTATTCACTGCTGGATGAAGGCCTCCCAAAGTCGTCACCACCTTTCCTATACTTTGCACTCTTATCGTATTTTTGTATTGTTTGTTTTTGTAATGTTCTGACTCGCCCCTACTGGACATCTGTTAAAAAGAGCTTTATAGCTCATCGGATTCCTGCAGTATAAATTCATATTATGATTCTCATGGTATTGTGATGTAACGATCTATCTAGCTCCTGCACACAAGCTGATTTCATTGCTGTCTCTGTGCTGCATATCCTCTCGTGTCCATTCTCTCCTTTGGTGATATGAATGTGTCGTCAAATTTAATTTGTGTTATAATGTACAACACGAGTACATGTGTGAGGGCAACTGCTGGCCTCAGAGAAAAAACGGAAATGTTATTTCTTCATGTGACATTGAATTACTGAATTATCTCAGAATCAGTCATTTGAATAAATCTAGCCACCCAGCCGTATCAGACTACTTTGAGATGAGCAGCACAGCGCGTCTGCACAGAGAAATGCACGTGTGTACATGTACATTACAATCATCAATGAGAAAAACAATGTGCACGATAGTGGCACTTAACATTGATTACATATCGCATCTGGGCAATGAATTACCCATTGCAAAGGGGCTTACAATTTCAAAATGTTTTTGATCTTACAAAATTAAAATATCAGTCGAGAGGTTCGGCATAATGTAATCTTTTGTTAGTTTGTGGGGCAGTATAGAACATTCGCGTTTTTTGACTCGGTTTAATTGATCTATTATAATTGCCACCCGCGTGCGTCTCCGGACGAAGCAAGGCAGTAGGTTGCTTTCTAAGGTGTCGCACCTCCGATTAGCACGGTTCGCTACGTAGGGTGCGAAAGACGTTCAACATACATACAAAGTTACAAAGTCAAACTAAGGATGTCAGATGAAGATTGCCACCAACTCCAGCAACAGCAATGTGTTTCCCCCCGAGAGCAGTGTCCAGTACCTGCACAGCCTTTCCTATTGGCACATTGCCCAGCACCTGTCACACACACACACAGAGCCATCGACACACAGCACAGCAAGGCAGGTGGGCCGGTCAGAATTACGTACAGGCTGTGAAAGTTTTCAACCTGAACTGCAACACTTGAGCCACCTGAGGCACCAACTTAGATTAAATGCAGAGATTGGGTCCTCCAAGTTAAATGGTGATGTAAACACCCAAACAACGAAACTCTCTTATATATTGTGATGATTCACAAATAGCACGTGATAAAACTGGATGACTAATACCATGTAATGATTTGGTTGATTTTAAATGCATAGAATCCTGTTGTCAATGTTTGTAAATCTACCTCTCTTACGGTGGGATATACAGGTTTAAGGACTTGCATATATTTAGCACTTCAAAATAGCATATCAAGCACTTTTCAATGCAAACTAAAAATACAAAACACCAAGGCGGAAAAAAAGGAATGTTTGTGACTTTTGCATATTATTTGCAAACATCATGAATAATCGAATCTTTCATGCACGATTCAAGGCACATACCGAGACCACAAACATGCATCGTAATCGATTGTTACGTGCTGACATTTTATCACTCAAATAGAGCAAAAATACGATGTGGCTGCATATCCATAAACCTTACAGTACACTACACCACCACATGCAGTAATGCGATCCTTGGTTTAAGCGCCACTTGCAAAGACATTAACCCTTTGCGGTTCTGCAAGTTGTAGGGTGGGTCCCAAACACCGCTGAATCTCGGAACGCGCAAACGGTTCAGCATTCATTTTATTTAGAGAGGCGTAGGGGCCGTTGTTTTTAAAGGCATTGTACTCACCGCAGAGAACCGTAGAGACATGACCGCACTCTATGATAGCTGGCACCAAACTGTACCACATGCCCTCCCGCATGGCCTTGTGGGAGCCTCGGAACCATAAAGATATTTTATTAGTTTGTTCTTCCAGTTCCGTACGTCATCGGAACGGGAAAGGATTCACTGTGGTTTGTTTCACCTGGTCAGTCTTGTAGTTGATGACATGAGCAGTGTTCGTGCCACTGCCACCAGCGATGACAACGTCGCGGCTGCAGAACTGGGCGGCGTACAAGAACTCGCCCTGCTGCGGCTCGCTCGGGATGGGGATCTGCTTCTCCTGCTTGCAGCTGCCAAAGTCCCACAGCTGCAGCGAGTTCTGGGCCACCCATGACGCAGTCAAAACCTTGTTGCCCTGGCAAATGTTAGGCAAACATGTTATGGTTTACTGTCTCTGACTTGTTACTTTTTACAAACTGCATTATTGTGGTACAGTAATAGAGAATAATGTCTTCTCACGTGTACTTGTGACTTATTATTTTAAAACACGAGTGAAATGGGGCATTTCAAATGTATTGTATTATATGAAAAAATAAGAATATGTTTTACCCTTTCTGTTACAATGTTCAAACACCGAATAGATACCATTTGCAATGAATGAGGTCTGCATTAACCACATGTACTTGTGGTGAACATGCAAACAAACACCAGTGTCATACCAGAGAACGTCAAAAGGCGAACAATACAAAAGCCAATTCACATTTCAGGGCATTAATAGCTCGGGGTGAGCAGCTATTTCTGATATATGACACTGGTGAGACTAGGCCATAAAGAAGGCTGTCTCTGGTGTAGGCCAATCAGTTTCAAAGACAATGTATACATTATCAGAGCATGTTTGTTTCCATGTTCACACAAACACGTGTGGCAAATGCAGACTTAATTCCTTGCAAAAGGTACCTATTTGATGATTTAACATCTTAACACCTTTCGATTTAAAGCTTTCGTGACTGCAGGGATTCATCAGGTGGAGAACAGGTCTGTCTCCTCGACAGACCTGTTCTCCACCTGAGGACGGCTGCTTGCGTTGTGGCCGAAACGTCGTGAGAATGATTTTATAATGTTTTATTTTATTATTTTATTATTTCCATTCTACGTGACTTTACCGAAAGAACCAAGAAGATCTTAACACCTGTTTTATTGCCAGAAAGGGTAAAATCTATTCTTATTTGTCATACAATGATACTGGCAAAAAGGTCCCATGTAAAAATAACGATCTGTAAAAACTTACTTTGATGTCGATGCCTGGGCCACATATGTGTGGACCGATGATAAGCTTCCGAGCACAGCTCGGTATCCTCTTGTCCCAGATCTGAGAAAGGAATGTGAGTGCTTACTGCTCTGTTTAAGTTTGAAGAGAGTAATATTCCACTCGGTAAAAGTTAATTATGAAAACAGTTACTTTTAAGGTTTCGTTGCGTGAAGTTTTCTTTGTTGCCATAACATTGTTCTACGTGAAATTGCAGTTAAACAATGTGTACTACGAATCTTACTATTTCAGTAAGATTTCAGATCAAAAACCTCACATTTCTTTTACTCATTACACCCTTTGAAAACTCTTTTGTGTTACCTTAATTCCCTCTTGTCGCAGTGGAAAGTTATATCTTAACCGGTCATGTGCCAGCCCCATTCTCCAATCCACACTGACCAATGTGCTGATGTATAATCAAACAACACCCATGGCCAAAAGGTGTGGGGAGGCCTTCATCCAGCAGTCACGATTATTTTATTATCACCGTACCAAGAGAACGATGTATGTAGATGTAGGCTTAAACATGAGGCTCATTCATTTGATCAGAGACTACATTCCAAACTGAGAGCACTAACCTTCAGAGAGTTGTCCCATCCTCCTGTGACGAAGTAGTGCAATTCTTCAGGATGAAACTTGAGTGCAAATATCCGACGGGAATGCCCACTGGTCAGGCTGATGTCTTCACAGGAAATGTCGGGTGCTTCGTACATATGGACCATCTAGCCAGAGAAATGAGAGATCAGAAACATATACAAACGTCAAGTATGAAGATGAATGTGTAAGGTTTGTTTTTAATCTAGATTTGAAGTTTTCGTGACTGCAGGGATCCATACTCTTTGGTTCTTTCGGTAAAGTCACGTAGGTATAAAATAAATTAAATCATGATGTTTCGGGCGCAACACAAGCGTCCGTCATCAGGTGGGACAATCACAGCAAGAAACAATTGAATAGGTTAGCTCTTGTTATTTAACAATGATCACAGTGGTGTCTTTGGCACCATCTCGCTACTACTGATCGCTGCAATGAATCATGAATGGCACGCAATCTCCACTCTATTTGCCTTGCCCAAATATTCACCGGTGTACCCGCTCATATTTTATCAACACTGTATTTTTTCTTTTTTATTTGCACAGGCTGTGGTTGCTCAGCTGTTCTGTGCAAGTCAGGTGATGCTATCTCAAAAAACACAAACTCGCATTTGGAAAAGGGGATTTTTTTAAATTCAACATTCACACATTTTGCATTGGTGTTTCATATTGTTCAAGGATGCCTCTCGTTTTGTTTTCTTGTTTCTTGTAGTACTGGCCACTGCAACATTACCTGATTTGTTTGACTGTCGTAGACGCGGATGTTCTTATCCTTCCCGCACGTGGCGTAAACGCTTCCATCCAGACAGAAATCAAGTCCATTGATTTCATTTCCTTCCTCTGCAGAAAGAGCACGTGGTCAGCGCAGCCTAACATAGATCACGCTTCACAAAGTGGCATCATGTCCTATAGAAGGAGGAACAGAACGCTGCAAAGTTAAATCATTAACAGTGAGGATAATGGCCCAACGTGTAATGTGTTCATCATGAATTCTGCGAAGTCCCACACAGAGATATGCAAAATGAAGTATTACTGAAGTCAAAGGGGGTTCTAAGAGGGGTGGGGGAGGGGGGTTAGGGTGGCAAAATGAAATTGGAGGGGGGCAAGTGATTATTGTTACCCCCCCAATCCCCAGGTCACTATTCCAAATGAGACTATCTTAGTCGCTTGGGTTCTATCATGGTTAAATAAAATAAACTGAACTGAAAACTGGAATGCCTGAAATTTTTTGACAGCAATTTTATCATTGACCATGTTTGAGATATTTCATGCATGTAAAATTGTGAGTAAATAAATCATATTTACTGATGTATATTTAATTTTACATTAATGTATTATGAAATCTGAGTTTAAAATGCAATCATTTTTGTTTCAGAAATGAGTGGTCTTTGAAAAAATTTGCTGTCTCCGAACTATTTAGCTGGGCGCAGCACTACTAACAGTTCATAAAGACTGCCACACTCTAAAAACAGCAATCCAAAGTTAGACAAAAAGCCTGCTCAAAATTAAATACTGGGACCCCATTGGTCAAATTGACAGTATATGTACTGCATATATATTTTAAAAAATGTGAACATTACTTGCTGAAATATAACTCAATCTTTTCACCAAAAACCAACAAGCCCTCCAAAACGTAACTGGGCCATCTGCTCAATGGGAGCCGCGATTGTGTTCACCCTCATTGATAACCTTCACATACAGCTGCACGCTGTGAAAGAAGACCTTCAGCGATGAACAGGTGACTGATGTGATATTCTAGCACAATGTAAACGTCAGTATATGGGCACTGCTTCTGGAACAAAACTGAGCTGTACTTGTTACACGATGTTTCATGTATAGCAGCCAACATAGTCCATATCATACCACAAAGTTGAAAGCTGACTTAAATTTGATGGGACTGATAAAGCTTAAGTCACACCACCCGATTACCACTCTCATTATATATCAACCTATCCAATCTACTCATGAGACGCAAATTAGTGCTTTTGAACATAAATTAAGTGCATTAATGTGTTCCAACTAATACATAGTGGTTAGCCCGTTATGCTATGAACCCAGAAACCTGAGTTTTATTCCCAACCACAGCAAATATCACTGACGTGTGATGATATCAGAACGGGTTGTAGGTCCTATCTCCCTTTCACCAACCCGCACTGACCACTATGGTCAAATAACCCCAAATCAACATGGCATGGGGGAACAGGTGCCTTCATTCAGCAGTTGATTGACAGAGGTACTGTATGGAAATTAATCACTGTTTCTATTCTAATTTTAATTGTAACATATTAATGTCTAATTTTACTTCTCATACAGGTGGACACAACCATATAAGGTGCCTGCGTGAAGCCGCTGCTTACCAGTGAACGACAGGATACACTCGCTAGTCTCGCTATTGTAAACGTTGACGCTGCCGTCAGCAGACGCGGCCACCAAGAGGTCCATGTTCTTGGGGTGGAAGGCCATGCAGGTGACTGCCTGTCGCTTTGGATGGCCAAGGCACAGGTCTGCCTGTGGGGTTCCTTCCGGAACCCTCAGTACCTAAAGAATAAAAACACCATTGCGAAGAATGACAGTGATGTGTTACATGTAAATGTGTTCTACATGGAGGGTGATGACGAACCCCAATCAAGTAACAATGGTGCAGAGACTGTCATTCAAATGTCTTCAACCGCAGTAAATATTTACAGAGCATGCACATCCCTGAAAGTGTAGCTTTTATGGGGGAAGGCTTCACAGGAAATTCATGTTTGGATCATTTGCTTGAATTAATTCAATTGCGGGATTGCGAGAGACGGTGACAGCTTGGGGGATGCCTCACATTCAGCGGTGGATTGATCAGGTCTGACATTATGCTCGGGGAGCAGGTTACCTGCACAGCCCCATTGCCAAAGCCGACGGCCAGCTTGCGCACGCTGGGGGAGAACTGCAGGCTGTAGATGCCATAGCTGTCCCGGGGCAGGAGCACATGCTGGGGATGCTGCAAGCTCTGCTCCGGCTTCATCAGCTCAAGCTGTTCATTGAGCTCCCTCGCTGTGTTCACCGCCTCCTCGAGCCGTCGCCGAGCCATGCTGCACTCATGCACGAGGGGAACCGCAATCGTTTCAAAGGTAACTTAATGTCATCAAATTGTGGTTGACAGTGGACAGCCCTTTGTCAAACCACTGCTGGAGGCCACTCCATGCCATGCCCAGCATCTTGGGGGTTGTTCGGCAATACTTCACCACACTGCTCAGTGTGGGTTGGTAAAGGGTGGGGAATCCAGGACCTGTTCATGTGGCCCGGATGAAAATCAGGTCACCGGGTTCATATCGTGGGTCTGCTAACCACTGTTCTTCCAGGCAAAAAATGAGTTTTATGATCACAGTTACAGGTTTTTATTGGGGAGAAGTGGTGGTTATCGCAGTGCGATCTGAACGCAGTGACCTGATCTCAATTGATGGCTCTGGCTAACATCAGTGGCGAGCGATATCTGAACAGGGCCTGGGTGTCTCCCTCTGACCAACCAGCACTCACCAGCATGGTGAGTTTGGTCAAATGCACATTCACTGACAAGAGCTTTGGGAGCCCCCAGACAATGACTTTTATGTATTCACACGTATATAAGCGTGAGCTTGTTCTTACTATTGGCCACAGTCATTGTGTTCAGAGCTATAAACAGTATTTATTCGCTCTCCCCAGCAATGTAATCTCACGTAAAAAAAAAAATCAATGTACAGGTACCAATACGATGGGCGAATTACTGTATTAATACTTGTTATTCTTCACGCACGTTTCTGTGTTTAATGCTGACAGAGTGCATTACACTTAAAGAGTGTTTTAGAGTGGTGTGAAGTTACTATCAAATAATACCTTTATCACCAGGTAAGAGCTGTAAAATGAGACCAGAAGTTTCTTTTTTGAAGGAGACCTGGGTGAAAAAAATATCATTAACATAAAAATGCATATTATTGGGTCTTTCGGTAAAGTCACGTAGATAGGTTCAAAGAAAATCATCAAAAATTACAGAAAACTACGACGTTTCGATCGCAACACAAGCGGTCGTCTTATTTTCTTTGAACCTATCTTCGTGACTTTACCGAAAGACCCAAGAATATGAATTCCTTCAGTCACGAAACAATTAAAACGCACGATTAAAGATAGCAGGAGCAACCAGTTATCATGCTGTGAATTGAAAAGTAAAGTTACGAACATCGCAACCGCGAACATCACGACAGCAAAAGGTTATGGGGTGCTACAAATTAAAACTCGGAAATTAACTTCATGAAAAACAAATATCATAACAGCAACAGGTCCTAAAGTGCAAACACCTTTAAAACGCATAAGCATGTGTTAGTTTTAGTTTATGCGATGCTAATTAAAATGTCAATATGAATCATATAGTATGACGACCATAACACTTTTATGATTGTCATCTATTGTGAAGTGGATGCTAACAACCTCCTGTGCATTCATGCACAGAAGCTGGCAATTTGTGTGTCAGTCTCGCGGGCCAATTTAGCAAATTTGAATCCCGAAATGACAAAGTTGACAAATGTTTGTCTCTTCCCAACACACACACACACAGTCTCAAAGACGCGAAGGTGGCCACGTCTCACAGAACCTGAAGCACCACGCATGTGATGATGTCCGACTCTCGCTCCACACACTGGGAGAATCTTACAGAAACTCAATTAATCAACCCCCTCTACAAGAGGCTCCTAAATGTCGTCGGGCACCACGCTGAACATCAACATTATTACGCAGTGGTACTCAAAATAAAAAAAACACACAACAACAACCGAGAGCAGAACCAAAAACCGCGACAACCTTCACGCTTGTACCACCCAGGGACCCTTTGTGTGTTGAGAGGCAATGGGGCAGTGTGGATGAGATCCCGAATCGGGCACAACGGAGTGCACTCAGCCCCATCACCTGGGCCGGCGGGACAGGCAGGCGTGGTGATGTCTAGGGGCTATGTGGGTTTGAGTCTGTGAGTGTGTATGTATGTCTGTGAGTAGTGTAGCGGTTAGCGCGCTGCGCTATGAACCTGGCGACCCGGGTTCAATTCCCGCTCACGGCTAACACCAGTGACGATTATCTGAACCGGTCCTGGGCCTCCCCTAGGTCGACTCGGCCTTAAATGAGTACCTGGTGCGGTGTGTAAACATCGCCACTAGGGAGACAAAGGCGGTCGGGCGTGGTGCTGGCCACCCACCCCCTCGTGTACCGTTCCGGCCTTCATAGGTGCACGCTAACAGCACTTGCCCCTACAGTCTGTTAAGCCTATATGGCGGGTATGTGTGTGTCTCTACGTCTTAGTATCTATGTCTCTGATTACGTCTCTATGCCTCTGTGCGAGTCTCCGGGTCTCACGACTCTGTGTGTCTCAAGGGGTCTATGTCTGTCTCATTCTTCGTGTCTCTGTGTGTGTGTGTCCCTACGAGTCTCTGTGTCTTGAGTAGTGTCTGCGTCTTGAGTGTCTGTGTCTTGAGTAGTATCTACGTATTGGGTGTCTGCGTCTTGAGGAGTGTGTTTTGGGTGTCTGCGTCTTGAGTAGTATCTGTATCTTGGGTGTATGTGTCTTGAGTAGTGTCTGTGTCTTGAGCAGTGTCTGTGTCTTGAGTAGTATCTGTGTCTTGAGTAGTGTCTGTGTTTTGGGTGTCTGTGTCTAGAGTAGTGTCTGCGTCTTGAGTAGTATCTGTGTCTTGAGTAGTGTCTGTGTTTTGGGTGTCTGCGTCTTGAGTAGTGTCTGTGTCTTGAGTAGTATCTGTGTCTTGAGTAGTGTCTGTGTTTTGGGTGTCTGCGTCTTGAGTAGTATCTGTGTCTTGAGTAGTGTCTGTGTTTTGGGTGTCTGTGTCTTGAGTAGTGTCTGTGTCTTGAGTAGTATCTGTGTCTTGAGTAGTGTCTGTGTTTTGGGTGTCTGTGTCTTGAGTAGTGTCTGTGTCTTGAGTAGTATCTGTGTCTTGAGTAGTGTCTATGTTTTGGGTGTCTGTGTCTTGAGTAGTGTCTGCGTCTTGAGTAGTATCTGTGTCTTGAGTAGTGTCTGTGTTTTGGGTGTCTGTGTCTTGAGTAGTATCTGTGTCTTGAGTAGTGTCTGTGTTTTGGGTGTCTGTGTCTTGAGTAGTATCTGTGTCTTGAGTAGTGTCTGTGTTTTGGGTGTCTGCGTCTTGAGTAGTATCTGTGTCTTGAGTAGTGTCTGTGTTTTGGGTGTCTGTGTCTTGAGTAGTATCTGTGTCTTGAGTAGTGTCTGTGTTTTGGGTGTCTGCGTCTTGAGTAGTGTCTGTGTCTTGAGTAGTATCTGTGTCTTGAGTAGTGTCTGTGTTTTGGGTGTCTGCGTCTTGAGTAGTGTCTGTGTCTTGAGTAGTGTCTGTGTCTTGAGTAGTATCTGTGTCTTGAGTAGTGTCTGTGTCTTGAGTAGTATCTGTGTCTTGAGTAGTGTCTGTGTCTTGAGTAGTATCTGTGTCTTGAGCAGTGTCTGTGTCTTGAGTAGTGTCTGTGTCTTGAGTAGTGTCTGTGTCTTGAATAGTGTCTGTGTCTTGAGACGTGTCTGTGTTTTGGGAGTCTGCGTCTTGAGTAGTGTGTTTTGGGTGTCTGCGTCTTGAGGAGTATCTGTATCTTGGGTGTCTGTGTCTTGAGTAGTGTCTGTGTCTTGAGTAGTGTCTGTGTCTTGAATAGTATCTGTGTCTTGAGTAGTGTCTGTGTTTTGGGTGTCTGTGTCTTGAGTAGTATCTGTGTCTTGAGTAGTGTCTGTGTTTTGGGTGTCTGCGTCTTGAGTAGTGTCTGTGTCTTGAGTAGTATCTGTGTCTTGAGTAGTGTCTGTGTTTTGGGTGTCTGCGTCTTGAGTAGTGTCTGTGTCTTGAGTAGTATCTGTGTCTTGAGTAGTGTCTGTGTCTTGAGACGTGTCTGTGTTTTGGGAGTCTGCGTCTTGACGTCTCACCGAGTCGGCTTCTCCCTCCCTGCGACGTCTCTGGGCGCGCGTGGCGCCGTTGCCGTGGCGACGGCCTCGGGCGAGGTCACGTGGCCGCAGCCCTGCACAGTGCACAACCACCACCACCACGGCCACCACCACCACAACCACGGCCACCACCATCGCCACGGCCACCACCATCGCCACGGCCGCCACCACCGCCACGGCCGCCACCAAGGCCACGGCCACCACCACCACCATCACCGCCACCACGGCCACCACCACCGCCACCACCACGGCCTCCACCAAGTAGACGCCACCGACTCGTTGGGACTAAACACCCCCGACTACCCCACTGAATAAACACCAAAACACGCTCCTGGGCACGGGCAGTCTGCGCTCCTTCGAGGGAGGAATCGCACAATTCCAGGAACTCTCCCTCCCGAAGCCCTCTCCGTGGACAGCGGACGTCCACAGTGGCATTCTGCTCCTTATTCTTTGTTCTTTCGGTAAAGTCACGTAGAAGGGAAATAATAAAATAGTCGAAAATAAAACAATAAGAACATTTTCTCGCTGTGGTTTTCACACCTGATGATGATTGATCGTGTTCCAATCGAAACGTCGTGAGAATTTTATTGTTTTATTTTTTATAATTGTATTATTTCCCTTCTACGTGACTTTACCGAAAGAACCAACAATATGGATCCCGATTTAAAGCTTTCGTGACTGCAGGGATTCATCTTCTTGGTTCTTTCGGTAAAGTCACGTATAATGGACAGACCTGCTCTCCACCTGAGGACGGCTGCTTGCGTTGTGGCCGAAACGTCGTGAGAATTATTTTATAATGTTTTATTTTTTATTATTTTATTATTTCCATTCTACGTGACTTTACCGAAAGAACCAATGATATGAATCCCTACAGTCACGAAAGCTTTAAATCGAAATTCTTCTCCTTTCGTACGGCTTTGTGAAAAGCAACAGTGGCATTTAGTTTCGCCGTGGTGGTCACACGCACGGGACATGTACGACACATCTCATGGCGTTGAGACTTCATCGCCAAATCCATCGGCCGTGATGGATCGACTGCTGGATGAAGGCCTCTAAAAGCTCCATCTCTCGCGGGACGTACTCTCAGATTCTATTATTAATGACCATTAAACATTTCCACGCGATTAGCCACTTTGTTGAGCTATCATTTGTGGCCAGGTGGCTTCTGAAAAAACACATTCCTGCGGAGGGAGCTGGTAGGAACGTTGGGTTGCTCGGTCAATGGCCAGGGTCAACGGCGGCGTGGTGTATTCCACAAATATGCCCGACTGTGAGGGCGGGCACAAGCCGGCGTGAGTAGGTTAAACGTTGAGTTTTATAAGGGCACCACGGGGTGACCAGCCCCTCCCCACCCAGCCCCTCCCCACCCTCCACACCCAGCCCCTTCCTGCACTACGGACGGACACAATAATCCCCTGTGGGCTGGTGGAACCAGTGGGTTCCTACCAGTATAAGTTTAATTCGTCAGTGGGCTTGGTAAGATAAAACAAAATTGTTTCGCTCTATTAGTGTACATTGTTTTAAAGTGCTTTGTTTACCTTTCCTATACGTTGCACTCCGATCGTGTTTTTGTTTTGTTTTGTTTCTGACACGCCCCCTACTGGACATCTGTGAGAAAGAGCTTTGCAGCTCATCGGATTCCTCCTGTATAAATACAAATTGTGATTCTGATCTTTGACAGCCGTGACACAAGCCTCAGTGACTTGTATTTACACACATGCGTATGTTCTCTAAGCCAAGTTTTTACTATTTTCTATCACGCAATTTGAGTTTCAATCACAGCACCTGGACCGTGTACGTGAGATTTGACAAGCGTTAAACATAAGCAACATTAGTTTTTTTAAAGTCATTAACATTGAGTCGGCGACTTAGACACTTGCCGCAGAGGTTCGCGGTTCAAACCAGCGGCCGCCCTGGTCAATACTGCGGTACGGAATAACCGCAACTATAATACTACAAGCCGCCTGCTTCGCTGTGGACGTCAAAGATTCCCTCCCGCCATTAGCAAGGGGGGGCCATCGTGTGCAGGCTTTTAAATTTAAAAAAATTAGAATGGAAAAAATGACACCGCAAAATTGACCCAATTGGGATTAGCCGTAACAACAATCATCGTCCTCACCCCCAACTCCGACCTCCCTCTCTACGAGCAGACTAAATGGTGACTCTTGCAAATCAGACGGATCCTGGTCCCCTGAGTTCTCACCCGGGTTAAACAAAATAAACTCGACTCGCCTTGGATGAGAAACTGAATCCCATAGCAACCACTGTACGAGAGTGAAAAAAAACCCCAAAGCCATTGAATCGATTCCTGAGAATCGATGCAACTCACCTACCGCCGCGTGCACTTTAAAGCGGAATCGACCGCGGGGACTAAATCGCCGCGGTCGATTCCCACCGGTGTGACGGCTCTAACACGCGTAGCAGGAAGAATCGAATCGATTGTAATTCGTTATAAAAATCGATTTCACTTTTCCGTGCGGGTCACGTGGCGAAGGAAGGGGGGTTTGGCTGCTGCCGTCACTTGAGGCGCTGTGATAAAATTTTCCTCTCCAATATTCATCGCGTTTCATTGATCTCGCGCGTTGCTCTACGCCTCATCGAAACCCCTGCCGGCTCCCGCAGTCGCCTCGCGCCAGCGGAGAAGCAGCCCCGTCCCACCCCTCCCACCTCTGTCGGCGGAACGCAGCAAGAGGTGAAAGTGGTGAGCATCTATCTCCGCACTGTACGCCGACGACATCGCCGCCACACTCGCACGCCTCCTGCCTCGGTGCCGCGAGTGGACGGATTTGGCCTGGCCATGCTACTGTGGAGTTTCCTTACACCCGCCCTCCCCCCCCCCACACACCAGCAGGTCGCAAGCAGAGTTGAGACGCCGCGAGTGGACAGACTCTGCCTGGCCATGCTACTGTGGAGTTTCCTTACACCTCCCCCCCACACCAGCAGGTCGCGAGCAGGGTTGAGACGCCGCGGGTGCCACGAGTGGACGGACTCGGCCTGGCCATGCTACTGTGGAGTTTCCTTACACCCCCCCCTACACACCAGCGGGTCGCACGCCGCGTCTGCGTTGTTGTTTCGAGGCGCGTTCGTGACGGGTGATGGTGGTGCAACTTAAAGCGCCGCTGTTAGTCGCTCTGCTGTCGTGCTCTGTGTGTGGATGGACAGAATACGGAGTTCACACCACACACGGTACTATTTAGTTCCTACGCGTTTGTCCGGGAAGCTTTGCTGCATAAGAACTAGTGCGAACGCATGAACGTATTATTTTATTGTTTCCCTTCTACGTGACTTTACCGAAAGATTCTAGATTTGAAGCTTTCGTGACTGCAAGGATTCATACTCTTAGGTTTTTTCGGTAAAGTCACGTAGGTAAAAAATAAATAATAATATAAATATTTCTATTATTATTTATATTATTTATATTTGTTATTTACGTGACTTTACCGAAAAAACCCAAGAGTATTTACCGAAAGAACCAAGAATATGAATCCCTGCAGTCACGAAAGCTTTAAATCGAAATTTAACGTATAACAACGACTGTATTGGCAAGCCCATTGTTGCGTACACCCGTGCCGCACACGAACTGCTGCCTGCCGCTGGGGGTCCCCTTGACCAAACTATGGCAGTGCGTGTGGATATGCTTGAGTTGAGGTGTGATGCAAAGCCCCCTTTGAGTTTGCTGAGGAATGTAAGCGCCATGTAAATGATTACAGTACTTTGAATAGCGATTGATCCACATGGATGTACCGGCCTGGTCATGGGAATGTGGAGTGTCCACCATTGGCTTTTGAGCGTCGGGCTATTGCCGGAGCAGGTAGAATCTGGGACGTTATGTAACTGGTCACCCTGTGAACCTGCAGCATTGGTGATGTCGGGAAATGTGATATGCAGCGGCACACTGGCACTGCTTGTAGTGAGAGCGATTCTACATCTCCGCTGTTTAAGTGTTGGTGGTACTAATGAGGTGTTATTCACCATTCTGCGTTCTCTCTTTTATACCTTGTTATCTCATCTGTACTGGTTTTCTTTTTTTCTCTCCAAATGGGGTGAAGCCCGTGTTTGCGTTATTCGCTCGTTCCGTCTCCATCGGAGGAATCCGATGAGCTATGAAGCTCTTTTTCACAGATGTCCAGGATGGGCGGGTCGGCAATTATTATCGCTAACTAAACGCTTCCGATGACAAACGCATGGTTGAAAGCGTTATACGGTCTTTTGCTATGTCACCTGTAGAGCCCATGTGCACAATCTCATCGGTATTGGTTTGTCCTGTTATATTTATCAGTGTGTGATACATTCCACTGATATCGATAACGTGTACAGGTAGTACATTACTGTACTGATGAGGCATAGTGTACTCTCCATTATTACATACGAGACGTAGTGGAGTCTCCGCACCAAATGCTGACGGGGCCTCATTGAGAGATTCCTCTGGCTTGCATTTGGTGCGGTGGTTAAATTCTCATCATGCGTTGGCCATGTTCGCTGCCTTTTCCTGATAGCGGACAGGACGAGGCAAGGAAGAGGAGGGAGTGTTGTAATCTGCAGGCATTGCAGATTGGATTAACAGAGCACCCGTTTTGCGCTTGTGTTACTAGGTGGACAATTATGGGTGATACAAAAGGATTGAGTTTTAGGAGAGATTGATTTATGGAGAGCAGCATTCTATGGATAGGCTGACCTTCGCCATGTGAATGTGGCATTTTCATCACTTGCTTGGCATACAGTGGACGTCAGTACTTCTCCCTTGCTTGTGTGAGGCAAGGCAGTAACAAAACTCTACAGTCGTCGAGGGTTTATAGGCAGCGCAGAGAGAGGATGCAGTAAAAAAAAAGAACGCGTTAACATAAATCATGTTTACATTGATCATATCAAGGCATAAGACAACGTATTTTTTCTTAAAAATCTGATTTGAAGATGAGCCTTCTGCCTGACAGTGCAGATAGTCCAGGGGGAGTGAGTCTCAAGAAATGGAGGCCGTGGTTTGGCACGTGACACATCAACAATCATCGACGACAGCGGTGTTTAACATTCTCCGAGATGACTTTATGATGGCGAGCGAGTGGGTAGAGGTTGATAGAAAGTACGTAAAAAAACACCTTAGTTGATGGACGAAGAGCACCTGGAGGGTTGCATTGATTGTGACAAGGTAGTTCGAGGCAATTCCCTCCTGGGGTCTTAAATACATTGAGGGCAAAAGGCTTGCAACCCACAACTTGGCTGGGGTCCTGAGCGGAGTCTAAAAGCTGATTGAGCACTCTCTCTACCAATGACAATGAGATCGCTGCATGCAGAGCCATTGCTCCCAGTCCCTGTGTTGTATAGGCAATGCTATTTTTTTTCCGAAACTAGTCAATGAAGGTACCTTGCTAGGTTGCTAGGTAAAGTAGGAGGTGGTCTGTTCCTTGTTTAAATCAATTACGAGCCAGGCATTTTGCAACCGAGATATTTAAAAACATATTTTTCAATGCAAGCACTCATACTAGGTGCTTGGTAAAAACACTTTATAAACTGGTTTCAAATTAAATCAGTGGTTTGTGAATTGGTATCTTTGATAACGGCCGTTTTTCACACCGCAGTTTGAGGAGTGGAAGCCGGCAAATCCACTTTGCGACATTTACTTCTTTCACCTGTCCACAGGTAACGGGAAGACCTCCTTTGAGCCTCCATTGGGTCTTTGGACACTCGCAGTAGGCGAGATTGGTGCACAGTGTTGGGTTTGGTAAAAAGTTGTCTTGGTAAGACTTTTTTAGGGGTGGAGAGTTTCATGTTTTCTTTAACTTAAGAATCCGTGTTATTCAAAATATTAATGCAAAATTCCAGCGCTAATGTTTGGACTGTCAAGAGTTTAAACAATCTCTATACTTAGGACCAGAACCGTTACTGCCAGGCATCGTTTCTTCCTTGGGCAGCCGTCATTGTGTGTGACACCATCCCGCTGCAAATTCTCAGCATTTAATTTTCACTGACTTTTAAGAGACTCTTAAAGGCCCCACCACCTCTTTTTCGCCCAGCTTTTGAGCTCTGCCGAGTTTGGCTCCGGGAGTTATGGTCATTTACATCTGTGAAATATTGTGTGCGTTTATAAATTGCCTTGTGTATAACAATCTCATGCATTATAACTCTTCTTCTTAATGTCCACAGACATCCTTAACCCAGAATATTGTACTACGAGTTGACCAGAACATGGCGGGACAGCAAATGGGTTTGTGAAGCCATTGTAGTTTTTTTAGTGTTGTTCCCTGATGTGCATGCACTTCCTCTGTGTACAAAGCAGCCCCTACAATGAATGGCAGTGGACTCTCGTGGATTAAGATCCTCCTGCCAGATCTGAGGTAGTTGTAAAAGTAATTACTGCAGCATTGCTAGCTCAAATTACAATTACATTGTGACTGCATTTCATGCCAAATGACACAGTCACAATTGTAATCGACCCCAGGCCTGCCGACTCCTGAAAAATGAAGATGGCTGATGCTTTGTGTGAATGAATGACGTGAATTTATACCATGTAAATTATTTAGTCTCGCGTGCAGCTGTAACAGCGGCAAGTGGTATGATAGCGTTTAGCGCACTGCGCTACGAACCCGGTGACCCGAGTTCGATTCCTGCTCACGGCCAACACTGGTGACGACTATCTGAACTAGGCATGGGCCTAGATCTACTGAGCCTCAAATGGGTATCTTGTGTGGTGTGTAAACATCACCACTGAGGAGACAAAGACAGACGCCGATAGTGCTGGGCACCCACCCCCTTGTTTACCGTGTCGGCCTGCATAGGTGCTCGCTGACAGCACTTGCTCCAACAGTCTGTTAAGGCTACAGGTGTACAGCAGCTCTGGTATTGGCGGTGGTGAACGTGACGCTGTTTTCCACCGACGCCCGTGTAGGTGCAGCTATGGTGCTGGTCGAGGGCATCGCGGACGAGGTGCTGGTGGTATGCACCGCGGCGCTCGGCTTCGCCACGCTCGCCGTCGTCTGGTTCTCCACGAGCATGGCCGACAGCTGGGGCCGCACGGGGCCTGCAGACGCTCGGGGACGGCCCCCGCAGGCCGCACCGCACACCGCACCGCACACCGCACCGCAGCCAGCCAACCGCAGCAGCGGCGACGGCGGCGGTGGTGCGAGCCCCGAACCAAGCCACGACGCTTCGGCCACCGGTGGCAGCGGTAACACGGGGGAAGCGGCCGGTGATGCTAACAGCCAGTCGGACACGCATGGCAGCGGCTCGGTTGAAGGCGGTTCATCATCCTCGCACGTAGGAGACCATGGTTTGCCATCGCAAGTGCGAAGCAGCAGTAGTCCCAGCCACTCCCCGGTGTTGCGCAGGAGAGCCGAGGACCAGCGGAGCGGCGGCAGTGCGGAATCGCTGGAAGAGGCTGTGAACAGCAGTAGTGCAGCTCCCGAAGGTGACAGACTAATCCAGATCCGGCTCAAGTTTTTGAATGAAACTGAGAGAATCGTCAGAGTCCGGCCTAGTGACACCATTGGACATTTTAAAAGGTATTTTTGTTCTACTTGCTTTTAACTGCTATGCATCTGCGCTCTGGAACTCCCTCCACATCACCTCTGCCTCGTCCCCTCTCCCTGCTTTTATGTTTATCCCTTGCCTTCAACTGTACCTTTCAATCCCCTTCATGGCTTCCTTCCTCTCCTTTCCTATCTATATCCCTCCCTTTCCCTCCCATTCTTCCTTTAATTCTGCACTCTGAGACAATTGTTATAATTATCGGTGCATTACAAATGTAAATTGTTTCGGGTTTACCAAGTAAATACACGCGTTGTGCGATTTTTACTGTACGCCGTGTATGGATGTTAAAAAAAAAACTGAAAGTTCTGACGAGTTTTCATTCGTGCCGCGGTGCGAACTTCAGCGTGGAGTTCCCCGGACAGGAGGAGCAGGTGCGGCTGATTTACCAGGGGCGCCTGCTGCATGACGACAGCCGGCCCCTCTCCTCGTACGGCCTGCACCACGGCTGCGTGCTGCACTGCCACATATCGCAGCGGCCCACGGCACCTCCCTCCGCGGGCTGGAACGCCCGCATCAACGCCGCGCTCGCCGACCCCAACGCGGACGGCCTGAACTTGGGGGGGCTCATGCTGCCCCTGTTCCTGCTGATGCTGGTCGTGGTGTGGTACACGCGAATCGCCTACAAGCAGCTCTTCACCGCGCCCGCCACGGTCTCGCTGGTCGGGGTCACCGTCATCTTCAGCGTCATCGCCTTCAACACTTACAGACGATGAGCCCCAGAGCCCTGGGCCTCGCAACGCTCGTGACAACGTCTTAAATGCTACACATTCGTTTTCTGTAGTGCCTGCCAGTGTTGAGATGCACGCGTACTGTGGGCTTACGCAGCGGTGCTTAAATTCTCCGAAAAGACGCGACGCGGCCTGGCGTTGCGAGTCTTTGCCGTCGCTTGCGCAGTGTCCTCTTGTGAGTGCGCGTTGTCGATGCCCCGCTGTGCCGGGTTACATCGTAACCTCGGAAGCTGCGCCATGTACCTTTGCCCACCAGAATTTAAGCACTGCTGATAACGGTACTTGTAACAAAGCATGCACTTTTCACAGCGCCCATTAATTATATTATCAAACATGTCAAAAGGCCATTTTTTATATGAATATAAAGGGGCGAATGCTTGAATAATGCTCAGCGGGATGCAATGAGGCGGAGCTTCTGTTTGAATAACTTTAAACAGTACATGCACACGTTTTCACCTAATTATACTATATTTACTGCTTCAAAATAATTTTAAATAGCGCTTATTAAGTTCATATTTTTATTATTAGTGTACTATAACAATGTGTATCCATGTTCAATGTGCACCCGAAGTCATTGGGGTGATGACATTTATCACACGTAATCACTGGCTATTCCCATGGGCAGAGATAGGCTTCTCTTTGTAGGAGCGAGAAAGTGAACTCGAGAGATTTAGCAAATTTCCATGCTTGCGAGTCGGCACACGTGACTACTATGTATGACTCCTACTCGGAAAGCCAGCCAGCCGATGCAGAAACCAATGCAAGCAGGCACAAGGCCAGCAATTTACGATGGCGTGCCTCTTCGGGGGGGCGGCGGGGGACCGTTTGCATTTATAAGTGCCCTTTTTTTGTGTTTCTGCACGCAACGTGTGTTCATGACCACCTCGGGCAGGCTGTAGCCAGTCACTCTTGACAGCCTGCAGTCCATTACGTAAACAGTGGTGTGCAGGGATAAAGCCCCCCCCACCACCCCCCCGGATTTATCTCTGTTCATCCCCTTTCCAATCCCCATCCACTCTCCTCCCTCGCCCATTCCCCCGTGAGGCCGAGTGACTGGGCCAAGCAAGGATGCGCCTTCGTTATGCAGTGGTCTGGGTGAGGTCAAAGGTTATCGGGATGGCGTTCAAAGCAGTGTTTTAAAACTTCGTCTTCAACAATAAATAATGTAATTGGAGTTGAGTTATGTTTGAATAAAATATTTCTGTAATGAGCCTTTCCATTGTGTTAACACAACATGCTTTGGTTGTTGAGGCAGTGACGTTTTGTGGCCATACTTTAATGACCACTAGCATTGTCAACCTTATTAAGGTTGTCTGATCAGAGCCAGCTCTTGGCTTCCCGAGCTACGTGTGATGTCACGAATCCACTCGCGGTCAAGGGAAAACCACGGACCTCGTTTTGGCCACTTGATATACTTGTATATAAAATTATTTGACACCCATGTAGTAAACAACTGTTGGATTACATTCAAATGTTTTCCAATGTTGCCTCATTAAGGTGACGCTTGTTGCCATGCTAGCACTTTCAAATGTATTTTTATTGTTGTAGAGGAAAGCCGTCTTTTAGGCCTTAATTGATATTGGCAATTGTATTTACATTGTTGCTGGCAGTGCATTTACTATCAGCAACTATGGCAACTTTGTATGCCCATGGCAAGTAAAAAATGTTGAAAATTTAAAGATTGGGACCTTTTTGCCAGTATCAAAAGTATGAAAAAATAAGAATAGGTTTTACCCTTTCTGGCAATAAAACAGGTGTTAAGATGCTTAAACACCAAATAGAAACCTTTAGCAAGGAATCAATTCTGCATTAACCACACGTACTTGTGGTTAACATGCTCTGATATGGAATTGTCTTCGAAACTTATTGGCCTACACCAGACAGCCTTCTTTAGCGCATAAAGAAGGCTCTGGTGTAGGCCAATCAATTTCAAAGACTGCATATATTATCAGAGCATGTTCACCACAATTACGTGTGGTTAATGCAGACTTGATTCCTTGCAAAAGGTTTATTTGGAGTTTGAACATCTTAACACCTGTTATTTCCAGAGGGTAAAACCTATTTTTTATATATGGCAAAAGATTGGTCCTCAAAGCACACTATCGGGGCAATGTGACCTGGGATCTGATTGCCATATCAGGTTGCCCACTGAGGCAATCAGATTTTCCTAAATTAAGGCAACAAGTTTCTTAAGTGCATATACATAAATAATACAGCAACTATTGCTGATGTGTTCTTTAAAATGCTCCTGGTGTATCATCTTTTAACATGCAGCCATATCAGCTTCTTCACTGGGGGCAACCATTAAGGACTGACTGATGCATCAGGTGCTGGGGAAGACACTGGAGGAGCTGTGATGGCAATAGGTGTAGCGTACTCTGCATGCTGCATATTTTATTGTAGTGAGAAGCTATTGTAATGTGAAAAATCTACAGTTCTTTGCAATGGCCATATATATAATTTCCTCACCACTCCAAGACACTTTCAAGGAGTACAAATGGGAGAACACTGGTAGTCAGAAAACACTACAAGAGGATATATCATATTTCGATTTAAAGCTTTCGTGACTGCAGGGATTCATCTTGGTTCTTTCGGTAAAGTCACGTAGAAGGGAAATAATAAAATAATAAAAATATAAAAAATAAAATACAATTCTCACGTGTTGGCCACAATGCAAGCAGCCGTCCTCGGGTGAAGAACAGGTCTGCCAGAAAGACAGCTGCTTGCGGTGTGGCCGAAACGTCGTGAGAATTGTATTTGTTTTATTTTTTATTATATTATTATTTCCCTACTACGTGACTTTACCGAAAGAACCAAGAAGAGGATATATCATGCTCAGGTTCGCACAGATGGGTACATGACCTCCGATTTCTGTACTGCCACAATACCAGCAGCACAGTTCTGGCTTTACAAACAAAACCAGACATGAAATGAAAGTCTTAACAGTGGCTTTTTCCATTTATGTAATCTTTTATTTGTCAAATTCGTAATGTTTTACAATCCACAAAGCATTACATGGTTTCAAAACAGAAATTCACACCACAAAACAGGTATTTCTAGACTCGTGTGTGTGACATCCTGTATGCTCATAACCAACTACAAAACCTGGCCTGGAAATTATTTTTATAATTTCCTCTTTCACTGAACGGGTAACTTTGCCAAGCACTTTTAACTTTCGCGTGTGCATTTACCGTAGTATTATGTAAAAAGAAAAACTTTTCCTAACATATGCCAAGAAAACAATTGCACCCTCCGTGCAATCCCGACACCTCAGTTGTAGGTCATGTAGCGAGGGGTGGCGCTGAACTTGGCGTAGGACTTGATCACTTTGTTGACGGCCTCCAGGAAATCCTTCTCGGTGGCCACCTTGCGGCGCGCGCGGATGGCGAACATGCCGGCCTCGGTGCACACACTGCGGATCTCCGCTCCGGTGCTGTTGGGGCAGAGTCGCGCGAGCAGCTCGAAGCGAATGTCCCTCTCCACGCTCATGGAGCGTGCGTGGATCTTGAAGATGTGCGTGCGGCCCTCGAGGTCTGGCAGCCCGAACTCGATCTTGCGGTCGAGGCGGCCGGGGCGCATGAGAGCGGGGTCGAGCGTGTCGGGCCGGTTGGTGGCCATGAGCACCTTGATGTTTCCGCGCGGGTCGAAGCCGTCCAGCTGGTTGATGAGCTCCAGCATCGTGCGCTGCACCTCGTTGTCGCCGCCGGCGCCGTCGTCGAAACGCGCCCCGCCGATGGCATCGATTTCGTCGAAGAAGATGAGGCAGGCCTTCTTGGTGCGCGCCATCTCGAAGAGCTCGCGCACCATGCGGGCGCCCTCGCCCACGTACTTCTGCACCAGCTCGGAGCCGATGACGCGGATGAAGCAGGCATCGGTGCGGTTGGCGACGGCGCGCGCGCACAGCGTCTTGCCCGTGCCCGGCGGCCCGAAGAGGAGCACGCCCTTGGGCGGCTCGATGCCCAGGTTGACGAAGCGCTCGGGGTGCAGCAGCGGCGTCTCCACCACCTCGCGCAGCTTTTCGATCTGCTCCTTGCAGCCACCCACGTCGCTGTACGTCACGTCGGGCTTCTCTTCCACCTGTGCCACGCGGCAATGACGAGAGAGTCGTGAGTGAATACAGGTGAAAGAGTTGTAGACAATGATATCACAGCTGGTGGAAAGGATGTAAATCCGTAGTCCCTTGAGGCCTCAAGAGCAGTTCTGTCTTAATGGAAGAGATTCGAAGAGGACCCCCATTTAATAATTGTTTTTTTACCCTTTCATCTGGCAACAAAACTGACACCTTTTTTACCCTTTTATCTGTTGCCAGATAAAAGGGTATTTTTTACTGGGAAAATGAGTTTCCAATAGACCCCCATTTAAGTTGTATTTGTATTAAACCCAGGTCTCATTCCTGTCTCAGTGGACTGTCACCTGATGTAAGAGGCCTCTCACAAATGACAGTGCATGATGTCCGATACACAACTCAGGGTTGTCTTGGAGATGTCACTTCATATCCCCGAGCCCCATGGTTCACAGTGACCCATGGTAGTCTCTACCACATTCTTCACCAAATCCCATCGTTTATAATGCACATTGCTCACAATATAAGACGGTATCCCGAGCCCCATAATTCACCATGATACACACCATACTACATGGTCCACAATTGTTCACCATGTCCCATGGTTCATCATGCATCTTTCACCATAATTCACAATGCCTCACGTTTCACCATAACCCCCACGTTCCACACCATATCGCACCTCCGATTAGCATGGTTGCATACGTACGGTGCGAAAGAAGTTCAAGATAGTACATACATAACAGGCCAGACGTGCAACAGCAGCAGAAACATCACCTGCATCATGGTAACAGTGGGGTCGATCTTTGGCGGCAGTGGGATGTGGATCTGGTACTTGTTCCTGTCCACACCGACTCGCATGCCCTCTTCGATGTCCGTGGGTGCCACCTGGTCGCCCAGGTCCACCACGAACTTGGCAAACTGCTTCACATTGATTATGTACTTGGCGTCTTCACCCTCGGCATTGATGATCTTGGTGCAGCGGGCCACCTGCAAGGAGCGTTGCAGCAAAATAATGTTTCGCGATGCCATAACATTTCACGACAGTTGGACCTTGTCATATCAGTTAAGCATAAGTTTGTAATTGTATTTTTTTTAAAACTCTTGGGTTAATTTGGCCGGTTTTCTATCGGGCGAGTCCTTTATAGCAACACAGCCTTAAAGTAACTTTCACTCATATTGGATAATCTTTCCAGGTTTTGTGACAGCATGATAGAGACGGAGATAATGAGTTAATTTAAGCTTTCAACCTCATTTGGAAAGCATACAAAATGGAAATACTCTATGGTCGTGGATCTATTTTATCTAAGTGCAGACACGATATTCGTCCGTTTGGGTGTTAGATGATTCAGTATTTTGGGACATCACTTATTTGGTTTTCGTGGAGGGTTAGGGATAAAGTATTGATTTGGTTAGGATTCATGGCAACAGGTTAAAATGTAGGGGATAGGCTTTTGGGTTGGGGTTAAGTTGAGTGTGAAGGCTTAGGATGTATGGCAAGCGTCGATATCGTTTCGTGGTTGTGGGGTTATAGACTGCAGTACAAGAGAATGTTTTTGTCACGAATCTGCACGGACAAAAGAATAGGATCGGCCTTAAATTACGCGGCACCTCCACCTAACCTGTAGGGGCAAGCTACTGTTTGCGTTGCACGGGGCCCCACACTGTGAACGACGGAGTGATCTTGCCACCAACATCTCGTGACGCAGCAGGGTTTATTTCGCAAGCCTCTGGTCGCAAGTTTTCTCCCTATAAACCAGGGGTGGGGAACCTTTTTTCTGCCAAGGGCCATTTGGATATTTATAACATCATTCGCGGGCCATACAAAATCACCAACTTAAAAATTATCCCGTTATATTTGGTCAAACTTTTAAGTAACTCGCCCCTAATGCGATGGCAGGAACTGATTCTCTTTGTCGAGGCGTGTGATGTTAGCCGGTATTGACGATGTTGCTACTCGCAACTGATTTTCCAGGTTTGCTCCTAGATTTATTGAATTTCGAGTCCCACCTGCGGTTGCCTTGGCAGGGCCACACCAACTGATTTCGCTGGCCTTGTACGGCCCGCGGGCCGGACGTTCCCCACCCCTGCAACTATAAACAAACGCGCCTTCATAATACCCGAATGGAAAGCCAATTGCCTGATGGCCTAACCCATGTTAATGTGCGGAGCCAACCCGACTTGTGAATGTAAATACGCAATGTATTATAGCCGCGCCGCCGAACCTGCAGGGGCTGCTCGCTCTGCAGGGTCTGCTTGTCAGCCGCCAGGTCCCACAGGGCAGGGGGAGCCAGCCCAGTGTCAGACTCCTTGATGCCCGTGAGCTCGTTGATTTTCTTGAGCATGGACTGCACGTCCTCCTCCGCCTGCTTGGTGAGGCGGCTGTAGGCGCTCTGCCCGTAGGTCTTGAGCAGGGCGATGTCGCCCTCGTCCAGGGAGCGGATCACTTTCTCACCATCGCCATCCTCGCCGCCCTCCTTGGCCGAGTCTTTGGCCTTCACCTTGCGCTGGTCGCTGCCCAGGTAGTCCGGCATGGCGGTGGCGGTGTCGGGAGAGCGGTGGTGGTGGTGGTCACGCAAATGGGAGATGTGCAGACAAGTCAGAGGAGGTCTGTGGTGGCACTATCTGTGGAGGAGCGGGGACTCTGGTGAGAGACTTAGAACTAGGAGAGACCAAGAGAGAGAGACTCAAGAAGGGCTCGGAACTAAGCGAGAGAGAGACGGAGGAAGCAGAGAGCCCGCTTGGGGAGACGCGAATTCGAGGATTCTGAGACTCAACTCAGGAGACACCCAGAGGGCCTTCCCCCCCTCCCCAATAATCGTCCGAGAGATTCTGAGAGAACACGCGGAGGAGACTCGGGGAGACTCCGACCGAGAAAGAAACTCGCAGAGGCGACAGAGGCAATGACGGAGCAGAACCACGGCGACACACGGAGGGGGCCCACAAGTCGCACGCCGATGTCGTCGCCGGATGCCCTCGCGGTGACGTCACCGTCGGCGGAACTACGTCATCGTGCTCGTGAGCCGGCTCGATGACGTCACGAAACAGTGTAAGCAGACATAGGCCGCGCAGCGCGGTGGAATGACGTCTACGCGAGCGGGCTCGATGACGTCTCGCAACACTCGCGCTGAATATTACCGCGCAACGTCGGGAGGGATGACGTCATCGGGCTCGCGAATCGGCTTGAAGACGCCACTAAATCCCGAAACCAGACATCGACGTTCGGCGGAATGACGTCACGACGCGGTGACGTCACGACGCGGTCCATGCGTTAATAAGTGGAGTTGATTGAGCGGTAAGCTTACCAACAGACACAACACTCGCTGTTGTTACCGTGCACGCTGATAGTACACGTGGACAGACGTACACCCTTTGGTCTATCCACTGCTGGATAAGGGCCTCCCCGCGCCGCGTGCGGGCCGACTTGAACGCCTGTGAACAAGAGCTTCATAGCTCATCGGATTCCTCCAGTAGACGTGGTCTGGGTCGTACGACACGAAGCTCGGTCGGTGCGGGTTCGTGAAAGTGCCTCGAAGTGCACCTAGTCTGGCACAAGCGCCGTGGTGACGTGACCGCCGCTTCGTGGTGAACGGCGGTTGTTGTGAAGGCGGTGGGAGCATAGAAGTACCGTACAGCATGTATAGACGCGTCATGCTCCATCATGTATACTGGGTGTGATGTACAAGTTTTGCCGCAAAGTGCACCTAGCCTGGTACGAACGCTACGTTGTGTGTATGTCTGTCGCACAGAGATGGACAAACGGAGTCGTCCCCGTGTACAGGGCGGATGGGCGACATCAGCCGCCAACAACAAATCTCGTCCACCTGCAGGTCCCTCTGTTACAGCCTCCCCTAGCACACACCACCCATCAGTCACCCATAGCCTCGTCCACCTATCCTAGTCACCCATAGCCTCGTCCACCTGTCGTAGTTACCCATAGCCTCGTCCACCGATCAGTCACCCATAGCCTCGTCCACCTATCGTAGTCACCCATAGCCTCCTCCACCCATCGTAGTCACCCCTTGCATAGACCACCGATGTTAGTCACCCCTAGGCTAGACTACATTCAGGTACAGTACCTCTATCATAGTCACCTTAGCCTAGTCCACCTACTGATACCTCTACGATGGCCACCCAGAGCCTATCAAACCGGCATGAACACAGGTGGAGGGAGGGAGCGGTGGTGCAGTGGTTAGCACATTGCACTAAATTCAATCTCTCGCCATCGTTGGCGAGAGATTTCTGTATCGGCCCCAGGTGCCCGGAGAGGTCTTCATCAAGGAGTGGATTGACAACGGGCTGATGAAACCTTTTGTAATCATCAACAGTTTCTGGTGGACACTGGCGTGAATTGTGACAGCATTGTTTTAGTTTAACACGTAGGCTTTCACGACCAATATTATTCATAATCAATTTCCCGATGATGCTGGATGCAATTACCAGCGAAACGTCGTACTCAAAAATTGTAAATGTTGTGGTTTCACGCTTCAACACACCGGTGGGCTAAAGCAGTGAACTATTTGTCTTTTGTCAATGTGACACTTTTTTGCTGATTGGCCGTGTCGGGTGGTGGAGGGTTACGACACATTTATAAATAGCATTGTTTTACTTCGTGTTCCTCCAGCTTCTCTACAAGTGACAAAGACGCCCCTTTCTACACCAAAGCAGAACAACGCTGAAACTCGAGATGGGAAGTTTGTGTATGTGGACCCGGAGAAAGTGAGTATCATGCTAAGACAATTGTACATTAAAAGCCACGTGTTTTAAGCTGTTTGGGAAATATAATTATCCTTGTGTAGGTACATAAGCCAGTGGTGGGTCACACACAATGCTGTGAAACTCCCTTCCCATGGGTGTTCACGTACCATATCTTGGCTTGCCAGGCAAAGGCTGTACAGAAAGCGTGGACGTATCTCCATCTTTTCCATTTGCATGGGATAGAGTGCTGCCCCCTCGCATGCGTACGGTTTCTCCAGGTGCTCCAGTTTACTCCCACAAGTGTAAATACTTGTGAATTTACTGCGTGTTTGCGGATTGCTCAACATTGTGTAATGTAGTTATGCTACACGAAACGATGTTTTTATCACTATTATAGGCTTTATTGGTGCCTGCCTGTCATCCAGCGGTTAGGGGGCAAGGATGGGTGGCTCACTCAGATTCATGAAACTTCCTAACTTGAGAGGTAGCGCGGACATGGCAGTACAGCAAATCCTATAAGCAATATAGGTGACACGAGACTCAACCGTGTTAAGTATAAATTTTGATTTAAAGCTTTCGTGACTGCAGGGATTCATATTCTTGGTTCTTTCGGTAAAGTAACGTAGAAGGGAAATAATAAAATAATATAAATATAAAACAATAAAAATTCTCACGATGTTTCGACTGCAACACAAGCAATTATCATCAAATTTTCTTGCTGTGGATTTCACACTTGATGATAATTGTTTGTGTTGCAGTCGAAACGTCGTGAGAATTTTTATTGTTTTATATTTATATTATTTTATTATTTCCCTTCTACGTGACTTTACCGAAAGAACCAAGAATACGTGTTAAGTATCTTGGTGCATGAAGGGAGAGGATAATTATTGAACAATAGATTGGGTACATCTGGACAAGAGATAGAGACTTGGGCGCTGCGAGTTATGGTGACATGCATCCCTCAACCTATTTGCGTAGCTCCAGAGTTTGAGCCATTGCAACCCAGGTATGATGCTTGTATCGTGCCTGTTAATATGCCTTTTAAAGTTTCTTTTTAATGTGTTAACAGCCTCTGAGAAGAGCACCTGATGTAAAAGTCATTAAGTGAGTAAAATCCGGACATTTTTTTTTTACAGATATACAAACAACTGTCTCAAGTAGACTACGGTATTAAAATCGAATGTGCATTTCATTGTGACAATGACATTTGTGATTTGTGCTTTCCTTCTAAAGCGCGGCAGGTGACTACGAGATCAGCACGGGCCCGACTGGTGTGTCCAGGTAGGAATTGACGTTGATGTTCATCGGCGCATTGTACGGCCCATTTATTTCTATGACATTTTGACAATTTGTCATTTCCATCTTCTTGACCTCTCTTATTTGCTTGGCATGTTTTTATGCGACATCTCAAATTGTGTAACACACATTGTACTGATCAGTATAAGACGTACAGCCAGTGTATAGGAATAGACATTGCTTCGTGTGTGTGTGTTTATACAAGTGTGTGCGTGTTTGACATAAATAACACACCCACACACGTAACTTACTGGCTTGGGGAGGCCATCAACCAGTAGTGGACTGACCAGGGCTGTGGGAATGTGCTGGGTGTCTTGTAGCCTGCGGTTCTTTCCTGGATTTGTTGAGCGCGCCGAGGCCGACTGGATGTTCGAGCAGCTCGCGGCGGAGATCCCATGGGGGCAGAGGACGTACACCAAGCACGGTGCCGCTCGCCGCCTGTGCATGATTTCACTTGGCGTGTACCTCTCAGCCATCCATTCATCACGCATGGTCAGCGAAGGGCCGATTGCGCCAAACGTGTGACCTCTTGCGACAGCATTCGCTTAAACTGCTCTTGCTGCCGTACACTGGCGTCTCGAGTGATTTGTCTGATTCACGGGGGGGGGGGCGGGGGGGCAACCACGGTGGGTGGCGCCATTCCTTTGAGGGTCGCAGTTCCACTTCGAACATCGACCGCCAGCCGAAGTGAGCGCAATTTGCTGCTGGAGTTTGCGCATCAGGAAGGGGCGACGTGTCCACAAAGTGATACAACCGTCTCACTCGAACCAAGCTCTCAATCGCTCAGAGACCGGTTGTAGATGCAATGATGACATTTCTCATTAAGTCTCATCCAGCAGTGTTTCATATTATCATTGTCATCGTGTAAATGCCTGAGGCTCAGAGCCAAGCTTCAGCACCTTTTGGATTCTGTGGGATTATTATGAATGCCAGATGCCCATTTAAACTATAAACTAAATATTTTTTATTTTACCAGGTAAGGCCCACTGAGCTATATAGCTATTTTTCAGAAGCGACCTGGCCACAAATGATACCTCAACGAAGTGGCTTATCACGTGACAATGCATAGCCCCCGAATACTCTTTTAAACGCATGTTTCTAAATGTGGAGATCAAAACTGGTGGACCCAAAGAAAAAGCCACATGGCCACGGACGATGTGAAAACTCAAAGTATACAGGCATCAGGGTTGGGATCGAACCCATGACCTCCTGTATACCAGGCGAGGTAGTTAACATCTAGCCACGGTAGCACCCGTATGGCCAGACTAAGGTTTGTTTAGGATCCTTAGAAAAAATGAATGCCCGAAGCTTAAAATACCAAACTTAGGCATCTTTAGGATTCTTATGGAGATACTTCAGAGAGTGGCATTCCTAGTTCCTAGTTAGTACTAACTAAGCATCACATAGTTGTCATTAACCTCGGCCTTTGAACTTGTCATGTGGAGCAGGGGTGACGAGTCTGGAGCCCCGGCTGACGTGCTGGTACGGTGACCATCCTTACACCTACTCGCGGCTCACCATGGAAGCCAACCCACATGTGAGTGTAAACGCACGCACACAATCACAGCTTCAAGCAAACACTGTGCCTTCATGTGCACGTAGAGAATCATTACACCGAGCCCCCTAAAGAAATCTCTATTGTAGGTTGAGTGCCTCCTGGGGATTGCTCTATTACCCGATGCAGGAGCTTGTTTTCAGGCACACGGCAACACAGGAAGATTTTCCGCTGCAAAATCAATACAAAGTTTTATGATGCCACTCGATTGTGTTTGCGAACGACTCTCCATGCATTTTGTCAGCGTTTAAGGGGCCGTCCATAAATGACGTCACGCACCTAGGTGGCGGGGGGGGGGGTCAGACATTTGTGACGATGTGTGACGAGGGGGGGGGGGGGTGTTTGAGAAATGTGACGTCACATCAAAATGCGCAACTTTCAATAAATATAGACAACACGTATTTAATTAAATTTACTTTTTAATAAATGTTTTCTCCTACTACATCAGAGTGCAGCGCCACATTAAATACGCACTACAATGACAATAGTTTATAGCGATTTGAAGCATGTTTTATTTTTGGGGGGGGGGGGCGCAGAGCTTTGTGACGTCATATTTGAGGGGGGGTCTGACTTTTTGTGACGCCATGTGACGAAGGGGGGGGGGGGGTAAAAATCGTCCAAAATCGCGTGACGCCATTTATGGACGGCCCCTAAGGGATGCCTGCACAAGGTGGTACATGCACGGTAGTGCAACCTTAGTGCACGCAAGAAGTATTTTAAAATAAAAATGAAAATAATGATGATGCTTTAAATTACCCAGAAAGGCTTCACTAAGTCTCAAAACTCAGCCAGTTTCTTTTATACTTGCTGACGAGGGCCAGAAAGCGAGCACCCTCAAGACCCCCTCCTCGTGTTGCTCTTGCCCTCGTGTGTGCCTGAGGCTCACAGAGCCACACTAAAGCACGCATAGGGTTCTTAAAGTCCAGTGGGAATGCCCAAGCACAAAAGCACCAGATTAAGGCACCTTTAGGAATTTTTTTTAGGGTTCACTTTTAATATGCAAGACTCTAAAAGCCAGAGTAAGGCATATTTAGTATTATTAAGATTCACTGTTCATGCCAGAGGCCCTGCGAGCGAAACTACGGCACATTTACGATTCTTTCTCACCCAAAATGAGGTCACTTGAAGACCCTTTCCCTCCCGTTGCTCCCGTCCCACGTCTGTGTCCCGGTGTTGCCGGCGGCGTCCCCTAGTGGCATCCGCTGGTGACGATGCTGCGCGACCGCATCGCCGAGGTCACGGGGCTGCAGTGCAACTCGGTGCTCGCCAACTGGTACCGCAACGAGCACGACAGCGTGGACTGGCACTGCGACGACGAGCCCGACCTGGGCCCCCGGCCGTCCATCGCCTCCCTCAGCCTGGGCGAGATGCGCTCCTTCGAGCTGCGCAAGAAGCCCCCGCCGGTGAGTGAATCCTGCGCTGGCACGAGACGGTTCGTTCGTTGAATCCTTTGCTCGTTCGTTCGTTTGTTCGGCTCGATTAGTTTTTTGGGTTCCTGTTGCTTGGCGCGATGTCCGACGTTTCACTGCACTCGCTTCTTCTAGGCCACAGAGACTGCATTGGTATATTCTTGGTTCTTTCGGTAAAGTCACGTAGAAGGGAAATAATAAAATAATAAAAAATTAAACAATAAAACTGCATTGCTATACTTGGGGGCCCACACAGAACTGGAAATTCAGTTCCTGAAATAAGTTACCAGCAAGAGTAGGGGAAGGTCGGACATTGTGCCGAACAATACGCAATGCAGCTCATAAACCCATCAGAGGGCGACGTGTTAATTGCTCATCATTTCACGTGTTTATGCCTTGATACATCCCTTTGCTATAATGCAACTTTAACAGGAAAACCATCAACAGTGCACGTCGCTGAGTCTCGAGGCTCCGTTTGAGGAGTGTCCCGTAATACAAAAGTTCAGCGTCAAAGGAGACTTTTAGAGCAGTGACGTGAGCAAAGAGCGATGTTCTGGTATTGTTCACGTTCGCACGCGATTCTGTGCCAGGAGGATGAAGGGGACTTCACGTACGTGGAGCGTCTACGCGTTCCTCTAGGCCACGGCGATCTCATTCTCATGTTCGGGGCCTCCCAGGACGACTGGCAGGTAAGCACTACAGCCTGCCACACACAAGAAAAAGACCCCCACCCCACACCCCCCTTAAAGCCTTTCACAGACTGTTGGGGCAAGTGCCGTTAGCGAGCACCAATGAAGAAGGCCGGCACGGCACACGACAGGGTGGGCGGCCAACACCACGCCCGGCCACCTACACAAAGACACATGATTACTTACTCATAGGTACACTCAGACTTACGCAAATGCGCTTACGTGCATACACGCACATGCACAAAAACAAACACACGCGTGCGGACACCAATGTATACACACTTATACACGGAGACATATGCCCTTGAAGATATCTGTACTGCCACTTATCAAGTTTTCAAATACCGATTGTATCGATCAATTAAATTCGTTTTTTATATTATGTTGAGTTTGGGCAGGAGACATCGCTAGAAGGGGGGATGATTGCCGATGGACGAGACTGGTGATAGAATAGCAGCCCAAGGAGGGGACACACCCGGGAGGACGACCACGGCTGACGTGGAGCGGTGAGATGAGCCCCTCTGCAGGAGCGATATGGATTAGGGCGTCACAAGACCGTGACGGATGGCAACAATGCAGGGATTCCTTCATCCAGCAGTGGCTAGATCAGGCCTGTTGCTGTTAATGATTATAAAAGCTTAGGGCTGAAAACAACCCAGTATACTTATGACGATCCCCACCTGACCCCCCCCCCCCTCCGTGTCCCCCTTACAGCACCGAGTACCCAAGGAATACCACAGCCGGGCTGGCAGAATAAACCTCACCTTCCGCACCATCTACCCCAACAAGACCGCACACACCTGAGCAAGGAATGGATGTCAGTGTCAGCCCATTGGCATCCGAGACGTTCACTTAACAAGGAGGTGGCTGGCTGGCTGAGAAGGCAAATGACGGTGTTCTGGCCAGGAATCAGACTCTGGTTGTCAAAGTCATAGCGCACTGTGCGTAAACCCAATGCACCACCGCTTCACTCATGTTTCCATTGTAAGGCTGTGTTCATGATGAATGTGTTGATATACAGTGCATAAAAAATAGACATTTTCCAGAGAGGTAGGCAACTATTGGTTCCACATGCAGCCAGGAGCATTCCTCAGCGTTTTTTTGAGATCACAGCCAGAATCACCTTCTCCGAATTATCCACGCCGCTGCCTTGTCAACGTGCTGTTGCTTAAGCAATAAAGCCACACATCTGTGGAACGTTGTTGCTGCAGGAGGTGTCCAGATGGCTCGGGAATCAGAGCGCTGAGTTGACACGAATGGGGTTCTGGGTTCTGATCCAGATACCGTCCACCTGTGAAGTTGCTATAAAACTACATTTACCTGGAAGGTAAATTGTGTGCGTGCTGCGTTGATGTGCCCGAGTTAGCAGGTTTACAATTAACTTTTTTTTATGATAACTGCCATTTATTTTGATAAAAGTTGCTTGCAAAAATCGAGAACATGGATTAACAGGTGGAAGTCGTTCCGAATGTTTGTGTAGCCAACCTGTCAAACAGGATAAATGCGTCCATAAAAGAGGTTTTTGGGTTAGATCGCTTAAATATAAACGTGTCGTTAAACCCGCCACCACCCGACACAGCCAATTAGTAAGGGTTGTCACGTAAACAAATTCGTTACTAGTACAGCACACTGGTGACTAACCTCCTTTGGGAGGATAATATGTATATGCCCTTCATAACATATGGATTGAATATATTTTGGACACAAAGAAGAATGTTCAATTTGAAATAAAGCTGCACCTTATGAACTCTATTAAACTACAGAGAGTTCTAATCGGGATGCAAACACGAAAACTGCATCACCTGGCAGCAGCGGTGGCTGTTAAAGAGAATTCCATATTGGAAAATGCTTTGTTTGCTCAAGTTAGCAAATCAAGGTTTGATCCAAATAAACCGAAGCCTCATTCGATGAAACAAACTTTGATGATTCTGCGTCCGGCAGCAGCGAACACTGCACCTCCGTTTAGCGCTGTTGGCTACGTGCGGTGCGAAAGAAGCTCAACATACACTCATTAAGCATACATTCACCGCACCTCCGATTAGCGTGGTTGGCTATGTACTGCAAGAAAGAAGTTCAACATACATACGTACAGGCGCAGTCAACCAAAAACACTCAACGCATTCGTCAATAACACCGTGGCTTTAAAAGGGAAAATATAAACGGTGACGTTTCGGGCAATGGCCCTTCATAGTGAAAGTCCAGAGAGGCACGGCTTCGCTGGGCTGTGAGATTCTGCACATTGATTCGTACCTCGCTTCTGCGAATACTTGGATACCGGATTCCGCTGGCCCGAAACAGCCTTGAAGCCGCACTAGATCGTCGTACATGTGTGTTATGAAGAATGGCCATTAGCCGAAACGTCACCTTTTCTTTTGAGGCAGTGTTATTGATGAATGTGTAAAGTGTGTTATTTTTTGTTCATCTTTTATTGGACACCCGCTGTAGGGAGGTGTTTCGCATAGCTCTCCAAAGTGTTTTTGGAAGCATGTGGACATACCACATGCCACGGTGTTTTGGCTTCCAAACCACATTTCACATTCTTGACAGCTGGTGTTGCAAGGTACTGGAGGTTCAGAATCCCAAGTCTCATTTGTGACCAGGCAGCAGACCCTTGTTTGCCTCCTGTCGCTCAGATGGTGAGACTCCTTTCGTTCGTGAACAGTCAACCACTGCCACCATATTCAAGCACTGTCACCACAGTCAACCACCACAGTCAACCACTGCCACCACAGTTAACCACCACAGTCAACCACTGCCACCATATTCAAGCACTGCCACCACAGTTAACCACCACAGTCAACCACTGCCACCACAGTTAACCACCACAGTCAACCACTGCCACCATATTCAAGCACTGCCACCACAGTTAACCACCACAGTCAACCACTGCCACCATATTCAACCACCACAGTCAACCACTGCCACCATATTCAAGCACTGCCACCACAGTTAACCACCACAGTCAACCACTGCCACCATATTCAAGCACTGCCACCACAGTTAACCACCACAGTCAACCACTGCCACCATATTCAACCACCACAGCCAGCCACCACAGTTAACCGCCACAGTCAACCACTGCACATCACAGTAAACCACCACAGTCAACCTCCACCATCAATGATCCAATCCGGTGGGATGATGCACTCACTTGCACAGCCGGACGGTGCGAACAAAAAAGCCCATCACACCTGGTGGGTGAATGCACCAGTTTTAGTTTAGCAATTAAATCGCGATAACACTCGGCACGGTGGCACGGGGCGGGTTCGCTGGACTCTCTGTTGCAGGGCCCCCTGGCAGTTCAAGCCAGTCGGGGTCGCACACGCACAGTGACTCGTTCACGCGCGGTCCACGACTCCAAGGACGCCACTGGATGACAGCAGGTGTCTGGGTGACATCAGGCGTCTGCCATCCAAATCTGCAGGAAACTTTATACTCTTTGGTTCTTTCGGTAAAGTCACGTAGGTAGAAAAAAAAACTGCAGGAAAGTCTTCTTGTTTTAGGCGGCGAACTCCCCTCATGTGTTTCCACTGCAAAGTATTTCAAGGTGGTTACGCGCATTTAAAATTCGACAGCTAAAGGCTGCTTGGTCGTAATTCACAGGGACACGTTTATGCGCTTCAAGACTCGACGATCGTTTGTTCGCACTGGATAATGAATGGAAGTTTCCACGCAAAAAAAATGCCTTGAGCTCGAGCATACGTCATGCTTTGCACAAAGAGCCACCCGGTGCTGGAGTGGATTTCGCAAATACAAGATTTGGAAACGTAATGCTCGTCGTGGGGGCCGAATTGTTGATAAAAGGACAGATGCTTTATTGTTTTTGTTACCCCCGCGCTGTTTTATGCGTTACACTCAAGTCGGAGGCGCATGGCTTTATTCAAACAGAGGGACCTTTTGGGACGAGTGAATGCCATGGCACAGCAATGGGTCGAGAGCCCTCGTGGACACGCAGACACGAGCCCGTGGCCGTTGCCGTGCCAGGAAAGTGACATTTTACAGCAAGCAAAGGATTCCTGCCTGCACTGCATGCGATGATGGGCCACCGCCACACCTGTGTTGGCCGGTTGTTTTGGTGCGTCTAAAAGCAACTTCGGCAGTAGCTGGGACCAATTGCCATTGCCCAAGAGGCGTACGCAACTCGTCGGCCTTCAACAATGAGCAAGATCGCTGTTGTAAAGTCCCGACGTTCACCAGACAGTGGCACAGAATATTATTCTTTGACGGCCACCCACACACACACATTGCTTAACGTGCGTAACTGCGGTCCGGGTACTGCCTGGTGGGAGTGTGATGTATCCTCGCTTTGTTGTGATCACGTTTTTTAGTTTTTGTAGTGAAACCGCGCAGATCACACACACAAAACTCTTCTCGTCACGGAGCATAAACCATCGCGTGAACCCCGATCATCCTCGGAGCATCGAGCAAAGACGGTCACTGCACCGAATCCTTTCGGATGCGCTTCTGCGGCCGTCGTGAACGCTCTTGCGATATTACGAAGCCACTGGAGCTATGCGCTTTCAAATGTATATTGAAATTTTTTTTCTTTAAAACTGCTTTTTGTATGTAGTTTGTTGTCCTTCCCCCGCACCTCCGACTAGCACGGTCGGCTACGTACGGTGCGAAAGAAGTTCAACGAACATACGTTACTCATGACCCATGGCCACTTCTAGCTGTAAGCCTCCCCAAGTCGTCGCTGGCTGTCTCAGTCTGCCGATGCAACAATCCATCTCGCTCTACTGCACATGATATGCTAGCTCCAATGTTAGCATCTTGTGATAATGGCTTGCCATGTTACCGAAATTGTCACTTGTCGCTAAGCGGTGCTCACGTATCCCTGTTTTAAGTGTGAAATGTCCACGCGGCTCCGACAGATGGGGCTGATGTAGCAATAATGGCACGTCTCTCGCTGCTTGTCACCACACTGAAGTTCACCAGCGTCGACTCGAGACACACCAGCCCAGATCGCCAAAGAACATTCCACTTTGTGGCACCTCGTAAGGTTCCACGGTGCGTCTTCTGGTCGCGCCGCGTGTCGTTCGGCGCGGTGTCCGACGTTTCGTGCCACGTTTTTTTCCTTTTTCTTCCTCAAGGTGCTCGGTTTCAGTTTTCAGTTTCATTCATTAGGTACAGCCCTGTGAGCCATTCGGCTCTTGAATCGGGTGCAACCGCAACAAACAAAAACATGAACAAGAAAACATCTTAAAGTGACTACGCGCTTATTCTGGATCGTCGGCGATCGTGCTGGAAAACCACGCAAGAAAGTTGAGCGACAACTGGCAGAAACAAACGCACTGTAGTAACAAAAAAATACAGCGGAACGTCACCACCATTGACGACGGGCTTCGGGTCAGGAGGGAATTAAGCAAACCAACAATGTTAAGTCCGGTAATGACGCTTGCGAGACGGGGGATGATTATGAACGGTCGGTCACGTGGGGCTGCCCGGGGGGCGAGTGGGCCCCTCGCAGCGGCAGGTCCCCGAGGAGGATGAACGACCCCGGCTGGAGAGGGGAAACTGCCGATGCACTTGCACGCGTGCCTGGCAATGCTACGCCATCAACGCCGGCTCAACGTCACCACTGCAATCTGGGCGCAAACCCAGGCTGGCCTCTGCTGCCTTGGGTATGCCACGTTGAATAGTTTCACGGATGCGTTGATGTGTGTGTGTGGAATAGCCCGAATGGGTCTTTCATAATCAACGTTTTTTGGTTAGATCGCGTTATTTATAAATGTGTCGTAACCCTCCACCACCCGACATGGCCAATCAGCAAAAAAAAAGTGTCACGTTGACATTTATAAATAACGCGATCTAACCCAAGAACGTTGATTATGAATAATATTGGTCGCGCCTACACTGCTGGATGTGAAGCCTTACACCAAGACGACAATGGGGTTGGTGAAGATGGTTGCAGGACTGAGGTTCAGATGTCACATTACTTTCGCTACGGCTGGGAATATAACTTGGGTCACCAATTTCAAAGCGGATTGTGCTAACCATTATACCACTGCTCCCCCCCTCCCCGCGCCCGTCTGTAATAGGATTTAGTTTCTTATAAGGAACACGGGTTCACACTGAGCCACACTGCTCATGAACTCATTGCCTTGTGTTTACAGCCCTGTGTGGATCCACTGCTGGGTGAAGGCCTCCCCGTTCCAGCTCAGTCACGGGGGTTGTTTGACCATACTTCACCATGCTGGTCAACGTGGGTTGGTGTGATGGAGTTGCCAAATGCTCGTTGGGGCATCACTCGCCACGGACGTTATCCATGGCCAGTAAGCGAACTTATCGCCAGAAAGGATGACACCTATTCTTATTTTTGATACTGGCAAAAAGGTCCCATGATATGGCTGCTCACCCCGAGCTTAAATGATGTGTGCGTTGTATTTCTACTGTTCGATCTCTGGTCTGACACTGGTGAGACTTGACCATGAAGAAGGCTGTCTGGTGTAGAACAATCCGTTTCAAAGACAACATGATCAGAGCATGTTTTGTTTGCATGTTCACCGTGTGGTGAATGCAGTACCTTGATTCCTTGCAAAAGGTTTCTATTGGGTGTCTGAACATCTTAACACAACTCCTGTTTTGTTGCCCTAGAGGGTAAAACCTGTTCTTATTTTTCATAAGCGAACTTTGGTCGCCGGTTTCAGAGGCGAGTGTCTAAAAGACGCCGCGTCACCTCTGCCGTTCAAACGCCTCGCATTCTCAATGCTCAACATTGCCGAAGTAAAGGAGATTATTAACAAAGCTGCCTTTCTTCACACTCAACACGCACGCGGATTATTATATTTTCAGTGGAACAACCGCCGTGAAACCGACTCCTGCACGGGGCGAAACACTCGAGTGGTGGTGGTGGATTGTGGTGGTGGGGGGTGGGTTGGGGTGGTGGTGGTGTGAGGGGGTGGTGGTGTTAGGAGGTGGTGGTGATGGTGTTAGGGCATTGTGGTGGTGGTGGTGGTGTTAGGGGGTGGTGGTGGTGGTGTTAGGGGGTGGTGGTGGGGGGGGTGTCGACCTGGGTAGTGTAGCGGTCAGCGCGCTGCGCTACGAACCCGGCAAAGCATTGAAAAAACAAACAAAAAAACTAAATGATGAACGAAGCAAAGTGCCGACTACACCGAGCATCTTCTTGTTTTCTTTGATCATAAAAAGAGAGAGAGAGGGAGGGAGGGGAGCGAGGCTCAAAGTCTGGTCGCGATTCGTAGCCCTGCAGCAGCAGGGACGTTGTCGTGCAGACGCGTCCCTGCCGCGCTAATCGCACACCCGTCAAGCCCCTATCAGAGCCCCCGCCTGATTACAGACCAATGTAGACCTGATTGGTCACCCCGTGCCCCCTTATAAATCTCAACGTTCATCCTGTAAAGGCCCCATCGCAAGGGAGAAACGCAAACAAATAGACAGACACATCTTTATTTTATTTTTGTCGCCTGGATTGAAACGGCTGCACGCCGTATGGACCTGAAAACTCAATTCCTCTGTACAAGAATAGGGGGTAATCCGAATGGGTTGACAGCTATGCTACTATACACTACTATACACTACGCTATACACTACACTCACCACTACACTATACATTACACATTTTACACTACTATACGCTACACTATACACTACACTCACCACTACACTATACACTACACTATACACTACACTCACCACTACACTACACTATACACTACTATACACTACACTATACACTACTATACACTACACTATACACTACATACCTGTCAAACCCTATCAGTGCCGATGCGGCAGGTTTGACCGCGCAATTCAATTTAGAAGGGCTGTTGCGTCCGCACGCCTATTGAACTTCTTTCGCGCCGTACGTAGCCGACGAGCGCTAATCGAAGGTGGCCCAGCGCATACTGTTTGACGCTGTTTAGTGAGGATTTAACAGTGTGCGTGATCTCAAGCTGGCAACACGCACAGTTGGGAGGTATCCACGCGGTAGGGTCGACGCCAACAATTGTCCAAGCTCTGCGCTCCACTCTCTATATGTACATGACGGCGTTGTCGGACAATTAATGAGCGTTCACATGTGGGAGGAAACCGGGGCACATGAAGAAAACCCACGCGTGCGAGGGAGAAACGCTCTATCCCATGCAGACGTCACAAGTGGAGTGCCGTACCGCCTTCTCGTGGCGAGCCAGGGTACATGGCACACGGTCCACGACAGTTGTGCGATCCACCTACCCTCGCCTGAGCGGTGCTGGATCGCAGGCGTGCATAGCCACTACCGCCCGGCTAACACCTCACTTCACCTCGGGACTCTTGTTCAGGAGGGTCCTGCGTTGAGATGCTTGGCCGATTCTATAAATGAGGCTTCACGTGAGAGGAAATCGAAGGAAGCCGGAGAGAACCTGTACAAAATGGGTTTAGTTTGTAGTCCTTCCGCCGTACCTCCCAATTAGCACGTTTGGCTACGTACGGTCCGGAAGAGGTTCAACATACACACACAGTTTACACACATTACCCATGGCCGTGCCACTGCTGGCTGAAGGCGTCCCCAAGTCATGGCTGTCTAATAGTGTGCTAATTGCAACAATCCATCGAGCTATACTGGACATCATATGATAGCTCCAATCCATATTATATTAGTAAGGTTTGTCACGTAAACAGAACGTGCCGATTCGTTACCAGTACAGCACTAACCGGTGTGTTGGAGAGCAAATCCACAACATTTACAACTCGAGTACGACGTTTCGCCAGTAATTACAACTAGCATCATCAGGCCACAGCCATATTCGTGGAGACATCCTCTTGTTTCGTTCCTGAAATAGAGGAGCAGATGCGATGACGTCCATTGTTAGCAGCTTGTTATTATAATGGCTCCAATGTTAATCCAGACACATTGGTTAGCATCCCTCCAATGTCTATATGTTTCTGCTATTATGCACTTCTCAGCTTCCATATGGTACAGTCAACGTCCAGGGGACATACAAATAAGAGGGGCTGATATCTCACGCTGCCATTCCCTGACAATTTGCTGTCGTCACTTTACAGCCTCTCGACTACAACACCTGGCAAGCCCTGGCGGTCACGTGCCCCGCAGTAGGATTGCGTCTCAACCCTGCACAGCTTCTGAGAGCTTTCATGGTCGGGTGCTTTTAGACCTAACTGTGCTGGTGAGAGAAACTAACAAGAAAAACACAAGTTGAATCTTGCCCAGCATTTGCCTGCTTCAACAAACCCTGCTGTTTAGTAGCAGCCTTGGTCAAGCGGACACCTTGCGTGATGTACAACAATGGTACAGCATCTCTCTTGCACACGATCTCGAGTGCTTATTAGTTTGCTGACCTGTCTGTAAGCACCTTTGGGCAATGTTGTGTCAAAGTCACCTGTGTACGTTCAATCATAGGGGACATAAAACAGATTCTCATGAAAACTGAAGAAAAAATCCCTTAACCAATCACTCCGGAATTTGCAACACAGCTTGCCAACAACGATATCTGTTTCGTTTTTTTTGGCAACAGTGGCAATTAAATTCTTTCAAAGAAAGATTATTCTTAAATTTATTTCGAAGATAACGTTGCACTGCCTACCAGCGCTGTTAGCGTGCGTGCCTTTAGACCGTGACCACGTGGGTGTGAGCGGTTTGGGTTGCCACCTATGGTACTAACGACAATAAAAAAAACCCGGGACATATCATGGGAAGAAGAATACTGTATGTCACAATGACCAGAAAAATATAGAACTACACGTAAATGTATTGTCTTGAGTGGTGTTGTTTTATCGCAACTGTCACGAATCTTGAATGTTAATGTCGTGGGAAGAAAAGGCAGATTTTGCAGTACAGCAGCTACCTCCAACAGAGGAGGATACGAGCCATACCAGGACAGCTGGCAACCCGAGCAAATGGCACACCAACGTGTGGCGTCTGCATGTATGTGCGTGACCACTGACGATTATCTGAACCGGTGCTGGGCCTCCCGTAAGTTGACACAGCCTTAAATGAGTACCTAGTTTGGAGTGGACACATCGCCCCAAGGGAGACAAAGGCAGCCTGGCGTGATGCCGGCCACACACCCCCACGTGTGCCGTGCTGATCTTCATAGGTGCTTGCTAACAGCACTTGCCCAAATCGTCGGATAAGGCGATACGGGGGATCTTTGTCTTTGCTGTTTCTAAACGCGCGTTCCTCAAGCTGGCAAACCAGTACAACGAGGCCCCCTTATTGGATCGGATCGTCAGCTTGTCGGTCACTGACAATGTTGTTGAGCCACTTTTTTAGCCGGAGAGAGTTACAGCTTTTCCTCTGCACGCAGAAGCGCTCCTGTCTCCAGGGCTCTGCATCTTGGGCAGTAACAGTTTACGTGTTTTCATGTTGACCAATATTCTTTGGCAAGCTACACACGCGCAGTCCATCTGCTCAATAAAACTACAAGGCGTGCCCCTTTTCGGTTGAGTGGGATAGCATCCAGAACCAATGGTGGAAATTCCACATTCCCACGGCATGCCGCACTTTCTTTGCATAGAAACACCACTGTCTAGTGGCTCCAGTAGCCGGAGTGGTACTTGTTTTTATCAATTCCAGAGAGGCGATGGGCTGCGTTGATCCTTGACCCGGATTTGAACTTGCGACCTTTCAGTTGTTACGAGTTCAGTATCAGAACTCGTTCAGAAAACAAAGAGATTCGGCAATAAAAGCCAGAGGGGTGAACATTAAGTCAGCAGTCTTATTGTCAGCCTGTGCAATGTACTTTTAAAAAAAAATGTATGCCCTGTAACAAAACGAGATCAATTGGCAACTTTCATGTTTATCCTGGGTGACCACATTTCACCACCTCGGTCTGTGTGGGCCAGTTCCAGGGAGTCCCAGTATCAGTTCAGATCTCTCAGCGATGACTTTGGAGCCCCGATTCAGAATCACAATATTTATTTATACCGGAGGAATCCGATGAGCTATAAAGCTCGTTTTTCAAAGATGTCCGGTAGGGGCGGGTAAGAACGTTGCAACAATTAACTACGTTTCGGAAAAGTAAACAAATCACTTCAACTTATATACAAGTAAAACTAAACTACTTTTATTTTACCAGGTTAATCCCACTGAGCTATTCGGAAGCGACCTGGCCACAAATGATCGCCTTAATAGGTGATCGCTAACAGCACTTGCCCCAACAGCCTGTGCAGGCTACCTGGGGGGTCTTTGCCTTTGCTACGCCGCCTGGGGGAGGGGGTGGGGTGAATAGTGCAGAAGAAGTGTGCAATGCGCTAATCCACTGTGCCACCATTCACCCTCGCACATAAAAAAAACAGCAGGCAGCATTTAATATTTGAAAGTGACAATTAAGACATGAATTCGCACGCACGTCTGACACCAGGAACGTGTTGCCGACCTGCGAGAATGTTTCTGCTCGCCGTGAATTCATCTTCGCCGCAGTTATTCTTGAGTAAATATGCATTCAAACATTTTTTTTTATGAGAGTTCCCATTAAAATGATCACTGCGACAGTCGCCGAGTCGGCAACGGTCATGAAGACATGACGGCCGGTCTCTTAACCGTTCACAGTGACACCCCCCTCGCCTCCCCCCCACCTCCCTCCCCGAGTTGTAAAGACGTTGAGTGAATGCGTGGAGAAACAAGAGGCGAGATCAAGCGTGAATAATCACAGCGGCGTTCCTGCAAGTTCCCCGTCAAGTGCCCAACTCGGCGCAGATTCATCTTCTTGGTTCTTTCGGTAAAGTCACGTAGAAGGGAAGTAATACAATTATAAAAAATAAAACATAATAAAACAATTCTCACGACGTTTCGGCCACAACGCAAGCAGCCGTCCTCAGGTGAAAACCAGGTCTGTCGAGGCGACAGCGTCTGAAATCATTCATTTTGAAAAAATTCATTCAGACGCTGTCGCCTCGACAGACCTGGTCTTCACCTGAGGACGGCTGCTTGCGTTGTGGCCGAAACGTCGTGAGAATTATTTTATTATGTTTTATTTTTATAATTGTATTACTTCCCTTCTACGTGACTTTACCGAAAGAACCAAGAAGATGAATCCCTGCAGTCACGAAAGCTTCAAATCGAAATTGAATTCGGCGCAGATTGTTCCCGATCGGAGGGCGGCGCTGTGAAACGAGACGACGCGTCTCGCTCAGCACGGCCGCCGCTGCACTCCGCAGGCTTTTTTGCCGAAGCGTAATGTCGCATTTTTAGTAATTTTCTGTGTGTCCTCCTGAACTGTTCGTGGGCTCGTCTCTGGTCGATGAATGCGAGCGGGGGGGATGGGGGGGGTCGAGTATCCGCGTGGCTATGGGCAACGGGTCCTGAAAAGGGACACAAAAAAACGCACGCATCAGCTCCACACTTTTTTTGCTGTGGCATGAAAGGGTCCTTTGTGTGGTCTCCCTCGTTGCCTGCCTGCCTCAACTCTGCAGAGAGAGGCGGGCCACGGTGGCTGTGAGATGTTAACTACCTCGCCCGGTACACAGGAGGTCGAGGGTTCCATCACGACCCTGACGCCTGCTGCTGTATATTTGGAGTTTGCGTGTCGCTCTCTCTCATCATCATCATCACGGTGGTTAGGAGATGTTAACTACCTCGCCTGGTGTGCAGGAGGTCGTGGGTCCGATCACGACCCTGACGCCTGCTGCTGTATATTTGGACTTTGCGTGCCGCTCTCCTCGTGGTCGCGTGCATTTTTCTCCAGGTCCTCCCGATTTTCCCCTCCACATTTAGAACCAATATCACCACGCGTTCAGAGTTATTTGGCTGCAACAACAAAAAGTCCACGTGATAAGCCACTTCGTTGAGCAATCATTTGTGATAGCCAGTGCTCAGTGGGACCTTACCTGGCAAAATAAAAAAAAAAGAAATATAATTAAATGAGTTGTTGCGTTAGCTACAAGTAGCAGGGGAAAAAGCTCCCAGCCAGCGCTGGGCCCAACATCACCGCACGCGGCTTCGCTCTGCTCCTTCTCATCCTCCCTCCCCCTCACAGCCAGCAAATGTCACGGGAGGCGACGTCTTCGCTTCTCACAGGCAGCCGTGGGTCACTTTGTGCGGCGCATAAAGAACACCCGCAGGGCGTCGTCAACTCGCGTTGCAAACCGCCTCTGACCCACCACCATCACCACGTGCGTTGCGCGGTGTTGAAGCACCGCCAGCCAATGCATTGCCACGGCGTTGCATCCAAGCGAATGTAAACGCCACTCACACAAATCAGGAATTCATCAATATACTTATTGATGGATGTGAGATGTGTAATGGAGGGGGGGGGGGGGGTTGGGGGGGGGGGCTGCAGCGAATGAGGTGACAGGGGTGTTTGATTTGTAAAAAATAAAAATTTAAATCTGATGTTGCTGCGGCGCTTCTGCGGCCGTCTGGAACGCTCTTTCTTCCGATATTAGGAAGTCACTTGGAGCTATGTACACTTTTACATCTAAATTGCAAACTAATTTCTTTAGAACTGGTTTTTGTGTTTAGTTTGTTGACTTTTCCCCGCGCCTCCGATTATCACGGTTGGCTACGTACGGTGCAAAGGAAGTTCAACACGCGGTATTTAGACCACACCGCAGGCCACAACACTAATCCTTGTGCCACTCCCCTCTCGCACCGCTCGACTTTGGAATTCCATCTCATCGTCTCTTGTGCCAAGTCCTTGCACAATAACCGCACTCAGTTTAAGAAACGAAGTCACTGCTGTTCTTTTACACGTTCAACCGTGCTGTCTGTTGCTGGCCGTCTTGGCCCTGTCCTTAGCAGCCGCGATTTATTTTTAGGTAAAATGTTTATCCTTCTGTTTAACACGACCAATATAATCCATGAAAGAGGGTTTTTTGGGAGTTAGATCGTGTAAATATTAATGTTGTGGGCTTACCCTCCAACACACAACCGTGTGCTGAACTAGTAATGAATTGGCACATTTTGTTTACGTTACAAACCCTTATTAATTGGCTGTGTCGGGTGGTGGCGGGTTTAACGACACATTTATTTTTACGCGATTTAACCTTAACAAAACAACCTCTATTATGGTTTAGGGGCTGTCCATAAATGACGTCACGCGATTTTGGACGGTTTTTTACCCCCCCTCCCCCTTCGTCACACGGCGTCAAAAAAAGTCAGACCCCCCTCAAATATGACGTCACAAAGCTCTGCCCGTCCCCAAATGAAACATGCTTCAAATCGCTTTAAACTATTGTCATTGTAGTGCGTATTTAATGTGGCGCTGCACTATGATGTTGTAGGAGAAAACAATTATTAAAAAGTCCATTGAATTAAGTAGAACGTGTTGTCTATATTTATTTAAAGTTGCGCATTTTGATGTAACGTCACATTTCTCAACCCCCCCCCCCCCCTCGTCACACATCGTCACAAATGTCTGACCCCCCCGCCCCCCAGGTGTGTGACGTCATTTATGGACGGCCCCTTATCTTTCTTCCAGTATATTTCTGTCATGGAAACTAAACTGCACAGATGACCCTATCGTTGTGAATGCCACATCGTACGTCGCTTGCTCGTCCAGGTGCCGCGTGCCGCCTTTGTGTTAGAGATGCGGCTACGTTCGAGACAGACGGAAACGGAAAGTTTGTTGAGCAACAGCGGCAATCAAGGGGGGGTTGCGGTTTAACGGTGCGTGGATCTCCCGGGGCTCAACTCGTTACCTTCAGTTGCCATAACCCAGTGCGGTGGGCTTGGGAGGGTGTTACACGTCTACATATCCCCTCGGGATAACGTTTTGAATTGGCAATGCTTGGCATGCTTGAGCCTGGTTAGTGCGTGAATGGAGACTGTGTGGGAGTGGCGAGGGTTGTTAGGGTTCTGATCGCGTGTTTGACTTCTTTCGCACCGTACGTAGCCAACCGTGCTGATTAGAGGTGAGGGAGGCAGGGCAACAAACGAAACACAAAAAATAAATTTCGTTTTCAATCCAGATTTTTCAATATATGTGAGTCTGTGCGCCTCTGTGTGAGTCTGTTGGGTCTCTATGTGTGTCGGTGAGTCTCTGTGTGAGTCTGTGGGTCTCTATGTGAGTCGGTGAGTCTCTGTGTGAGTATGTGGGTCTCTGTGTGAGTCGGTAGGTCTCTGTGTGAGTCTGTGGGTCTCTGTGTGAGTCGGTAGGTCTCTGTGTGAGTCTGTGGGTCTCTATGTGAGCCGGTGAGTCTCTGTGAGTCTGTGGGTCTCTATGTGAGTCTGTGGGTCTCTGTGTGAGTCTGTGGGTCTCTGTGTGAGTTGGTGAGTCTCTGTGTGAGTCTGTTGGTCTCTATGTGAGTCTGGGTCTCTGTGTGAGTCGGCGAATCTCTATGTGAGTCTGTGGGTCTCTATGTGAGTCTGTGGGTCTCTGTGTGAGTCTGTGGGTCCCTGTGTGAGTCTGTGAGTCTCTGTGTGAGTCTGTGGGTCTTTGTGTGAGTCTGTGGGTCTCTATGTGAGCCTGTTGGGTCTCTGTGTGAGTCTGTGGGTCTCTATGTGAGTCTGTGAGTCTCTGTGTGAGTCTGTGGGTCTCTATGTGAGTCTGTGGGTCTCTGTGTGAGCCTGTGGGTCTCTGTGTGAGTTGGTGAGTCTCTGTGTGAGTTTGTGGGTCTCTATGTGAGTCTGGGTCTCTGTGTGAGTCGGTGCATCTCTGTGTGAGTCTGTGGGTCTCTGTGTGAGTCTGTGGGTCTCTATGTGAGTCTGTGGGTCTCTATGTGAGCCTGTTGGGTCTCTGTGTGAGTCTGTGGGTCTCTATGTGAGTCTGTGAGTCTCTGTGTGAGCCTGTGGGTCTCTATGTGAGTCTGTGGGTCTCTGTGTGAGTCTGGGTCTCTGTGTGAGTCGGTGAATCTCTGTGTGAGTCTGTGGGTCTCTGTGTGAGTCTGTGGGTCTCTATGTGAGTCTGTGGGTCTCTATGTGAGCCTGTGGGTCTCTGTGTGAGTCTGTAGGTCTCTGTGTGAGTCTGTGGGTCTCTGTGTGAGTCTGTGGGTCTCTGTGTGAGTCTGTGGGTCTCTGTGTGAGCCTGTGGGTCTCTGTGTACGTGCATTGAACTTATCTCGCACCGCACGTGGCCAACTACGCTAATCGGAGGGGCGGGTTAGCAATGGCTTCGAGGTGGCCACGCAGGAAATGGAAGCTCTTGAATCTATCCGCGCGTGGGCTTTGAGTGTCACCCCCTCCTCGTGTCCGTGGGTGGGTTGTCTCTGGGCTCTGCGGTCTCCTCGAGCAAAAAGCCAAACTGTCACTGTCGGAATTGGACATCGCCTCCACGCGCAGCAGCAAGGAGCCACCTTCCACTGCCCTGGCGCTGAGATGTTGCCCTACCGATGGGTGCAAATGCGTTCGCGTTGGCCGGGGGACACCTTGTAAAAGTCGGCCGAGTTTCATTCACTACAATTTACCGTCACGTTTTTTTTGTTTCTTTGTTTTGAAACCAAACGAAGCGTGGCAGCGGCGCACTGGTAACCGGCCACGTACAGTAGAACGTTTAGCCACTTGATCTGCAAAGCGAAGGAACGACCCAATGGACTCGAGGCATTTTCCAGTTTCAGTAAACAAGGCGCTTCGCACGGCCACCCGAGGCACCGCGCGACAGGAATGCGACGTCGCCTTGACGCGGCGAGTCGCGCCCCCGTTAGCCACGGCTCGGCCCAGGTCATCGGCGACTGCGCGGGGTCAAACCTCGTCTGCTGCTTCTTGCTGCGACAGCCACCCGCTATGTACGACGATGAACTCCCCCGGCACGCAACCGGTGGTGCCGAATCAGTCAATGAATTTGGCACGTTTTGTCCACGTGACAAACCTCACCGAGCGGCTGCTGTCGGGTGGAGGTGGGTGTACGACACATTTTTCGTGATCCAACCCAAAACCACAACAACAACAGCAAACTGCATCACCGTATGTACGTACGTGTGAACTTCTTTCGCGCCGTACGTAGCAGTGCTCGAGAGAGGAGTGAGGCACGAAGTTCTACGTTTACCGGCTCGACCCCAACCTCACCCGCCATAGGAATGTGGAATTCCCACCGCCATGGCTTAGGGTTGTGGACGGCACATGTTCACCGTCTCAACAGCTCATCTGAGCAGGGATTACTTTAGTGAGCGTTACTCTCACACGGTGGGGGCAGTGGGAGGCTCAGTACCGGATTCTCCTAGTAGCGCAAGTAGCTACACTTGTAGTAGCAACTACATGTGTAGTAACTACATGTGTGTAGCTACTACATACATGTGTAGTAGCTACACATGTGTGTAGTAGCAGCTACATGTGTGTAGCTGCTACTCCATATGTAGTAGCTACGAGCCCCGCACTTTCAAGGGCCCCGCGCTAAATGCTTTCAAGCTATCAACTCCGGTTCAGTGATTCTGCACTTGCTCTATTATTATAGTACTATACCGCCTTCAACTTTTACGAACGACTGGGTGTTTAAGGTTAGCGGTTTGTCGTATTATCCGGCTGTATAGCAAATGAAAAAATACAATTACTTTACTATGCAAGTAAAAAATGTGTGTGTTTAATATGTACGTGTTTTTTATATCTAGGGCCCCTTTATACCATCAATCATATGCTAGAGGCCTCGCACCAACTTCATGCGGCACTGGGGAGGCTCCATCGCCTCCAGGCGAGCGGCCACGCACAGATCCCTCCCCGTGCTCACCGTGGCCACGTGAAGGTTGTGGTCGCAGTTGCCATGGAGGTGGGTGGGAAGGTGGGGGGGGGGAAGGTGGGTGGGGAAGGTGGGTGGGGAAGGTGGGTGGGGATGGTGGGTGGGGAGGGTGGGTGGGGATGGTGGGTGGGGAAGGTGGGTGGGGAGGGTGGGTGGGGATGGTGGGTGGGGAAGGTGGGTGGGGAGGGTGGGTGGGGATGGTGGGTGGGGAGGGTGGGTGGGGAGGGTGGGTGGGGATGGTGGGTGGGGAAGGTGGGTTGGGAAGGTGGGTGGGGATGGTGGGTGGGGAGGGTGGGTGGGGATGGTGGGTGGGGAAGGTGGGTGGGGAGGGTGGGTGGGGATGGTGGGTGGGGAGGGTGGGTGGGGAAGGTGGGTGGGGAGGGTGGGTGGGGATGGTGGGTGGGGAAGGTGGGTGGGGAAGGTGGGTGGGGAGGGTGGGTGGGGATGGTGGGTGGGGAAGGTGGGTGGGGAGGGTGGGTGGGGATGGTGGGTGGGGAAGGTGGGTGGGGAGGGTGGGTGGGGATGGTGGGTGGGGAGGGTGGGTGGGGAAGCTGGGTGGAGAAGGTGGGTGGAGAAGGTGGGTGGGGATGGAATGTGCCCCCGCGTCGTCCCCTCGTGTGTCCACACCCCCCGCTAACACCGTCAGCCCCACACCCCGGGGAGGAGGAGGGACTGGGGACCCAGACCAGACAGGGCCAGAGCGGGCTGCCCCGTGCTGCCCGAACGCCCGAATGAATGAATGTTCGCGCGAACCACAAGCACGCAGAGAGGGCGCGCCGCCTTAGCCCGTGCGCGCAGACGGCACACAGACATGTCGACATTCCTCAGGGGGACCGCTCAGCGAACGGGCTGTTCTTCTGAAATTATTTATATTATATGTGTGTGTGTTTATTGTTGAATCACGTAAAAAGCCCCCCCCACCTCCTCCCCCCCACCAACAACAAAAAAGGCCGAAAAACTGTCAGGCGGTTCAAAGGTGTCAATTTGACGAGAACATCCGAACATCCATCACACGACGGACACGTGAGTGCTGCCAGGAAAACGAAATAGATTTAACGACATGCGAGAAATGTGCACAGCTTCACAAAACTTCATGAAGAAATGGACTTGAAAAGCACCATTGGTACGCATGCAGTTCGTTTGATGCTGGTGGTCTGGACAAGGCTGAGAGCTTTTGTGCATGCGTTTGCTAATTTGTGCGTATGTTGTTAATTGTAATTTCGAAGGTGTAACAGATTATGTATTTATGTTGAACGTCTTTCGCGCCACGCTGAACGGAGGTGCATGGGGAAGGACAACAAACTGAACACAAAAAGGCATTTCTCAAGAAATAAGTTCTCCATCGAGATGATTTAAAAGTGCATAGCTCCAGTGGCTTCCCAATAATTGGACGGAAGAGCTTTCCAGACGGCCGCAGAAGTGCATTTGTTAGTGCGCGATGCCGCGACTGTCTTTAAGAGTTATACCTACTCGGGTTAGACCTATTATCCAGATTGTAAGACACACTTTCCCACCTTGTATTGCAAATCAAATGTTTGGGGTGGGTATACGGAGGATCTTTGTCTTTGGGGCCAGATTTGTAAAACCTTAATTGACACAGGGGCACACGTTTGTGGTGCGTGCTATTTCCCGGTGCCTCGTATGAGAATGCAGTATTTACAGTAACGTTTCTTGGACGGAGCAAGGATTATTGAAAGAACTTGAAACAAAAGACAGTGGGGGATAATTGCAAAGGGAAGAAGCGATGAGAAAAGTGTTGTGACCTGCAGCGTGGTGGCTAACCACAGAGTGTATGCGATGAAACAGTCCGGGAGACCAATCCTCATCATGGGTGGAGGAATGAATGAGTGAAGCGAATTATTATTTGACCAGGTAAGGCCCCTCTGACCTAGCTCTATAGCTCTTTTTAGTAGGCAACCTCGCCACAAATGATAGCTCAACGAAGTGGCTTATCGTGTGGACATTTCTAGCAGCGAAATACTCTAAACGTTGATTCTAAATGTGGAGAGAAAAACCGGAGGACCCGGAGAAAAATCCACACGAGAAGATGGAAACTACAAATATACAGCAGCAGGCGTCAGGGTTGGGATCGAACCCACGACCTCCTGTATATTAGAGGCGAGGCCAGTCAGCATCTCGCCACAGCGGAGCCCCTTACGTCTGAGGTCCCTTCAAGTGACCTCTTATCCACACTCGGGAGCAGCACTCTACCGCCTGGCATGCTTGACAGAGTACTGATGTTTATCGCATGACAGTCAAACTTGATCTGTTTTATTCTGAGAGCTGGGATTTATAAAAAAAAAAGAGCTGAAAAACCAAACATTTCACATGAGAACTTTTTTGTACACTTGAAAACACCTGGTTCAATTGCAGTCCAGTCTACGTGAGCCTCTGCGTCTCTATGTGAGTCACCACACTTGAGAACTCTGTTTCATTCACGGCTGATTGAAACCCAAATTCGAGCCCAGAACCTCAGCATTGCCATCTCAGTGCTCTGTTCTCTGAGCCACCTCTTCAGATTTATTTTTTATTGAAAGTTAAAAGTCATAAAAAGCCACGTAGATGTAGCCCCGCACTGTGCGTGTGTGGGCTTGTTGTAAAGATGGCGGGAGTGGGCCTGTTGCCAACATGGCGGACATTGCTGGTGTAGATGGGTACATTTTCTATGGTTCAGTGTTTATGCCTGAGGCTCAGAGAAGCAGGCTAAAAGAGGCACTTTAAAGCAAAAAGTACCTTTCAAGTGTTTACTGATATTCCTTATACCTCGGGGTGCAACGATATGCCACTCTTTCGACTGTTATGTTTCATTGTTGATATTGGAGTTTCACAAACCAAACCCGTATATATTTCTTAGTCTGCCTCGTTGAACACAATACCCGGTACCAGATCTCGGTACAAATAAATTCCGGCCACCGGAATATAGATGACACTTACATAAAACTCGGAATGAAAGATTGTAAACGGCAAATTTGAAAACATAAATATATCCTGTCCCATTTCTAAGCCCACAAAACATCGATTCTCTCACACGAAATGTAATGATTGTATCGTGAGATTAAAAATTAAGAAGAGCGATATTTTATTTACATCGCATTTACATACAACCCCATCTCCAGACGCCTTCCACAGCCAATATGACACGGTGAATCGACACGCTCATCTCTGCACTATAAAATCTCCAGTCACAGATCGATCCGTTAACCCCCCAATCAGAGGATGTAAGGATTTGTATTTAAAGTTGTTTTCCTTTGAAAGACTAAAGCCTCTGTCATTACTAATCCTAATTGTTATGCTTCTCTCCAGACGATGATGATTATTGTTATTGTTACTGCAATGGGTGTTCGCAAATCCTAACTCAATTTGGGACGGGACACTTTTGGGATTATGAAACGACGTGGATTCATCTTCTTGGTTCTTTCGGTAAAGTCACGTAGAAGGGAAATAATAAAATAATAAAAGTAAAACATAATAAAATACAAATTATGTTTTATTTTTTATTATTTTATTATTTCCCTTCTACGTGACTTTACCGAAAGAACCAAGAAGATGAGATAATAAAATAATAAAAATAAAACATCACCTGCAATGGGGCCTCACTCAACATGAGCGTGGCAGTGGCTTGTGGTTATCTAGATGATGGACCTACACACGACGGTGTTTTTCAGCATCTAATTCTGTAATTGCCCTCGAGCAGCCCACTGTGGCCCAGCAAGTCGGCAAGCCTGCGGCTCCGGAGAAGCATGCGGCTCTTTACAAACTGTTGTGCTTCACCTACGACTAACGCGGTTGACTACGTACGGTGCGAAAGAAGATCAACATATATACATAACGGCGTTATTCAACACATTCCTGCGGAGGGAGCTGGTAGGAACGTTGGGTTGCTCGGTCAATGGCCAGGGTCAACGGCGGCGTGGTGTGTTCCGCAAATATGTCCGACTGTGAGGGCGGGCACAAGCCGGCGTGAGTAGGTTAAACGTTGAGTTTTATAAGGGCACCACGGGGTGGCCAACCCCCCCCACCCAGCCCCACCCCTCCCACCCCCCACCCAGTCCCACCCTCCCCACCCATCCCCTCTCCACCCTCCTCACCCATCCCCACACCACCCAGCCCCTCCCCACCCTCCCCTCCCCACCCAGCCCCACCCTCCACACCCAGCCCCTCCCCACCCTCCCCTCCCCACCCAGTCCCTCCCTTCCCACCCAGCCCCTCCCTGCATGACGGACGGACGGACACAATAATCCCCTGTAGGCTGGTGTAACCAGAGGTTCCTACCAGTATTAAGGACCGTCTCATATTTACCCCACGGTGCACCAGACTTAGATTAGGATCAGCTGTTTGTCTTGTTTTGATTTGGGCTCTGCGGCACTGCATTGGCATGCAGGTGAAACGCGTGGGGCTCGCAGGACACACACACACACCCACCCACACGCAGACGATCTTCAAAACAAAACGGAATCTTATGTTACGAGATTTAAAACGCTCGAATCTCGCTTGCGTTGGCGTTTAAACACGTGCCATATCATTGCACTGTTAGGGGGGAGTGGTGGTGCAGCGGTTAGCGCTCACGGCCAACACCACGTGACGAAAATCCGAACCGGTGCTGGGCCTACTCCTAGGTAGACTCAGCCTCAAATGAGTTCCTGCTACTTTTTGGGACAAGTGTTCACGGACAGCACTTGCCCCGAAAGCCTGTTAAGAGCTATACGGGGGATATTTGTATTTTTTTGTAAAAAAAAAAATGATTTGCTTTTAAAGTAGCGCTTGCTTAAATGCTGTAGTAATTAAATCCCCCTTTGATCACATGTCAAGCCATGACAATGCCCTGCTGCAGTCTGGCCTAGGGGAACCCCAGTGGAAGCTGTCCCAAAGTGCGCTCAGCAAATGGGCGTTTGTTTGCCAGCAGAGGGGAAGTCACGGGGATGAAGATATTGGGAAAGACGAGGTGGTTTGTGCGCCGCGGTCTTTCAGCCGCAGCGCACATTGCGACTGTGGTGAGGTGTTCCCTCCTCTTCTTGGTTCTTTCGGTAAAGTCACGTAGAAGGGAAGTAATAAAATAATAAAAATAAAACATAATAAAATAATATAATAATAATAATATAATAATGATAAAAGAATAATATAATATAATACTATAATAATATATTAATCTAATAAAATAATATATTTTTATTATTTTATTACTTCCCTTCTACGTGACTTTACCGAAAGAACCAAGAAGATGAATCCCTGCAGTCACGAAAGCTTTAAATCGAAAAGTGTTTCCTCCTCTTCTGTTGGGATTTCTCCGTGCATTTGTATTCGCAAATTCGCCGCACCAGCCTCTTATCAATAGACGCGCCGTACAATACACGAATGCTGTCAGATTCCATTACATTGACATGCGACGAACACACTTTGCAGGGCACATAAATGTGGTTTTTTACCCCCCCGAGTGCGGATAAAAGAGTCAAATTCGTGCACACCTGCACACGCGTTTCTGCGATGTCATCTTCTGGGCTGCCCTCTGACGCAGGGTAGTGCACTGCTCACTCACTCCCAAGCGTCATGAATAGAAACGTCTTCACCTCCTTTGACCTCCAAGCCAAACGTCCTCTTATTGCATTGCGGTTGCATTGATGTTGCGTGTGATTGTTTTCCACCACCTCCGAGATAATTGTCGGAGTTGCCACAATGCCCCCGTCCTTCCATCACGCTCGCTTGGCCAATCTCGCCCCCTGGCAGGAGGCGTCTCTCTCCGCGTCCACTCCGGGACCTTCGCCTGCTCTCTCTCTCTCTCTGCCATTGCCAGAAATATCTCCATCCATGGCAATGGCAATCAGCACAATTTAATTACAAAATTGATTTCTTTAAAGCAAAACACTTTAGGGGGGGCGGGGTGGGTAATGCGGGGGGGGGGGTGTCCAGGTGGCTGCTGCACCCCCACCGCACACAGCAGACGCTGGAGGCAGCAGAGCGCGATGCCTCTTCGGCCTTCAACGCCTCGAGCTCCCACATGACCCTCAACGCCTCTTGACCTCTGACCCTCTTGAACTCTGCTCCTCTTGACCTCTTACACACAGCACTCACCAGACAGGGTCACAGCGACTTTTGCTAAAGATATATATGTGTGTGTATGTCTCTTCTTGGTTCTTTCGGTAAAGTCACGTAGAAGGGAAATAATAAAATAATAAAAATAAAACATAATAAAATACAATTCTCACGAAGTTTCGGCCACAACGCAAGCAGCCGTCCTCAGGTGAAGAACAGGGCTGTCGAAAAGACAGCGTCTGAATGAATGTATTTTATTACGTTTAATTTGTATTATTTTATTATTTCCCTTCTACGTGACTTTACCGAAAGAACCAAAAAGATGAATCTGTGCAGTCACGAAAGCTTTACATCGAAAAAAAAGTGTACGTCTGTTGTACGTGCAGCAGAGCTGTAATGCTGTTGCACAGGGCGTGGTATTGACCACCCAGCACCCCCTCGTCTATTCTGCCTCCGGCCTCCTGAACAATAACTTCACCAAGCCCCGATCCTTATCACACGGCCCCATCTACAGGGGGGGGGGACCGGGGGGGTCATGGATTAAGGAGTTGCCGCTGGTGGACCGGTTCAGTGTGTGGCAATTACTGCACAGGGAGAACGGCCGAAGTGAATCCCCGCTCACACAGCCAATACACGACACCAAGCTCCTACTGATCGCACGGATGCTTTTATGGCTTTATTTTGGTGATTTTTGAAAAGTTTTTCGGTTTGGCCATGTTCGTTTGTTGTAGTACAGAGTTAGACTGATGGCCTTAATCTAAGTTGTCTTGTGGTTGTTGTTGTTGTTTGACTTGCATCCCACTGGGATTTTTGCACACAGTGTTGGTGTACGGTGCTTTTTCTGCAATATTTTGCTGTCTTTTCTTGGATTTTCTGTTTGCACATAGTCACTTTAAGATGTTTTCTTGTTTATGTTTTGTTTTTGTTTGTTGCGGTTGCACCCGATTCAAGAGCCGAATAGCTCACAGGACTATACCTAATAGATGAAACTTGAAACTTGAACTTGATGCGCAGAGAGATGTTGTCTGCGTGTCGCGGTTAGCGCGCTGCGCTACGAACGCTTACGAACCGGGTTCGATAAGCACTCACGGCCAATACCAGTGACGATTATCTGAACCGGTCCTGGGCCTCCCCAAAGACTCAGCTTCAAACGAGTGCCTTGTTCGCTGCGTAAACATCGCCACTCGGGAGACAAAGGCGGCCTGGCGTGGTGCTGGCCATCCACCCCCTCGTGTGCCGTGCCGGCCTTCACAGGCGCTCGCTAACAGCACTTGCTCCGATAGTCTGTTAAGCCGAAACGGGTGATCTTCGTACGTATGTGTCCGTGAGTGTGTGTGTGTGACGATTATCTGAACCAGTTCTGGGTGTCCCCTAGGTCGACTCAGCCTTCTTTCAAGCAGAACGTTTGATCACTGCATGAGGTTGGCTGCTCGCATTTGCTCTCTCCGCGTTCCACGCATTCTGCGCCTCTTCTCCAGCCACATGCACTGTCCTCATGTCTCGTTCCACCGCATTCTCCCATCTCACCCTCAGTCTCCCTCTACTCCTTTGGTCCCTTCACCGGTAGAATCTTCATAACCCTCTGCTCCATCATGGGACCTCCTTTGCCAGTACCAAAATATGATAATAGGGTTTTCCCCTTTTTTCTGGCAACAAAACAGGTGTTAAGATGTTAAAACACCAAACTGAAACCTTTTACAAGGAATCATGTCTGCATTAATCGCAATGCTTGTGGTCAGAATGCAAAAAAAAACATACTCTGATAATAAATGCAACCTCTTCTCATCGATGGGTCTTTGTGTGTGTCGATGCGACTCTGTGCGGGACTACGAGTCTCTCTGTGAGCGTGTGGGAATCTCTTTTGAGCGCCACGTTGGCGAGATGTTAACTACCTCGCCTGGTCTACAGGAGGTCGTGAGTTAGTACGCAGGCACTTTCGCGCCGTACGTAGCCAACCGTGTTCATCGGAGGTGCGGGGGAAGGACAACAAACGAAACACCCTGACGCCTGCTGCTTTATATTTGGAGTTTGCGGTGTCTCTCTCCCCGTGGTCGAATGGATTTTTCTCTGGGTCCTCCGGTTTCCACCCCCCTCCCCCCCCCCCCCACATTTAGAAACATGAGTTTTGATGTAAATTTCCACGTGATAAGCCACTTCGTTGAGCCAGATTGCTTCTGAAAAAGAACTACATCGCTCAGTGGACCTTGCCTTGTGAAATTAAAAAAAGTTTAGTTGAATGTGATTCTATGGTTCTCTATTTGAGTCTATTGGTCTCAATATGAGTCTATGGGTCTCTACGTGAGTCTGTGCAACTCTATGTGAGACTATGAGTCTCTCTGAGAGCCCATGGACATGTGTGAGTTTATGGGTCTCCTACCGGAGCCTATGGGTCTCTATGTGAGTCTACGGGTCTGTTCTTGCTGCACCATCTTCATCTCTTCTCCACAAAGTGTCCAAACCGTCTGAGTGTGCCGCCCGTGACTTCTTGAGAAATGTTCAAGAAGCTCTTCAAGGACTGCTTCGTGACGCAATGTATTAAGGACTCCGCCGACTCGTGATCATCACACAGCGCATTGCGGCACTTAAAATACCGAGTTCTTTGTACCGAATTCGAACAAAAAATGTCTCTTCTTGTTATTTTATTTGCTCATCCCCTGCTCTAAGCCAACAACGCAAAGACACAAAGCACGCGAGTGAAAGCAAATCAAACACGAATTATATGGCGCGCGGTGCGAAAGAAGTTCAACGTCCTGTGGAATGAAACCAGAGAGCCTGGAGGAAACGGCACTCTCGCGAGGGGTGCAACCACTCTCATCCCGCACAGATGGAACCGGCGGAGTTCACGACTCTGGCAAGGCGAGGAAGTTAGCACCTCCTCGACGCCCACGGGAAAGGTGACTTTCGTGACATTTGTGTGACCCACGAACCCTCGCTGCCAGACCTCCCACGCTTGCTGGATTCGCGGGCAGCCACGCGTGCCTCGTAGCAACGCGGGCAGCTACACGTGCCTCGTATCCACGCGGGCAGCTACACGTGCCTCGTAGCCACGCGGGCAGCTACACGTGCCTCGTAGCCACGCGGGCAGCTACACGTGCCTCGTAGCCACGCGGGCAGCTACACGTGCCTCGTAGCCACGCGGGCAGCTACACGTGCCTCGTAGCCACGCGGGCAGCTACACGTGCCTCGTATCCACGCGGGCATCTACACGTGCCTCGTAGCCACGCGGGCAGCTACACGTGCCTCGTATCCACGCGGGCAGCTACACGTGCCGAGGAGCCACGCGGGCAGCTACACGTGCCTCGTATCCACGCGGGCAGCTACACGTGCCTCGTAGCCACGCGGGCAGCTACACGTGCCTCGTATCCACGCGGGCAGCTACACGTGCCGAGGAGCCACGCGGGCAGCTACACGTGCCTCGTAGCCACGCGGGCAGCTACACGTGCCGAGGAGCAGCGCCGAGGCACGTGTCGGTGCGCGGGTAGCGGAGTCCGAGCACGGCGTGGCGGGGAAAGTGTCACCGAGGCAAATATTTACAGCGGATGTCGGCGCCAAGTGCACACCAGAGTCTGGGGTTCAGTCACCTCTCTGCCTTCTGCAGGGCAACGTTTGTAAAGTGTGAATTGTAACTTTTTTTTGCTTCTGAACTGCTGGAAAACACAAGAAAATTACAAGTATTTACTGTGTATTCCGTGCGGATCGGAGCGTACGGGGGAAGGACAACAAACAAGGCGTATGAAATTGATCGATAACACCTTAATGTAGAGAGGACCGCAGAGCTCAGTGTCGAGTATCTGGCGCCTGCTCATCGTCTGCCTGTCTTTGCCCGCTACTCGTCTGTGCTTCCTCCTCGAGCCTTTGAGTCACCCCCCCCCCGTCTCTCTCTCGCACACAGCTAAAGCTGGGAATGCAATGTTTTGTTTGCTTGAAGAGAGGAGTGCAGTGAGTGGTTTATGTTTGATTGTAACTGTTGTGGCTTGGCTCTCCAACACACCAGTGGTGCTGTACGAGTAACGAATTGGCACGTTCTGTTTACGTGACAAACCTTACTAATTGGTTGTGTCGGGTGGTGGCGGGTTTACCGACACATTTATATATTTATGCAATCTAATCCACCCAAAAAACCTGGATTATGTTTGATGAATCTGCCTTGATTTGAATGCATTCATTAGTTACACATCGGTTGATAAATATGCTTGATGGCTAAATGTTTATTTTTTATTCTGCTGCAAGATGTAATAACACCCTGCACATACTCAGGCACCTTCCCTCGTATCCATCTTGGTCCCGTCATAACCTGAATCCGGACCTGTCCCTGACGCACCTGGCCAACGTAGAAGTCTTTGGTTTGTTCAGGAATTCGTCTGTGCAAAAAAATCTGCGGACGCAAGCGGACGTGAAAATGTACAATCATACGTATACAAACTTACGTACAATCATATGTATACAAAAGTGCGTACAATCATATGTATACAAAAGTACGTACAAACGTACGTATACAAACGAGACGCGCGCATCTGACAGGACGAACGGTGAAGTCACAAACAGGCGGTGTACGGCAACGATTTCTGTTGCAAATACAACTCCAGAGATTGGTGGCATTGGTGTGAGTGAGGCCGTGTGTGTGCACGTGATACGCGTCATTGCCATTGCTTCAAGGGCTTTGGAAGTCTTCGTGAAGACGCGCGAAGTGCCGCACCTGCGATTAGCGCTCACGGCTACGTACGGTGCGAAAGAAGTTCAACATACAAGTGAAATCCTCCCTCGCCTAGGTAGTAACACCACAATGAGTCGGTCGGCCAGTTGCGCGCAGTGAGGTTAAAGTGTGGGCACTCCACCTATTCAAATAAATGTAGAATCTGTGCAAGAGCAGAACCAAAAAAAACCCTTCAGAAGAGGCTTTCTGTAGGTCTCCCACGAGCAGAGGCCACTTGTGGCAGGCAGTGGTGCGAGGGAGCCAATTGCACCTTCAGCTACAGCAGCATGGCTAGAAAAGAAGTGGCCTTGTCGCAAACCATTTAAAGAATTTAAACAAAACAAAAAATCATCATCATCTTCATCCGGCCCTGCATGGACAGTCGGTACGCGCGCTAGCCGCCAGCCCATCTCTGCCACAGTCCGTGACCTCTGCTACAGCCCGTGACCTCTGCCACAGCCCGTGTCCTCTGCCACAGCCCGTGACCTCTGCTACAGTCCGTGACCTCTGCCACAGCCCGTGACCTCTGCTACAGTCCGTGACCTCTGCCACAGCCCGTGTCCTCTGCCATAGCCCGTGACCTCTGCCACAGCCCGTGTCTTCTGCCACAGCCCGTGACCTCTGCCACAGCCCGTGTCTTCTGCCACAGCCCGTGTCCTCTGCTACAGCCCGTGTCCTCTGCTACAGCCCATGACCTCTGCTACCGCCCGTGACCTCTGCTACAGCCCGTGTCCTCTGCTACAGCCCATGACCTCTGCTACAGCCCGTTTCCTTTGCCACTCTCCACCGATCCGCGAGGGAGCAGAGCCACTACACGGGGCTCGCGAGCGGCGTGACAGACAGCCTCAAGAACCTGGCCACCAGAGGAATGGGAGCGATCGCTTTTGTTTCGTGAGCGGCGATTCCTCGCGTGCGGCTTGGACGAAGCGACGCGGAGGCCACCCCATGAAGGGGTGGGGGGGGGGGTCAGGCGCGCGTCATCGTGGAGGAGAGGGGGGAGTAGCGGGGGAGTATGAGATGAATGCATCTGCGTGCAGCCGCTGCAGTGTTGGGATTTCAAAGTGAGCACCTGCGGCACCCAAGAGACTACAACGAAACACTTTTATTTTTTATTAAACCAGGTAAGACCCACTGAGCTATATCCTGTAGCTCGTTTTTCAGAAGCGATGTAAAAGTGCATCGCCTCCATTTGCTTCCTAATATCGGATGGAAGAGCGTTCCAGACGGCCGCAGAAGCGTGCGTGAAAGCGCGGCTATGCAGTGACCGTCTTTGTTCGATGGTGAGCCAAGCGTGTTGAACTTCATTCGGGAGCGCCTAGACGAAATCCAGCCCGCATTCGAAGGGAGCGAACGCTCAACACTCTCGCCAACTGGCCACTCCACAGTGATCCGTGGTGGTGGTGGTGGTGCATCGTCATTCATTCGTGACTCACCATCGCAGCTGTCCTTTCCCTACATCTCACAGAATGTGACGAAACGTGACATTCTACACTCAGGTAAACGTTTGACGGAGTGGATTGAGTTTTGGCACAAGTTTATATATTTTTTAAACTCACAAGTATTTAAAATGTTCACGTAATTAGTTCCGTGTTGTTAATGCGCTCGGCCATTGCACGTGGACGCGTGGTAACCTCCGTGCACCCAGCGCAAACCAAACGAGAGCTCGGCAAAGCCTCTCCTACACACGCCAGTCAGCACCAAGGCAAATTACTGGACATTTGTTGCAATAATCTTCGGAATTTTAGACAAATAGAGGCGTTGCAATGGTACTAAAAGTCAAGATCTTTACCAATTTCGTTCTGTAAATACTTAGAAACGCATGACACATCACCGCCCACCGTTCCCACCCAAAGAGACACCGAGAGAGAAAGCGTCCGTGTAAATGAATCACACGGGAAGCCAATGATTTGCGGCGGTGGAATTCACACCGCTGCGTTACGTTGCGCCCCGTAACCGAGCGGGCACACACTCACCGCTCAGCTATGTGCGGCAAAGCCACAGTCAGCCACTCCACTACCTGTTCACGCTTCCGCCACCGTTGCCTGCCTGCCTCCCTCCCACCCACGATGTGTGCTGACACGCCCAGCACGCCACAGGCGGGGGCACGAGGAGACGGGCACCTGTGTGTGTGTGGAGTAACGTCGTCGCCACCGCCAACCCTCTCCCCGGAAACCGATTCCCGGATGGAGAACAGCTCTCATCCCGTGCCAACACGAAGGGGCCAGGGCCACGGAGCGTTGTTGGCAAATGGCGAATTTATTTGGCCACGAACTTGGGCGCAGTTTCAGAAGGCTCCTGCCATTTGGGATGTTTGGCCAATTGCACGATAGGAGGATACCAGAGTGGCCGGAGAAATCTCACCCGAGCGTGCAAGGGGGATAACGCTCATCACAGATACATTCAACCCACGTGTACAAAGTGAGCCGTATATTACAAAAGCAAACCCAATAGGAAATATTCACGTCCAATCAGAACGCCCCGTTTTGGTTTCGATCTGCTCCAAAGCCGAAAGACAAACACATGGCAAGTCTAACCTTGACTTTCTTTGCTTAAGGACTTTATAGTTGATTCAGTGACCGCTTTATGTTCACAGGAACAACGCAGACTCTGGGTTTATTACAAAAAAAACCACACCGGTGTCGGAATGCTCAAAGCGAGCGCTTTTGCAGGATGACAAAATTTGCGTGTCCCTCCAATGTCAGCGGATAAATGATTAAATGCGAGCCAATAAAAGTTGAACTTTATTCTTACAGGGCGCTGAGTTGGCATCGATTCTAATTGGTTACCGTGCATTGTTTGACCATGCATCAGAATAAATAAAGACATTATCATTCGTAACTTTCAAGTAAACCGCCCTGCAGAGAGGTGTGCGTAATGGACGCAGCAGCATTTCCCTTCCAGCCCCGCAGTTGCCCAGGATTGGTACAACCACGGCCCTGTTGGCTTCACCTGAGGATGGGGTAGTCGAGGGGTCCTGCTAAGCCCCCCACCCCCACCACCTTGTATGGTGGATCCGGGTGCTCCCCCCCACCACCACCTGGGAGGGTGGTGGGGGGGAGTTTGGGGGGGAGGGGTCCTCCTCTGCCCGCCTCCCACACCACCACCAACCCCTCCCACACCTTGACTAACCTCTCCGTGCTCACTGTAACGTTGGCACGGGTTACCAGGTCACCTCCTGTCGGTGGGTTACCAGGTCACCTCCTGTCGTTACGGAGAGAGCGAACTCAACAAGGATAGGTGAATCTTCTTGGTTCTTTCGGTAAAGTCACGTAGAAGGGAAATAATAAAATAATAATAAAAACATTATAAAATACTGTTTTATTAATAAAATAATGTTTCATTTTTATTATTTTATTACTTCCCTTCTACGTGACTTTACCGAAAGAACCAAGAAGATGAATCCCTGCAGTCACGAAAGCTTTAAATCGAAAGGATAGGTGGAGTGTCGCTACCGGAGTCACGAACATCGCAGGACAGCGCAATTAATGTCCGTCGTCCGGCAGGAATGCAAATTCAAGGGGGCGACTGCGCACGGCGTGGTCCGCGGTTGTGATGATGTATGTACGTACAGTATGTGTGTTGGACTTCTTTCGCACCGTACGTAGCCAGCCGTCATAATCGAAGTTGCTCGTGAGTGAAATTAGGGCTCCGATGTAATTTGCTGGATTCTCAAGTTCCCTGCTTTTTTCCGATAAAGTTCTCATGATTGTGAATTAAACAAATATTTTATTAGGGAAATCGATCGGATGGACAGACATCTGAAGCTGTTTTTTTATTTTATTTTAACGTTTTGCCGAATTAAAGCGTCGAGCGGGCAGTGAGCCAGTTTTTGAAGTTGGAGCTGCCATGGGTTTGGCAATTTCTTTTTCACCGAGTGCTGGTGACGATTTGAATAAAAGCCGCTTGGAAAACGTACGAGACGGATGCAAATCCATATTCATCCTTCCACAAACACCTACCCGACTCACACACAGGCGCACATGTACACATCCTTTTAAACATGCGTTTCCCATGCAATGAGAGCAAAGCGAATGCATTAAAACAAATAAGATGCTCCCCTCCACCCCCACCTCCTTCTTCCCCTCCCCTAAACACACGACGCTTCCACCCGATCGTTGCTGCTCCTCCGATTAGCACAGTTGGCTACGTACGGTGCGAAAGAAGTCCAACGTACTGTACCATACGAGCGTGAGTGGTGGGGCAGGGAGCCGAACCACCTTGTCTCTCCCCTGCCCAGTGCGGCACGTGGCCTCGGGGTTGTCGTCTGTACCCCAACTCCCCACCCCAGGGCCGGATTAAGGTTTTCGTGCGCCCTTCGCACTTTAGTTTCGTAGGCCTTGAGTGATAACTTTATACATCTGGTGCTGCTGCTGCTGCCCCCTGTCACTTCGACCGCCGCTGTCACAACGCCTTTGTCTTCGCTTGCACCGCTCTCTGTGGAGAATGAGATTGTGCGAAAAACACCATTTGAAGATGTTATTGATAATGCAATGAAAAAAATCTCAAAGTTCATCTCCGGTGTTAATTTATCTCTCACCTTATGAATAAAAAATAGACGATCGATACGAATCTGTGCCTATCCTTGCTATATAAATATATTTATTCAAGAAGATATCTTGGTGACATTTTTTTATCACTAACACAAAAACATGGTCAATTTGTGTGTTTCGCAGGCCCTTTAGTTTTCGTAGATCCTAGGCACAGCGCCTACTGTGGCATTTTGAATAACACGGCCCTGCCTCCCCCCTTCCCACCGCCGTCGCTTGCGCCTTTGTACCGGGCCCTTGTTTAATCATTGAAGAAGAAAAAACGATTTAAAAAAAACAAAAGTTAAGATGTTCATCATGGACTCGCCCCCCTCCGCTTCCACCGTGACCGCCCGCGCCCAACTTGGCTGGGACAACAGCGGGAGGAGACGGACTCGTGGTCGGACACCACCCAGACACCTCCCGGCTGCCACTGGGCGACCCTGCCACCACGTGTGCTGGCTCACAGAGGCCGACCAGGCTGACGGTGGGGATTCTTCCTCCATCACGGACGGTTCGTGTTGGTACGACCACGAACACGACTGAGACTGAGAATTGCAGCAGCAGCAGCCTTTGGTCAATCCACTGGTGGATGAAGACCTCCCGCCCCACTCCACGTCGGTAGTCGGGGTTGTTTGACCATACTTCACCACTTGGTCGCCGCAGGTTGGTGAGAAAGGCATTCAGACGCTGTCTTTCCGACAGACCTGTTCTTCACCTGAGGACGGCTGCCTGCGCTGTGGCCGAAACGTCGTGAGAATAATTTTATTATGTTTTATTTTTATGATTTTATTATTTCCCTTCTACGTGACTTTACCGAAAGAACCAAGAAGAGAAAGGCACAGTTAGCAGTTCCGATACCACTGTTCAGTTGCGCTAGCCGCGCCTGGGAATCGAACTCAGGTGACTGGTTCTTAGTGCAGTGCGGTAATCGCTCACTGTGCCGCTGCTGCCTTTCTGTTTTCATATTTCCCCCCTCCGTTAAACAACGGGTGCATTAATTTATAAAACCATTCGGGGATGCAGTACAATATAATTATATATATACCATATTTGTTTTGTTTGACCAGAAATGAAGAACTGACCTGCAGGAATTCTGTTTGTAATTTGAGATTTCGTGAGTGCAGCGAAGGGGTGCAGGGGGAACGGGGCCCACCTCTCGCATGAGCCGTGCAAATTCCACGTTTATGTGACACTTTTGTTGTTGTTACGGGGTCGTTCTCGCTTCCATGAAAGAAGTTCAATGTCACCGGGGTGGCGGCCCTCGAGGTGCGGAGCAGCTCAAAGAGCGCGGAGGCAAACAGCCCCGCCGGGTGCTCGGGTCCCGGCGATGTTTTGAAATGAAAGCGGCGTGAATTTGAGGGGTGCGTGTGGATCTCGGTGGAATGTATGTGTGTGTGCGAGAGTGTGAGTGAGTGAGTGTGTGCGAGTGTGATTGAATGAGTGAGTGTGAGTGAGTGTGATTGAATGAGTGAGTTTGAGTGAGTGTGATTGAATGAGTGTGTGCGAGTGAGTGTGTGCGAGTGAGTGAGTGTATGCGAGAGTGTGAGTGAGTGAGTGAGTGTGTGCGAGTGTGATTGAATGAGTGAGTGAGTGTGAGTGAGTGTGATTGAATGAGTGAGTTTGAGTGAGTGTGATTGAATGAGTGTGTGCGAGTGAGTGTGTGCGAGTGAGTGAGTGTATGCGAGAGTGTGAGTGAGTGAGTGTGTGCGAGTGTGATTGAATGAGTGAGTGTGAGTGAGTGTGATTGAATGAGTGAGTTTGAGTGAGTGTGATTGAATGAGTGAGTGTGAGTGTGTGCGAGTGAGTGCGAGTGTGTGTGATTGAATGAGTGTGTCTGAGTGAGTGAATGAGTGTGAGGATGCGGCGAGTGGTGGTGGAGTGGTCAGCGCGCTGCACTACGAACCTGGCGCACCGAGTTCGATTCCCGCTCACGGCCAACACCGGTGACGATTATCTGAACCGGTCCTGGCCCTCCCCTTGGTTGACTCAACTTCAAATGAGTACCTGGTGCGATGTGTAAACATCGCCACTAGGGAGACAAAGGCGGCCGGGCGTGGCGCTGGCCACCCACCCCTCGTGTGCCGTGCCGGCCTTCACAGGTGCTCGCTGACAGTACTTGCCCCAACAGTCTGTCAAGGCTATACAGGGGATCTGTGCCTTTGCAGGTGGATCTTATCACGAGGCCAGCGTTGGATCCATTTATACAAGGGTGGCATATTGCTCCGGTGTGATGGTCTGTACACCGGCCTTGTCCCTGTTTTAATACGATCTCCCAGGGCGGCAGTCTGACGCAACGGGGCAAAGTTTCTTAAAATGTCGCCGCGCTCTGTCCGCCCAGCGGCGCAAGTGGCGTTGGGTGTCCCGGGGAGACGAAGCGCTCGACCGATTCACATCAAAGACCTTGGCCGTGTTAGGACTCGTGACCTTCATATCCTGAGTGAAGTGATCGAGCCACAGCAGCACCACGTGCTGGTATTTTATTTTTTCAAGCAACAACAACAACGACTTTCGATTTAAAGCTTTCGTGACTGCAGGGATTCATCTTCTTGGTTCTTTCGGTAAAGTCACGTAGAAGGGAAATAATAAAATTATAAAAATAAAACATAATAAAATAATTCTCACGACGTTTCGGCCACAACGCAAGCAGCCGTTAGACGATGTCTCCCCGACAGACCTGGTCTTCACCTGAGGACGGCTGCTTGCGTTGTGGCCGAAACGTCGTGAGAATTGTTTTATTATGTTTTATTTTTATAATTGTATTATTTCCCTTCTACGTGACTTTACCGAAAGAACCAAGAAGAGCAACAACGACATTATTTGTTTTAATGTCATCACTTCATTCACTTGGTGGGAAGCCAGAACGAAGCAGACCGGCGATCGGCAGGTGGTCCAGGTGGCTGCTATCGAGAGCGAGACTCTGAGTGTGTCCTCGAACGCATTGCAGTTGCCCTGATGGCACCCACGACTCGCTCCTACGATGCACTTGCTACTCCACGCTGGGTGCAAGAAGCGCCTTAAGGGCAACTGCAATGCGTTGTGGGTTAGGTGGCGCGCCCTGTTGTTGTTGCTGCCGTTCGCCTCGTGTATTGTGGAGCTGCCAAAGGTGTGGGGATTTATGGGCGCGCTCTGACGAAGAGTTAATGTCACGACCGCTTTAGAGTGTGGGTAATAAAGTGTCGGTTGTTTTTTTAAATCTTTCTTTGACTTTCCCTACAATTATTTGCGTCTGTCAACTTTTACGTGACGTTGATAATTGCTTACTGTCGGGGCTATTTACACCGCTGTCGTGATTATACTTCAACAAGGCGTGAAAGCGTGCCGAGTTAATCAACGGCGTTGATGGGAGCACTGGCGGAGCCAGTGGGGGTGGGGTGGCACGTGCCCCCCCCCCCCCAATTATCCGTTCAAAATCTCTCATTTCGATCGGATCATTAGGGTTTATTAGTAATAAATCGACATTTTTCGACCCCCACTGCCACTGTGTAGCATGTTATTACGTGCCATGGACTCTATGAGATGATAGGGCAATAGTCCGAGTCCATAATTGCCAACAAGTAACGGCAAAGCGGTTATAAGCGACTCACAGAATTGTGCGCAGTTGCGTATACAGTCAACACGACTTCCCTGAAGGCATCAACACCTCCAGCGAGCGCGATGCCGATCACACGACGCGGTTCGAATTCGACCCTCGATCGATGGCTGCGCCATCGCCGCACACACGTCGAATAAAAGCAAGGGACAAGTCCTTACTCACTAACAAGTCCTTACTTACTAACAACTCCTTACTTACTAACAACTCCTCTATCATTTTTCATTGCTGGAGGGGTTGCCCCCCCCCTACCTGAAAATCCTGACTCCGCCATTGGATGTGACGAGGACGAGTGGTTAACGCACTGCGATTCAAACCACGGCGACCCAATTCAATTCCCGGCCATGCCCAAGTGGTATCTGAACCGGTCCTTGTGTCCCCCTCTCGTGAGCTGCCCAGTGTGGTGAAGTATGGTCAAACAACTCGAATGGCAGTGAAATTATGAAGGGCCCTCTGTTATTTCGTAAGCGCAGTTATGTTTTCTACTTCTTGATGAAACGAATTCTTCGGCGATGCTGTTGCAGTGCTGAACGAGCAATATGCGGCATTGACATGAACAAAAATATGTAGTAGGCGACGTTTTGGGTAATGGCCCTTCTTAATAGCACATACATGATTTATGTTATACATCGATGTGTTGAGTTGTTTTGTTTGTCATGAGAATGGTTGACGAAAATTCTCCGCTTTCCAAAGCAGAATTGCTTCTCAGCGACGGCCACTCCTGGAATCATGTGGCGGTGATTTAGGCGGTCGAGCAAGACAGCCAGCGTCCCAGGAAGAGCGGAGTGTGTCGCTGCGATGTCTCCGTCGTATGCGCTCATTCACTTCATTCAATTGCAAACCCAGTCATCGTGTCGTGCTGGGAGCGGGGGGGGGGTTGTGGGTTCACCGTGCTAGCGAAGACCACGTGGGGGAATGTGCGCGCAGAGAAAGAGAGACAGAGAGAGACAGAGAGAGAGAGACTTTTGACTTTTAAACAACTTTTATTGCCGCCAGCAGCAAAAGCACTGGAGGCGATTTCAATATGAAATACACAAAGTCACCAGCAAATAAAAGAAAACAAACGCTACAAATCGACGCGCTGTGGCGCTGAAAGCACCGCGCACAACACGAAATAAAAGCCACGTGGTTGTGGTGGTGTCATCGCGCATGCCACGGTGACGAGCGAGCGCTTCAGAAGGTGAACACGAGGGTGCCGTCCACGCTGGTGCAGAGGGCCTTTCCGGCTCCCCAGCGTTCGAAGAAACGTGCACATCACCAACGTGTGTGTGGTGAAAGAGAGAGAGAGACAGAGAGGGAGAGAGACAGAGAGAGAGAGACAGAGAGGGAGAGAGACAGAGAGAGAGAAAGTAGCCGGAGGGGAGACCAGACCCGCACAACGACTCACAATCTCGCACCGCAACTCGCGTTACCCTCCCTCCCTCCCTCCTGATCGTGCCCGTGTGACAGGGGCGTGTGCTGCTGCTGCTGCTGCCGCTACACAGGAGACCCACCCCCCACCCGCCACTCCCCGCTCCCACTGCCACATTCCTGCGGTGCAACGTGCAGCGACAGACACATTCACGTGGCTGGGCCGACGGCTCTCTGCCCACCAGCGAGGCGGGGTGCAAGGTGGAGGTCTGGGCAGGGATGGATCACCTGCCAGCAGCCCACCCCCGCCGCCCGCTATAACCATAACTGTATACCTGGGTCAAAAGTAATTCTCTCCGTCTAACTGTTAGAAGCGTGAACACAAATAGTTGGACTCATTTGAAGTTTTCGTGACTGCAGGGGGGATCCATATACTCTTTGGTTCTTTCGGTAGAGCCCACCTGATGATGATTGCTTGTGTTGCAATCGAAACGTCGTGATTTAATTTATTTTATTGTATACCTACGTGACTTTACCGAAAGAACCAAAGAGTATGTTGCACTAGTTTACAGACCCTTCGTTGTTCCACTGCTGCTGCATGATGAGGCCATGTTGGTGTTTTGACCATACTTCACCACGCTGGTCGGTGCAGATTTTTCAAGCGGAATGTTTAGATATCAATAACCGCCGGTGTCTGCCGTGGCCGGGAGTCAAACTCAGGTCGCCAGGTTTCTAGTGAAGTGGTACACATCGCTGCATGTGCAACCGTTCCACTCCCAACTCTTAATGAACGCGAATTTAGCCGTAATAATGTGTGGCCGTGTATCGGCCCGCTGTTGGATGACGATCTGCCCGTGCCGTGTTCGTCGTCGGGGTTGTTTGACCATACTTCACCACGCTGGTCAGTGCGGATCGGTTGGACGTCACGATGGACCCGGTGTAACAGGCTAGAATAACCCCTGCCCCGATTAACCCCGTGTATAGTTTGGCCCAGGCCAGAGTATACCCGGGGGGATAAAGTGTCCAATAGGCTAAACGATGCCCCCCGGGGCTTTAAACTAGACTGGGCCAGACCATACCCCTCCAGGCCAGAATATGCCCCATGTGAAAGTTCAAAGGAAATTATCCATACAGAGAACAGCCGACAACGAACTTCAATCGATTTCTAAAAAGCGTATCAATGGAAGTAAGAATCTCAATTTGATCAATTGAAGCATTTTTAGGGTTAGGGTTATTATTCACGTTTTTCTGGTTGAAGCAATTAAAGTCTATGCGTTTACAGTTTTAAATAAAATGTTGGAAAAATTTAGTAATTCATGTGTATATCGCTCAACACTATTACTATCATGGGGGTATGATTTTGCCAAGAGGAGCATGATTTTGCCTAGGCCATAATATACCCCAGAGTATAAATTGGCCTAGGCCATAATATACCCGGGTATAATCTAGCCTCGGCCGTTTTAACTCCGGGTATACTACGGCCTGTGGGTATACTACGGCCTGTTACACCGGGACCGGTTCAGACCGCTCGCCCCCAACGAAACAAGAGTTTTGGAAGGGAATCGCCTCTGCCTGCCTGTGTTGTTCAAGCAAATTGCACGTAATGAAATATAAGTACGGGTCTAGCTTTTTAGTTGTTTCTATTGTTTAGCTTCAGGGGAATTTGCCCCAGGGAATATTTGAACATTGTCAAGAAAGCCTTAACGATTTGAAATACACAAGTATTTGTTTTTATTTGTGGTCGTAATATTAGCGCTGATGAATTGCTGTGTTCTAGCGTGTCACGGAATGTCTACTCAAACGGTGTTGTAAAAGCCCTCAGTCCTTTTTTTCATAATTTCTCCAACTGCAGGATGATCGCAAAGTCATTTGTACGTACGTCGAACTTATTTCGAGAAGATGGGCTCGTTCATATGTTCTATCAACGCTAACACAGAACGCATTCTAAATTGTAGCCCAACTCTGCCGTTGAGACCCAGAAAGAAAGAAAACGAACAAGAGTTTGCTTGCTTAAACAAATTGCTACTTGATGATCAGAATCAGATTAATTATTGCCACTAGAAGAATCTGATGAGCTATCAAGCTCTTTTTCACATGTCCAGTCGGGGCGGGTAAGAACGTTACAACAACAAACAATACAAATACACGATAGTGGTGCAAAGTATAAGAAAGGAAAACAAATCACACAAATGATAATTGTTTTTTTACCCTTTTATCTGGCAACAAAACTGACACCTTTTTTCACAAGGAGTCATGTTTGCATTGGCCACAATACCTGCAGTCGGAATGCAAACAAAAACACAACTCTGACAATGTATGCACTGTCCTTGAAATTGATTGGTCCACACCCGAGACAGCTTTCCTTAGAGCCTAGTCTCACATGGTGTTGGACCAGATGACGCCAAAAGGCGCACAACTCAAAGACAATGCACCATCAGAGTATGAGAGCTCGGGGTAAGCATTTACACCATTGGAACCTCATTTGCCAGTAACATCATATTTTGTTACGGGCAAATGAGGTTCCAATGGTGTAAATCACACAAACACAAACAAAAACGACACTAAACCATCCCCATCCCACCAGGTAAAGCCCACTGAGGCATTAACTTATCAGAAGCGACCTGGCCACAAATGACAGCTCAACAAAGTGGCCCCATCATTTGGACATTTCAAGCACCAACATAATCTAAATCATCTCAATGCATGGTGGATTAATACACATTTGTAATTACGTGTGTAGGTGCAGAAATGAGTTTCGCCTACACTTCTATTTGTGTTTAAGCGAAAGTTATGGGGTTGGGGAGGGCGTGTTTTTTGGTCTGTAGCTACGGCAACGTTTGAAAACACTTCAAGAGCATCGGATGTTTGAGTTGAAAGCAACTGGAGTGTGTTTGTGGCACTCAGCATATGTGTGGTCTACACAGCCTGCTGGCAGTACGTAATGCCAGCAGCATTGGTGCAGTACAAGCAACCCCTGTGCCGGTTTCCAACATGCAGTGTCTCATCTTCTTGGTTCTTCGGTAAAGTCACGTAGAATGGAAATAATACAATAATAAAAATAAAACATAATAAAATAATTATCACGACGTTTCGGCCACAACGCAAGTAGCCGTCCTCAGGTCTTCTCGATAGACCTATTCTTTACCGAAAGAACCAAGAAGATGAATCCTTGCAGTCACGAAAGCTTTAAATCGAAATTTATGCAGTGTCTCATCAGCTGAGCGAGAGCTTGCTCCAAAACGTTCTGAACTCGCCGCGGTGCATCGGCAAGGATCGTCTCTTTAAGATGATGGTCCTCGTTCGACGCGACATTATCTAACACTGATTACAAAATCATGATCGTCGTTGTGCAGGATATCACTAACCGCAGGGAAAGGGCAGAGATTACGTCTACTTTGTATATCTGGCTCTCCGCGTATAAAGCATATAAAGGCATTTCTACCACAACCTATCAGACACACAACGGCATTGATTCAGTATCAGGGAATTGGTGGACCGGTTTCGCCAGTCAGTGTCTCATCAGCAGTCGGGCATTGCTTTAATCAATTCATTCGGCACATTTACTATAGCATGTAAACACTCGTATATCTACAGGCCCCGCACTAGCTTCATGCGGCACTTGAGGGCGCCCCTCTGTAAGTAACAGCGCGCGTGGCTAGGTAGGGCGCGAAAGAAGTTCAACGGTGTTTTTTCTGCAATATTTTGCTGTCTTTTCTTGGATTTTCTGTTTGCACTCAGCCACATATTCACTTTAAGATGTTTTTTGTTCATGTTTTTGTTTTTTTGTTTGTTGCGGTTGCACCCGATTCAAGAGCCGAATGGCTCACAGGGCTACACCTAATAAATGAAACTTGAAAACTTGAAAACATGCATACAGCAGCAGCAGTAGCTGTGGTACTCGGCGTGCGCCAAAGTTCCCGCCTGGACCTGAGTCATCCCCTACACCTGCGGTTGAACCCGGTGGATGTATCCGGCGAGGGGTGAGCGAGCACCCCCCAGGCGCAGCCGGGGGGTGGAGGGGATGCGGCGACCCCAACCTGAGTCAGGGGAACGGAGGAAGAGTGGGGGGGGGGAGGAGCCATGCGGGGAGCGGAGTGACAGAGGTAACGCTCACACACACGCGCGCGCACCGCACCACTCCCAAAGCCTCCATCTCCAGCCGCCTCCACGCTTGCCTTGCCGACAAACATCGCCCGTCCCGTCGGAGCCTCCACGCAGCACCCGAAGCGTCTCCATCTCGCGGCGCGCTCGTGGTGCCATCGCGCTCGGAGGCTTCCCGTGACCCCCACCCCCCACCAGCCGGAGCGTCCGAGAGACGGTGTCTGCACGTGTCCATCGAGGGCGCACGGCCGAGTCTCCGTGACTCTCACGCAGGGCTGGTCAACGCCTCGCCCCGAGTAGCGTGTTAAGACTTCCTCCCCTCCACCCCCCCAAGTCGTCTCTTGAGGAGTGTCCCCGCGTTCTCGTTCTCTGTCTGCCTCTCGACACTCGCTAGCACTCTCCTCCATCCTCCGCTGGCAGCGCGAGAGGGATTACCACTCGCGCCGCTCACGTCTGCTGGGCACGGGGGCCATCGAGACGTTCCGTTCCCTGTCCGTCTCGCCTGAGGTGGGGGGAGGAATCCACGGGGGGACGAGAGGCGGAGTGGAACTTTGAGCCGACAACGTTCGCTCGAGGCCCGCAACAGGTAAGGCGAGGTGTGTGTGTGTGTGAGAGAGTTGTGATTACGGCTGTGTGTGTGTCTGTGTGTGACTGTGGCGAGCGGTGGTGTAGCGGTTAGCGCTGCGCTGCGCTACGAACCCGGCCACCCGAGTTCGATTCGCGCTCACGGCCAACACCGGTGACGAGTATCTGAATCGGTCCTTGGCCTCCCTTAGGTCGACTCAGCCTCAAATGATTACCCGGTGCGGTGCGTAAAAACATCGCCACTGGGGAGACAAAGGCGGCCGGGCGTGGTGCTGGTCACCCACGCCCTTCGTGCGCCGTTCCGGCCTTCACAGGCGCTGCTGCTCGCTTGCCCCAACAGAGTGCTAGAGGGTAGGTGGGGGGGGACCTTTGTTTTTGTGACAGTCTATGCAGTATACACACACCGCGAGTGGAGCTATGCGCGTGAATTGCTGTGTGTGTACACGTGCGTGCGTGTACGCGTGTGTGTACGCGTGTGTGTATGTACGTGTGTGTGCGTGCGTGTACGTGTGTGTGTATGGGTGTGTGTGTGTACGCGTGTGTGTGTACGCGTGTGTGTGTACGCGTGTGTGTGTACGCGTGTGTGTGTACGCGTGCATGCGCGTGTGTGTACGCGTGTGCGCGTGTGTGTACGCGTGTGTGTGTACGCGTGTCTGTGTGTACGTACGCGTGCGTGTGTGTGTGTACGCGTGCGTGTGTGTGTGTACGTGTGTGCGCGTGTGTGTACGCGTGTGTGTGTAAGCGTGTGTGTGTGTGTGTACGCGTGCGTGTGTGTGTGTACGCGTGCGTGTGTGTGTGTACGCGTGCGTGTGTGTGTGTACGTGTGTGTGTGCATGACGGTCACTGCAAGGGGGCGGTCACCGCATCGCGCTCTTTCAGATGCGCATCTGCGGCCGTCTGGAACGTTCCTCCTTGCGATATTCGGAAGCCACTGGAGCTACGCACACTTTTCAATCTTTCAGATTTAAAAACTAATTTCTTTAGAACTGAGTTCTGTGTTTAGTTTGTTGCCCTTGCCCCCCCTCACCTCCGATTATTATCACGGTTGGCTACGTACGACGCGAAAGCAGTTAGACATACACGCTATACGCGTGCGTGGATGTGCATGCGAGTTTCCACCTTAATGTTATGCATTTGCACGTGTTTGTGTGGGTATGCATTCGCGCGCGCGCGGGTGTGTGTGCATTTATTCACGTGTATGTTGTCTTTGCGTGGGTGTTTGTGTGTGGGGGGGGCGGTGGTGTAGCGGTTAGCGCGCTGCGCTACGAACCCGGCGACCCGAGTTCGATTCCCGCTCACGGCCAACACCAGTGACGATTATCTGAACCGGTCCTGGGCCTCCCCTAGGTCGACTCAGCCTCAAATGAGTACCTGGTGCTGTGTGTAAACATCGCTACTGGGGAGACAAAGGCGGTCGGGCGAAGGTGTTGGCCACCCACCCCCTCGTGTGCCGTGCCGGCCCTCATAGGTGCTCGCTAACAGCACTTTCCCCAACATTCTGTTAAGGCTATACGGGTGATCTTTGTCTTTGTTCTCGTGTCATTTTTTGTTTTTGATCAGTTGTGGCTGTATGATCGATCATACAGCCACAACTTGCTTTTAAAACTTGCTTTAGAACAACTGTAGATGCTTTATCAGTATATATTTTCTCATTGTTTAGCATGTTCACGTATTTATTTTATGTTGAGTATTCAGGTGATTCAGGTGCTGTGAGTGGTAGATTTGTGCCAAAAAGCCACCACCACCACGAATGTAAACAAAAGTCAACTTGACTTGACTCTACCCCCCTCCTCCTCCGGAACGCATCGTGACGATCGTCTTCGTCCCACGTGACACGTCCTGGTTATATCTGTGCCTCGCGGACGTGGCGACCCCGTAGCTCGAGGTGGCACAGAAAGTGGAGAGCCATTTGTGCAAGGCCTTGCTGGGGAGAGCACCTGCCAGGGCTGCGAGGGTGAGTGGAAGAATATTCCTCTCACTTGATACAGCTATCGTGCTGTGACGGTTCCACCTGAAGACGGAAGCTTGTGTTGCCTCCGAAACGTCGTGATTTTTATTTTATTTTTTATTTTACTTTTATAAATTTTATTTTTTTTACCTACGTGACTTTACCGGAAAAACCTAAGAATATGAATCATTGCAGTCACGAAAGCTTCAAATCTAGAAATGAGTGGAAGAAGCCACGACTATAGCTGTAGGAGCAGGGCATCTCTCATCTGGGACGTGGTGGTGGTGGCTGCAACCTGAACACGCGTAGGGGGTTTGAAGGCACCAACACTGCCCGTAGCCAGGGCCGTCCATAGAATCTGAATCTTTATTTACACTGCGGGGGGGGGGTGGAATCCGATGAGCTATGAAGCTCTTTATCACAGATGTCCAGGAGGGGTTGGTCAGAAAGTTGAAACAACAAACAATGCAAATAAAATCCGATGAGCTATAAAACTTTTTTTCACAGACGACCAGGAGGGGTGGGTCAGAAAGCACAAAGTATAGAAAATATCAAATCACACAAAAAACAAAAAAAACTAATTTTTTTTATTTTACCAGATAAAGTGACGGAGGATTGATGACGAGACATTCTGCCATAAAGGCGACCAGCGCGGCATAACCCAAAAAGAACAAACGTGTTTCTGTGCACCGTATGTTGAACGCTCTCTCGCACCGCACGTAGCCAAGGTGCGGGCGAAGGACAACCAACTGAACACAAGCAATGTGGATCATAGCATTGGCTGAAGAAATCCCTCCCCCTCCCCCACGTTTAAAGTCAGTGCTGTGTAGTGTGTGTTGCCGTCTGTGTGTTGTTCTGGCATCGTTGTTGTTCTGACTAAAGCACAGCGAGTTGGCACGGTAGGGGCCACAGGTGGTGCCATCGGCCACTCATCTCGGTCAGTCGACCCGTGGCACATGTTGGGTCTGTCCCGTGACCTCCTGCCAGCGGGCGTTCGACACTTCACGTGGCCTTAACGTGCACCTAGCCTGGTACAAGCGCCGTGGTTACGTCACCGCCACTTCGTGGCGAATGGCGCTTGTTGTTGTTGTTCTGAGCCTTTAAATTCCCACTCCTCTGCCCCTCGTCCTGCGTCCCAACCTCTCCGTTCCTGAGGTCTCCTCGGCCGGTCGCGACCTCCGAGTGATTTGCTGCGTTGACGCGCTGCCTCCAAGCAAACCGGCCCCATTTCACACCGCACTCATCACATCGCGAAAGCTCAGCAGGTCTGAAGCCTGGATAGTGTTTGGATGGGCGACCGCCCCGTGCACAAACCGGCTGTCATAGGCGTCGTCGCTGCGTCGTGGGCAGTAACAGTGCTGTACAGCAAATAAACCCATTGTTGGACTGCACCTCTATGCTGCCACGTGTGTGCTAGCCAGCATTTGACTGACGCGCACCGAGCAGAGCGGTTAAGTGTGGTGCCAATAACGCGCCGTGGACAGGCGCAGGTGCTGGGATGTCCTCATCCAGCAGAGGATTTATACTAAAAAAGAATCGTGAGTGCATGCGCAGTTGTACGATCGACGAACTCCCTCGTCGATAGGAGCTGACGCCGAGTCTCTGAAAACGGAATCTTGCGCGTTGGGGCAGGTGAGTGAATCCAGGTGTGTGGGTTTTTTTTTATTAGCACAGAAAATGTCGGGGTGCGTTCCATTCCTGCGCGGTTAGCCTTTGGCTTTGTGATACAACAACACTCAGCCGACCGACACTGGATCGAGAATTTATAAAAAAAATATCTTCAGTGTAAGTGACCAAGCCCAACAGACATAAAATAGTTCGTGTGGCGGTGGCGTGACCAGGTGTGTGTTTGTGTCGTGTGTGGTGTTGTGTGCGTGAACGTGTGATGTATTTAGTCGTGTGTGTGGCATTAGGTGTGGCGTTAAGTGTGTATGTAGTGTGTAGTGAGGGCTGTGGTGTGTAGTGAGGGCTGTGTGGAGTGAGACACTGGGTGAGTGGTGAGGAGTGAGACACTGGGTGAGTGGTGAGGAGTGAGACACTGGGTGAGTGGTGAGGAGTGAGACACTGGGTGTGTGGTGAGGAGTGAGACACTGGGTGAGTGGTGAGGAGTGAGACACTGGGTGTGTGGTAAGGAGTGAGACACTGGGTGAGTGGTGAGAGCAACAGACGTGGCTCACGGCTCGTCGCTATCACCTCTCTCCACCAACGCAGCAGTTGCAAAGGTCGCTTCGTGTCCCCCCATTTGATGCCAAGAGCTCTCGAGATCCTGAAGCCAACAGCAGGGAACGTGTTTCGCTCGGTGTAGACTAAGCGGTCAGCAACAAACAGAGCGCTACTGTACTCGTGTTGTTGTTGTTGTTATTATTATTAACGAAGTTTGCCCTGGTTAGCAATGGGAAACGAATAACATTTCTTGAATCGAGAAAGGTTATGAAGCGATTGCGCTCTGGAGCAAGTGCATGGGAAGAAGCAGAAAGAGAAGCGGTGTTGGGATCTGCAGTTGTGGTGGTTAAACACAGTGTGGTGGTGGTGGTTAAACACAGTGTGGTGGTGGTGGTGGTGGTGGTTAAACACAGTGTGGTGGTGGTGGTGGTTGAACACAGTGTGGTGGTGGTGGTGGTGGTTAAACACAGTGTGGTGGTGGTGGTGGTGGTTAAACATAGTGTGGTGGTGGTGGTGGTTGAACACAGTGTGGTGGTGGTGGTGGTGGTGGTTAAACACAGTGTGGTGGTGGTGGTTGAACACAGTGTGGTGGTGGTGGTTGAACACTGTGTGATAGTGGTGGTTGAGCAGAGTGTGGTGGACAATACGAAACAGTCTGGCAGACCGGTTCCTCAGCATGCGTTGAGGAATCCATTGACCAGTCCAGACATCGCCTCACCCACCACTGGTGGACGTACATTGAACTTCTTTTGCGCCGTACGTAGCCAACCGCCACAAATCGGTGGACGCGATCCGTTCTTTCGCGAGCCGCGGATGCCAAGGGATGAATGGTGACCACGATCACCCCCCTCGACGCTTAGCCACCCCGCAAACGCCTTGCCCGGCAAGGGGCCGGCATTTGGGAGTACTTGGGAGCAAGTTCGCGTTGAGGCAGGCTGCTCGACGCCGAACGGACGACACTATCCAAACTCCGCGTCTCCATCGGGGGCGTGGGTGAGAGTGGCTCGTCAAGTTAGAATGCCCTGGCCATCTCGCTGCCTCGAGCCTCCAAAAAAACTCTCTCCTGTCCCCCGCCACCTTTCCCGCTCGAGTCTCAAATCCAGCGCTCCCGAAAGAAAGAAAGAAATTAAACAAATCCTGCTTCGAGCTTCGGTGCATTGAAAAGAGACGCGTGGTGACTACGGCTGTGGAGACAGGACACGTGACACGTGGTGACTACGGCTGTAGGGACAGGACACGTGACACGTGGTGACTACGGCTGTAGGGACAGGACACGTGACACGTGGTGACTACGGCTGTAGAGACAGGACACGTGACGCGTGGTGACTACGGCTGTAGAGACAGGACACGTGACACGTGGTGACTACGGCTGTAGAGACAGGACACGTGACGAGGGGTGACTACGGCTGTAGAGACAGGACACGTGACACGTGGTGACTACGGCTGTGGAGACAGGACACGTGACACGTGGTGACTACGGCTGTAGAGACAGGACACGTGACACGTGGTGACTACGGCTGTGGAGACAGGACACGTGACACGTGGTGACTACGGCTGTAGAGACAGGACACGTGACACGTGGTGACTACGGCTGTGGAGACAGGACACGTGACACGTGGTGACTACGGCTGTAGAGACAGGACACGTGACACGTGGTGACTATGGCTGTAGAGACAGGACACGTGACACGTGGTGACTACGGCTGTGGAGACAGGACACGTGACGCGTGGTGACTACGGCTGTAGAGACAGGACACGTGATACGTGGTGACTACGGCTGTAGAGACAGGACACGTGACGCGTGGTGACTACGGCTGTAGAGACAGGACACGTGACACGTGGTGACTACAGAGACCCATATACAGGTAGTCCCCGAGTTACGATGGTCCGACTTACGTTATTTTCGACTTACGATGGGGTCGTCGTAACGCATCTCCATCGTAAGTCGAGGACTGCCTGTATATATGCTACTAGCGGCTACAAGAGGGGGGGGCGGGGTGGGGTGTAACAAAGAGGGGGAGGATCTGGGAGCTTCAGGGACCTTGCGAGAGAGTTCGAGAAGAGGGGAGTGAGAAGGGGAGGGGGTCCTAGGACTCTGTGGGGGTCGTGGTAGCCACTGTCGTCGTTATCGCCGCTACTACTACTATACAGTCAGCTTCAAATCAAGACGATGCAGTCAGTCGTCGTTATGTGCTCAATGTCGTCCTCTTGCGTCATCGAGTCGACGCTGTGATGAGATCGTGTTGGGGGCCGTCCATAAATGACGTCACGCACTTAGGGGGGGGGGTCAGACTTTTGTGACGTTGTTTGACGAGGAAGGGGGGTGGTGAGAAATGTGACGTCACATCAAAATGCGCAACTTTAAATAAATATAGACAACACGTTCTACTTAATTAAATACACTTTTTAATAAATGTTTTCGCCTACAACATCAGAGTGCAGCTCCACATTAAATACGCACTACAATGACAATAGTTTAAAGCGATTTTAAGCATGTTTTATTTTGGGGGGGGGGGGGGTTGGGGGCAGAGCTTTGTGACGTCATATTTGAGGTGGGGGGGTCTGACTTTTCGTGACGTCGTGTGACGAAGGGGGAGGGGGGGGGTCAAAAATCGTCCAAAATCGCGTGACGTCATTTATGGACGGCCCCTTGTGAATAACGAAAGCCGCTACAGCCGGTGCCTGAGAAGTCGCTCCAGGTACATGCTGCAATGCCTTTCTCTCGCCACTCACTCTCGCTCGCCACGTGGTGATGACAGGCGAGGCAGCTTGGGCAGGGAGAAGGGTTCTTCTTACCTGTTCCTAGCCAGTCCTGCTCCTCCCCCCCACTTCCCTTCAGATACAAATACCAAACATCTGAGTGGATGGGGGTGCGGGGGGTAATAACACTTAACGATGTCTTCTTGGTTCTTTCGGTAAAGTCACGTAGAATGGAAATAATAAAATAATGCAAAAATAAAACATGATTAAATAATTCTCACGACGTTTCGGCCACAACGCAAGCAGCCGTGCGTTGTGGCCGAAACGTCGTGAGAATTATTTGATGATGTTTTATTATTATTATTATTTTATTATTTCCATTCTACGTGACTTTACCGAAAGAACCAAGAAGATGAATCCCTGCAGTCACGAAAGCTTTAAATCGAAACTCAACGATGTATAAACACTGGATGGCCTCCGTACAGATGGAGTAAGAACTCAGCTGTGAGTGACACAGCCTTTGGCTCAGCTGGCTGTCGTGAGAAGTGAAGACTTGGGCCATGTTTGTTTGTTGTAGTACGGAGTTAGAATGATGGCTTTAATCTAAGTTGTCTTGTGGTTGTTGTTGTTTGACTTGCATTCCACTGGGATTTTTGCACACAGCATTGATATACGGTGCTTTTTCTGGAAGACTTCCTGGATTTTTCTGTTTGCGCATAGTCACTTTAAGATGTTTTCTTGATCATGTTTTTGTTTTTTGATTGTTGCGGTTGCACCCGATTCAAGAGCGGAATGGCTCACAGGGCTATACCAAATAAATGCAACTTAAACTGTGAACACCGTCACACCTCGCAGGCCGTCGTACACTCACTCGACTTACCATACTTCTACCAGGGCCCTATTATCCCATAGGCCACAGTAGGCAATGTGCCCAGGGCCGAGGGAAACTAAAGGGCCTGCGAAGCATCAACATTTGACCGTGTTTTTTGTTTGTATGCAAAAAAAAATGTAACCAAGATATATTCCTGAATAAATATATTTATATTCTTGATTCTTTCGGTATAGTCACGTAGAAGGGAAAAAATAAAAATATAAAACAATAAAATTCTCACGACGTTTCGACTGCAACACAAGCAATCATCATCAGGTGTGAAATCCACAGCAAGAAAATGTTCTTGTTGTGGATTTCACACCTGATGATGATTGCTTGTGTTGCAGTCGAAACGTCGTGAGAATTTTATTGTTTTATATTTTTATTATTTCCCTTCTACGTGACTTTACCGAAAGAACCAAGAATTAGAATCCCTGCAGTCACGAAAGCTTTAAATCTAAATATCTTTATATAACAAGGATAGGCACAGTGTATATGTGGTCGTGCGTCTTTTTTTATTCATAAGCTGAGAGAGATTAACACCGGTGGTGAACTTTTAGAGATGTTTTTCATTGCAAAATTATCACTGTAACAAAAATATATAAATATATATTCCTTGTTCCTGGGTAGTAAGTGTTCTTTTCTAATTGCTTATTCCCCACAAACTTTGCTTTTGTGACCAGGACACAAAAGCAAAGTTAATCATTAATCCACTCCATTAATAATAATAGAGACATTTTCTCTGCTCTTGAGGCATAAGCAATTAGAAAAGAACACTTACTACCCAGGAACAAAAATCGTGTAACATAGTGAATTATCAACATCTTCAAATGTGTTTTTTCGCACACTCTCATTAGAGAGCGGTGCTAGGGATGACAAAGGCGTTGTGACAGCGACGGTAGTAGTGACATGGGGCATCAGCAGCACCAATTGCAGAAAGTTATCACTCGCAAGGCCTACGAAACTGAAGTGCCGAGCGCCCACAAGAACCTTAATCCGACCCTCGACTGTACGTCAAATCGCAGCGATTGACCCGTTAATCCAGAGCTGTAAATGGCTGGAAACGATCACAACAACAACAGCTTCATGCAGGCCGGGGCAATACATAGACACCACGAAAGAGCTTTTCAACAAAGCGATTCGCACGTTGTGGTGTGTGCATCTATTGGCTAATTAGTCCTGGATCAACTTCACGATCACGCTCATCGTTTACAACATCATTCCTGGACTCGCGTAAACATTTTACGGACATTTTTCCAATCCACTGCTGCAATATAGTGAGGAGGGGTGGTCACTGCGGATTTGTGAGGTATAGGTCCAGGAAAGGTTGAAATAGTCACAGCAAGGAATATCACTCGGCGAATTTCATCCAGCACCCAACTTTCAAACATTGCACGGTCCTACTCAATATACCCTTACGCGTACAAAGACGTCGCAATAAAGGAGCTGTTTCTACCGTGTTAGTTCATTGTATACACTCCGGTGAATACAATTGCATTAAGTCGTCTTAAAAAAAGAACACGTGTTGTGATCGTAAGTTCAAGTGTGCTCCTACCTATGGGCAGTTGTCTGTTTAGTTCTTCTAAATTCCATTAGGCCCATAACCTGTCAAAATGTACGGTTTACCCGTATTCTTGTACAGGGAAATAGAGTTTTAAACATGTAAATGTTGTTGTGTTTCTCCCTTGTGATGGGACTTTGTAGGATGAACGTTGAGATTTATAAGGTGCACGGGGTGACCAGTGAGGTCTGAATTGGTCTCAGGTAGGGCACTGATATGGGGTTGACAGGTATGTGGGCCCACCAGGTAGTGACCTATACTTTCGCAAGGGGTGGATATCAAGGGATAAATGGTGACGATCACTGTGTCACCGCTCCCCACCCACACACCTCTTTTGCTGACAAGGGCTGGAATCATGGGAACGTGAGCAGTTGGTGTTGCAAAAGCCACTGCGATGCAGAACGGATGATAAAATCCACAGTCTCGTGGTTCATCGAGGTAGCGAGGGAGTGGCTCTAAGGCAGAAACGCCTTTTGCCGGATCAACGAACGCGCGACACACAACGAAACCATCGTGATAAAAAGAGACGCGGGGCAAGTGCCATGCACAATATTTTCAGATTGCAAACAATTTTGTATTGGGTGTGGAGTGATACGTGAAGACTGCGTTACTTTATAACAGCAACAAAAAACTGGACAAAGTGAATGTATCACATGTTGACTCTATGTCATATTATAAACGTAAATATTAAATGAACGGGCCTTTGTCAATCCACTGCTGGATGAACACTTTTGCACAATAGTTGGCACACTGCACAATGAGCCCCAACGGCTCAAGTCGCATTTCTGGCGTTGGCTTTGTGTGTAGATTGTTGTCCTTCACCCACACTTCCGATTAGCGCGGTTGACTACGCACGGTGGGAAATAAAAGTTAACTGTACACACATCAGTGGGGTGAAGTATGGTGACACAAACATGCCCGACACAGTGTAGGCGAGGCCTTCCTCTAACAGTGGATTGACAAAGGGCTGTAAAAAAAAAAGTGTGACTTAATGATTTCATACGACAGGGGTGATATTGGCAACTTTGTACATATTTATCGAGGTTATTGAGGCATTTAGTAGTCTCTGTAGAGGATCGGTGAGTCATAAATACTTTTAAAGCACAGTCCCGTACAGCACTCTAACGTTTCCATGTGTTGGGGGCTGAATGGGTGCGGCACATACCAGAGACGAGATGGGCTGATGCAGTACGGGAAGACCTGAAGGTGAGCGGACTTAGCGTCCATCGGCTGGTGCCAGCAGTGTCAAGGTCAGCCGCTGTGCGAGGAGGTTCATGACAGACGCCACCGAACAGTTGCCAGCAACCTTTGAGCAACAACAAGTAGCGAAATGGCACTCACAACAACAAGCAGAGCGTCGGGCAGTTAAAATGCGCCGTGAGTTGTCACTGCACACGTGGTTTATCTGACAGTCATCTCAGTTACGATCGCCCATCACACCTGGGAATTTCCCGTGGCTCCTTGCCCTGTGAAACTTTGACACTCCACATGGCATCGAAGATGCACCTCGTCTGTCACAGGCACCAGAAGCGTGCGTATGCTGGGGAAGTGGAAGATGTTTGTAAACGTGTGCATGTCACCAGTTTTCCAGGAAAGTCCAGCAATAATGATACAACGTGATGCTCCTGACACCTGCATAACTGGATTTTGATCTGAGAGGGGACGGGCAGTGACAGCTCGTGTGCTGCGTGTGCTTTTCACGGCCAACAAACATCATTCCTCGGGGTTTCTTGATAGCTGCTATCAGACCGTCCATCGCGATTCGTTGGCAATAGACTGAAAGCCCTCATCTCCTCGGTCTGATTACTTTTAAAGCTGACCTACGGACCGGTACCAGCCCCGTTCTGAATAAGTGGTGATGTTTTTTTTTTCTTCTAAACTACAATTCTTGATTTATATACATATTAAAAAAAAATTGTTGCACGAGTAACCTCCAGCCTCCTGGTCGGGGTTTCCCGTCCACTACCACGGCCAGAAGATTCGAACGATGCCAGTTTAAAATGTTCACAAACCACATCAACAGAAGTAACAAGCACAACGAATTAATGCTGAATTGCAGCGCTGCGTCAATTCCCTCTCAGATGAAGGCCTCACGGCCCTTTGTTGGACACGCGGCGTGATGGCCCCTACTTCCCAATTGCTTGTCAGTGCAGGCTAGTGACAGGGCGGTGGTCCAAAAACAATTCAGATAGAGTATCACTCGCCACTGGTGTTATCCGTGGCCGGCAATCAAACTTAGGTCTCCGTTGTTCACGGCGCAGTACGTTGACCACTGCGCTTCCCACTCCCCTCCATGAGGGTGACGTGGTGAAAAATGTTGGTCATGTTCAGTTCAACACGTTGGCTTTCGCGACCAATATCAACCATAATGCAGGTTTTTTTTTTGGGTTAGATCGCGTAAAGATAAATGTGTCGTTAAATCCCGCCACCACCCGACACAGCCGATTAGTAAGGTTTGTCACGTAAACAGAACGTGACAATTCGTTACTAGTACAGCACACTGGTGTGTTGGAGAGCAACACAGCGATGTGGATATTCTCTATCCAAGACACCGGTGTGCTGTACTAGTAACGAATTGGCACGTTCTGTTTACGTGACAAACCTTACTAATTGGCTGTGTCGGGTGGTAGCAGGTTTAACGACACATTTATGTTTACGCGCTCTAACCGAAAAACAACACATGGTCATGTTCAGTTGACCTGAGTCGTACGTAGCCCATCATGCTTTGGGTAAAAATGAGCCCTTGGCAGTGGCATAACGAGCAGCGTGGGGAGCAGAGGGGGTGCATTGCCCCCCCCCCCCCCGCCCTGGTGGTCAGAGCTACGAGTTGGGGGCCCCCCCCCCTTGACAAACACCGTAAGATTTGTTTTCAACAACAGTGGGAAATAACACAGACGCTGATTTAAAACGCAGTTTAAATGTATTTTAATGGAAATGTTGCACGTTGTGTTCTACATTTTAATTGGAGCGGCAGCGTAACATTGCGCAGAGATGCCCACTACGGAGCTGTAGTTGGCTGCATTCTGCGTAGATGGAGCGCGCCCCATACAGCGTTAAATGTTCGAGACCGTGAGCGTGACGACGATGGGATGAGGCAAGAGGAGACACGAAATATGACAGCCCTGGGTGCGACCGTGCGAGACTTAATCAAACATTTTCTTTGTTTGCTGAGAAATGTGTTCCAAACAGATGACCGCCCGTCGCCCCCGTGTCACAGAAACCCTGTTTAGTCTACTCTGGTCTATCAGTGACATTTTATTGGGCTGCAGGGTTGGCCAATTTTATGGCCAGGACCTCGTGTGAACCCGCCGAGTTTGACTTTGCATGCGTGTAAAGTTAAGGCGCTTTGGTATTCGGTATGCAAGACTAAACCAGACCTTTGTCTTTGTGTTCGCGACTGGGCATACTCTAAGGGTAGATTTATGTACGTGCGTGTGTAGCAAGTCATATCTGAACCAGTCCACAGCCACCTCTAGGTCCACTCAGCCTTTAAATGAGTACCAGCTACAGTGATCCGTTGACATCACATTTGACGTGTGTGTGCCAGTGTGAAAATTTGCATGTTGGCTTGGGTCCATGCGTGTATGAATGCGAGCGCCTCCGTAACATACTTTACGTGCTCACGGCCAACACCAGTGACGATTATCTGAACCGGTCTGGGGCCTCCTCTAGGTCGACTCAGCCTCTAAATTAGTACCTGGTGCGGTGTGTAAACATCGCCACTAGGGAGACAAAGGCGGCTGTGGCGTGGTGCAGGCCACCCACCCACCTCGTGTGTCGTGCCGGCCTTCATAGGTGTTACTCGCTAACAGCACTTGCCCCAACGGTCTGTTAAGGCTACACGGGGGATCTTTGTTTTTGTTGCTTGTTTGTGGAGAGTGGTGGCGTAGTTCGCGCACTGCACTACAAACCCATTGAGCAGAGTTCGGTTCCCAGCCATGAATGGCGAGTGAAATCTGTACCAGGCCTCGGCCACCTCTAGATCTACTCAGCCTTAAATGAGTACTGTACGTGGTACAGTGTGGAAATATGAACACTGGGGATACAACTGTGGCTCTGGCTACCCCTCTGTGGCTGCCACACTTTTCATGGGGCCATACTTCTCGGTCAGCCCACGTCTTGTTATCAAAACTGTGCCAGTTTACCGCAGTGAAAAGTTCAACGTGGAAATACCGGTACCAAATCTCGATATAAAAATCAATTCTTGCTGCTACCCGGACAAAGACGCCAAATCCCAGACTGTCCTGGTCAACCTCTGACAAGGTGGCAATGCCGCACACCAGACATTGTCCCACTCACGCGCCGTGCCAGCACGGGCAGGCTGGCGCACAGGCAGCGTTTGGTCCTTGGGAGCTTACAAGGAGCTCAGTAGGCATGTCTGTGTCTGTCTTTTTCACCTGCAGGGACAGAGAGAGAGAGGGCATGGAGGCAGCGTGGCTCTTGGTGCTCCTGGCTGCCTTTGGCCTGAGTCACGGGCAGACCCAAGGTGAGTCAAGGCTAGAACTAACGAAGCTGTTTTTTTATTTTATTTTACCAGGTAAGGCCCCCACTGAGCTGTGTAGCTCTTTTTGAGAAGCGACCTGGCCACAAGTGATAACTCAACAAAGTGGCTTATCTCGTGGAAATTGATAGCAGCCAAATACTCTTAAACGCGTGATGTTGATTCTAAATGTGTATGGTGGCCCCCCCCCAACGAGTCGAGTGGTAGCAGGGCGGAATTGGGTGGGGTGTGATGCGTCTTCTCCCCTCCCCCCTCTCTGCCCCCCCCCCCACAGGGATAAACCAATGTCTCTCAAACAACCCCCTCACCTGCAGGGAATGCCTCAAGATCGGCCCCAAGTGCTCCTACTGCTTCGAGGAGGTGAGGTGCACGGTCGCACGTCCGGCCGACCACCGCGCCAAGCCTCTCGGCGGTGCGGAAGCCGCGCAGGAGGATGAAGTCTTAGACACGGGGGGAGGGGGGGGGTGCAGGAGAGATGAAGGAGCGACCTTCCATTGAGTTGGGGAATGACTTGTGCCCCCACCTTCTCCGGCGTGCGACAGGGTTTCACGGAGAAGCGCTGCGACCTGCTGGAGAATCTTCAGGCCAAGCGATGCGGCCAGATCACGATGGTGCGCACGTCCTCCGAAGTGATGAAGGTGAGCGAAGGGGGCACGCGACGCCCCGGCGGGTAACGAGGAACCGCCAACTGATGCAGCGTCCCGGGGTGGAGCCTCTTATCGCGGGTTTGTATTTTGGGGCGTGCCGACGACGTGCCGATCGATCATCGATCGGTAATGATTGAAAAAGAAAAGATCGTTCTTTTCGGACCCGCGCACATTTATTCCATCTGCGATAATAATCGGTGTTTGTGTCATGAGACGGAGGATCCGTTCGGAAAACTCACGGAACGGTACACGCCATGTCCCAGAAAACAGCTGCGGAAGACCGCATGTTTTGCAGGGCCCCTAAAAATCCTTCACGTCGCCTTTGGTCCCTTTACACATCAGGGGGTCGCGCCTCCAATGAGCATGATTGGCTACGTTCGGTGCGAAAGAAGTTCAACATACATACGTGTACATACAGGGGTCGCACTTTCCCAAGCGCTCCGAGGCTGTCGCACGATGGTGAGGCGAATACTTAAAATGTGAATTCATAGGGCTTCAAATTTGGTTGAGACTCGTGTTGCGCATTCTCGCGGAGCTGGAGGAACGAGTGAGTCTGTGCCGACAGCTGGCACCAATACCTCTTTTCCACTGCACTACCGAGCCGCGCCGAGGCTGTGCCGAGCTAGCCCCGCTCGCCTCTGGAGGCTCCGGGTTTCTTTTCCACTGCAGAAGCCGTGCCGTGCCGCTGGCATTGCACGTCAACAAATACTGACCCACGTCACACACAATTAATGCATCGTTATCCCCGCCCCTGGACAATGCTTGGCCCCAAGGTAGATTCGGATGTCTTGTGAGGTCAGCCTATCACGGTTTGGATCCGACTCGGCACGTCAAATACCCGGTGGAAATCCGCCGGTACCGTGAAGTGCGCTGGCTCAGCTCGGATGTGCTAGTGGGACAGTGGTACGAGTGGCAGGGCTGTCGGGCTACCGGTTTCAGCTGCGTGTGTGCGTGTCGACGAAATGCGCGTCCTCTCGTCTGATTTTGTGTTGCAGAGTTTGTCCACTTCGGACATGATGAGCTCACGCTACGCCCAAGTTTCTCCGCAGTCCATGAACATCAAGATGAGACCAGGTGAGCCACGAGTCCACCAGACATACCCACACAGCCTGTTTAGAATGAGCAGCGAGGATCGAACTCCAGGCCCCGGTCGACGAACACACTTCATCTAGAGAATGCAAAAAACAAGCGCTTTAAATATATATCACACGCGTAACAGGAATCTCAGCCGGCTTTGCATAATCAAGGTGACGTCGGCCATTTTTGAATCTATATTCGGCAAAAAGTTTCGTCTTCGCAGAGTGATAAAGGTGCAGCGATACAGTGGCACAGATACAGTGGAACAGACAGAAGTGCACAGGGTGACACAATGACGCAGATACAATGACGCAGACAAACATCCCCTCATCAGAAATCAAACTCGGGTCATGGTATAGACGCAGATTACGAGTGTTATGGGGTTCCCTGACGAGGTGGCGTGCGTGCGTGCGTGCGTGTGTATGCTGAACTTCTTTTGCACCGTACGAAGCCAACCGTGCAAATCGGAGGTGCATGTGCAGGGGAGCGGTAGTGTACCACTTAGCGCTGCGCTGCACTACAAACCCAGCCACACGAGTTCGATTCCCGCTCATGGCCAACAGCAGTGACGATAATCTGAACTGGTCCTGGGCCTCCTCTGGGTCGACTCGGCCTCAAATGAGTACCTGCTGCGTAAACATCGCCACTCGGGAGACAAAGGCGGCCAAGCATGGTGCTGGCCACCCACCCCCTCGTGTACCGCTCCGGCCTTCATAGGTGCTACCTGCTAAAAGCACTTGCCCCAACAGTCTGTTAAGGCTATACGGGCGATCTTTGTCTCTGTGCGTGTGCAGGGGACTCGCTCAAGTTTGACATGCAGGTAATTGAGCCCCTCAAGACGCCTGTCGACCTCTACTTCCTCATGGACGACTCCAACTCCATGAACGACGACTTGGACAACCTCAAGAAGCTGGGCAAACAGCTGGGTGAGTTCGTGGGCTCCCAGTGGGGGGGGCTCCTCGTCCAGCGGTGGATCAACAAAAGCGTCGCACGTGCACAGGGCTGCCCAAAGGTTCCTGGAGGGCCCTCGGCAGAATACCACGTGGGGGGCTGCTCTGTAATTCGCGACTCAAAAAATAAACAACACAGGCCTGCCATGCGGCCCTCTTTTGTAAACTAAACTCATTTTCATTTTACCAGGCAAGGCCTCACTGAGCTATTTCGCTCTTATTCAGAAGCGACATATCACGCATGATAGCTCACCGAAATGGCTTATCGTGTGGAAATTGATAGCAGCCAAGTACTCTAATCGCACGTTGATTCTAAATGTGGAGGGAAAAATCGGAGGACCCGGAGAAAAATCCATTCGACCACGGGGAGAGAAACATGCAAACTCCAAATATACAGCAGGCGTCAGGGTCAGGATCGAACCCACGATCTCCTGCATACCAGGCGAGGGAGTTAACATCTTTTGTGTGAGGCCTGGGCAAAATTTATCCCTCTGGGTGTCCATGCCCACGGACACGATTCGGGTACACGCTCGCCTCTACCGACAGCGTTGGCTGCACTCGTGAGCTCCGTGCTGTCCCGCGTTGCTGCGTCAATGTGCAGTGTCCCATCCGTTGTATCCTGTGTGCTGTGTCTCGTGTGTTGTGTCTCGTACACGTGCTCAGCGTCCCGTGCGCCGTGTCCCGTGCGCCGTGTCCCGTGCTCCATACCTCACGCACTGCATCTCGTGCGCTGTGTGTGTGGCTGCAGCTGGCGTCGTGCAGGAGCTCTCCGAGGATTTCCACATTGGCTTCGGCAAGTTCGTCGACAAGGTGGTGGCGCCGCAGACGGACATGCGGCCGGAAAAGTGAGGACACTGCGGTCGTGTTTTTCTAAACTATTAACTTTTTTTTTTTTACCAGGTAAGGCCCACTGTACTATTACAGCTCTTTTTCATAAATGGCGTGGCCAGTGACGTGGCTTATCACGTGTCAATTTATAGCCACAGCCAAATACTCTAAACCCACGTTTCTAAACGTGGAGGGGATAACCGGAGGATCCGGAGAAAAATCCACGTGACCACGGGAAGACAGATGGGTGCAAAATATACAGCAGCAGGCGCCAAGGTTGGGATGGAACCCACGACCTCCTGCACACCAGGCGAGGAAGTTAACATCTCACCACCACAACCGCTCATCACGCAGCCAGTGACGCTCCCTGCCAATGGCGCGTTTGCTGCTTGTTCTCACCTTCATCTTAAATCGCATTTATACAACGCCTTACTCCAAGGCGCTTGCAACAGTTATAAGAGTATGAATAAATAAGAATAGGTTTTACCCTTTCTGGCAATAAAACAGGTGTTAAGATGTTCAAACACCAAATGGAAATCTTTTGCAAGGAATCCTGTCTGCATCAACCACACACGTACTTGTGGTGAACATGCAAACAAAACATGACTCTGATATTTATATGGGCATTGTCCTTGAAACTGATTGGCCTACACCAGAGACAGCAGCCTTCTTTATGGCCTAGTCTCACCATCAGTGTCAGACCAGAGAACGACGCCAAAGGGCGACCAGGTCCCGAGTATAAAATAGTACGTAGCATCGTGGCGGTTGAGATAACGAGTGGGGCTTGTCATTAAAAAGAGAGCCCTCAGGCTTGGTGAAACTTTCCTGGGAAAACAAGCATGCTAAGACAACATAAAAAATAAGTTTTACGTGAATGGCGATAGTGGGGGGTTTGGCCACTTTTTGCAAGTTGTTGAACGTCCGTTGCGCAACGTTACAAGTGCAATCTCCTTGCACGCGGACGTAACACCTCGTCTTCTTGGTTCTTTCGGTAAAGTCACATAGAAGGGAAGCAATAAAATAATAAAAATAAAACATAACAAAATAATTATCACGACGTTTCGGCCACAATGCAAGCAGCCGTCCTCAGGTGAAGACCAGGTCTGTCGGGGAGACATGTTTTATTTTTATTATTTTTTTTATTTTATTGCTTCCCTTCTACGTGACTTTACCGAAAGAACCAAGAAGATGAATCCCTGCAGTCACGAAAGCTTTAAATCGAAATGTAACACCTCGTGTCGTGGGCTCGTCCCGTGGGGGTGGCCACGAGATGGCTGCAGAGCAGCGGATTCCGGAATGCGCCTGTGCGGAGCTCTGCGCGTCAATTGCACCGCAACGCTCCGGCTCAAAGCTGCGGCTTGGAAATGATCGTCGAGGGAGCCGTGCTGCCAGTTCAAGAAGGGGGGGGGGGGGAGTGGAGAGGAGTGCGGTCCGATGCACTGGGGGGAGCTTGATCCGTGGACCCGCACTTGGGCAGTAAAGATAAAAGAGAGAAAGGGGTGCGAATATCCGAGGTTGATTGTGCTTGCATGGGACGAGGTTTTTTTTATTTTAGCAAGTGCTCCGTTACATGTTTTACACGTCGCATATGTCAAGGACAACGAGGCGCGCATCCTGACTGCACCGTTGCTGCGGTAGTGCGCCGCAGGAACGTTGGTGAGCTCCGTCTTAAGCGGGGCAACAGGGCATTCATTCCCTTGTGTTCGGCAATGACGGGCAATTGCCGTGCACCACTGCGAGGTGGGCAGCTGGGGCGGTGGTTGGCACACCGATCAGTGAGTTTAATTCCAAAAATAAAGGGTTTTTTTTGGGGGAGGGGTTGGATCGCGTGAATATGGATGTGTCGTTAAACCCGCCACCACCCGACACGGCCAATTAGTGAGGCTTGTCACGTAAACAAAACGTGCCAATTCGTCACTAGTTCAGCACACCGGTTGTTGGGCGTTGGAGAGTAAACTCGCAACAACACGAACAATTTGAGCACGACGTTTTCACTGCTGGTTTACAACCAACCTCGTCAGGCGATTTGCCAGAATTGTGAGGAAGTCTTCCTGCTTCCGGTCTTAAATAGAGGAGAGTCAAGGTGATGGCATCATCGTGAGCCTATCAGGTGCGAAGACCACAGGGTCTGTGTGTGTGTGGGGGGGGTGTTAATGTAGTCTTTTTAATAAATGTTTTCTCCTACAACATCAGAGTGCAGCGCCACAATAGTTTAAAACGATTTGAAGCATGTTTTATTTTCAAAATGGAAAAATGGTTTGGGGCGGGGGGGCAGAGCTTTGTGACGTCATATTTGAGGGAGGGGGTCTGACTTTTTGTGACGCCATGTGACGAAGGGGGTGGGGGGGTCAAAATCGTCCAAAATCACGTGACGTCATTTATGGACGGCCCCAACAACCTTTGCCGGAGGTCGAGTGAGCGGGGAGCATCGATCAACATCGACGCGTATCCTGCCCCCCCCCCCACCCCGCCCGCCTTACCCCCCCAGGCTGAAGCAGCCGTGGGAGGACAGCGACCCCCCCTTCTCCTTCAAGAACGTCATCCCGCTCACGTCCGACGTGCAGCACTTCCAGGACAAGCTGCAGGGCGAGCGGATCTCGGGCAACCGCGACGCTCCCGAGGGCGGCTTCGATGCCATGCTGCAAGTGGCCGTGTGCACGGTGAGGGCACGGGGGGGCAGGTTGGCGAGGGTGGCACTGCGCTCGATGACGTAGAAGTACTGTACAACGACGGAGGTGGTGGCGGGGGGGGGGTGTTAGCGAGCACCTATGACGGAAGGCAATGCACCGTGAGGGGGTGGGTGGCCAACACCACGCCCGGCCGCCTTTGTCTCCCCAGTGACGATGTTTGCACAATGAGTCGACTCGGGGGAGGTCCAGGACCGTTTCGGATAATCGTCACCGGTGTTGGCCGGAATTGAACTCGGGTCGCCGGCTTCGTAGGGCAGCGCGATGACCGTTGCACTCCTGCTCCTCGTGGAGGACCACGCACACACTGACACACACACACACACACTGACACGCACACACACTGACACACTGACACACACTGGCAACAGACAGACACATACTGGCACTGACACACACTCCCTGACGTGCCCTCCGTACCTCGCCATGCATTGAACACGTTCCTTCGGAGTGGGCAGGTAGGAACTTGGTTGGACAGCGCATGACAGACAAATATGCACGACAGACAGACAAATAATCCCTGGTGGGCAGTGTGGAACCTGTTGTTCCTACCTGTACATTTTTTGATACTCCTACTGATTCTCCTACTGTTATGGAGTGACTTATGCAGCCAGCTATGGCTGCAAAGTTTGGTCGTACATGTTATGTATATCGTTTTTATTTGAATCACAGTTCCTATGATCACTGTTACATTGCTTTTATAGCTTTATTTTGGTGATTTCGAAAACGTTTTGGTTTATCCATATGTGTTTGTTGTCGTACAGAGTTAGACTGATACCTTTAATCTAAATTGTCTAATGGTTGTTATTGTTTGACTTGCATCCCACTGGGATTTTTGCACACAGCATTGATAATCGGCGCTTTTTCTGGCAGACTTTGCAGTTTTTTCCTGGATTTTTCTGCTTGCGCGTAGTCACTTTAAGATGTTCCTTGTTCACGTTTTTGTTTGTTGCGGTTGCACCCGATGCAAGAGCCGAATGGCTCACAGGGCTACACCTCATAAATGAAACTGAAAAAACTTTTTTTTTAAACCGTGCAGAAGGAGATCGGCTGGCGCAACCGCACCACCCACCTGCTGGTGTTCTCCACGGAGTCGGCCTTCCACTACGAGGCCGACGGCGCCAACGTCCTTGCGGGGATCCTCAAGCGCAACGACGAGCAGTGCCACCTGACCCCCGACGGCGACTACACGGAGGGCGAGACCCAGGACTACCCCTCCGTGCCCACGCTCGTGCGCCTGCTGGGCAAGAACAACATCATCCCCATCTTTGCCGTCACGCAGCACGCCATCGAGTGGTACACGGTGAGGCCCAGGCCCCCCGCTCCACGTGTCACGCGGAGCGCGCTGGCGTGTGTGTGTGCCGTGCCGGCTCGCTAACAGCACTCGCCCTAACATTCTGTTCAAGTTAGACGGGGGATTCTAGATTTGAAGTTTCCGTGACTGCAAGGATTCATACTCTTTGGTTTTTTCGGTAAAGTCACGTGGGTAAAAATAAATAAATGAAAAAACAACTAAATTAAATCGCGACGTTTCGGAGGCAACACAAGCTTCCGAAGCTTGTGTTGCCTCCGAAACGTAGTGATTTAATTTAGACGGGGGATCTTCGTGTGTGTGTAAGGGGAGCGGCGGTGTCGCAGTTAGCGCGCTGCGCTACGAACCCGGCGACCCGAGTTCGATTCCCGCTCGCGGCCAACATCGGTGACGATTATCTGAACCGGGGCCTCCCCTAGGTTGACTCGGCCTCAAATGAGTTCCTGGTGTGGTTTGTAAACATTGCCACTGGGGAGACAAAGGCCACCGGGCGTGGTGTTGGCCACCCTTCATAGGTGCTACTCGCTAACAGCACTTGCCCCACCAGCCTGTTAAAGGCTACACAAGGGATCTTTGTATGTATGTTGAACTTCTTCCACACCGTACGTAGCCAACCACGCGAATCGGAGGTGCGGGGGACGGACAACAAACTAAACACAAAAAGCAGTTCCAAGGTCACGTGGTGTGTAGCTGGACCATGTGGCCCGCATGCCCAGCCACCGCATGCCCAAGCAGCTTCTGTTCCGCCAGATAGATGGGGCTAAACGGGCGCGGCATGGGCTAGAGTACAGGAGGATGTGGAGCTGATTGGACTCGCCGATGACTGGTAGCAGCAGTGTCAAGATCGACCTCTGTGGCGGAGGTTCGTGTAGGACGCTTCTGGGGAGTTGGAGGCAGTCGCCCTCCAGCAACAACGGAGGGCGGAGGAGCGATGCTCACAACAACGAGCGGAGAGATCCGGGCGGCTAAAACGCAGCAAGTTGGCACAGCAGGGGGCACGGGTGGCGCATCTGCCAGCCATCTCAGTCAGTCAACCGACGGCACCTTCGACACTTCACGTGGCCTCAAAGTGCACCTAGCATGGCACAAGCGCCGCGGTGACGTCACCGCCTGAATTAGTGATGAACGGCGGTTGTTGTCGTCGTTGTTGGTCGAGGGAAGTCGACCGCCCGTGTTTCTCGTGCCCGTGTCTTGGCAGAGTCTGGCGAAGTTCTTCCCGGACTCGACGTACGGAGAGCTCCAGGAGGACTCCTCCAACATCATCCAGCTGCTGCAGTCCTCCTTCAAGGTGCGGCCACCGTCACGCCCAGCGGCCTGGCGCCCCCCGTTGGGGGAGGGGTGTTTTGTGTTACCTTTTACGACGGTAAAACGTCTCTAAATTTCGATTTAAAGCTTTCGTGACTGCAGGGATTCATCTTCTTGGTTCTTTCGGTAAAGTCACGTAGAAGGGAAATAATAAAATGATAAAAATAAAACATTGTATTGTATTTTATTATGTTTTATTTTTATTCTTGTATTATTTCCCTTCTACGTGACTTTACCGAAAGAACCAAGAAGATAAAAGGTCTCTCTTGTCCAATTCTCCACGATCCGTGCTTGCTGCCGTTATCCACACGCTCCTAAGTGATCCGCGCACACCTTGTCTGCGTGCTGAATTCTCATTATTTAGCTTCTTTTTTTATCTGAGGCTTTGTTTGGAATGTTTATTTCTGCTGTAGATGAATGGGAAGAGAGTTTGGCGATTTCTAACACCTCATACGATTAGCACAATTTACATTTTCTCTCGTGTTTTTTTTTACTGAATCAAAGGTTGTGCATAGCTGATCATCAATACCTGTTAGATCCCTGGTTCCTTCTGGTAACAAATACAAATAGCCCTTGGGTTTCCACCTCTGAGGTTAAAAAATCAACGGGACATGTCATGCGAAGAGGAATATCTCACGCTACAGGAAGGGGAGGAGAGCTACATGTAAATGCACCGTCTTGTGTGATGTACTATTATTACTACGACATAAATAAAAAAAATTACCGGGACCGTTAATGTCCCGGGAAGGCCCACAGATTTCCCTGGACAGCGTCTTCAAAGTGAAGGGCGATCGTCGGCAAAACCACAACAGGGGGCAGCCCTCAGGTGCTGTGCCCCACAGGCAACCTATCCGAGGGGCAAATGAGGTTTGTTGCTTGTCAGTCGATGTAAGAGTCGGACTGCGGCGGTGTTGGTGGCGACCGGCGTTCCTCTGCCCGGCCCTTCTCTAATGCGCCGCGCGCTCCCGGCCTTGTGCAGGCTCTGCGCTCCAAGCTGCAGCTGCAGGCCGAGGGGCTCCCTCGCTACCTCAAGGCCGAGTTCCTGCAGGTGGCGGCCGACGGCACGGAGAAGGACGCCAGCGTGGTGACCGCGACGCCGGGCCAGATCGTGAGTGTCTCCTCCTCCGCTGGGTCACGCTGTTGTCCGGCGGTGACGCAGGCCCGGCTCCTGGGCCCAAGCGGCGGATCACGGCAGCAGCCCTGCCTCATGACCTCGTTTTTTAAACTCTTAAAAATGATTTCTCCTTTGAGGGAAATCGATTCTCTGCGGTGGAATTCAGCCAATTTATGTGGAACAAAAAACGACTTTCATATTTTTATTTCACCAGGTAAGGCACCACTGAGATATGAAGCTCTTTTGCAGAAGTGACCTGGCTATCACAAATGATAGCTCAACGAAGTGGCTTATCACGTGGACATTTATAGCAGCCAAATACTCACGTTGATTGTAAACATGGCGGTAAAAACCTGGAGGACCCGGAGAAAAATCCACATGACCACGGCGAGAAAAACATGCAAACTAAAAATATACAGGTGTCAGGGTCGGGATCGGGATCGAACCCATGGCCTCTTGTTTACCAGGCGAGGTAGTTAACATATCGCCACCACGCCATTAGCTCAAAGAGGGGGGGGCAGAGAGGAGCAGCATACAGAAACTCTGAGAGTGAGGGAGGGCACGACCCAGTCATCTATCATGCGTTCTGCTGTCGCTCCCTCGCTCTGTGTGTGTGAGCAAAGGCTGAAGCTACGAACCGACACTAGGGTCAAATGTTGTACCCACACTTTTTTTACTTTGACTATCAGAATATAGGAGGGGCTCGGTCTTCTCCACCCCCCTCGATGCTGTGGTGCAGACCCACGGGCTGTGGCCGAATCAGCCTGCATGCGCCTGATGTCGTCGGATCTTGGAAGTTGAGCAGAGTTGAGCCTTACATGAGAACCTGCTCTGGGATTCCAGGTGTTGTAGGCATCAGCACTCGGCATGGGAGACTGCTTGAGACGAACGGGGGTTGTGGGCTTGGGCAACAAGGTAGCCAGGAGATGGGAGTATGGCAGATGAGTCCTGTCCCCATGCACGGTCCCTGTGCCCTCACGTACTCACGTCCCGCATGACCCCCGTGTGCCCCATGACCCCGTGTCCCCATGTTCCTGTGTCACTATAACTCTGTGACCCCCATCTCCCCTCTACCGCCATCTCCCCCGAGACCCCTTATCCCCGTGCATCATCTCTCCGTGCTCTCACGTGCCCCGTGACCCCGTCTCCCCCCCCCCCCCCCCGCTACCACCCGCGTCGCCGTGCAGGTGAACTACCGCGTGAAGCTGACGGCGGACGAGCGTTATAACGAGCGGTCGCTGTGCGACATGACACCCAGGGAGCGCAGCAACATCAACTTCACGCTGAAGCCGGCGCGCTTCTACGACGGCCTCAACATCAACGCGGAGATCCTGTGTGACTGCCCGTGCGAGGTGAGCTGAGCACCTGGAACCTTCCAGTTCGTCATCTGTCGCTCGCTCCAGCAGTCGCGCTACGTCGAATAGCAGTTGGTGCAGCGGCAGTCGGTTAATTCGTCACCAGCCGTTTTGCCGCATGCCACCTGTTCGTCAATTTACGACCGTTGCGGTAGATGCCCCTACGTAAAATTGGTGAGAGAAGCACGCAATGGGCCACCGTGTGGTACGATTCATCGCTGAGAGTCAGTCTCAGGCAGAGGGAAAAAATGAAGGTCTTGAGACTTACACAGGGCAGGGAGTTGACAGTAAGGATGGCTGGGGGAAGAGAGTTCCAGACATTGGGGACAGCAGAAGATAATGAGCAACCTCCCTGGAGCAGTAGCTCAGACTGGAGATGTAGGAGAGTGCGTGGAGGGGTGTAGAGTGAGATGAGAAGGGAGAGGAAGGCAGAGGTGAGTCCACAGAAGATCTTGAAGATGGTGAGAGCGATCTTTGATTGATCCGGAATTCGATTAGGAGCCAGCGAGGGGCCCGAGTGATGATCTGCGACGGTCTGCACTCAAATCTCCGATTGTCGCACTTACGATTAGCGCGGTTGGCTACGTACGGTGTGAAATAAGTTCAACATACATGTTGTACTTATTTCATATATGTTGAATTTATTTCGCACCGTACATAGCCAATTGCGCTAATCGGAGGTACGGGGAAGGGGAACAACAAACGAAACACAAAAAGCAGTCCTCAATAAATGAGTTTTCAATCTAGATGATTTAAAAGTGCATCGCTCCAGTGGCTTCCTAGTGTCGGAAGGAAGAGCATTCCAGACGGCCGCAGAAGCGCATCTGAAAGCGCCGCGATGCCGCGGCCGTCTTTGCACATACGCACAACACAGCGAGCCACGCCGGTGTAGGCTTCACGCTGACTCCCCTCCGTCTCGCTCCCCCCCCCCCCCGCCGCCGCCTCTCCCCGTGTCCTCGCCCTCTGTCTGCCACGCCCGCAGGCCACGCCGGTGTCGAACCCCATGTGCAGTGGGAACGGACGCTTGACCTGCGGCCACTGCTACTGCAACGATGGCTGGTACGTGGCGGCGCTCGCTCGGCTCCACCCGGAACGACTTCCACCTTTGCCTTAGACTCACGTCACGAGTCGACCGGCAGGCCGCGTGCGGTGGTGGGGGGGGGCGGGTAAGGTCTCCCCCACCACTTCCAAAAGAGAACGACTGGCCAGTGGGTCACTCGCACCGAGACGTGGCCCGGTCGATGGCGCTGGTCAGGTTGGGGACACCTCACAGGTTGGACCGCGTGATGGTGGCCCATCCTGAGTGTGGGAGGGCAGTGATTCTTCACCTTCACTGCAGCCTTGCACACCTTTGGTTCTCCATAAGAATGTTAATAAACACACAGGGTTTGATGAAACAAAGTAGTGGTGCTTAGTTTGTGTTTTTCGATTATTTACCTTTATAAAAATTCTGACAAGAAAGGGCATCTCGTACCCCCAGGGAGTGTGTGCATCTCAGGTGAAGAAGAACCACCACTTCAGAGGGGTTCTCTAGAGAGAGTTGCCTCGAGTGGAGGCCCTTCCGCCAGCAGTGGCTTGAGCAAGACGTTGCGGGGTTGCTCCTTTACCTATTGGGTGCCACGTTGGCTATGAGATGTTAACTACCTCGCTTGGTATACAGGAGGTCGTGGGTTCGATCCCGACGCAGATGCCTGCTGCTGTATATTTGGAGTTTGCGTGTCTCTCCCCGTGGTCGCGTGGATTTTTCTCTGGGTCCTCCGTTTTTTCTCCTCCACATTCAGAATTGCCGTGCGTTTCGAGTATTTGGCTGCTATGCATTTCCACGTGATAAGCCACTTCGTTGAGCTATCATTTGTGATAGCCAAGTCGCTTCTAAAAAGAGTTATATAGCAGCTTAGTAGGCCTGACCTGGTGAAATAAAAAAAGAGTTCATAGTTTAGTTTATTGCGCAACTACCAATGAATGCTAGTTGCTTTTGTGAACGCTCCCATGAGCAACACATTCCTTGCACAAGCGCGGATCGGCGTAGCGTGACTAAAGCAAGCTTGGCGAGACGTGAAGAGTTGAGCTTTTGGGTCGTCCCAACAAAATAAATGACACAAAAGTGTCGGGGGGGTGGGGGCGGCAGGGAGCCGGGGAGGAGGGGGGGGGGGGGTGCCCACCCGCCCGCGCGTGCCCATCCGTGCGTGTGCCGCCGTCCCTGCGCAGGCTGGGCTCCAACTGCAACTGCAGCAAGCTGGGGACGTCGCAGTTGGTGAACGCGGCGTCGTGCACGCGGCCCGGCGACTCGGAGCCCTGCTCGAAGCGCGGCGACTGCGTGTGCGGCAGCTGCTTCTGCTGGCCGCGGCCCAACCCGCTGGAGAAGTACTACGGGCAGTACTGCGAGTGCGACAACTTCCAGTGCCCGCGCGCCAACGGCATCATCTGCAACGGTGCGCAGGCGGGCCGTCCCTAACCCACCGCTGGCGCGGATCTTGCCCCGACAGTCTGTTTAGGCCATTGGAACCTCATTTGCCAGTAAGAAATATGATAATTGTTTTTTTACCCTTTTATCTGGCAACAAAACTGACACCTTTTTTACGAAAAAAAAAATTATCATATTTTTTACTGGCAAATGAGGTTCCAATGGTGTAAATGTTTCACCCCGAGCTCTCATACTCTGATGGTGCAATGTATTTGAGTTGTGCGCCTTTTGGCGTCATCTGCTCCAACACCATGTGAGACTAGGCTCTAAGGAAAGCTGTCTCGGGTGTGGACCAATCAACTTCAAGGACAGTGCATACATTATCAGAGTTATGTGTTTTTTTGCATTATGACTGCAGGTATTGTGGTCTATGGAAACATGACTCCTCGTAAAAAAAAGGTGTCAGTTTTGTTGCCAAATAAAAGGGTAAAAAAACAATTATCAGTCTGTTTAGGCTTCACCCTGGGGGATGGGGGAGATGTTGTACGTATGTTTGTATGAACGCTGAACTTCTTTCGCGCTCTATGTAGCCAACCGTGCCAATCGGAGGTGCCGGTGGGGAAGGACAACGAACTAAACGCAACAAAAAAGCCGTTAGAAAGAAATTAATTTTCAATCTTTCAATGTGAACTCCCTTTGCCTGGCATGCGTTTCAGGTATTTGGCTGCTATCAATTTCCACGTGGGCCAGGTCGCTTCTGAAAAAGAGCTCAGTGGGAATTACCCGGTAAAAATAAAATAGTTTAGTTTATTTTATATAAAAATTCTGGTTTTAGTTGCATCTTTCTGTCTCGTCTCTGTGTCCATGTCCGTGTGTGTGAGTGCAGGTCGCGGCGACTGCAGCTGCGGGAAGTGTGAGTGCAGTGCCGGCTGGACGGGGGAGGCGTGCCAGTGCCCCCTGGGTGTGGAAACATGTCGCGATGGCCGCGGGGTGAGTGCCACACTCACTCACTCACTGACACACTCACTCACTCACTCACACACTCACTCACACACTCACTCACTGACATACTCACTCACTGACACACTCACTAACTGACACACTTACTCACTGACACACTCACTCACTCACACACTCAAAGACAAAGAGACACTCACTCACTCACACACTCACTCATTCACTCACACACTCACTCACTCACACACTCACACACTCACTCACTGACACACTCAAAGACAAAGACACACTCACTCACACACTCACACACTCACTCACTCACACACTCATTGACTGACACACACATTCACTCACACACTCACTCACTCACACACTCACTCACACATTCACACGCCAAGAAAAGACAAAGGGTTTCACACTCACAAAACAACAACAGCCGCCATCCACCACTAAGTAGCGGTTCAAGTTCAAGTTCATTTATTAGGTATAGCCCTGTGAGCCATTCAGCTCTTGAATCGGGTGCAACCGCAACAAACAAAAAACAAAAACATGAACAAAAAACATCTTAAAGTGAATATGTGACTAAGTGCACCACGGCGCTTGTGCCAGGCCAGGTGAATTTTGAGGCCGTGTGAAGTGTCAAAGGCTTGCTGGCAGGAGGTCACAGGACAGACCCAGTTGCCATGGGTTGACTTGACTGAGGTGACTGGCCAATGCGCCAACTTGCTGCGTTTTGCCTCATCGGCGCTCCGCTCGTTGTTTTGAGCGTGGCTCGCGTAACCCTCTGCTATTGTTGGAGGGTGACTGCCTCCAACTGCCCAGTCATGTCCATTTTACCGGACACAATGATAAAGATCCCCCGTATAGCCTTAACAGACTGTAGGGCCAAGTGCTGTTAGCGAGCACCTATGAAGGCCAGAACGGTACACGAGGGGGTGGGTGGCCAGCACCACGCCTGGCCGCCTTTGTCTCCCAAGTGGCGATGTTTACACACCGCACCAGGTACTCATTTGAGGCTGAGTCGACCTACACGCACGCTCACGCGCGTGCATCAGCGACTGCTCTATCCACTGCCACTGTGGCTGCGTGGCCGCGCTGTTCCCCCTCTGTGGCGAGAAGGGGAGCTGACGGATTCGTTGTGTTCGCAGGGAATCTGTAACGGCCGCGGGACGTGTCGCTGCGGCGTGTGCGAGTGTGACAAGCAGCAGTTCAGTGGCTCCACCTGCGAGGTCTGCCTGGTGAGTGGTGGTGAGGGGGGGGGGGCAACGCAGCTCCACTATTTGTACCGGGGTCACATCCTGGAAGAAGCTTTATGCGGTAATTCTCATGTGCCGTGGGGTGTGCGTGTGGGCGGGTGTGTGGGAGGAGCCGGAGTAATAGGTGCTCGCTAACAGCACTTGCTCCAACAGTCTGTGGAGGGTTATGCGGGGATCTTTGTTTTTGGTGCATGAAACTCGAGGTAGGTAACAATACACCCTGCCAGAGATTCTGTGACTCGCCATGGTTTGGTGGCATGATCCCCTTTAAGAATCAATGTTTTGTGTGTATTTTTTATCCCATCTCATTGACATTTTTCCAATTTCTTTTCACTATCTCATTCATACGGTTTTATTTTCTCCGTTAACCTGAATCTACCATAATATAATTCGTGCATAATTTTACATAAATCACAAATGAATTGATTCCCACGTGCACAATTCGACGTGCGTATCACGAGCGGAGGGTTTCGACCCGCGGCCGGGAATCAAACTCGGCTCACCGGATTCCAGAGAGCGGCGCGCGAGTCGCCGCTGTGCCGCCGTGGAAACGCCGAGCGAGTCGGCTGCCTGCCACGATGGCTCGTGAGCGACACCGATGACTCCGAGTGCCCGGCGGTGATGCGCGTGCGTGCGTGCGTCGGTGCGAGCAGAAGTGCCTGGGCCTGTGCGAGGACACGCGCTCCTGCGTGCAGTGCCAGGCGTGGGGCACCGGCGAGAAGAAGGGCGACGAGTGCGGGCGATGCTCCCCGCAAACCGTCATGGTCGACGAGCTCAAGGGAGGTCGGTGCTTCACAACACGCACGCACATACACAACACGCACACACACAACACGCACACACACAACACGCACATACACAACACGCACGCACATACACAACACGCACGCACATACACAACACGCACACAACACGCACACAACACGCACGCACATACACAACACGCACGCACACAACACGCACGCACACAACACGCACGCACACAACACGCACGCACGCACACACACAACACGCACATACACAACACGCACGCACATACACAACACGCACGCACATACACAACACGCACGCACACACACAACACGCACACACACACACACAACACGCATGCACACACACACACACAACACACACACAACACGCATGCACACAACACGCACGCACGCACACACACAACACGCACATACACAACACGCACGCACATACACAACACGCACGCACATACACAACACGCACGCACACACACAACACGCACACACACACACACAACACGCATGCACACACACACACACAACACACACACAACACGCATGCACACAACACGCACGCACGCACACACACAACACGCACATACACAACACGCACGCACATACACAACACGCACATACACAACACGCACGCACACACACAACACGCACACACACACACACAACACGCATGCACACAACACGCACGCACATACACAACACGCACGCACATACACAACACGCACGCACACACACACAACACGCATGCACACACACACACACAACACACACACAACACGCATGCACACAACACGCACGCACACACACAACACGCACATACACAACACGCACGCACATACACAACACGCACGCACATACACAACACGCACGCACACACACAACACGCACACACACACACACAACACGCATGCACACACACACAACACACACACAACACGCACACACACACACACAACACGCATGCACACACACACAACACACACACAACACGCGGTGAACGTGGCACCAACGCTGGCCGTGGCCGCGCGTGTCGCGCTCGCCTGCCGTCTGTCTGCGCAGCCAACTCGGTGCTCGAGGTTTGCAAGTTCAAGGACGAGGAGGACGGCTGCGTGTACCACTACACGGTGGAGAACTCCCCGGACGACCGCAGCGAGTACAGGATCGAGACGCTCAAGAAGAAGGGTGAGAGGCCGCGACACGGTCAGACGTTGCCGGGTGGCTGGCTCCGGGAATGAAAATAAAACTAAAACTGTGCGATTTTTTGGTTTTATGCAAACATCAGAATCAGATTATTTTTTATTTTTTTCCCTGGATAAAAAAAAAAACCGACGAGCTTTGAAGGTTTTCTTTTTCACACATGTCCAGCCGGGGTGGGGGGTCAGAAAGTTACAGCAACAAACGATATTTAAAATAATTAACCCGTAAAAACAAAGTTTTTCACTATAAATCCTTTATATGCGTGGCGGCTAGAGTCTTCTCGTCCTCTGGCTTGAGATGGCTGCCACCTATGGGTCAGATGATTGCCTGCCACCATTAAGCAATTGGTAATTAAATATAATTTATTTTTTCCTAAAAAGTGTACAAATTTTTTCACGAAAATAAATTGTCACGCACAACGAGTCTGTGTGCAAAATGTCAGCTCGATTGGATCACGGGAAGTGGGTTAAAAAACGACCGAAAGATTTGCACGGTCGTAAGCGCGCAAGCAAGCAAGCAAGTGAACTTAATATAAAGGATTTAAAAACGATCGGAATGCAGAGAATAGGAAATGTAATCAAATCGCGATCAATAAATATAAATAACGTATAAAGGTTCAAATTTGACATCAATTCTCAACTCCCAAGGGCAGGCCCTGAAAGGTTAGTTAATCGAGATGCACTACAAATGAAAATAATAATTTTAAACATTTTGGCAGTTGTGTTGCTCGCAGCGTTTGATGATTTGTATTGCTGTGTTTGCATTGATTGCGTGAGAGTCTGCTAAGCCTCACGATAAAATGTGGGGTCACGCCGGGCTGATCTACCTTTGCGTGGCCAATCGTTGTGACGTGTGTGTGTGTCAACGATGAGGGAACACGCTCAGGAAACTTCCTGCAGGCTACTTGAGAGTAGACGTGCCTTGGGATTTCGACTGCTTCATGTTGATGCTTTTACAATCACGTAAATGAATAATGACGATGTCGTTTGGGTGTAAACGGTGCGATGTGATCGCATCGTACAGTGTGCGGCGGCGTTGCGGTTTGGTGATGCGATTCAGCGGTGACATTGTGCGGTGGTCCGGTGGTCGCGACGATGTCATTTTACTGCACGGTGGTGATGTGGTGCGTTGCTGACGTGTGGTGGCGTGGTGCGGCGGTTGTGACGATACCGTTCACTGTGCGGTGCCGACCGCACGCGCGGTGTGGTGATGACATAGCGGTGGCGGCGTGGCGCGGTGGTGGTGACGCCGTCGTCGTGTGCCGTGCGCTCGTTGTCGCTTCCCCAGAGTGCCCGGCGGCTGGCTTCCTGTGGCTCATCCCCCTCATCATGCTCCTCATCCCGCTGCTCGGCCTGCTCGCCTTCCTGTGCTGGAAGTGCTGCGTCGGCGGCTTCGCCTGCTGCAAGGTGACGGCTGACGCACGGCGCCCGGAGAGGAACAACGCGCCGGGAGCATCCGGCCGCTACAAATGTCCACGTGATGATGATAAGCCACTGAGTGGAGCGCTCCTTTGTGGCCAGGTCGCTTCTGAAAGAGAGCTATATAGCTCAGTGGGCCTTGACCTGGTGAAATAAAAATGTAGTTTAGTTTAGACCAGGGCAGAGGGATACAGGGGCAGCGAAGTGACCGGTACAATTCTCTCGTTATCACTGTGTACACGCTCTGCTTGAGGGTGACTGCGTACAGCTTGTACGGAGTGCACGAAATGCAAGATTGCTTTCGGAGTGAGCTGCAGACTCCTTCTCAGCGTATGGAGAGTGTGTGTGTGTGTGTGTAAATTCATCGTCCAGGCTTGAAGCTTGCGAGCCATTGTGATAATAGCTTCGAGAGGAGCGCCTGTTTTAATGCACTCCGAGACGCTGGTATTCACACCTTTGTCACTTTTACGTTACAACTACAACAGACGTTAAGACCGCATTTAATGGGTTTACCTGAAACTTCAGTGTCACACTGATATTATACTCGTCATGTGGCGGGAAGAAAGTGGTGGTACGGTGGTTCGTACAGAGGCAAAGATCTCCCCTATAGCCGTAACAGATTGTTGGGGCAAGTGCTGTTAACGGGCAATTATGAAGGCCGGCATGGCACACGAGGGGGTGGGTGGCCAGCACCATGCCCGACCTCAGCGGCGATGTTTACACACCGCACCAGGTGCTCATTTGAGGCTGAGTCGACCTAGGGGAGGCCCAGGAGCAGTTCAGATAATTACCACTGGCGTTGGCTGTGAGTGGGAATCGAACTCGGGTCGCCAGGTTAGTAGCGCAGCGCGCTAACCGCTACACTACCGCTCCGTTCGTACACACACACGCACTCGCAATGAACCTGGCGACCCGAGTTCGATTCGGAGCCACGGCTGTCTTTGGTTCCACCCCCACAACTTCACCAACTCGCAGTGAGCAGCCCACGTAGGGAAGTGCGGTCGAATGACCCCTTCTGACCGGCACGGCTGCGTGGGGAGGCCTCCATCCGGAAGTGGATTGACAAAAGGGTCTGTGGATTAATGGAAATTATTACCCGTTACGTTGTCTGACCGTGTGACGCCTCATCAGTATTCACATCTGATAACGTGGCTTCTTTTTCTCCACAGGGATACCAAAAGGTTCCGATTGGAGCCTGGACTAAAGGTGAGCACGCAGCCGTTTTCAGAGCTCATATCAGGCCTAGCCTGAATGTAAACGCCTTCCTGGGCAAGCAAAGCATTCCACATTATGTTCTGATAATGATCCTACCCTTAGCTACCACGTGGGTGCACAGAGCAAGCTTTAATAAAGGTGCCTCAATGTTTAAACGGCCGTGCCAGGAGATCAAACAGGCGGACCGCTGGCCTTGCAACGTGCAGTGTGCTCACCATTACACCAAGGCGGATGAGATGGGTTGCTATCTACACGAGACACGTGGTGTCTACAGTAGAAAGGCTATTGGGGACATTGTCTACGTTTTTTTTAACATCCAGGTAAGGCCCACTGAGCTATGTAGCTTTTTTCAGAGGCCACCTGGCTTATCACAAATGATAGCTCATCTAAGTGGCGTATGGTGTGGAAACTTACAGTAGCTCAATACTCGTAACGCACATTGATTCTAAATGTGGAGGGGAAAACCGGAGGAGCCGGAGAAAAATCCACGCGACCACAGGGAGAGAGAGAGACACGCACACTCCAAATACATAAGCAGGCATCAGGGTCAGGATCGAACACACGGCCTCCTGCATACCGGGCGAGGGAGTTAACATCTCTCCACAGCGGCACCATTTCATTAAGGGTCTACAGAAGGTGGGCAGTGTCTACGGGAGACACGGGCGGCGCGGTGTCCTAGACGTTGCCGGAGTTTTGCCGGTTCGCTCGCCCACAGGTCGCACGGTGGGCTGGACGGAGGACCAGTACCTGTTCCACCAGAACGCGCTGACGGCCGACTACGTGGACACGCCGCTGGCCCGCGCCGGGCCCCTGGGCGGCCCCGACATCGTCAAGTGGAAGGTGACGGACAACGTCCACAAGCCGGCGGCCACCATCCCGCCTCCCAGCATGCAGGAGACAGGTGCGCGAGAAGCCGGTGTCCCGCACGCCGGGGAAACCTTTCGGCGGCGCCAACCTCGCCAGCCTTCGGCGCTATCGTTCGCGTCTTCATCGTTTCATTCCCCCCCCCCCCCCCCGATGATTTTGATCCCCAATTGTGCTGTCGGCATCACGTGACGAGACCGAGTGACCGTTCGGGCCTCTTGCGTTTTAGATTCTTTGGATTATTTTGCTGCTGTACATTTCCATGCCGTGAGCCACTTTGTTGAACTGTCATTTGTGGCGAGGTCGCTTCTGAAAAATAATAGTTCAGTGGGCATTACCTGGTAAGATAAAAGTTTCGTTTCATTCGTATAATATTTTTCAAGTGATTTGTTTCCCTTTCCAACACTTTCCTTTTGCATTGTCTGTTGTTATGACGCCATGACCCCGTGCCCCGACTAGACAGCTGTGAAAAAGAGCTTTATAGCTCATCGAATTCCCCCCACTCCCACCCCACTATGTTAGAGAGCGGCCTATGTTTCTCCGCACGGTTGGAACCCAGCGGCCGCCCTGGTTACCACTGCGGACGTATTCACTCTCAAATATTTTGCGCCGTCCGCTTCACGCTGGACGCTGAAGACCCCTCGGCGTCATTCGGCAAAAGGAGGCGGCCGTGTACGCCAGAGTCACAGTCCACATTTTTGGAAAATGATGAAAAAATAAAGAAAAATTTGCCCACAAATATTTCATTTCAGAACACGTTGTAATCATCGCCTCCATAAGAATGACGTGAAGACGAAATGTATGAGTTTACCAGCATAGGGAAGACGATAGTTGTCGGACGTGGTTCTGACCGCACCATCCCCGCCCCTCACAGCACTTGCCACCACCGTCTATGTCGGCTATATGGGGGATCTTTGTCTTTGTCAGTGTACCATGGCATCACCCTTCGTCTGGCGCGGCTCATGAATGATAACCTGGCGCAGCCGGGAACTCCGGAGAACAAGACCCTCATCAAGGAGGTGGAGCAAAATGTGAGTGGCACGGAGCACTTCCAACCACCACACACACACACCTCTAAAAATACAAAGATTCCCCGTATAGCCTCAACAGACTGTTGGGGCAAGTGCTGTTAGCGAGTAGCACCTATGAGGGCCGGCACGGCACACGAGGGGGTGGGTGGCCGGCACCACGCCCGACCGCCTTTGTCTCTCCAGTGGCGATAATTTCACACACCTCACCAGGTACTCATTTGAGGCTGAGTCGACCTAGTGGAGGCCCAGTAGGCCCACTGGTGTTGGCCGTAATTGGGAATAGAACTCGGGTTGCCGGGTTCGTAGCGCAGCTCGCTAACCGCTAGACTACCCCTCATCATGATCATCATCACCACCCCGATCGTCACCACTGCCCCACCAACGTAAGATGACACCGTGGCGCGGCTCGTTCTGGTTCAACCTCGCGTTGTGTTTGCGCGTTTGCAGCTGAACACGGTGTACGGCAACGTCATCGGAACGCAGACCGTCCGCAACACGGTGCTGAGGTGCGTCACCATCGTCTCAGCGTCCGCCACCCACTGAATCGCACCGACAATGAGCAGTGCACTTCACTCGGATCGTTTGGTGCTGTTGCTGACAAAGTGTAGTGGTGCTGCTAACACACTGTGTTCATTACTAATGCTGTGGCCTTAACAGGACCAAACATTTTTAAGAGGCGATGTTTGGCAGTGGCCCTTCTGCATAACATTTGCTTCAGAGTGCACGTCCTTTTTGAGACGTTCATGGGGTAAATAATTGGCGTTGTTATTATCATGACCATTATGCATAACACAAACTAATTCATGCCGAATTGTTTTGCTGTTACAGATTGCAGCCGAATGCTGGCAAAAGGTGAGAGTTTGTCCCTGAAGGGTTTGCCTTACACCTCCCACGCAGATTGTGTACCACGAGCAGACGTCTGATAACAAATAAATTAAGTTGAAAATAAACGTTGAGTTTTTTAAGAAGTCAAGTGACCTCAAGCTTCTAAACTATTTATGTTTTCATCTGATGCCCATTAAAACATACTTCATTGCATACAATCGTATAGATTTTATTTTCATGAATTTAATCTGCTATGTATGTATGTATGTTGAACGTCTTTCGCGCTGTACGTAGCCAACTGTGCTAATCGTAGGTGCTAGAGTTTTCCTTGGGGGTTCCAGCGGTTCAGCAGTGGTTTGCACGCCATGCTACGAATTCGAAGGCCCGAGTCCGATTCTCGGCTACAGCTAACGTCAGCGGCGGGCGATATCTGAACCCTCTCCTTCTTCCCGCGTGTCGTCCCTGGGTCCCGTCTCTCTTTCTCTCCGATGACTCGTTCCGTCTCTCCCCCACCGGCGCCGTCGCGAACCTCTCTCGGCGCAGGGACAGGAACGTGGTGGTGGACACGGTGCTGCCGGCGCCGCGATCGGCCCTCCGGGAGATCATGGAGACCACGGAGAAGCAGGTGAACCTGGGCGCCTTCAGCAAGGTGCCCGTCGTGCCGGGCTTCTACACCGTGGCCACCGACCGCGGTGAGACCCCCGCACGCGCGGCCGCCTCCACGGCAAACAAAATACCCCGGCGGACGAGAGCCGTATAGGTCCGCGCTGAATGGCTCTCCGATGTGTTTTTCGGGCGTTGTGTATCGCTGCGTGATGCTCGGCACGATGTCCGACGTCGTTTCGCCCCACGTGCTGCTGAGCTTCTCCAGGAACTGAGGTGGGCAGCTCGATTTCGCTCTCCTTTATGTAGCGCTGCTGCTGCTGATGCAGGTGTTGCCGGTTCTTGATGCTGATTGGCTCAGCTCTCTGGCGTAGGGCCGCCCAATGTTGTGCCTCTTGGTCTGCGAGCATGTCGGAGTACCACGATGCGTGCATACGAAGGGCAATGGGAAGTCCATCTCAAATAAACAATGGGACGTCTATATTCTTGGTTCTTTCGGTAAAGTCATTCGACCGTACTTATTATTTCCCTTCTACGTGACTTTACCGAAAGAACCAAGAATATGAATCCCTGCAGTCACGAAAGCTTTAAATCAAAATGGGACGTCTGTGAATTGTTTAGGCAGGCAAAGTCTCTTGAAAAAGAGGCGTTTGGTCTGAACAGTCTCTCACGTGGTCTGACATAACTTAGAAGAAAGAACAAATGAATTTCATTGAGCGTGAAACCACTGTGACATTGAGCCCAGCGCGGTGTTAATATTAGGAAGCCACTGGAGCTATGCACTTTTAAATCATCTCGATTGAGAACTTATTTCTTTAGAAATGCCTTTTTGTGTTCCCCCCCCCCCCCCACACTTCCGTTTAGCGCGGTTGACTATGTACGGTGCAAAAGAAGTTCGACATACGTGCATAGAGACCGATAGACTCACACGGCGTCCCATAGGCTCACATAGAGACCCACACATCGATTGAACACTCTAGATTGAAGACTCAGTTCAACGCACGTACATGCGTACGCACACGCACGCACCGTGAACTTACCCGACGCGTCTTTGACGGCGCGGCGCGACGCTGTCCCGTGCAGACGCCCACGGCGAGGTGGAGTACCAGGAGGGCGTGGACGTGCAGGACGTGCGCGTGCCGCTCTTCGTCAAGGAGGAGGACGACATGGAGAAGAAGCTGCTGGTGGAGGCCACGAGCGTCCCCGAGGGGCTGGCACGCATCACGCGCCGCAACGTGCACATCACCATCATCAAGGACATGGGTGCGAGCCGCAACGGTCGGGGGGGGGGGGGGTGGGCGGTGGTCTCGTCGCCGTTGCGTCAAAGCACTCCTCACTGCATTGTGCTCGAGTCTCCGCCAACGCCCATTGGCTGGTGTGGCCCAATACGATCGGGCTGGTCCCTACGACCAATCCGGCACGTGGTGGCGCAGGGGATGTCGTCTCCCTCGCCCGGTGCGCAGGAGGTCATCGGTTGGACGCCGGACCCTGACGATGCCCGTGGTGTATGTTTGGAGTTTGCGTGTGCTCGCTCACCACATTTATGATCAGCACCCGTTTAGATGATTTGGCTGCTTCTATAAATTCCCACGTATGGTGGTGATGATGATAATGACGTCAGTCACTTCGATGAGCTATCATCACGTGTGACCAGGTCGCCTCTGAAAGCACAAATTGACAATAAGGGACGTAAAATTATTACAAAAAATCCAATTCTTTTATCACCGACGTTTCTTTCTTAAGTTCATTCAGCCAGCCGGCCACAATTGGGCAAAGCCTATCCCACTCTCCACGCAGGCAACCGTAGAGCAGCACAGACTAGCTCGGCGTTCCTAGCCCAACGTCGAACGCCAACGACGACGTCTCTAAGAGCCGTCGCGTCACCCGTTTCCCTCTTTCCACCGTCGCGCCTCGTGGCTGCAGCCAAGAGCATCGTGAGCTTCGTGCAGCCGGCGTACACCATCCGAAATGCCGTCTCCAAGGTGGTGGTGCCTGTGGACCGCAACATCCTGGAGGAGAGTCCTGCCCAGATCAAGTACCAGACCCACGACCTCTCGGCCATCGCCCGGCAGGTGCGGCCCTTGCACGCTCACACAAAGATCTCCCCCCACCACCCCACCCCCCCACCGTATAACCTTAACAGACTGTTGGGGCAAGTGCTGTTAAGGAGTAGCAGCACCTATGAGGCACACGAGGTAGACCTAGGGGAAGCCCATGAACGTTTCAGATTATTGTCACCGGTGTTGGCCGTGAGCGGGAATCAAACTCGGGTCACCGGGTTCAGTAACGCAGCGCGCGAACCGCTGCGCCACCGCTCCCCGCCGCTCGCTCGCTCGCACCACTGTGCTATGAACAACCGGGACACTTCATCAAGAGTGTCTCATCACATTGCCGGAATAGGGGAGAGGGTGCTGCAAGGACGTTATTCTCAAGATTATGAGACACGCAACTTTCCCCCCCACATGTTTTTCAAAGCATCTTATCGTGCACCCCATAGTCCGGTAGGTGTGTGTGTGTGGGAGCGGTAGACTGACGAACGGGCACATTATTAGAATTTGTTGCGTTGTATTTAATACAGAAGAGTGGTACTGTGGAGGTAGGTGGCTACTCGGCTGGGCGGCAAAGTGGCAACCCTCCGGCTGGGAGACTGGCGCAGAGCTGAGGATTTAATTTTATTCTCAGACAACGGGGAAGGTTCACGCAGGCCACAGGACAGCGCGCGCCCACCGGCTCGATTCCACTCCGGGCCAGGTATGACTCGTGACGACCCCCTCCCTACCTCCCCCCCCGCCTCGCTTCGGTCGCTTGGGCGCGGCGTGCTCAGGACTACGAGCCCACGGAGGGAGTGCTCAAGTTCACTCCGACGGAGAAGGACAAGGAGATCTCCATTCCGATCCTGCCGGCACGCAGTTCTCCATCCCAGCTCTACGCCCAGCCGCGCCAGTTCGAGGTGGAGCTCTTCGACCCCAAGCTGGGCGCCCGCATCGGCCGCTACAAGCGCTCCATCATCACGCTCCTGGATGACCGCGGTGAGCGGGGTTCACTCGGTATTTCACCGCTCGCTTGGGAGACTCAAGCCAGGCTCGGAATCGGCGATCTTTACTTTAGGCCGCAGGAGGAGGAGGAGGGGGAATCCGAGGAGCTGTGAAGCTCTTTTTTAATAAATGTCCAGTAGGGCGCGGGTCAACAAGGTTACAACAGCAAACAATGCAAAAGAAAAACGAGTGCAAAAATAGAGAAAACGGTAATAAATTAACAAAATATTAATAATTATTTAGTTAACAGAGTCCGATTTCTCGAGATTGGGCAAGGCAGCCAAAACAACAACAAAACCAGTCCTGGACCACACCGAGATAATGCAGAGTCCCCCAACAAGTAGGTGACACGTGACAAGCAGCCTTGGCTGTTCTATAGCTAAGGTGGCAGCAGCGGCGGCGGCGGCCTATGTTTCTAGCACCGCAGCAGCGGGACGGCGGAGGCAAGCCGCGCGACCGCCCGACCTTACCTCCCCGCGTCCCGCACAGACCCCGGCCTGCTGGAGTTCTCCAAGACCTCGCAGGTGCACAAGCAGGGCCAGGCGGAGATCCACGTGCCGGTGGTGCGCACGCGCGGCCACGACGGCGACGTGCGCGTCAAGTGGAAGACGCTGCCCTCGCTGCCGTCGCGCCCCTCCGCCTACCAGAACATGTCGGGCGAGCTGGCGATGCCCGACGGCGAGATCCAAAAGAGCATCACCATCCCGTACCGCCAGCCCGTCGACCCGACGCGCGACGACAACTTCCAGGTGGTGATGTACGAGCCGTCGGGCGGCGTGGCGCTGGGCCAGCGCAAGGAGACCGTGGTCACCGTCAGCGCGCACGGACAAGGTGAGCGGAGCGCGCTCCGGGGTTTTGGGGACCGCCGCCCGGCACTCGTTATGGGCCGCGTGTGGCGGTCGTGGTCGTGTTGGGCAGGCCCGGCGGGGAACTGTCCGGGTCATGCTTTATTGTGCAGGCCAGGTAGCTCTTTTTTCTTTTTTCAGGTAAGGCCCACTGAGCTATGTAGCTGTTTTTCAGAAGCGACCTGGTTTTCACAAAGGATAGTTCAACGAAGTGGCTTATCACGTGGACATTTATAGCAGCCAGAAACGCTAAACGCACGTTGATTCTAAATGTGGAGGGAAAAACCAGAGGATCCAGAGCAAAATCCACGCGACCACGGAGACAACATGGAAACTCGAAATATACAGGCGTCAGGGTCGGGATGGAACCCACGGACTCCTGCATACCAGGGGAGGGCGATAGCATCTCGCCACCGCAGCGAGTTGTGTAGGCCAGGTATTGTACAAGCTAAGTGTTACATTGGACTGGTGTTGTACAAGCCAGGTGTTGTTGTGCAAGGCTACGTTGGACAGGACCGTCGTTACATTGACCAGGTTGTTACACAGAGCAGGTTTTTGTGCCCAGCGGTTGTTGCTGTGAAATCTCAGCGCCGGATGCTGTGTTTGCGCTGGGCGGGCACTGAGCTGTGCGCTGGGCGCGTGTGCCGCAGAAGTCATCGTGCCAGACAGCATGCAGAAGTCACACATGGACATGTCCGGCCCGGGGGACGTGCAGGCCGAGGCTCTGAATGGGAAAACGATCCGCATCAACTGGACGCCACCGCCCGGAGCCACCGTTAACGGATACAAGGTGCGTAACTGCTGTTTGTGTGTAGCTTGTTGTCCTTCCCCTCCGATTATCAGGGTTTTCTATGTATGGTACGAAAGAAGTTCAACGTACAGTACATACAAGTGCCAGATTATCCATGTAGCAAAAGTAGCATATGATACGGGTCCTGCACTTTCAAGGGCCCCACGCTAAATGCTTTCAAGCTGTCAATTCTGGTTCAGTGATTCTGCACTTGCTCTATCACTATAGTACTATACCGCCTACGTTATTTCCCACAATGCATTGTCTCATCTGTTCCATCTCGTTTAGTCAATTGGCATAAGCAGTAAAAAGCTGCATACAAAATTGCATGAAACTAAATCCATCACAAGCCTGACCCATCCACCCGCTGCCCGAGATGCTCGAGGCTTGTGACTGGAGGAGGCGGCACGGTTGGATACGTACGGTGGAAACAAATGACAAAATGTGCAGTGGACACCTACGCGGCTACCTGCCCATGGATCGCGATGACGACGACGATGGTGATGACGATGGCCATCCCTCCGACGTCTCATCGCGTTGTGCCGCGCGCCGTTCGCGAGCGAACGCGAGAGATCCGCTCCGACAGCGCGCAGGAGCGTCACGCTCTGACTCGGTGGCCGCGCAGGTTCGCTACTGGATCGACGGGGAGGACGAGGGCGACGGGCAGCTGGTAGAGACCAAGACGACGGAGGTGCAGCTCACGAGCCTCTACGCGTACTGCGACTACCTGATGTGCGTCTACGCCATCACCCCACGCGGCCTGGGGCCCGCGTCAGAAGTGGTGACCTGCCGCACGCTTGAGGAAGGTGAGGCTGCCCGTGGACCCGGTGGTCAGCTGATCTGTGAGATCCGTGGGATATGTTACCAGTTCCATCTGATATATGTGTATGTATGTATGTACAGTTTGTGTGTGCGTGCGAGTGTGTTTGGGCAAGTAATTTGCTGACCCGCCCCCACTGGACATCTGAGAAAAAGAGCTTCATAGCTCATCAGATTCCTCCCTCCAGAATAAATAAAGATTCTGATTCTGATATGTGTGTGTGTGCTGCGCTACAAATCTGGTGACCCGAGTTCGGTTCCCGCTCACGGCCAACACCGGTGACGATTATCTGAACCGGTCCTTGGCCTCCCCTAGGTCGACTCGGCCTCAAATGAGTACCTGGGACGGTGTGCTAAAAAAAGCACTAAAACTGGGGAGACAAAGGCGGTCGTGCGTGATGCTGCCCACCCACCCCCTTGTGTGCCGCTCTGTCCTTCATGGGCGCCCGCCAACAGCACTTGCTCCAAAAAAGTCTGTTCAGGCTACACGAGGGGGGGACGGGGAGGTGGGAAATATCTTGACCTTGGCACGTGTACAAACGCACGTGTAAAACGCACGTGTGTGCCACCCGCGTGCGCGTGCAGTTCCCGGTGAGCCGGGCCGCCTGGCCTTCACCATCGTGTCGGCCACCACGCTGCAGCTGAGCTGGGGGGAGCCGCCCGAGACCAACGGCCTCATCACGGGCTACGAGGCGTCGTACACGCCCATCAGCGAGGACGGACGTGAGCCCCCCCCCCACTGCCCCCCCTCCCCCCGCCAGCCGCAACACCGCAGAGCGCACGGGGCACGCTGCGGCGTATCATGTGGTGCGTCGGCACACGCTGCGCAGTACATAGCGGACAGTGTATAGGACGGAGCACGTGGTGCAGAGTGGATGGTGGATAGTGCATGTAGTGCGTAGCGCATATTGCACATTACACAATGCATATTGCATCATGTCACATCACACATAGTGTGTAACGTATAGCACGATGCATATTGCGTAGTCCCTTCGTGCACAGTCCATAGCGCAAAGCATATCCGGTAGTAGTGCACACCGCACATTCGACAGCGCACAGCAGAGTGGATAACGTTTCATAGCAGCAGCACTATCAGCAGCACGGTCGTCTGTTGTCGCAGGCTCCATCGGGCAGACCAAGCGCGTGGAGGTGCAGGGCAACAAGCGGCGCGTGATGCTCATCGAGAACCTGCGGCCCATGGTGCCGTACCGCTACCTGGTGCGGGCGCGCAACAGCGCCGGCTGGGGGCCGCCCCGCGAGTCCACCTTGAACATCGCCAACCAGTCCACGCGGCCCCTCTCCAGTGAGTGAGCCCCGGCGCCAGCGGTTCGCTCGCCTGGGAACGCCGCGGCGGCGGCGCGTTGATGTTGCAGTGCGGTGGCAATGAAGGCGACGGGCGACGTGGCTGCCATTGTAGAGTCTCTTGTTCACCCGACGCGCCACACCCCACTGCAGTCTGCCTAGTGGTGGAGGGTGTGGGGGTTGGGATTGAGCCGGGTTCTCAAGCGCAGTGAGTTAAACGGTGTCAGCCCGGTCAACGGCGACGTCTTTTACCGTGCAGAGATCCACAGACTCACGTGGAGACCCTGGCGCTCACCGAGACTGTGCGTTGATTCTCAGGTTCCGCACTCGATGTGACTAAATTGCAGCTCTGAGGATTTCAAACATCGACTGGACTGAACAATGTGGCCCCCTTGCTAAAGTCTCTTTGCTCACCCATCCCTGGTGCAGGGGTAGCTAGCCCACCCACCCCCTCCACTCCATTGCCCACCCGCACCCCCTGTTCCCCTGTCCCCCCGCACTGCCCCCCTCTGCACCGAATGACCGCGTGCTCTGCCCCCCCCCCCCCCCCCCCGCAGTCCCCATCATCCCGGACGTGCCCATCGTGGATGCCCAGGGCCCCGACGACTACGCGGGCTTCTACATGTACGGCGCCATGGAGGGCGGCGGCAAGGCGCTGCCCAGCACCTCCGACGACTCCTACAGCTACCATACGCTGCCCTCGAAGCAGGGCCAGACAGGTGAGTGACAAAGGCAAAGATCCCCCGTGTAGCCTTAACAGACCGTTGGGGCAAGTGCCATTAGTGAGCACCTATGAAGGCAGGCACGGCACACGAGGGGGTGGGTTGCCAGCGCCACGCCTGGTCACCTTTGTCTCCCTAGTGACGATGTTTACACACCGCACCGGGTACTCATTTGAGGCTGGGTCGACCTCGGGGAAGCCCAGGACCGGTTCAGGTAACCGTCACCGGTGTTGGCCGTGAGCGGGAATCGAACTCGGGTCGCCGAATTTTCGGTCGTGCAGGGTGCCAACCGCCATCTCTTGACACAATGCCGACGGCACAATTGGGATTTGAACCCAGGTGCTCTGACCTCTACGCCACGGGACCACCGCCTCCGCCGTGTCTCTCCCCGACCCCTTCACGTCGGCGTGGCCGGCGACGTCGCCCAAACTCGCCGCGCGTTCCGCCTCCTCCCCGCGTGCCAACAGGCGGCAGTTCGATGACCACGAGCACGACGATCCACCAGAGCCACCAACACCAGACCATGCTGGGCACGCTGGAGCTGCCGGGCATGTCGGGCGGCTCGCAGCACATGCACACGCTCACGCGGAGCACGCACGGTGGCTCCTCAACGCTCGGTGACGCCTACGGCTGGGGTGAGTCGGGGCGGGCGGGCGGGTGAGCGAGCGACGCGCTCGGATTTCAGAGAGGGGCACAAAGTTTCGGGACGTTGTCGTGAAAAGAAGAGGGATATGTTTACCGCATTGGATGAGGAGAGACTCACACGTAACAGTCGTTGTCTTGAGTGATCGTGTTGCTGTTCCACAATGTCCCCGGGAAGATCTCCAAGAACAACAGCTGCCTCAAGCATAGGACGATCCGCTACGCACAGCGTACAAGACGGGCGGCAAACCGACACGTCGCCTAATGCTGGCCTTCCTCTGGGCCTCGGGGTGGGGGCTCGCAGGTTGGGCGTTAATCCCAGGCCTCAGGTCTGTGGGAGCCTTACAGAGGCCTCAAAAAGCCTTGGGGGGGGGGGGGGCCTCATCTGACATTTTGTTCCCAGGCCTCCCCAAACGCCTTTGAGTAGGCCTGGGCCCCTCCTCTATTGAGGGGGGGCAAGGACGGCCAGAGTGGTTGAGCAGAATCGAAACGGTGCTTCTTCCTTGATTGCACGCAACCTTATTCTCTTCTTGGTGTGTTGCGCGACACCCGACGTTGAACGCTGCAACCTCGTTGCTTCTCGAGTGCGAGGCAGTCGCACGTCACCGAGTCATCCACGATTGACGTGTGGAGGTTTAGAGGGGTGAAACGCCCGTGATAAAATGGTGGACTCTTCACACGGCCCAGCCCATGCAATGTGTGTATCATTTTATCCACCTCACCGCTCGACCTGCTGTTTGATAATAACTCTTTATTGACGGATGATACCGTTGTAGTCACCTTGTGTACCGTGTTCCCTCGTTATTCGAAAGGGGTCCGTTCTGGAGATGCTCGTGACGAGCTAATTTTGTGGATAATGATATCGGCCTGTGAAAATCTTTTTAACGAATTACCTTAAAGAAATATGTAAATAAGCTATTAAATACATGAATATTATCATAACACAAAAAAGTAAAAATGCACGTGCATTTAATAAAAAACAAATATTTAAGGAGTAAAAAAGACTTTTTATAAATGCGGTCGTGTAGCATTCCAGATGCTTTTCGTGGATAGCCAAAATCGCGGATAGCAAGTTTGCGACTAACGAGGGAACACCGTATTACATTCCCATGGTCTGTGAATGAACCGACGTGTGGGCCCATACACAGTGCACGGTGGGAGTCTCTTGCGGGAGAATAAATAATCCTGCTTTGACCGAACGGCGAATGCGACTCGGTCAGATTTCACGACCGGCACTTGGAGCCAGCGCGGAGCCTCGAGCTACGACGATCTGGACGCGCGGGAGCTAGGGAGCGTCGTCATGGAGACATCGGCTAGCCAAGTGTCCACTGTGCTGCACGAGTCAGCGGTGTCCTACCACAGCCTGCAGCAGACGAGTAGTCGCTCCGACACGGCACCGCCGGGCCTAATTGCGCCGACCAATCGGGGGCCCAATCGCTGGATTTCGGCCGATTTTGCCGGGGGATCCACAACTGAAACGCGAATGAATGAAAATCAAGGGGTGGTGGAATACGATTGCAAAAGTGATTCTTGCATTTGCTTCCTAAATCAGAAATCTGCCCGTGTGAATGAAATTTTCTACCGATTGTCCAAATTGGCGATGGTGTGTACGGTCAACTGTTGATTTGTTTGTGGGGTAACGACCGGGGTAATGCAAAGCATATGTGAAGGTAGTATAGAGAGGTAACCTGTTGAAGGCCTCGCCACGTCGTGTCGGTCAAGGGGGTCGTTTGACCATACTTCACCGTCAGTACGCATTGGTGAGGGCTGAGTGGTGTGGTGGGTGGTGGAAGCAGGATCGGTTCAGATAGCACTCACCGATGATGTTAGCCGTGGCTGGGAATCGAACTCAGGTTGCCGGCTTCATCACGCAGTGCGCTAACTACTGTGCCACCGCTCCCCCCAATAAGAGTCGTTCCCTTGACGCACGGAGAAAAAAGTCTCAAGTCTATGATTCAGGAGGCCCCTGCATTGGAATGTTTGGCCAAATTCCCTTAACGCTGGCTTCGTTGTGCGACGCAATAAAATGTATCTTCATGATATATAATATATTCAATATCGAAATGCGACTCCATATCGAGGCGCTGTAGAGGCCGTCAGTGATGGGCAGAGGAGCATATTGGAGATTGCCAAGTGTGGCCTTCAAAGGGGGGCGGGTAGTCAACAGCACGGGCGCCTGGGGGGAGTGAGTGCCAGACTTTGACGTCCCTCCCGACGGTCTCACCTCCCAGGCGCTCGTGCGCCCTCACACGATGCCCCCTACAACGTCCGTCCGTCCCCCACCCCCCACCCCACACGGAGCTCCCGTTAATCGACCCCCCCCCCCCACCTCCTCCACTCCGAGCGAGCTTTGCGGCGGCGTTTGCGAAGGTGACCGCGGCGCCTGGGAGGTCGCGAGGGTTCACGGGAGCTCAACGTGCTTTGCGTTTGCACCCCGGCAGGCCACGGGGCGGGCGTGTCGATGACCGGCTCGCGCAACCGCACGCAGTCGGAGGAGGCGCAGGAGGTGCTGCACCAGCTGGACTTAGCCCTGCAGCGTACGTCCTCTGCCCCCATCCCACCAACCAACCCCCCTCCCCCCCCCTGCTCCTTCCCCTTTCCCCCGAGACGCTTCGCTGCTGCGTAATCAAGCCGTACGATGATTTTGACAGCGGTGAGGGAGTGCTGGCGGAATGACGACGGTCACACTTTGCCTTTCAGCCCGGATGAGCGAGAGCTTTGGTGGCTTTGTCATGGCGGAGGGAGACCCGACATCGTCCCCTGACGGCTTTAGCTGACCGCGCTTTTGCATTGCAGGACTCCACTTTTGTACGCTTCGCAAATCAGCACCGCCCCTTGCGAATGATTTCTTTTTTTCTCCGATGACCGTCTTCATTTTTGCTAACATGCTTTTGCGTAACGTAGCGATAATAACAATTCCATGAGTCAGTTGAGAAGCATAATGAGCGTGACTAACTCGATTAACTATAATACAGGTTTTTTTGGGTTAGATCGCTTAAATATCAATGTGTCGTTAAACCCGGCACCACCCGACACCTCCAATTAGTAGTCTAACCCAAACAAACCTGTATTATGGATGATATTGGTCGTGAAAGCCTACGTGATAAACAGTTCTGCTTCTGCTTGTTTTTGCATAATATAAAATGCATCGCTTTTAAACTAATTAATTCATTAATTAATTTAATACTTAATGGCTGGGTCCTTAAATGTCAGTGTGGAATGATTTGTCGCCCCCAGCGATACAATGAATCGTCGCTATCGTTTGATTATTCTGTCACACTGCGGCTGCAGGGGCGGTGTTAACCTGCGTCACATGCTGCTTACCAGAATTGCACAGCACAGATTTGAACACGTGAAATTCAGAGCACGTATCTTAAAAATGAATATTCATAGATTAATCTTAAACACCGGGAATTCATCGAAGAATCGATGCATCGTTCCGCACCTAGTTGACGGACACGTTTCAGACTTTAAACTCTTGCCAAATGGGGTCTTCTTTAGATGCCAATCAATTCTGATGTATAACCTCATGTTCGTTACGCGAGTTAATCAACACGCGAGGCTTCTCTTGGCACATGCGGTGCTCATAATAATTTAATGGGCCATTTAGGTGAAGAGTCATAATGTATTGCTGTGCTGACATTTCTAATTGCACAATCGCAGGATCTTTATTTTGTCACAAAGGTCACCACCAATCAATGCGCGACTGTGAACACGGCGGTATGGGGAGCTTGTGTGGGCTTGGTGATAAGTAATGTGTATCACATTGGATTGAGCACAACGTGAGACAATGCTTCTAAAGCCTTGTGTGCGTGTGTAAAGTTCCAGTGCATGGGGTGGACAGGTCACCCCAGGGTTCAGAGACACTTGAGTCACCACCGATGAGATTCTGGGACCAAATCTGCGTTTCAACCACCTGCGATTAAATTGGGTGCTCAAGTTGCAGTGATTTGATGGTCTGATCCTGGTCACCAATGGCTGCACAGAGCATCGTGTCACATTTGATTTAGAACTTCATTTGGTTTAGTCCACCTGTGAGAATGAAGTTCGATTGACATGCAGCGAACACTCTTTCGAGGGCACATTAACGTCGCTACTAGGAGGCGAAGGTGGCCGTGAGTGGTGCTCGCCACCCACCCCCTCGTGTGCCGTGCCGGCCTTTCATAGGTGCTCACTAACAGCACTTGCCCCAACAGTCTGTTCAGGCTAGACGGGGGATCTTTGTCTTTTGTGTGTTCCTCTTTCTTCTCGGTGCCGCAGCCTCTCCCCGCAGCCCCGCCATTCTGGGCACGCCCGGAATCCCCGAGGCTCCCGGCCGCCTCGTCTTCTCGGCCACGGGCCCCACGTCCCTCCGCGTCAACTGGCAGAAGCCGCAGAGCGACACCCAAGTGATGGGCTACCGCGTGACGTACCAGTCCCTCTCGGGAGGTGGGCACCCGCACCGGCGACACCGCCCTCTCTGCAAGCTCACCACGGCGGTCGGCGACGGCCATGTTGTTTTATGAACCTCACTGGGAGCAATGCACTTTCAAATCGAGATTCAAAACTCATTTCTGTAGAGCTGGTTTATTTTGTGCTTAGTTTGTTGTCCTCTTTTTCCCCGCACTTCCGATTGGCGCGGTTGGCAACGTACGGTGCGAAAGAAGTTCAACATACACGCATAGAGACCCATAGACTCACACAGCGACCCACAGACTCACATAGATGGAAGACTCAATTCTTTCAAACAGTTTTTGTGTTTAGTTTGTTGTCCTTTCAGCCCCACCTCCGACTAGCGCGGTTGGCTATGTACGGTGAGAAAGAAGTTCAACATACATACGTACGTAGATAACCTAGTACAAGAGCAGTTCCACGATTGAGGCAGACTAACGGCACGGGTGTCCCCACCGTTAGCGTCGTGAGTGTTGGGACATCATCATCATCATCATTTCTAGACGTGGCTAAGAGACATAACGACCAGCCACATTTAGGACAAAAAGAAAATTGGTATTTTGAGTCGATCCAGGCCCTGAACGCCTGCTGTATATCTGGCATTTGCATGTTCTCCCCGTGGCCGTGTGGATTTGCCCACCCACATTTAGAATCGACGTGCGTTTAGAGTATTTGGCTGCTATCAATTTGCACGCGATAAGCCACCTCATTGGGCTATCATTTGTGATGACCAGGTCGCTTCTGAAAAAGAGCCGTATGGCTCAGTGGGGCCTAAGCTGGTAAAATTAAAATTAAAAGTAAAATTTCTAATTTATTTTGCAGGCTCCCCGCGGAACGTGGAGATCGCCGATCCCAACCAGGTGACCGTCACGGTGGACCAGCTGCTGCCCAACGAGGCGTACCTCTTCAAGGTGATGGCGTGCAGCGACAAGGGTTGGGGCCCGGAGCGCGAGGGCGTCATCACCATCGAGTCGCAGGTCAACCCGGCGAGCCCGCACATCCCCATTCCAGGTAGGCCGGCCTCACGTATCGACTCACCGCACAGGTTAGCTCACCTTGTAGGTCAGCTCACCTGACAGGTGAGCTCACCTGTGTAAAGGTACCTTGTCACTCTGACATGTTTGCACTGTTCCTTTTTTAAATCGCGTATGTTCATATGTCACTGTTAGACCAAAACACAGAGCTTACTTGCACCTGACCCTAACTTTGCTGGCACTTCTTGCTCTCATATTATATTTGCACAGTTTTTTTTCCCTTTGTGTTTAATTCATGACCGTTAAATACCTAGTCTGTTAATTGTGCAATTTACAGGATACTGACGTTTTGGTGTTTGTGTTGTTATTGCTACTGCCGTGCTAACGCACCACGGACCTCCCTTGTAAAGTAGCCCGGCAGTCGGCTAAACGGGACAATCATCTGCCCAGAAAAATCGAAAAAATTAAAAAACACAACACACAAACATCTCACGACACAATGCCGATAGCGCGATTGAAATAAAAAAAAAAATTGGGAGTGAGGGGGACGTGGAAATAAATGATGACCAACAATGTTTTGCACGTGCACCACGTGCGTGCGTGCGTGCGTGCGTGGATGCGTACAGGCTCACCGTTCACGCTGAGCACGCCCAACGCGCCGGGCCCGCTGGTGTTCACGGCGCTCACCCCGTCCTCGCTGCAGCTCAAGTGGGAGAAGCCGATGAAGCCCCAGGGCCCCATCCAGGGCTACGTGGTGTCCTGCGAGCCCGTCCACCCCATCGGTCGGTGAAGCCTCGACGCTCGCCGTTCATTGCCCACGCTGCATTCGCGCGTTTTGCATTCACGCACGCCCGGCACCGTCGCTCGCGTTCGCCATTGTCGCCCTCGCCGTCGTTCGTCCGCTGCTTGAATGAAGGCTTCACCGCCTCTCCCGGCCTTCCGATGTAAAATCCACGTCGCGTCTGCCCCCTTGAGCTGCTCATTTCATCCATCTCCAGTCTGCATCTCCAACGCAGCACCTGTCGCTCGGAGTGCGCGTTTGTGCGTTTGTGAGCTCTCACGGCCAACATCAGTGGCGAATTATCTCAACCGATCCTGATTCTCTCCGAGGTTGACTCAGCCTTAATTGAGTACTTGGTGCGGTGTGTAAACATCGACACTGGGAGGCGAAAAAATGTGTATCCAGGCATTGTGCTGGCCACAGCACCCCCTGGTGCACCGTGCTGCCCTCCATAGGCGCTGATTAAACGCGCTCGCTCAAAACAGTCTATGTACGATACACACGGGGTATCTTTATCTGTGTATTTATGTTATCAGCGGGCAGCGTGGGCGAGCCACGCATCTTCACCATCGACGACCAGGATGAGACGAGCCTGGTGGTGAATGACCTCCTGGAGAACGTGCCCTACAAGTTCAAAGTGAAGACCAAGACGAGCCAGGGCTACGGGCCCGAGAGAGAGGGCATCATCACCATCGAGTCTCAGAACGGTACTGCTCGGCAGCCCACGCGCGCAAAACACACTCGCTTTGACACGCACGCTCACTCGCTTTGACACGCTCGCTCGTTCACGTAGCACGCTCACATGCATGCACATACGCCATAGCAAGCATGAGTATGTACATGTGTGTTGTCTACTAAAAACCAGGGAGGAATAGAGAGATGTTGTGAATCTGCGTGGGATTACAAGACTCGATCAGGTCAGAAATGAAGGCCAGAGTAGTACCGCCCATCTCAGAGACAAACTGAAAACATATCAACTCCGATGGTTAGGGGGGGGGGGACACGTTGTAAGAAGTGAGGAAGACCGCAACGGAAGTATTGCGATGAACTATTTGGAAGCATCGGGGCGAAGACTGAGAGGGCAAGTCTAGAAAGAGGAGGTTCACAAGTGGTGAACCGGAATGTGAAGTTACTGTGGAGTGGACGTGGAGATGGACCAGGACAGGAATGAGTGGTGAAATAAGATCCAGGAAGGCAGACCCCCACAGGAGTTAGTTAAGAAGTGGTGGCGAGTCACGCGTTCTTTCGTGTGTTCAGGTTTCCAGCAGGACTTCTCCGGCGGGATGGACGTGATGATGCACCCTGCTTCCTCCCAGCAGTTTGTGTCCCAGTCCAGCAGCATGCAGAGCGAGGTGTTCGACTTCCCTGGGGACATGATGCAAGGAATCATGGGTACGAGGCACACGCGGCACTGACCAGTGCAGTCTGTTCGCCTGTAACGGTGGCAGTTGCCCTCCTGAAGAGCACCACTTTATGGAAAATTCGCCGTTATAATAAGTCATCTATATAAAAAAGGGAAATTTGTGAATATGTGTGTCTGTTCAAAATGTTTAGCGTACTTCCCGACATGCAGCCAACTTGAAATTTGCCATGTGGGTACTTTCCAGACTGTACACCATGCAAAAATAAAAATAAATTACTTTGGTAAAAAACATTTGGGGGAGGGGGGGCGCAATAATGCATATATTTTGCATGGCAAGTGAGCTGTGACGTCACATCTGTCATGTGACTGGCGCATGCGGAAGGGTAACGCATTGTAGTGTAGCGGTTAGCGCGCTGCGCTATGAACCTGGCGACCCGAGTTCGATTCCCGCTCACGGCCACCACCGGTGACGATTATTTAAACCGGTCCTGGGCCTCCCCTAAATCGACTCAGCATCAAACGAGTAACTGGTGTGGTGTATGAACATCACCACTGGGGAGACAAAGGCGGCCGGGTGTGGTGAATCCAAGTCGCGGGCGAAGCCAGGTAGTAAAGCTAGTATATTATATCGGGGTAAAGCACGGTCTGCACTAACACGTGCGGTGCGTACGCAGGCTGAATAAAGACTGAGGTGCGTGTGTAGCATCGAGAAGCATCCAGCAGCATCCCGCCCTGTGCGATGATGCTACACCGAGGCAGCCGCACGGCCGCTTACTCCTATTGGCGCGTCGTAGTTCCGTTCACTCAATCGCGTTGCATCCAATTCGCATCACGAGAACAACGCGCGGTGTTATAGGAGAACAGACTGAACTTGGGGCACACATTTAGCCTACCCACACAATACAACACAACACACGTAGCCAAACCCCACATGCTTCATGATGTACACAGTCAACAAAGACAAAGATCCCCCATATAGCCTTGACAAACTTTTGGGGCAAGTGCTGTTAGTGACAACCTATGAAGGCCAACACAGCACACTAGGATGTTGATGGCCAGCACCACGCCCGGCCACCTTTGTCTCCCTCGTCGCGATGTTTTCACACCGTGTCTGGTACTCGTTTTAAGGCTGAGTCGACCTAGGAGAGGCCCAGGACCAGTTCAGATAATTGTAACTGGTGTTGGCGTGAGCAGGAATCGAAGTCGGGTCGCCGGGTTCGTAGCGCAGCGCGCTAACCACGGCACCCCTACTCCTCACACGGCCAAAACCACACAGTGTAACATACACATGGCGAACACTGACGATACGGCAGACACAGCCAGGCCAAACTATAACACACGTAGCTGACAACAAACAACACGACCGACCAATACATGCAACACAACACACATAGCCAACACCCTTAATACAACATACACATCGCTGATTTATACAATATCGCACAACAGCTGACAGCGAGAGGAGGTGGGTGGCAGCGATGGTAAAATCGTGAAATATTAGGAGGTTGGAGCTACCACTCGGATGCCTGGGTCAATTGTGGAAATGAACAGGAAGCACCAAGCAAACACACATACGTATGTTGAACTTCTTTCGCACCGTACGTAGCCAACCGTGATAATCGATGGTGTTGGGGGAAGGACAACAAACTAAACACAGAAAGCAGGTCTAAAGAAATGAGTTGTCAATCGAGATGATGATGATGATTTAAAAGTGCATCGCGCCAGTGGCTGCCTAATATCGGAAGGGAAGAGCGTTCCAGACGGCCGCAGAAGCGCATCTGAAAGCGTCGCGCGATGCGGTGACCGCCGTCTTTGTTCGATGGCAGCAGCCAAAAGCCGCCGCCGTTCCTTGACGAGACCGGCAAGGCGTGGTGATTCATTTGTGGCGAGCACTGCTCGTGGTGTGACACGTAATGACTTCTGTTCTCTGTTCCTGGCCGCAGGTGTAACGCAGATGGTGGGTCAGACAGGCATCATCACAAAGAAGGTCACCACCGTCACCAAGACAACCAAAATGGACTCGGGCACCGTGTCCAAGCAGGGGGAAATGAGGTTCTAGGGGGCGAACACTGACGACCCCTGAACTCCCGACGCACGCACGCACGCACGCACACTCACACGCACGCACGCACACTCACACGCACGCACACTCACACGCACATCCCTTCCTCATTCATGCACGCCAGCACTGGCTGAAATGAGCTTGCATCTACAATAATTGAATAGCAGCGTCGGCCCGTGTGTATCTTTGTGCCTCCGTGTTGGTGTTTGATATTTTTCAGATGTCAAAAAGCCAAGTCCTCTTGTTTCCAGTGCGCGGTAATTGTTGATAATGACGCGAATGCAGTACAGCGGTAGTTATTGTTTCATGCATGCGGGTTTTCGACCCATACAAGTTCTTATATTTTCTTTAATATTTGCTTGTTCTTTTCCGTTTTTTTGTTGGGGTTTTTACGTTATTTTATCGCGTTTTTTAAAAGTAAATATAACATTTATGGAATTTTAGCGAACAAATAATCGAGTCTTACTAACGATGCCTTGTTTTCCATAGACGTTACAAAATGCAAGTTCTACAGTAGCTGTCTGAGGGCTTACACTAGAGGTTCGCTTGGCTGTGCTTCTCGTAGGCTTGTGTGCACTTTACGTGAGCGGTGGTCGTCGTGGGCTGACAGGGCCCCTGTGTGTGACAGCAGCGTGCACATGAGAGGCGGACGCAGGACAGGGCCCGACAGGGCACGCGGTTAATTCCACAGCATTTTCATTGCTGCTTCAAAAAGCCCTCCGCTACCATCCGTGGCGAATTATTCGTGAGAACAAGACGACATTTCATAGGTTTGCATGCTGCGCCTTGCCTGTGAGACCTAATTGAATATTTTACAAACCTTTAGTGCCTTTGTGAAGAACGCTCATTATGAAATGGCTTTGTAGTTCACCAAGTTTTTACTTTTTAATGTAATTCTAGTGCCAAACAAACATTGTGGAAAATGCATAGCACTCATAATAAGGTCCAGAAATCAATAATACATTTCTATATATATAATATTCTTGGAACAATATGTGTTACTTCAAGAGCTTAAGAAGCGTACATAATGGTACGAAAGCTTCATACTCTTACTACTTGTACAATTTGCAAAGAAATACTGACACCTCATTGGGTCACTATTTCCGAATGGGGCTTGGTGTGGCTCATGGCTGCCCTTGAGAAATCAACACTGTGAACGGCATGGGTAGATGTCACGAGCCTGTTAACTCACGCAGGAGAGAGACCTGGTCAAGTTGTTTACAAACTACATTTGTAACCGCGCGAGTTTGTTGAACAACGTGAGCGCGTGCCTCATACTTGGAACCCGACATGTTACCCCCTGTAATTTGACGGTTACAAAATGCCCCATTGGCATCGACATGATAACGGCTGGGTTTGTAAGTTAACTGCATTTAACAGCAAGACAATAACACAAACCTCTGCCAATCATCGTGTACTGCACTCTTGAACCAAAAGATCTTGCCTCAGATATTGTTTGTGCGGTGTTGGGATACTCGCCCACGTAGACCGTGTCGAAAGGCTGTTTTTGTGAGGAATTATCTCAATGACACACACGCCCTGTGCCAGTCCTTACTCTTGTTTATCCTTTATTCTACAGAGCATCACATTCCTCATTTGTGAACACGATGCGTGGTCGTGGCCACGAATTCCTGCAGACTGTAGTCGTTTCTTCCCTCTTGCAATAGTCATACGGCATTCACCATCACCGATCCCAGCACCGTCAATGTTAGGCCCCTCCGTGAAGCTCTTTGCTTTACATTCTTTAATAAATGATTTGGAATAATTCATGATGATGATGATGATAAACCTTGCCTTGGAGTAACAGTTTGGCAGGATGCATAGATTCCATTCACCTCAACACAAGGACACAAAAGCCCTGATTTCCAGAAGTGGTCGTTTATTGATGTAAAAATGTTAAGGAACTGTACAAATTTAGCAACAAAAACAACCCCATCAGCAATTTGTTCACTTTCGCCTGATAATTATGACATGGACCTTTTCTCTATCGGGTATAATTAAGCCGATGGCTTTTAACTCAGATATAAGCAACAAAAAATAGCTCGAGTTCGTGTTGCTGCTTCGCTTTCAAGTAGCAGTTAGGGTTTCATTACAAGACACCCGCTGGAACATGACGTGGCCTGCACGGATGTTCCGTAGTTGAGGCGTGTGGATGATATATTTTTTTTTCTTTATTGTGAAACAAGACGAGATGTTGAGGCTACAGTTGCCACCCATCCATGCTTGGCAATGACAGAGCACGTTTCGGATGGATCGCCCTCAGCACCCTCTTGGCTCCCAAAACAACTTTGTGTGATTTTTCTAAGCGCCAATGTTCCATTTCTCTAAGCGTTCGATATACGACTGAAGCACGCCACTGTTGTATGCAATCTCTGTCCATATTTTGTTAAATTCGAGGGTGGCGACGGTAGCTTGGGCCTAAACGAGGACACGCTTTGAATCCTGTATCTCGGTCACAAGATGAGTGCCTTGACCAATGAGTGCTGTGAACTTTTCGTTCAAGTGCTGTGGGCTATTATCTGCGTTTTCACATCAAGGGCAAGGAAATCCAAAGTGTAATGGAAATAAAGTACACAGCAAGTATTATGTGTGTTATTGGCACCAAGAGCTGATAGCGCATAGTATTATTGTACGCCAGAATGCTACCGTGGTGTCATGGTTATCACACTCGATTTGCAATCGGGGGCTTTGCCGGTTCGATCTCCTGGCGTGGCAAGTGAAACAATGAAGCGAGTCTATTAAATCCCCCTCGCCTCTGTCCACCGAGCAGTATAAACGGGTGACGCCACAGGCGATGGGCAGGTCAAAGTGTGGGTCGCCCACCTCTTGCAAGACGTCTGGCCAGCATTGGAAGACTAGGCCAAAATACCATCGAGAGGGCCTCTCAACCTTCTTGTAGTGGACGTCCTTCAGCCAGCAGTGGTGTATGAGCCGATAATCGCAGGGCCGCATCTTTACCTGTGTGTTATTGTATGTTGAGATGCCCATTACAGTACTGCTATTCCGTTTTGTGGTCACTACAACGCAGTTTTTTTTCTGTGGTTGATATTCGCTGTGCTCCTCGGTCGCCTGTCCTTCGACGCGTTGGCTGTCACACACAGCAAGGGGCTGCAGTTCCATGCTTTTTTTTATACCAGCATTTCATATGGTACAATGGTGGTGTATTTTTTCGTTCTCCTATGGCTCACAGGGCAGCAGTGGATGTCATTTACTGGAGTAGTCGTCGCACCGTAGTAGTAGTAGTAAAAAAAGACTGGCAAAATGTCAAAGTTTTCATTGGGCTGGTCAAGTCCTCCCGATTCTTGTTTTACCCAAAATGCACTTGCTTTCGATCGTGTTGTATTTGTGTTAAACTTACTGGTGTTACTGCAAACTGGCATGTTTTTTTTACTGTAATACATAACGGTTTTTTTGTTTAAAATTACATTTCTGAAATATTGTGCATTCCTAAAGGTAAGGTACTACTGTATTAATGCTTTAAAAAAAATCATTTTACAATTTGCAAAAGAAAAGCTTGAAATATTTTTTAAGTTGTAAAGGAAAAAAACAAATAAACGTTTTCAAAAGAACATGGTGCTTTCCGAGCGATTTTAAACCCTATTTAGAACTTGCAGAATTTGGCAACAATAAATGATTTTTTTTGTTATAGTGGTGCACAAAACACAAATAAGAAGAACCAGCAATACATTTGTCAATATCACTGCACCATGGAAGGGGGCGGGGGGATATCCAACATGTGACATTCTTCTTCTATAAATGTTACTTTACACGCTTGACTGTCACGATGTTTGCCTGGCACAGCCAACACTATTTGGACCGAGCTGCCTCAATTTTTTCCAGAATTTGAGTTTCCCAAAACACAAGGTGTGATGTTTTCGTGATGTGCTCGGTTGCTGGAGTCACGATGTAAGAATGGGCAGGTCTTCCCAGATGTACTTTCCAGTCAAGTGCCGCGGTGGCGAGAGATGTTAACTACCTCGCCTGGTATACAGGAGGTCGTGGGTTTGATCCCGACCCTGACGCCTGCTGCTGTATATTTAAAATAAAATTGTAATAGAACTGCGGACGGAGTAGTTTATCCACCGTGCTACGAGAAATGAATCCGGAACACAGCGATATGCAAGCGCGCATGATTCCCGGCACACTTTCATACATGTGGTGGTGAGATATTAATTACCTCGCCTGGTATACAGGAGGTCGTGGGTTCAAACCCAAACCCAACCCTGGCGCCTGCTGTATATTTGCAGTTTGCATCTCCTCTCCGTGGTCGTGTGGATTCTTCTCCAAGCCCTCCCACCATTTCCCTCCAGATTTAGAAAGACGCGTTTAGAGTATTTAGCTGCTAAACATGTCCACGTGATAAGCCACTTCATTGGGCTATCATTTATGGGCAGGTCGCTTCTGAAAAAGAGCTGTATAGCGTAGTGGGCCTAATATGGGGAGGAAAAAAGTTAAGTTCAAAATATATCTGCAAGTAAAAGCAGTGCAGGATTAAGCTAGTGCGGGGCCTGCAGCATATGTTATAAAGGGGCCATAATATTTAAAAATCACAAATATTACAACACGTAAAAATGTTACTTGCACAGTAAAGTAATTGTATTTTTTCATTTGCTATACAGCCAAATACGACAAATCGCTAACCTTAAACACCCAGTCGTTCATACAAGTTGAAGGCAGTATAGTACTATAGTAATAGAGCAAGTGCAAAATCACTTAACCTTGAAAGTGCGGGGTCCGTAGCATAAGTAGTTACTTTTGCTACTAGGATAATCAGTGTTGCTGATCTAATTAAATATGTAACGTTAAATGTTAATTTTAATATATAGACGTATTTAATTGATATGCGTGGCCTGAATCCTGATGTCTGGAATTCAGTGCAGCCCATGATGTAAAATTAGGCCCAGAGAATTCAGGACGTGGCCTAAATTCACGGCCAACTCGAATTGACAAAAGTTTAAATTTGAAACGCGCTGCCATGACCGCAACTCAAAGCGCCAGTTAATATGGCTATCGGATATGTGGCATAAAACTTTTCACTAAAGTAATATGTTACGTATTACTACACTTTCTTTGCCTGTCTGTGTTCCGTTGTGTCACATTGTATATGCCGTTCACTCGTTTATTTACAGAACATGAACGTGACACTTACGTAAAGGACTACATTTTACGAAGACGCTTTGCAGGGCTTTGCGATGTCGCAACGCCCCACGTGCCATCAGCGTTTTGGCGGTAGACACAACTTGTTAATCTAGACGATAAGGCTTACATAATATAGGGACGAGAACGGGGGAGAGATGAAGCAAATTATAAAAAACGTTGGCGAGCGACGGAGGCAATCAATACAGGTGGGATGATAAGCTTTGGGTTACAGCAGGAGAGGTAGAATGGAGACATTTCCCGCTCGCCATGAACACAGTACAGGTCAACGTCTTGTCTGTGAACCTTCCTGTCCACAATGGTATGTGACGCCTCAGGGATTGCTGCATATCCACCTGACTTGCGGCCAAGATGGGTTATTTATATTTATATTACATCCTCACTGTGAGCATTTCCAACATGCCAAACTATCACTCAATATCTCAGTGGTGTGGTCGTTTGTGTTTTGTTTAACACGTAGGCTTTCGCGACCAATACCATCCATAATAGAGGTTTTTTGGGGGGATTCGATCGCGTAAATATATAAATGTGTCGTTAAAACCCACCACCACCCCACACAGCCAACTAGTAAGGGTTGTCACGTAAAGAGAACATGCCAATTCGTCACGAGTACAGCATTAGTGTGTAGTGTATAGTGTAGTGTATAGTAGTGTAGTGTATAGTGTAGAGTAGTATACTAGTACAACACACCGGTTGTGTGTTGGACAGCCAAGCCACACCATTTACAATTTGAGTACGACGTTTCGCCAGTAATTACAACCAGCTTCATCAGGCGACAGCCAGATTTGTGGAGAAGTCCACCTGTTATGGATGATATTGGTCGCGAGAACCTACGTATTATGGACTTTCTGAGATTTATTGTATACGAGCTTGCATTTTTGAACGTGCCACCCAGGATACTGTAGAAGGAACCCCACGATCATTGTGTTTGTACAAACATGAATCCACCCAAGTGAAGCGGAGCTAATTCGTCGTATCTCTCACACACACACGGCTGTGGTGACAACACAGCAAGCAGCAGCATGGCCTGGCGACGTGGCAAAGGCTGGAACAGTTGCGAGGGGTGCGGCGTTTAAGGTTTGATTTCGTGTGTGAACTTTGTCACTCGTCTCTTGAAGGGCCTTTAAATGTCAGCACGACTCAATGCAATTATCTGGCATTTTTGTATGTGTGTGTGTATGTGTGAATACTGTATCACGCAGCATTGTCGCAGTGGGTGTGGTGGCATTCCAGGGTGTGGCTGGAGTCGCACTCCGACCTCTCTCCACTGGCGAATACGGCAGAGATTGCGCACGGCGATTCCAGAATGTTGTTAGACATCTCTCGTCGTCTTTGGGCGGAAACGCGCTCGGCGATAAACCATTTGACTCGCTCGACTTAATGGCTCCAACGCCGAGTGAGTGGCTTGGCGTATTCTGCTGTTCTATGTCGGATTTGAAGATCGGCCTTCACCGGGCGCTTTGCAATGTATAACGAGGTCATTTTTTTATCTCTCAAACTCTTCAACGGTTTTTGTGCAGGAAAATGTGAAAACCATTGTCCATGTAATATCCTTACATCGATAGGGTCTTCCCACGCTCTTGCCAGTCTCCCTCTCTTGATTTTTTTTCCCGGTGGAGCTCATTTACACTCACACCTTTGCAGTGCCGGATTAAGCTAGTGCGGGGCTTGTAGCATGATGTTATAAAGGGGCCCTAAATATAAAAACACATACATATTTAAACACACATGTTTTACTTGCATAGTAAAGTAATTGTATTTTTTCATTTGCTATACAGCCAGATAATAAGACAAATCGCTAACCTTAAACACCCAGTCGTCGTTCATAAAAGTTGAAGGCAGTATAGTACTATAGTAATAGAGCAAGTACAGAATCACTGAACCGGAATTGATAGCTTGATAGCATTTAAGCGCGGGGCCCTTGAAAGTGCGGGGCCCGTAGCTACTACATATGTAGTAGCTACTACACATGTCGTAGTAGCTACTACACATGTAGCTACTTGTGCTACGAGGATAATCCGGCACTGCACATTTGCTGTTCTGTCTCTTTACATTGTCAGGAGATGGCCACAGAAACAGCGAGGCTGCACATTGAACATGCACTGAATTACATCCGCAGTGTGTGAATAATACTTAAGTCAAAATGTTGATCATCTTTGCTGGTGGTGGAAATTCCACATTTCTATGGCAGGTACGAATCCACCTGCATGAGGATCACTGTTGACTTACCACAAAGTGCTCCTCACTTTAATGGCCTCATCTCGACCAGAGTTTGAAATCTTGATATTGAGACAATTAGTCTCATCACTGTTTCATTTTCTATAACTCATCATACTTTTAGCATAGTTCTATTATTTATTTAGGGGTGGGATGGTGGCACGCTACACTAAGCACCAGGCTACATGAGTTTGATTCCTGGCCACGACTAACATCACTGGTAATTGGCATCTGAACTAGTTCTGGGTTACCCTGATTTCACCCCCCCCCCCTCCCAATTCACCAACATGGTGAAGTATGGTCAAAAACCACACATGACATTGGCACGTTCTGTTTACGTGACAACCCTTACTAATTGTCCGTGTCGGGTGGTGGCGGGCTTAACGACACACGTTTATATTTTAGATTTGAAGTTTTGGTTCTTTCAGTAAAGTCACGTTGTGTTCCGCCCGAAACGTCGTGATTTAATTGAGTTTTTTTCACTTTTTTAATTATTATTTTTATTTTCACCTACGTGACTTTACCGAAAGAACCAAAGAGTACACGTTTATATATTTACGCGATCTCACCCCCAACTCAAGACAACCCCTGCATGTCAACATGGAAGGGGAGGGAGGTGGGGCTTGAGTCTGGCGGCAGCAGCCGCAGCTGCCGCAGTGCGGGCCCCGGCCACCAGGTGGCGCCGTGACCACCCCGGTAGTCGGCGATCCGGGTCTCCGCGTCGTCAGTCTCTCCCCCACCCCGAGTCATCTCCCATCCCCTCTCGGCCCCCCCTCTCTGCCGCCCCCCCCCACATCTCGGGGTGTTTGGTGAGCGCGTGGAGACGCCGAGACGCAGCCGAGGGGACTGCTGCTCCTCGCGCCGCGGGAGAGGAGAGAGAGGACGCACGGGCCAGCCGAGGGGCAGCCGAGGGGCAGCCACTGCCCACTGGACAGCCACTGCCCACTGGGCAGCCATGTCCCGGAGGGAGCCGCTGCTGCAGAAGCTGAAGCGTGAGCGCGGCGCGGAAACATGCGCGGTCCGGGCAGGGGGGGGGTGTGCGCGGGGTGAGGGTTGAAGGGTGAGGGTCGCAGCCGGGTGAGGGATGGGGCAAGGTGAGGGATGGGGCAGGGTGAGGGATGGGGCAGGGTGAGGGATGTAGCAAGGTGAGGGATGGAGCCAGGTGAGGCATGTAGCAAGGTGAGGGATGGGGCAAGGTGAGGGATGGGGCAGGGTGAGGGATGGGGCAGGGTGAGGGATGTAGCAAGGTGAGGGATGGAGCCAGGTGAGGCATGTAGCAAGGTGAGGGATGGGGCAAGGTGAGGGATGGGGCAGGGTGAGGGATGGAGCCGTGTTAGGATGATGTATTGAGACTGGTGCGGCTGGAGCCACGTGTGTGCACATGGATGCAGCCGGTGGCTGGAGTGAGCCAGTCGAGTTGAATTACAACCGCTGATGTGGAAGCCGTGTGAGATTGAACACCTGCCCAGTGCCGACGCTGCGGACCTCTAGGGGCGTCACGGTGGCTATGAGATGTTAACTACCTCGCCTGGTATACAGGAGGTCGTGGGTTCGATCCCGACCCTGACGCCTGCTGCTGCTGTATATTGGGAGTTTGGGGCCGTCCAAAATGACGTCACGCACCTAGGGGGGGGGGTCAGACATTTGTGACGATGTGTGACAATGTGTGACAATGTGTGACGATGTGTGACGGGGGGGGGGGGTTGAGAAATGTGACTTCACATCAAAATGTGAAACTTTAAATAAATATAGACAGCATGTTCTACTTAATTGAATAGACTTTTTAATAAATGTTTTCTCCTACAACATCAGAGTGCAGCGCCACATTAAATACGCACTACAATGACAATAGTTTAAAGCGATTTGAAGCATGTTTTATTTTTGGGGGGGGGGGGGGCAGAGCTTTGTGACGTCATATTTGAGGGGGGGGGGGTCTGACTTTATGTGACGCCGTGTGACGAGGGAGGGGGGTCAAAAATCGTCTAAAATCGCGTGACGTCATTTATGGACGATGGATTCTTCTCCGAGTCTTCCGGTGTTTCCCTCCACATTTAGAATCGTGCGTCTGAGTGTATTTGGCTGCGATCAATTTCCACGCGATAAGCCACTTCGTTGGGCGACGATTTGTTGAAAGTATCGCTTCTGAGAGCGAGCTCATTGGGTCTTTACCTCGTAAAATAAATTAAATAAATATTTATTTACTCTTACAGGAGAGGAGAGAGGTAATCGCGGATCGTTTCATTATATTCGATTACAGCTTTGCCCCCCCCCCCGACACTGTGACTGGGAGCGCAGCTTCAGTGAACGGGTCTGGCGAGCAATGCGACAGCCCCGTCACGTGCGCGGTGCACGATGCGTACGTGTGTGTGTCATGTAGCCCGCATGCCCAGCCACCGCAGGCCCAAATAGCTTTTGTTCGGCCGGATAGAGGGGGCTAAACGGGCACGGCACGGGCTAGAGAAGAGATGGAGTGATGTGGTACAAGAGGATGTGGAGCTGAGTGGACTTGCCGATGACTGGTACCAGCGGTGTCAAGATCGGCCTCTGTGGAGGAGGCTCGTGAAGGACGCGACTGGGCAGCTAGAGGCTGTCGCCCTCCAGCAACAACAGAGGGCAGAAAAGCGACGCTCACAACAACGAGCGGAATGCCGGGCGGCTAAAATACAGCAAGTTGGCACAGTAGGGGGCACAGGCGGTGCATCGGCCAGTCATCTCAGTCAGTCGACCTGTGGCACCTGGGTCTGCCCCGTGGCTTCCTGTCGGGAGGCGTTCGATACTTCACGTGGCCTCAACGTGCACACATCCTGGCACAAGCGTCGTGGTGACGTCACCGCCACATAGTGGCGAATGGCGGTTGTTGTTGTTGTTGCGTGTGTGTGTATGTGTTCAGGGAGCGTGCTGACCCTGCAGGAGCAGGGTACACCAACAGTGAGCGATGCCACCCCAGGGCTCAACACCTTCTGTGAGAACATCGAACACATCCTGCGGAAGGGCCTGAAACGTGAGCTTGGAGCACACCGTGCGATTCCGTGCTTGTCAAAGAGGATTGAGTCCATTCAAAATACAATTGCGCTCTCGAATGTGTAAGAAGGATGAGCGCTGAGAGGCGGATCGGTTGGTGGCTAATGCTGTGTGTCTGGGTAATGAGCCAGCGTAGGTTAGAGTCTAATAGCTGTCAACCCGTACGGTTTAACCCCGTATTCTTGTACAGGGAAATTGAGTTTTCAGGTCCATATGGCGTACAGCCGTTTCAATGCGGGCAAAAATGTTTGTCTTTGTTTGTGCTTCTCCCTTTTGATGGGACTTTGTAGGATGAACGTTGAGATTTGTAAGGGCACGGGGTGACCAATAAGGTCTGAATTGGTCTGTCATAAGGTAGGGCACTGATAAGGGGTTGACAGGTATGGAATCTAGTTTCAAATGCATAGCTGCCGGTGATTAAACCGAGTTCTCAAGTGTCGTGAGTTGATTTTCTCAGTTAATGTTGTTAAATTCCTTCTCTAATAAAGAGTGCGTGACAAATACAATGTTGTGCCATCGAGTGTGCATGAATGGCCGACTGAAAGGACTCAAGAAGTGCCTTCCCATGATGCAGGCCGATGCACTCCTCACTCGAAGCATTCCAAATTGAATGTTTCCATCTTTTCCCACTTAAATCTTTTTGAGCCATTCATAGATTCACTCCTGGATGCCACAATCCGCTTTCTGCGCGTGCGAACTTATACCTCGTCTCTCAACCACAGCACTGTTCCTTATCCACGATCGTGTTCGCTCCTTTCAGGCTGCCATTCCACGACGGCTCTTGTCCGTTGACAGTCTTCCCCTTCGTATTAGTGATACTCATAACGTTCAGTAGCTGTCATTCGTTTCTTAAGAAATATCCTATTTTTGTTTTTTTACATCTTACAGAGTCTGCGTTGAGTTTTACAAACAAGGACTACTGGAACTGGATTGAGGCCCTCTCTGAATTGAGCTACTGCACAAGGTACTATTTTACTATTTCTGTTCATGTGTATTGACAGTCGAGTAAACTAAACCAAAACTAAACTATTTTTATTTGACCAGGTAAGGCCCACTGAGCTGTATGGCTCTTTCTCAGCAGCGACCTGGCTATCACAAATGATAGCTCAACAAAGTGGCCTATAATCATGTGGACACTCATTGCAGCCAAAATACTCTAAACGCATGTTTCTAAATGTGGAGGGGAAAACCGGAGGACCCGGAGTAAAATTCACGTTACCACGGGGAGAGAGACACGCAAACTCCAAATATGCAGCAGGCATCAGGGTCTGAATTGAACCCATGACCTGCGTATCAGACGAGGGAGTTAACATCTCACCACCGTGGCGTCCTTGACAGCAGCTGTCGAGTGTGCAGGCAGTGCAACTGCACCGGGGGCCCATGGGAGCAGCAGAACCCCCAGGCACACAAGGCCATGAAGAGGCAGGGACATTTTGACGGTTGGGCCCCATTTAATTCCTTGCACCGGTGGGGGGGCAGTTTCTGAGCGTGCTCAGGTCGCTCCGCGTTGTGGCGATCGTCCTGAGTCACGCGTACCGGCAGATGTCACCTCGCAATTGCACGGCGGTCTCGATAAAGATCACTTTGAACCACCGCGTTGACGATCGTTCTCGTTTGTGCAAGGAGCCCCCACTGGACTGCGATCTATTTGAGAGTGGTGCGCTGAACACGTTTGTTGAACTGGGCTTGCAGTTGTTGTTGGCTTTGCTTGGATCGTCCAGAGCTATTAACACAACGTGGTAACCATGGTTAAATGAGAACAGAAAAAACTATATATTTAAGCCTCAGAGCTGGAATTGAGGCATGTTAAGTGCTAAACCAAATGGCATCTGATGTTTTTGTTTTCATGCAGGCATTGGTAACCGGGCTGAGACCATCACCTCGCTACGACTGAGAGCGCAATTTAATCACTGGCGGCTGAATTATGGATTTGAATCTCAACCGTGCCCACTCAGCACTCCGACCTCTGACCCACCACCCAGCCGCTTTGCTAAGCCACTTTATTCGCAGCTTAGCGTGGTGTAAATATAACATCGTTGCCCAAAGCAACAACTTCTCGTTGCGATTAGCACGGTTGGCTACGTACGGTGCTAAAGAAGTTCAGCGTACATACATGTACGTATGTTGAACTTCGTAAGGCAGTGAAACACGAACGCACATTGAACTTCTTTCGCACCGTATGCAGCCGACCGTGAAGGCGCTGCCGTCAACGGCGAGCGCGTGTTGTCGGCTGCCACAGACGCGCGAAACACGCGGCGCGTTTGTTCCCCAAGGAACGTCCCCCTGCTCTCCTTCCTGGTGGACACGGTGAAATCCCGAGCGGACATTTTCACGGCCCAAGGCCGGGGCCGGCTGCTGGTGCGGGTGGCGCTCGCCAAGAAGGCGCTGAGCTCCGTCGTCCGTGAGCTCGCACGGCAGCCCTGCATGCTCCAGGTGGCGCGACGCGGGCGGATTTTTTTTTTCTGTTAAATATAGACGGTGGCAGTCCGCGACTTACGAAGGCAAATGTGTTCCTGAGGCCCAGTTCGTAAGGCGGAACACAGCAATCGACTGTGTGTTTAAATGGCCGCGCAGACACTCGCCTCCAGCACGAGGCTGACTCAATTACATGTCGCGGAGGATCGATCAGGTGGGCAAAATAGTGCCGTGGTTCAATTTGCGTTTTAAGTCAATGTTCGTAAGTCGAAGACTGTCTTAATAGAACTTTTAAAATATTTTTTCCCCGCAATTATCGCGTTTTGTGTTATTCGTCGTCACGTCACCATCAAAGTGGTCGGTACCGGCCTCTTGACAACGCCAGTAACTTGCGAACGTTCGCACGTATTTGAAATGCTGTCGCCTCATGAAACGTATTTGTCTTTATTTCCCCGCTTTGATATTTACCGGTGTGGTATCAGCGTCATGTGAAGTGATGAAGTATATCCATTCAGAACTCTCACGAGGCAGTGAAACACCCAGTTTTAGAGAACGGCTCGCGGAAGCGGATGACGCAGAGCTTCCTCTGAGATTCCTTCGTAGTGACCACTGGCTCACACTAGGGGGCAGCTCTTCTCCACACACACTCTGCCTCTTGACAGGAACAAAGACAAAGAATCCCCCGGATAGCCTATAAAAGACTGTTGGGGCAAGTGCTGTTAGCGAGCAGCTATGAGGTGTGGCAGTGAGTGGCCAGCACCACGTACTTTGTCTCCCTAGTACCGATGTTTACACATCGCACCAGGTACTCATATGACGCTGAATCGACATAGGGGAGGCCTAGGACCGGTTCAGATAATCATCACCGGTGTTGGCCGTGAGTAACGTTCATAGCATGACAGTCAAAATGATAACTCATCCTCAGAGCTGGAATTTTAGTCAAATTAAGTGCACATCCAAACTTTTATGTGAAGGTGTTTTTCGTGCAGTCATTGATGACCATCAGCCTAGACCATCACAGGCGGCTGCCTATATTCAAACTCAGGATTTAACCTCTGAGCCATTGGGTGAAGGCCTCTCCGTGCCGTATCGGTCGCGGCGGTTGTTACTTTCACGCCGGTTCTCGTATCACTCGCCGACTGATGTTAGCCATGGCTGGGAATCGAATACGGGTCGCCGGTCTCACCGTGCAAGGTGCTCATGACTTGGGCTGCACTCCGCCCTTGTTTGACACAGGTGTAGCTCCATGTACATGTGTTAGCTACAAATACGTTGGATGTAACAGTCATGCTGTGCTCATGGTGATTTTCGTGTTGCCGTTCTGTAGCAATGGTACGAGCCCGATTCTTCCATCATTGGCAACGAAGACATGTTGGGTAACAAACCTCTCCTCTTTTTTTAAGAACACGAATCGTTCACATGAAGCCTATGCATAGCCCACACCACGTGGCAATCAGTCAATCCCTTTGCACATCCGCACCATCAAATGCACTCTGACTTTCTAGAAACGTCCACAGGCCCCCTCCGTCTGGCTGAGTCAGGCTTTCGAGCAGCCCTGAGCTTGGCTCCAGACCTCTGAGTTGTCGGCTTGTCAGCAAAATCCCGCGCGTTCGAAATGTCATCATCATCATCATTATCATCAGGACCTGGCAATGTGTCTGAAGAGCGCCAAAGGCTCCTGGCTCTGACTATTTCAGACACCGGCTGACGTGCTGCGTTCGGTAACGGACTTCGGCATTTGTGATAAGCTCGTCACGTGACAGCTTGAGTGTATTCCTTTGCTTGAACAAAGCACATTGCTACGCCTTTTGGCGTCATCTGCTCCAACACCATGTGAGATTAGACTCTCAGGAAAGCTGTCTCGGGTGTGGACCAATCAACTTCAAGGACAGTGCATATCATTATCAGAGTTATGTTTTTTGTTTGCATTACGACTGCAGGTATTGTGGTCTATGCAAACATGACTCCTTGTAAAAAAGGTGTCAGTTTTGTTGCCAGATTAAAGGGTAAAAAACCAATTGTCATTGCTACAACTGTTCACTTTGAGGCGGAGGGATGAGTCAATCCATCTATTAACGTGGATTTCTTCAGCTCACGATATGCCACGCATCTCATCACAGGTGTCAGAATGTTTCCGGTTCGTATATCTGTTGCATGTGATGGGTTTCCATGGCCCCCTGCTGCCAGATGGACTGTACCGTCCCTTCCATGTTGCGTTCGACTTCCTTACTGCAGGACGCAACGCCTCCCATTCATCCTCCTCTGCTGCTTGCGCTGCTCAAATGTGGAATGATCTCCTGTCAACTCCTCTCCCAAGTTTCTGCAGCTGCGATAAATTCAAGAAATACTTTCTTGTCTGCTGTACAATCCACAGTACTCTCTCTATGATAATAATTTAGAGCCTCTAGTGGCTGCAGGGTCCATGTGAACCCCAATTCACACAACTTGTGAGTTGAAAACGCTCAATTGTGACATGCACGGCCATGAGAATCAGCTTTAATCGCTAAATCAACGCATCACGACGCTTTTCACACACTTTTATTTCACTTGCCCTGCTGTCTGTTTATATTCTTTCAGACGTTAATATCTTTGGATATACGAGGCCTAACGAGCTGAAATGTTGCACACAGACTCGTCTATCGCATTGACAATTCAAGATTTAATTTAAAGAAGCGGTCCAGGTCCCGCCAATCCTGCACTTCGTGTTTGTTGCAACAAAATAATGTATTGCGCTATTTCAAATATATTATAATTATCCATACAATAATGAACCATTGTTATTTTCCGGATTGAGATCCTAAAATGAATATGTACATATACAAATTATTTTTAACGAGATTCACGTAAAAAATTGTCAAAACCAAGTTTTGTCATGTACACACTTTTATTTGCACTCAAAAGTAGACAACACATTATTTTGACCCCAGAATGACTAAAATTTGATGTGCTGAATAAAAGTAGGCAGTTTCCTTTCGATATGTTTAATTGACTTTATGCGCTACGCTTTTGCAATGTAAGGTGGTACCGAATTATTCTCTGATTACGGACCATCTATGTATGTTACGTATGAATCTACGCCTCGTAGTAATATAATGAGAGTAAAAATGCTATTTTCAAGTCCTCAAGACTCTTTTTCAGGAGGACCCTGCGTTGGGATACTTGGACAATTCCATGTCATGAGAATAAACCAAAGCGCCGGGAAAAACCCCACGAGAGAATGAAACTCCGAGCTCCAATAGGTAGACGGATCCAAGAATCCAATGTTCTGCCATCTCCTGCCCGCCTTGCAGCCAAGGCCTACAGAACCCTGGTATTGCCAAGCTTGACCCGGCTTAGTCTCCCAATTTTCAACGAGATTGGGTCCGTTTCGTGGCGAGTTGGCACCGTGGCTTTTGCGATCGCTGTGCGCTCCGTGGTGTGTGGGGTTTTTTGTGTGTGCTCTGCAGAGCCATTCTTGTCGCTGGTGAATGCTGCTGCTCAACTGTCTTTCAACCTGGAGCTGGAGGTAAGGTGGTGGCGCGCAAGTGTGAACATCAGCCTCTGGTGTGCCAGTCTGACCCGCGTCGCGTTTTTTAACTTGCAGCGTAAACGTATGGCGATGTACACGCCCCCCCCCCCCCGGCAATATTTGACCTGTTGAGGTTGAGGGTGGGGATTCTATTCACTGATTTTATTCTGGATGAGTAGCGCTCATGTTATCTTTACAGTCTTCACCATGGCGATGCCCCAACCCGTGCCACGTGTTTGGCCAGATTAAAATTAATCGGGTGATGGTTCAGGCTTGTGTAAACATAACCGCTGTTTGTCCGACACAAACATGAACGCCTCTTCGTCTTGTGATTTATATTAATCGGGAAACCGTCCTTCCATGATAATAATAATTTACATCTGAAAGGAGCATTTCATCCGTAGATCCCAATGTGCCATGTGTGGAAAGCAGGATACAAACAGAACCATTATTAAATGGTCAGAACCCAGGGGTAAGGCCAGTTTAAAGAGGTGAGTTTTGAAGACAGACTTCGATGTCGCTAAACAAAAGATCTCCCAGATCTTGTAAAATATGACAATGTACACATTCTTTTTTTACCTGATCCATTTCTTTCATGAAACATATTTCTGTGAAAAGCTCTCAAGAAAGACTTGGGAATGAGCGGTTTCTTGGTGCTGCAGTTGAGAGTCTGTGCCACAAGGTGGTGCCACAACCAAAGAGCGACTGGTTTTGTTCGGCGAAAATGAGCCGCTGACTCACTGCATAAGAAATTACTTCAGTACATTACTTCAGTAAATTACTTCATTAATTTTTTCCCCCTTAACATCAAACTATTCACCGTTTACAGGCAATCCACTTCTGCATAAAGGCCATCATACCGATGGTTCTAATTGTTCTCCAGTTCACATATTGCGTATCGAATGAATTCAAGCGATGTCTGCAACCACTAGTGGCTGCTAAAGTCAGAATGAAAAAAATGCATGTAATACATTTTCCTGAATGGAATCCGGACTCCTGGAACTGAGTTTGTGGGTGGGACCCGCTGCTACTTGGCGCTCGCTAAGCAGGAAGTGCACGCGTGCGCACCAGCCAAAAGCTCGCGTCAATTCGCGTGCCAAACTCCTTCAATCCGACACTCGTAAATCCCATTGAAGTGGTCGGTAATTTATTTCCACAATTCGTTCGTTAAACGACGGTGAAGGTTCTTCGCCGAAGGGCGCCAGTTCATCCTTAGCTGGCCCAAGATGCGACTTGCTGCGAGGCCTTCTGCCTCCTGTCATACCTGCGTTGAAGCGCACAAATTCCGGGCGGAAGACGCGGGGACTTGCCTTTTCTACCTTGGTCCCCGTCGTCTTCTGCTGCAGGCGTTGTGTGCCCCCCCCCTCCTCTGCCCCCCCCCAGTTTTATTGCGCGCACACACACACACACACAGTGTTGGCAAGTCGCTGCTTGCCGCAGAGATGCATAATGGGTGTAAAAGACACGGCCGCTTGGTTTTAAAAGCTTCAAGATCTGAGAATGTGCCATGTTATAAAACCTGAGTTCACTGCCTTAACCATTCTTTTTTCCGTTTCTCCCACGAGAGATAGTTATTCGCTTGGGAATCGTGTATGTCTGTAGCCCCTGTCTTCACCAACACATTATCTACAAATATAAGACTTTAATCAAACAGAAACTCCTGAACTCTCGTTGTTAGTTGCGGAAATTCAAATAGCTGGCAGGTGTAGTTTTACTACATTTCATTTTAAAACTCCCAATGTTGCGCAAAAGCAAACACTGTTATGTGATAGCACCACCACTGTTAGCCAAGACCAGAAAGTAAACTCCGCTGTTAAAATTCTTAGCACAGTGCTCCAACCAGTGTGCAGCCACTCCCCCCTATCTACTCTGAAGTTCTTTGAATTTTTACGTGTACGTATATGTTTCTATCGGTTCAAGTCCTGTTCTTAAATTTTACAAAAATATTCATACTTTTTTTAGTTTTTTAATCTTCGGCCTTACCTGGTTCTTCTGGTAGTGTGGTGTGCTATGAAACACGTTCATTATGGCAATCTCGAGGGCTCAATGGATTCGGTGTTTCCATCGCGTCACCGATCCAACCAGCGGAGCGAGAATCTGTGCGCTCCATCTCTACGATGAATCCTGGCCGCACACGCTCACGCTCATTGCGTTTGGGATTTGCACTCAATATCTCAGTGGTGTGGTCGTTTGTGTTTTGTTTAACACGTAGGCTTTCGCGACCAATACCATCCATAATAGAGGTTTTTTTGGGTTAGTTCACATAAATATATAAATGTGTCGTTAAAACCCACCACCACCCGACACAGCCAACTAGTAAGGGTTGTCACGTAAACAGAACGTGCCAATTCGTCACGAGTACAGCACACCGGTGTGTTGAAGAGCCAAGCCACAACATTTACAATCTGAGTGCGACGTTTCGCCAGTAATTACAACCAGCTTCATCAGGCGACAGCCAGATTTGTGGAGGAGTCTGTTTCATTCCTTATATAGAGGCGTAGATGTGGTGACCACGTTTCTGCGATCTTGATCAAAGTGGTTGGTGCGAGGGATTACTGTGTCAACGTACATTATGCATGCGCATTATGCGAGCCCATTGATCTTGTCCTTCCTGTCTATTGTGTGTTTTGTGCGTATTATGTTTGTTTGGCTGTACTCCTTTCGGCCTCGGTCTTCCCTAACCAATCGACTTGTGGTCTCGATGGACTGTCCCTTGGTTGTAAGTAAACGTCATCTCTCCACCTCTGTTTGCGTTTGTGCGCTTGCACCGTGTTGCTGCAATTCACTCTCTAATTCCTTTTTTTTGGCTGCTCACCCTGCAAGCGGATTAGACTCTTGCCGACGCGCAAATGTGTAGTTTGTAGAGCCACGCTTTTCGCCGGTAAACGAATGGGGGAGGCACTCCACGAAACGTGCGCAGACATTGGATCGTTCATCCTTCAGGTTTCAGACATAGGAATTTGGAGCTCTTGTAGACGCTGCTTGTTACAATTTGAAACAAATCTTTATTCAAAAGTGAGTTTTACTTTGCAGGTGGGAGGATATTAATAATGTAATGTCACAATCCCCCCTGCCCTTTCACATGCTCGCCACTCCATTACCCCACGCACTTCTGACAAAACCCGTGATCAGTTTCACTTTATTTTGAATTACCCTGTGTGCCAAGAAGCCCGTAAATCGGGTCTCATCAACAAAAATACAACACCACTTCTCCGACTTGCGCAACAAGTCACAGTAGAAGATCCCGGGGCCGGCCCAGGACACGCTGGCGGCACGATGTCGCTCGGCTGGCCTCTCGGAATTACCCAGGAAGAGCTAGAGTCTGTGTGTAGTGTATAGTAGTGTATAGTGTAGTAGTGTATGGTGTATAGTGCAGTAGTGTATAGTGTAGTATTGTGTAGTAGTGTATAGTGTAGGAGTGTATCGAGTAATGTATAGTAGTGTATAGTCTAGTAGTGTATAGAGTAGTGTATAGTAGTGTATAGTGTAGTAGTGTATAGAGTAGTGTATAGTAGTGTATAGTAGTGTATAGTGCTGTAGTGTATAGAGTAGTGTATAGTAGTGTAGTGAATAGTGTAGTGTATAGTGTAGTGTATAGTCGTGTAGTGCTAGTGTCTGTCGCCAGGGAAAGGGAGGTCTGGACGGCCCTTCTCAACACGCTGACACCACGACCCTCATCAGGACACGCGGAGTGAGAAACGAACGGACGAAGATAAGCGAAATAAAAAATAGCGAGCAAATCATAATCGCAATATTTTTTTTTTATAATTAAAATTAAGTTAAATATAGATCGTTGTCAAATAGCACGCTGTGATGGCAGGTCACTTCTGTGCTGCTGCCCTCATACTCAGGAACTGCCCTTTGCCAGCTGCCCACCACCACAGTACAAGTCCATGCTCAAGAGCTTCCCCTTTCTCTTCTGCCCATGGCTGTCCCCCGTTTGTGATGTGCCTTAGAAAATTAGTAAATACATATTAACATGCAGCCTTTCGTGAATGCGTGGACAAAGTACTCCCCCGTGCCATGCCGGTCACAGGGGTTTTTGGCCATACTTCACCACTCTGGTCAGTGCGGGTTGGACCAGCTCAGACATCGGTCACCATTGCTGTTGGCCAAGGCGGGTAGTCGAATATATGTAACCACATTTTCAGTGGTTCCCCGTGAAGGACATATCCTGCTGTTTTTTACAGCGTCTGTACAGTCTTATCGATGCAGCTACATTTGGTTGGATGCTCCTCTGATTAGCACAGTTGGCTACGTACGGTGCTAAAGAAGTTCAACATACACCCGCATAAATCCAAACACTATTGCGAAATAGATAAGTGGGCAATATATATTTTTCATATATCTTATCTCTCCACGTAAAAAAAAACATTAAAAGTTTTTTTTTTTACACAACCCATCGGCCCTACGGCCTCCCTTTCAGCAGCATTGATTGGGTAGACGCAAGCTGTGGATCGGGTTCGACACGGAGCGCCTCGTCGCCAGAGTGGGGCTCGCTTGAAAATTGTATTTGTGTTGTTTCTGATGTGTCGCCTGTGCTGGCAGGTCTCCACATTCCTGGATGAGAGCTGGCTCCTTCCCGTGAGTAGTACACCGGCATGCTAAAGCAGACAAACCACAGAGCGTTCGCGGGTCACAAGACTCCTGAGGAGGGCTTGGCAGTACAGCCCGTGCGAATTTAGCAGGGCGCAAGTTTGAACTTGCACTCGTGAGCTCGGGGGCCTTTGCACCGTGCAGGCCAGCGCCGATTCGTGTGGCACTGCGGTGTCGCGAATATCGCCGCCGTTGCGACGTCGATGTGATGATGAAACCTGTGAATGGCGAGGAACGACCATCGTCACAGAAAGATAGCGCAGGTCCGGCAAACCGTTAGTTTCACACATCTCGCAGAAACGTGTAAAGAGCACTCTGCCTTTATGTATTAAGCAAAACACACCGCCGACAGCTACTTTTGATGGTCAATGAAGACGGGAGGACCATGATGAAGTTCTTCAGGAAGATCTGATGGATTATTTTTTTGCGTATTGCACAAAGGCCGAGTGTTTTTTTTTTTTTTACACGTATTCGTGTGATATCTGAGTACCGTTGGTGTGATGTCACACCAGGCAGCGTGAGTTCCCCAGGTGGTATTATTTCAAATCCGCCTCGCCGCACAAACGCGCGCAAGGGAAATGTGGTTCAGTTGTTACCTCGTCACTGATATTATCTGTGGCTTGGATTCAAACCACTGCGTCAACCACTGCACCACTACTCCACCCCACATATCAATATAAACATTATTTGGTGATGCTGCATTGGCAGCCATGTACAAGCACAACACCAACACATTCGTCAAAAACACTGCCTTAAAATTAAAAAATATATATATATTTGGTGACATAGCGTGCAATTGCTCTTTCTCACTGCAATTCAAAGTAAACGTTCTTATGCTCAATGGGGAAAGGCCATTGCCCGAACGTTGCTTATGTATTTGTTTTTCTTTTAAGGCAATGCTATTGACGAATGTTGCAAAGGTTCCTATAATACATGTAGAGCTGTAAATATCACGACATTGCAACACAAGAGGGCACACTCACTCCACTGCAACACACCGAGGCCTTGCCTCGCAGGCTATCATTCTCTTCATGGTTCTTGCAGAAACATTTCAGTCGTGGGCGTGGTGGCGCTCAACTTAAGTCCAACACTTTATGGGCCACGTTTGATGGATCGCAAAAAAAATTTGAAACTCACAAAATCGACTGTCGACTGCAAGGTGGCCTCGAAGATGACAGGGCAGCAAATGGGTTTGTCAACCCATCCGTGTGGACTTTTTAAGCGTTGCACACTCATCTCATGTTTTGCGGCCCTGAGCCAATGAAAGAATGATCCCACATTCCTATGCCGGGGGCAAGTGTTTGCATAGGATGACCACTGTTTACTTACCCACGAAGTGGTACTAATTTTATCGGCCCCCAGAAGGATGATGGGCTGAGTTGGACCCCTGACCAGGATTATAGCTTGTCACCTTTCACTTGCGAGCCAACCACTCAAACACCGTGCCACGCAGTCAGATTTCCTGGTTAAATAAATAGTATTATAATTACTAATATCGAATTAATCACACGGCCGTCCTTGTTCCTGTGCTGCAGGTGCGGCACGTGTACGAGTTTGTCCCCTGCAAGGAGCTGGGAGCCCTGCTGTAGTGAGTCTCTTGTCTTCGTGACCTCACACCCATTGAAAGTATCAAAAATGAGAAGACTAAATAATGAACTCTGGAATTGAATTGTGACCGAATTGTCACATTGGTATTTTTTCAGTTGGTGCATCATTTATAGTCTGCTTCCCATTTAGCTACAGAAGCACTTCCAAAATATGGCCAAGGTTACGTTCCAGGTGCGCAGGATATTAATTACGATGTTGTCACTTGAAGGGTTATTTACAGCCTGCACAGGTAAATCTACACATCACACTTGTATCGAAACTTAAAACTAAATGACTAAAGTTTTTATTTTGCCAGGTAAGGCCCACTGAGCCATACAGCTCTTTTTCAGAAGCGACCTGGCCACAAATGATAGCTCAACGAAGTGGCTTATCACGTGGACATTTCTTGCAGCCCAGAAACTCTTAAAGGCACGTTTCTAAATGTGGACGGAAAAAAACCAGAGGACCCGGAGAAAGATCCACTTGACCACGAGGAGAACGTGCAAACTCTAAATATACAGCAGCAGGCGTCAGGGTTGGGATTGAACACACGACCTCCTGTATACCAGGCGAGGCAGTTGACATCTTACCATGGCGGCGTCCTCATCTATGCAGGTGTGGTGGGAATCGTGCGCGCTTGCATAAGCTGTGTGCAGGATTAATTTATCGTACCACGGTATATAAACCTCCCCGTCCGCAGTTCTGTTCCAAGTTTAAGTTTATTTTGTGAAAGCTAGGTGAAAACTCTAGTGGCTGCCGGACACAAACTGTGAATCCCTGTACCAAGCGGCGATGCCACTGGGCCGCGTCGTTGCCCAACTTAGCGACTGCATCGCGTTTGTACCTAAGCGCTGTAATGCAGTCGTACGGTCGTGATGTGCCAAGCTTGAGGACTTCTTTTAAAAGTAAAACAAATTACGTGATTTTATCCGTGAAAATAGGCCTCATTTTTACTTGTTAAACCTAAAGTAAAAAACTTCTTAAAATACTCTGCAGTATTAAACTAATGTGGGTTTCCTTTTGGTCCCTTGGCTAAGAAGGATGTTCCCAATCATGTATTAATTATGGCATCATAGCGAAGGGTGGATTACCAAGTCTTCCATTCTCTACCACCATTAGTCGTCTCACGATGCGGCACGGTATTTATTGGCCGCGCGCTATATTCGTGCGCGCTCACGAGCGCTCTGCGGATCGGTGCTCCCGTGCGACACGAGCTGCGATCGGTCGCCGCCGCCGTCGTCAGCTGAGCGCTCTTGCCGCCCCTGCGCCGTGCCCTTAGCTACGTGAACGGACGCGCCCTGGTGGCCCAGCTGACGGCTGGGACGTACGTGGCGGAGGACGGCCGGCTGACGCTCGGAGACGTAATCGACGAAATCAACGGCGTCTCCATTCACAACTCGGCCAAGGGCCAGGCAAGAGCCAACCGCCCCTTGGGCGGGGTGGGGGGGTCCCGATGTTACACAGAGTGGAAACGTTTCCTGCGCGCAAAAGAAACGCAAATTCGCGCGCTCTTTTCGAATGCCGTGCGACATCTCACGTTGAAAGACAAAGCGGCTCCGTTGTTTCTTGTTTTGCAACACGGTCGAACCGTTACCGAGCCGTTGAGTCGCAGTTCGAGTCGCTGCCATCTCCCGTGGGAAGAATAATTTCTGACGATAGTAGAAGATGGTAGAACTACGAGTAAATGCGTCATCCTGAGCGATGTGTTATTATGCAGCTTTTGATGGCAGATACCTCAAAAAGCGGACCTTCCTGGGAAAACTAGGACAGATGACAACCCTAATAGCGGCCCCTGAACTGTGTAATAAAGGGTAGGTTGGGAGGCCCAACACCCACCCTGCCCTCTCGCCTAGGCAACATAGCCCAGGGCATCCCAACAGGGGATCTAGGCAAGGTATGGAGCCTGCTTAGCCGATGAATAAAAAAAATGTTAATTTGAATTTTAGGTAAGTAATTAAAGGCGCAAATAAGAAAACAGTCAAATAATTTATATCATTAGTGTATTACCTGCCTTGGTAAACATTTTCACGCAATCGTGTGCATTAAAAAAAGTTCAGCCATGTTGGGTTGAGCATTACCACTGGATGCCATCCAGGCTATTGCAGCTGTTGTTGCTTAGCAACAAGACATTAATGCAAAGGCTCTTTGAACAAAGTCACTCTGTGATCCAAAGCAATTTTAATTCTGCAGTATTACACCCCGGGTTAAAACTTGGCGATAAAAGCTCATGCTAAAACAGATTTGCCTTTCTGGCAGAGGCGATAACCTAATCTTGCGCGGCTTTTACCGAAACATTTGCCGCTAATTAAATATTTCCGAGGGGGACGAACGCGCGCTTGGAAAGCGTCGCGCAACTCCTTGCGTGTGCGCGAACTTTCGTCCTCACATTGCCCGTCAAAACAAAAACCGCTCTCGGCTCGCGCTCTCCGCCGTCGCAGGCGCTGTCGCTGCTGAGGAAGGCGCGGGGTGAGCCCGTGGTGCTGACGGTGACGAAGCGCGTGGGCCGGGACGGGAAGGTGTTCCCGCCGCTCAAGTCGTACTACAGGCGCCTGCACGAGGAGGCGCCCGAGCTGCACGTGCCCCGCGAGGTGGAGGAGCGGAAGAAGGCGGTCGAGTCGGGAGGCCAGGAGGCGACGGCCAGGCCCAGCAAGGTTCTGCTGGACGGCAGGCAGGTGGAACGTGGTCGGGGCGCATGAGCGTCGGTCGTGCAATTGTACGTTTCACAGCCCTTTGGGAAATCCGACCGGGAATTGAACTCCGTACCCTTATACATGGGACCTTTTTTAGCCAATATCAAAATTATTATTATTTTTAAATGAAGAGGTTTTACCCTTTCTGGCAATTCAACTGCAATTTTGTTAATATGTTCAAACACCAAGTAGATAGTATTTTGCTCTTTCGGTAAAGTCATCAGGTGGGAAAGCTTTCCCACCTGATGACGGACGCTTGTGTTGCGCCCGAAACGTCGTAATTTATTTTATTTTCTACCTACGTGACTTTACCGAAAGAACCAAAGAGTATGGATTCCTGCAGTCACGAAAACTTAAAATCAAGACCAAATAGATAGCTTTTTGCAAGGCATCAAGTCTGCATTAACCACATGTACCTTGTGGCAAAACATGCAAACAAACATGCTCTGATGATGTATTGCATTGTTTTTTAAACTGATTGGGCCTACACCAGAGACGGCCTTCTTTATGGCATTGTCTCACCAGCGTTAGAGCAGATAATACCACAAGGCGAACAGCGCAAAGACACTGCAAGTTTCAGAAGACTTGTAGCTCGACCGGAGCGGCAAGTGTTCGCATTTTGGCGTTCTCCGGTCCTTGCCAGCCACCCTTTGAAATACAAATGACCAATTACTTCGGTGACTTAATTAATTGAAACGTGTAATTGCGTTGGAAGAGAACCGCAATTATCGTTGTCAAAACCGGAAACGCACCACCGACCTGAACAGGTGCATGCCGGACAGCACTTGGCCAGGACAGTCTTGTCAGGCTGAACGGCGGCGGGGGGCGGGGGGCGGGGGGGGGAAAGGGAATCTTTGGTGGTTCTGACAGGTGTGTCTCGCCCTGCCAGGCTCGTGCACACAATGAAGTACCTGGGGAGTGTGCCTGTCGGCAAGGTGAGTTCTGATTTTCAGCAGAGACACTGCAACTGTGCGGGGGCGATTAAAGCAATTATTTAATAATCCTAATCAAACGGTCGGAATCCTCTTAGCCCGGTACCGAATTTGCCCGTCGCTTTTTTATTCAAATTAGTAACGTTTAGGATTGAAGATGAAGGGTACAGTTCTGTTATATTTTAAGCCACACCGCTGCTGACAGAAGGGCCTCCTTTAGAGGGAGCCCGACAAGAGGGCCTTGGAGTTTATTCGATTCAGAAATTGCTCGGAAAGTCAATCGGACAGAGGAAGGTATATCCTTACTTCCAAATGACGCACCCTCATTGCGAACAGGATAAAAAGTGCACGTCCTTTATATTTTGTCGACTAAATGTCATTCTGGATGCAGTGAAGGCATTTCGATTTGAAATAAGCCGCACGTGATGGCTTCTATATGGAGATGAGTGGACGCCCATCATGGAGATGGAGTCATCTCCCCGGTGGTCATCCTCTCGGGCGTGTTCTCGCCTTGGGCTGCCATTCTTTCGCCAGTCTTGTCCGTCGGCCATCATCTGTTCGAGCAATTCATCTCGCCCAAGCCCACTTGATTTCCTCAACAGTCAATACAATATCTCTCCTTGGCAATTCTTCCCTGATGCATCTCTGCACGCTTCTTTGCGCGCTCTTTTCATCTTTTGTCCCTTCTTTCCTTTGTCAACGGTCCCGAGTTACCGATCCACACGTCGCCGTGGCTGGCACCACCGTCCGCACCGACTAAAACCGCCTTCCGTTTCTTCCGGGCGCAACAGTCACTCTGCCAAACAGAGCCCAACGCGGGTCTCGTCTTGTGTCGCAGGAGGGAGAAGTGAAGTCAATAAATCTTGGAATCCAGCTGGTGCTCAAGGGCGAGCCACAACCACAGGTGAGCCCGCCCCCCGCGGCACCGACCGTGCGCCGCACTCCGCTCTCGAACCACGGGCACTCGACTGGATGTCGGACTTCTCTGGGATAAATTAAGATTGTGATTTTGACTCTCGTATGAAAAGCACAGTCGGGGGGGGGGGGTGCTCCTCTTATCCGCAAACTCGATTATCCACGCACTTTCGCTTATTATCGCCTATAACATGTTCCTGATGAAAAGTATTATTGAGACAGATATTCTCCAGTGTGTAACAACAATACATGCCATACAAACGTAGCTGGTGTAAAAAAAAGAAATACACATCGCTGGAACTGCTGCATTAATTATTTATAGAATGAGACAATTCCACATGAATGCGTGTGATGCCGTGTTTCCAGGAGGCAGTGATGTTGGGCTTTTGTCCTTTCTAACAATGTCTGAGACATTACCTCAATTGGGAAACATTTGCTCGCGTCACGGGTAAAGTGGCAAAACAGCAGTGCTGCAGAAAACCACCACGGGCTATCAGCAAGAGTAGCTTTATTGCAAACACACACACGGACAAAGAACTTAATTTCGCCACGATGAGAACCCCCTTGAGATTTCACAGCTCTTTGTCAAGGGAGCCCTGGATCGTGACTGGTATACAGGTGGACACAACCCGCCAGTCGAAATGAAACGTTCAGCACTTACCAAAGTGGCGTAAAGTTTGAGAATGGATACAAATCGGAAGTTAATTGCGCAGTGTTTCACTGAAATATGGTTCATTGCAATTACGTTCATATTTGCACAAGTAATGGATTAAAGTGCTCATTGCAAACTTACTGTGAAGGAATAGTTTTTCATCATAAGATAATCACAATATGCGTGATGTTTTTGCATGTATGTGGAGCTTCATGGTAAAAATACATTTTTCAAAAGATCAAGTTCCAAATTGCTTTTATTGCAACAATAAAATCAATCGATCAGTCACAGGCCCCAGCCTGGGCGTAGCGGTTATCACGAGGCATCACCCGGCAACCCCTGCCCCACGCCCGACCCCCACGCCCAGCGCAGACTTCGGAGATTACGATGTCTGAGATCGGCCTCAATTATTGCGTGTCCAGGTCAACCTCGGCCTTCCCCCCCCCCACTCCCCCCCAGGCCAATACCGATCCCCGAGGAAGGGCTGTCGATGATCGCGCGCAGAGCTCTCGTGCGCAGAGCTCTCGTGCGCAGAGCTCTCGTGCGCAGAGCTCTCGTGCGCAGAGCTCTCGTGCGCAGAGCTCTCGTGCGCAGAGCTCTCGTGCGCAGAGCTCTCGTGCGCAGAGCTCTCGTGCGCAGAGCTCTCGTGCGCAGAGCTCTCGTGCGCAGAGCTCTCGTGCGCAGAGCTCTCGTGCGCAGAGCTCTCGTGCGCAGAGCTCTCGTGCGCAGAGCTCTCGTGCGCAGAGCTCTCGTGCAATCCACCAGCACGTCAGCCCAGGGCGATGTGTCCTCAGAGCCGAAGCCTCCCGGCTCTTAATTCAGGCAACGGCTGACGGACTTTGGCATGGTTGACGGTGCCCAAAGTGGCGAGATGTTAACTACCTCACCTGGTGTACAGGAGGTCGTGGGTTCAATCCCGACCCTGACGCCTATTGTATATTTGGAGTTTGCGTCTCTCTCTCTCATCATCATCACGGTGGCTATGAGATGTTAACTATCTCACCTGGTATACAGGAGGTCGTGGGTTCGATCCCGACCCTGACGCCTGCTGTATTTTTGGAGTTTGCGTGTCTCTCTCTCTCATCATCATCACGGTGGCTATGAGATGTTAACTACCTCACCTGGTATACAGGAGGTCGTGGGTTCGATCCCGACCCTGACGCCTGCTGCTGTATATTTGGAGTTTGCGTGTTTTTTCTTTCCGTGGTCGCTCAGAACATACGTTTAAGAGTGTTTGGCTGCTATAACATTTCCACGTGATAGGCCACTTCATTGGGCTATCACTTGTGGCCAGGTCGCTTCTGAAAAGGAGCTACACAGCTCAGTGGGCCTTACCTGGTGAAAAACTAAAAATAATGAAAATCTTTCTTTCCATCGTTATTCGTGATAGGCTTTTTTTCCCCCGTTTTAACTGCGGTGCAGTCAACCGCAGTGCACGTGCACAACGTTTCTTAAAAGCGCTTACCGCGTTCATAATCGCGCGCGGCTCAGGTGAACGCGCGTCCGCTTGTGTTTGCAGGAGGTTTACCTGGACGTGCGGGAAACGGAAGTTGTCACGGTGCTCAAGAGCACGGTGAAGGTGAGCGGCCCCCGGCCCGGTACGGAACGGCTCCCAGCGGAGAAAACCGCTCCGTCCTCGGGCTGCTTGGAGGCTGCGGGAATATTATTTCTGACGCCGCGCGTTTTCGGCACCGCGCGGAGGCGGCGTAGGCATTATTAACGGGCGTATGCATCGACGCAGCCAGGGGTGGAGTGGTGACACTGCATTATGAACCCCGCGACCTGGGATCAACTCCCGCCGACGGCTAGCATCGGCGGCGAGTGATACGTTAGAATTGCGCGTTCGAGAATCAATTATTTACAGTTTGTGGAATTAATATGTTCATGTTGCGTTCATGCCGATGTGGTGGGCAAGCATGCACGAATGAGACTGAGAAGGCTGAGCAAGAATACAAATAGTACGGTGAATATCACACTTTATATATGTTCTTAAAGTTTTGCTGGCTGGGTGCCATGGATGGGCAAATTCGCAAGTGACAGTTGCGCAACCACGCCCCCACAGCGTTGAGCCAGGATCGTGCGTTGCGATGACATCACGCCGCCCACCCTCCATCCAATCCCTCCCCCTCGGCCGTGTATCCCGCTCAAACGCGCGGGCAGTGCTTGTTAGTCCAAGAAAACAGAACTTGATTCTTCAATAAAATAGCGGCTCTGATGCACGACAATTCGTTGAATCTCGTGCAGTGCTAGTTAGTCCAAGAAAACAAAACTTGATTCTTCAATAAAATAGCGGCTCTGATGCACGACAATTCGTTGAATCTCGTGTAGGTGGTGGATGAGTACGTGTGTATCTGTCAACGTGTGCCACATTGCCAAGGTTAAATCTGGGATGGGAGGATATAGCCAGATGGCTGAGATGTTCGGGTGCTGAGCTAGCGCTGCTGAGATTTTAGGATTTCAGGTTCGAATTCAAGAGAGCTGCCCCTGATTACACACTGGGCTTCAAGTGTTGTGAGTTGGTGGTCTCAGCTCCGTCACCAGTGACTCCACTTATTTCGGCTAAATACCAGCCGTTGAGAATTTAAATGTTGGTTTTGTTTTGCTGTGCGACAAAATGTGACTCTCTGTGTAGCGAGGACGGGCGACAAAAAAAACTGCTCTCCCTTGGTGTCGAAAACGTTCCACACGGGGGGTGAGGGGGGGGGTACGATACGATACTGTGAAGTGAACATCGTCGACACGGCCACTTGAGAACCTTTGCGTCGCGTTTACCGTGTCGCCAAGCGACGCATTTATAACCCTCTTGTGTTCATTTCAGCTGTTGATTACTCATGCCTACACCGAGATCTCAGCGGTGGGCCGACAGTTGGACAAGCCCTCGCTGTTCGGCTACTGCGTATGGTACGTTGGAGGGCTGAGAGGGAAGGGTTTGGTTGCGGGCGAGTGTAAAACTGGCATCGTAAACTCGGGGAGTGTAGCGACGCATCGATTCGTCGATCAACATCGATTACGTAAGCTGCCGATAACACGTGTCGGGTCGCGCGCGGACGGAACGACGGTTTATACGTGTACGCGTTGTGTGTGTGTGTGTGCGCGTTGTGTGTGTGTGTGTGTACGCGTTGTGTGTGTGTGTGTGTGCGCGTTGTGTGTGTGTGTGCGTGTTGTGTATGTGTGTGTGTACGCGTTGTGTGTGTGTGTACGCGTTGTGTGTGTGTGTGTACGCGTTGTGTGTGTGTGTACGCGTTGTGTGTGTGTGCCTGTGCTTTGACTGCAGCTCGAAAGGTGCCGATGAGGTCAGAAGGTTTGAATGTTACGTGTTTGACGTTGGCAATGGTGACCAGTGCGAGGAGATCATCAAAAGGATAGGTAAGGCCTCGACTTGAGCTTGCGACCAAATCACCGTTGATCGCGCTCGATCCCGTCCATAAGCTGAGCCACGGTTGAGCCAAGTTTGTACTTCGGCGGGAGGACTGCCTGGGAACACCAGGCATCGTGGTAGAGCTTTTCCTTTCGGATGTGTACAGCAGTGGATTAATGAATCCATCTGTGTGGAGCATTGAACGCTGTTGGCTCGTATGCGTGACGGGTTTTCTCGGGGTATCCGGCTTTCCTCCCCCGTGAAAAAAAAGCTCAGTCATTGGATTGGCCAAGTGTGCCAAATCAGGTAACCTCCCAAAGGTGAGTCTTGAGACTCGGTGAGGCTTTACCGGATAAACATTGTACGGTTATCATTTTGGTTTAACACGTAGGCTTTCGCTGCCAATATTATCCATAATATAGGTTTTTGGGTTAGATTGTGTAAATATAAACGTGTCGTTAAACCCGCCACCACCCGACACAGCCAATTAGTAAGGGTTTTCACGTGCTCAAAACATGGCAATGCATAAAGAATGTTGCACACACAATGTATGTTACAGTTATTGTTTTCATTTTCGCACGTGCAACACGCCCGTTGAAGACGTCATCTGGAAGTTATCACTCGAAATTGGAACTTAAGCAAACACGCAGCTCAAATAACAGTGGCTTTCAGAACATGAGCTTGAAGCTTCATAAAAATCAAGTTGCATTGATTTAATTAATAACATTTCATGGGGTATCGCCACGTAATATATTGTATATTTTAGTCTTATCATCAGCCTGTTGGCCTTCTACGCTGCATATTCACCAACAGAATTCGTTAATACGTGCAAACTCGGAACCATCGCATCACGGAATTAAATTGCCGAATTTTGCGTTTACACTTTGCGTAAAAACCTGGCTGACTAAAAAGGAGCACCCCCCTCTGTTGGCCGCTGTGTGCCACCCCACCGGTGCGTGCTGGGTTCCGTGACTTTTGACAGCCGGGAACTTGTAACGCGCACCGCATTTGTCGTCTGGGCACGGCACGAGCGTACGTCGACGTAGACGCCCTTGCGGAGTTCTTTCAAGAAGACTTAAAAACAAACGCTGGGCCGCGAGACCCCGTCACGCCGACCTGCCGTGTGACGCAACGCTGCCTCGTCCTCTCGTTCTGCGTTCCAGCGAGCGGCTTCGACAGGACCCAGTGGACGGTGTGACTGCGAGCCGAGCAGGATTGCACCGGGCCTTCCGCGCCGGCACTGCCGCCAAGGCCCCCGTCGCGCACAACGTGCTTTTCTGTAACGTTTACATCAAAACCCTTCGACCCGTACCCTTAACTGGAAGCAACCGTACAGAGGTCGTCACGAGCAGACGTTGTTCGTCACGCTGCTGCTTGTCGCACACCTTCCTTCCCTCCTCGCCGCTGTTCCCACCATGGCCCGAGCATGCTTGCCATGGGCCCCGAGGCAAGGAATGAAATGGGGGCCACCCCCCCCCCCCTCTATCCAAGTTCCTGCCTCTCTTCATAGTCCGGCACCGGGGCCCCTCCAGCCTTTGGGGGCGGTTGCACTGCCGGCACACTCGATAGTTGTGGCAATGGCTGCCCAACCCTTCCCACTCATCCCTCCCTCTGCCCTTTGTCCTGCTTTCTTCACGTAGCCGCCACACATCGCATTCACACCATGTGTATATATGTAGCACTTCTTTGGCACCCGTACGTAGCCAACCGTTCTATATCGGAGGTGCGGGCACATCGGTGTGCATCCTTACCCATTCAACCCTGTCGGCACATTTCTCATCGTACCAACTGCGGCACGATAGCTCGTCGCAACCTTCCCCGTGTTCATCTCTTCTCTCGAGCCCCAGTGACGCCCAACATGTGCAACCCATTTCTTTATTATTTGCCCCAACACGCTTGGCCAGGGCGATGGGCGAGTGAGGGCAGCAGGGCAACTTAGCAAGAAGCTCCTGGGTTCAATTTCCAACTCGGGCACTTTTCTGCGTGGAGGAGCTGCTATGTTCTCTCTCAGTTCTGCATGGGGTGTTTTTTTTTTATTAAGTTCTCTGATTTCCTCCCATAGCTGAAATATATATGTGTGACTGGTATTGACCAAAGGTTTCAATGCAACAAAAAATTACCTGCATATTACACCTTTGGGATTTCGCGTATAAACAATGCTCCCCCTCCCGACCTTCCTGACAATACGTCTTAAGCCTCCATGGAGACACTCCAGTATTTTTAATATTTATTTTTGGAGGTTCTCCGAGGGCCTGCTACGGAACCGTTCGTGGCAAGGGGGGCTACTAATTGTTGGTCTTCTACAGTAAAATGTATTTTTTTCCATTGTTTCTCTAAAGAGTCTTAGAATGCGGTTGCATGAAGATACTATATGAATCAAAATAGTTATTTTGACTTGTTCATATTTACCACAGCCTGATGAACATATTTTAACAGTAATTTAAGAACTGTTTGTATTTATCTTCTTGGTTCTTTCGGTAAAGTCACGTAGAATGGAAATAATAAAATAATAAAAATAAAACATAATAAAATAATTCTCACGACGTTTCGGCCAAAACGCAAGCAGCCGTCCTCAGGTGGAGAACAGGTCTGTCGAAAAGACAGACAAACTTCGTGAGAATTATTTTATTATGTTTTATTTTTATTATTTTATTATTTCCATTCTACGTGACTTTACCGAAAAAACCAAGAAGATGAATCCCTGCAGTCACGAAAGCTTTAAATCGAAACTGTTTGTATTTGTTTACTGATGCACTGGTGTAGCAAGGAAATCGCATGTGCGTGCTCCCTAATGCGCTGGGATTCCGCATTGGGTCTGTACTGGCGATGCAATGCGGTTTAAAATGTTTTCATTCCAAAATGAATGTCAGCACAACTTGATGTGGTACAAGGGCTTCCACCCATCTGGGTTGGACCAGGACAGTCCACAAATTGTCATCTACGTTCAGATGAAAGGAATTCATTTATACCAATATCTATCACCGGTATTGTGATAAAAATAATACATTTACACTTGTAAATCACCTTTCACTGAGGGTTCACAGAGTACTGTGCAGAGCTAATAAATGGTAATATAACAATAGGTTTTACCCTTTCTGGCAATAAAACAGGTGTTACGATGTTAGAACACCAAACAGAAATCTTATTCAAGGAATCCTGTCCACTTGTAGTGAATATGCAAATAAAAAACATGCTCTGATAAAACATCGCCATTGTCTTTGAAACTGATTTCACACAATGCATATGAGTACGTGTGATTAATGCAGACAGGATTCCTTGAAAAATAATTATGTTTGGTGTTTTAACATCTTAACACCTGCTGTTTTATTGCCAGAAAGGGTAAAGCCTTATTGTTATATTTTGATACTGGCAAGAAAATAACGTCCCATAATAAATAGTAAGATGAAAAAACCCAACAGTAAAAAAAAGCACGCAGGCTCATGACAAGAACATCCCACCGAATGAAATGAACCCCCAATGGGTAAATAATAAATAAAAAGACCGAGAGAGACTTTGCACTGATACCGAAAATCTGGTGGTGGTGGTGGGGGGGGTGCCACAGCTTGGAGGCCACACAGGGAAAGGACCAGTTGCCCATCAAGCAGAGGGGGTCGACCTTGGCACGCACAGCAGCAGCAGCAGCAGCAGGCCAGAGTCGTAAGACCCGGACGATCCTTGCTGGCACGCGGGGATGGAGAAGATCACACGTGCACGACGGAATGGCATCATTAAAGGGCATTGTCGGCTGCGGGGGAGGAGGAGGAGGATCTTGAATTCCAATTGAAACTTGACTGCCAGCCAACGAAGAGAAGCACGGCAGACGGGTAGCGTGTTCAGTGGCGAGTGTGCGTGCGTGTGTGTGGGAAGTGGAGCCCATTTAACAGCGCAATGAGTGTGCCATAAAACGGTGTAGGCATCTTGAGACGTCGACGCGAGAGGAGGCGAGAGGCGTGACCCAGCAGCGCCTCGGCGGTCACGTCACCACATCAGCCGCAGGGAAGTTAGATCGCATTCCAAGCCTCGATGGGCACGATAACGTTTATAGCGCCGCATTGGCTTCGATGCGCGGTCATGCGATCTCCCTGTGTGGATTGTGGCCCACGTAACCCGGGTAAGACGAGAAGCACTGCTGCATCGTAAACTCGCAGCGACGCACACTCGTGCCACTGTTCACGTTGCGCGCGCACACACCCACACACACAACCACACACCCCCACACACACACACCCCACACACACACCCCCACACACACACCCCCACACACCCACACACAAGGCCGATCTAAAAACAAAGCGAACTGGTGAAGAATGAGCTCACGGTGCTGGTGAGGGTGTGGGCTGGGGGAGGGCCCTGAAGCTTCTCAACAAACCGGTTTTTCCTCGGGCGAGCACGTCATCGCAACAGGACAAGCTTTTTTAAATCACCTGTCAGCCCAGTTAAGCACCCTGTCATTCCATCCACTTGTGCCACAGACTCCACAATGCTCCCCAGTCAGCCTGCCCTGTCCGCAGTGTTAATCCAACGAGACCCACCACCGTAATGCAGAGGTCGCAAACGGGTTTTCATTCCTTACCCGTACCCGGCCGCACTTGGGTCGCAAACGGGTACCCTTACCCGGCCGGGTACGGATAGCCGGGTATCGGGTAGGGTACGGGTATCGGGTACCCGGTTGCGACCTCTGCCGTAATGCCTACCGCAGCACGTACATGTCCCCCAACCACACCGCTGGTGCTCTAGTTGTGGTACTTTTCCAAGAGAAAAAACACATTTTAAAGGTCTTAATATTCTCTTGGTATCCCCCTTTCCCCAATGTATCACAATTGTGCTCGGAAATCTCGGCAACGTGCTCCGTTGGAAGAGATTGCTCACGTGACTTCTACAAGCGGCCTTCACACAAGAGGGTTGACACTTTCCCGCACACACACACGCGGCTGTAAGATCGTCACCCGACAGACAGGTTATCTCATTCTCAGAGCTGGAAATCGTCCAATTTAATTGCCAAACCAAATTTTCTTTTACGGGGCTTTTTGCGTGTGCAGTCCTTGGTGGCCGGGCCTTAGACCATACACTTGGCACACTCGAGAATCTGGTTAATCACGGATGGTGAATATTCGCATCCAAACCCAGAATCTGCGTGGTGCCGACTCAGCGCTCTTAACCCCCGAACCAACCAGCCACCTCAAATGTTGAACTCCATTCCCGATATGGTGTTGTGTTGTTGATAAAGAACACATCTCTCTGGAGGGGGTATTACCCTGCAGTGCCAGAGGGTAATAACTGTAATTGATTTCAAGATGCTTTTCTCAGGTGGAAGTAAATATGTCAATACTGTGGAACAGATTCCATCACATTGTCGAAACTGTATTTCGCGAAGGCGTGGGACAAACCCGTTTTATGAATATCCATGTGTTGAAAGTAATTGTGTATGGCAAGCTGCACCCTATCCGTGGGTTTTATTAATTCTCTGGAGTTTTACAAACGTATTGAGCTTATGTTTGCACGCGTGGCGTGATGTGCTGCAAGTTGTAAGGGGATGGCTGTGTGGGAGGCTTGTTTTGATGAGAGAGAAATTAAAACACTCGAGTCGCGCCTGTGTGTCCACGAACATCTGATCTTTATTATTGGTCGGTAATTGAGTTCAGTTCATGGTAGATGGTGGTCCAGATGTCTTGTGCCCCCCCCCAATTAATTGACCCCTAATATTTTTTCCTTTGTATATTCTTTTCTGTTTTAAATAAAACTTACTTTCCTTTTTTATTTTAATTAAATGGGGGCTACAAGACATATGGACTACCCAGTGCAGTGTGCTTGCCGCCGCACCAACCACTTTCACCGCTTATTATTCAGTGCTATTTTGAACGATTGCAACGCAGCATGTGTGAGGCTGCAAGCTGCAATTTCGATGTAAATCGTCTAAATGTCACACGCCGTACCAGTGGCAGAGATGTGCGTGTGTCCGTGATAACTCTCGATGAGATTTTCTTTTGACAAAACGACGTTTATTGCTGCGGTTATCATTTCGAAATGATATTCATTCCACCAGATAGACAAAACAAATATGACAATAATCTTCAATTGTAAATGTAAGTTGTTTATCTTATGCCGTTTAAGATGATGTGTAGATAAGCCACCGTGTGTGAGGATACAGCAGTGCAGTTGTCATGTTGTGTTATTGCCAGAAAACAAAATATCACTACGCGTTTGTGCCATTTAAATTGAGATGCTTTGCACTTAAATGGGCACACCCTGTGCCATGGTTTTAATGGTACGAACGATTATTGTGACTTTCCGATGGAGCTCGTGTGGCCAAAATATTCTTCTGCGCGACATTTACTCCAGAATGACATGTCAGACATTGTCACGGTTCATAAAGGTTTCCCGCACCTCTGGTTAGCACAGTTGGCTACGCACGTACGGTCAACTGGAGAGATTTGTTTAAAGATGAAAAATATATTTTATTAATCATCAGTTGCATGAAGGCCTCCCCCCAGGCTGTCCTGTCATGGGGGTTGTTTGACCATACTTCACCACGCCGGTGAGTGCTTTGGGAGTTGGAGGCTGGACCGCCAATGATGTGAGACGTGGCTGGGAATTGAACTGAGGTCACCTGATGCGGAGTGCGGTGTGTAAACCACTGCCCCCACTTCCCGGCAGAGGGATTCTTGGCCGGCATAAATTCGGTTCCCAGAAAATGTTCTGCAGCAGTGTTGCAGTTTTAACTCGATTTATTGTAAATATAAAGATTACTGGTTCATCTCATTATTCCTATCAAATTGACCCCAGGAATGTGCACAACCTTCACAATTTTTAAGTGTAAGCCTTCTGCAAGACACGAACAGATTATTCACGTTCCACTCTCACCTCCCCCTTGTGCAATATACACCGATGCATCATACTGAACATCAAGTACGCATGACAACTTGTGCGTTTTCATATGTTGCAAAGCAACTGATGCTTCTGCGCCAACTATAATAGCAGTAACATTTTCCGTGTGGATACGGCCTTGGTTCTGAGGTTAAACATATTTTGCTCGAAACGTGCACACGGACCTAATCTCCCAATATCATCAGCAATGGCAATTTTTCGGCAATGTTAAAGAAATGTTAGAAATGTGGTTTTTTTTTGTAAACCCGAGAAGACTACCTGGAGCTGTCTTTGAGGTATTTAATGCGTAATGCAAAGGAATTTGCTGGGAGTCAGAAGAAAAAAAACACCGACTTCTGTCGGTGGTTGTTATGTTACGCTTGTGGGAGACTTCGAACGCTCATTCCTTGCGATATTCGGAAGCCCACTTGAAGCTATGCACTTGTAAATCTACATCGAAAACGCATTTCTTCACAACTGCTTTTTTTGCGTTAAGTTCGTTGTCCTCCGCCCGCACCTCCGATTCGCACGGTTGGCTACGTACGGCGCGAAAGAGGTGTGACGCACAGACACACACACAGGTACACACACACACAGACACACACACAGACACACAGACACACACACAGGTACACACACACACAGCTCCCCACACACACAGACACACAGACACACACACAGGTACACACACACACAGCTCCCCACACACACAGACACACAGACACACACACAGGTACACACACACACAGCTCCCCACACACACAGACACACAGACACACACACAGGTACACACACACACAGCTCCCCACACACACAGACACACAGACACACACACAGGTACACACACACAGCTCCCCACACACACAGGTACACACACACACAGGTACACACACACACAGCTCCCCACACACACAGGTACACACACACACAGGTACACACACACACAGACACACACACACAGGTACACGACCAGGGCTCAAGAGGAATGGTTGGCAACCCTCGCATAAATGGCAGGGGTGTTTCTCGAAACCGAACACACTTTGATGGCATCGCGGTGGCTTTCTCGGACACTTGACCCGCTGATTAATTTCCACTGTGCGTCATGTTCAAACATCTTTTTATTGTTCCATGACCCTGTCGCTCGTGCACATTTCTGGCATGCCTTGCGACGTCACGGGCGCACGTGTGTGTTCTGCCGCACGGTTACAATATAAAAAAAAAAACATACCGTAGGTGTTAACCCCAAGTACTAATCATATAACTTTTAAAGAGTCGTCGTCGTCGTCCCCCTTAAAGGTTGGTAGCGAGGCCGTGGGCGCGTCACCCCGTAGCGTCTGTTGCCCGATGTCCCGTTGGGTGTGAGCGTTCCATTGTTTACTTAACACGCACACGCCTCGCTGGGATGGGTCTCCTTCGGAGGGCGGACGCGCGGCAAGTTGTCTCCCCTGGTGACGTTATTGCGATGTGTGGTAGACCGTAGTTGCATTGCTTTGATCACGTAATTTAGTTTTGTTTGTGCAGAACTGGAATGCGGGAGTTAGGGTGGAGGAGGAGTTCTCGGGGTGTGACCCCCCCTCCCTCCCCTCCCTAACTATGACGTCACTCATTCATATGTCGTCGTCGATATCATCATGCCAATCCCAGCAGCAGCATCATCATCACCATGACATATTTGTCATCATCATAATCATCCCCTCGGGCGCATCATCATCATCACCATCATCGTCTTCGTCGTTATAATCCTCCGTCATTACTCATGTCACCTGACATTACCACCGTAGTCATCCACGTGACCTTCGCTCGGTGACCCGAAGGCACGTGGGCGTTGTCGTGAGCGGAGCTTCGTCCGACTCGGCCTTGCTCGCTGTCTTGTCGCCCGAGTCGGGATCGTGAATTGCGTTGGGGCTGCGTTACAATGACCGATGTGGAATGGCCAAACAGGCCCTGTTCAGGTATCACTTGCCAACGTGGAATGGCCAAACAGGCCCTGTTCAGGTATCACTTGCCAACGTGGAATGGCCAAACAGGCCCTGTTCAGGTATCACTTGCCAACGTGGAATGGCCAAACAGGCCCTGTTCAGGTATCACTTGCCAACGTGGAATGGCCAAACAGGCCCTGTTCAGGTATCACTTGCCAACGTGGAATGGCCAAACAGGCCCTGTTCAGGTATCACTTGCCAACGTGGAATGGCCAAACAGGCACTGTTCAGGTATCACTTGGCAATGTGGAAGGGTCACACGGGGCCTGTTCAGGTATCACGTGCCATGAACTTTCATCAGTCACAGGCTGGGAATCCAACGCAGATGGCCAAGTTCATGCCGCGGTGCAATAACCAACTCCGATTGAACAATGTGTGAGGTGCATTCAGTTGATTTCGATTGGCGAGGTCAAGAGGTCATCACGGCCATGCCTTAGATGCCACTACACCTCGCCATCACTCCATTTCCTTTTTGGCTAGAATCCCGTGGTCGTTAAAACCTCAACACCAACTTCCAAGATCCACGCCGACGATATCCACTCTGCCCTCGGCTCCTCCCTTTTGGCTGCTGACCTCTGCGGGTGCCACTCCAACGCCTGTTCCTTTAAACTCGCCTTCGTCCATCCTACACACATTCCGGCCACCGCATCCTCCTCTTTCCGATAACATCGACAGCTCGTTGTGTTCACATTCTTGCCACGTTACATTTCTCCCGGAGCGTTGGAATCCGCGCGATGCGACGGCTGCTTCATTCTCGCAAACGTCTACGGAGGCGCACGGTTGTGACCCCCCCCCCACGCATCGGTAACTGGGGTCAAAAAACGGCGTTGCACCATCTGGGCCATTGGTCACAACGGGGGGGGGGGTGTTCGCAAGGAGCATGGACGTGAGAACAGCGCAAACGACCATCGACATTTGTAGCTGTCAGAAACCAAGAATGATTAAATTGGAATCTCGCAGCGCAAGTGCTCTTGGGAGTCGGGCCAATACGTGAATAATGAGCTTATTGTATCCTGTGCGAGTGGGAAGGCGATTGAGATTATTCAACGACGACTCCCCTCCACACACACCTCTCTCTCCACTCCAATGGCATACGCGGATTCGCTGTATGATTTTGAAATCGGGCTCATGGCACATGCCAGGCTATTGCATGCGGTAGATCGCATAAGGCATGCTGGGGACTAATAAGTGAGCTGAATTATTGGGCCAAAGGGTATATTTTTTTGTAATTTCAACATTGTTCGCATATCAAGGACTTTCATTGATACCTCATTCATTTAACATTGGTGGATAGGTCCTTGTGTGTGGTCCACCAACTATGTGTGTTTATAGTCCACCAACAATGTGTGTGTGGTCCACCAACTATGTGTGTGTGGTCCACCAACTATGTGTGTGGTCCACCAACTATGTGTGTGTGGTGTCCACCAACCATGTGTGTGTGTGGTCCACCAACCCTCGCTGCCTCCACAGTGGTGGACTACCACACGAGCTGTGGGCGTTGTTTCATCACAACTCACAATATGTATTTATACTGGAGGAATCCGATGAGCTATAAAGCGATTTTTTTTCACAGATGTCCAGTCGTTTGTTTTTAATTCCCCACGCTGATCAGCGCAGGTTGGAGTCGGGATCGACGTACGCTGCCCTCTGCTGATAACGCAACTTCACAGCAGCCCACAACACCCGTCTCATGCATTCTACACGGTAGGCACCCATCCAAGCGATATCCAGACTCAACCTTGCTTAGCTGCTGAGATCTGATGCATTCGAGTCTGTTTGGAGTTAACCATATCAAGTGAAAGGCCCCTTTCACTCTCTACATGTGTTATTATACAGCTCGGTTAGACATCCGGACCACGTAATTTGACTTACGAACCCAGACACGTGGACAGAAAGCTTTCGTTTCAACCACGTGAGATGCCGTTGTGACTGAAGGTATTTTCTAGCAAGGAAGGCCAGGGTCGACGAAATGAATATCGACTTTGCATAGCAGTGTTCAGCATCCCGAACAAATTGTGTTCATTAACAATTAAGACGACAACTTTTCAATTGGACACAATACAAAGATCCCCCGTATATCCTTTAACAGACTGTCGGGGCAAGTGCTGTTAGCGAGCAGGACCTATGAAGGCCGGAACAGCACACGAGGGGGTGGGTGGCCAGCACCACGCCCGGCCGCCTTTGTCTCCCCAGTGGCGATGTTTACTACACACCGCACCGGGTACTGATTCGAGGCTGAGTCGGTGCGGCAGTTGTGAAACAATGGTGACATTTTTGTTGCAATTCCCCCCGCCTCTGCCCACACAGAGAAATACATAGTTGTGCTGTTCGCCTTTTGGCGTCCTCTGGTCTAACACTTTTTGAGACGAGGCTCTAAAGAAAGCTGTCTCTGGTGTGGACCAATCAGTTTCAAATGCAATGCATCATATACTAGCAGAGCATGTTTTTGTTTTGTTTTGTTTGCATGTTCACCACAAATATGTGCCGTTAATGCAGACATGATTCCTTGCAAAAGGTTTCAGTTTGGTGTTTTAACATCTGAACACGCCTGTTTTATTGCCAGAAAGGGTAAACCCTATTCTTGCGCGGCGGCTATTCAGGGGTACAACACCCACTGTAACACTCCCATCACGCACGCGTGCGCGTGTGCGCGCGTGTGTCTAACGCGGATCGCGATGCATAATTCATCGACTCAGGTGTGGCGGGAGGCACACAAACGGGTTGAGCGCCTCGTCGGCTCCCTGGGTCACCGCTCGTGCCCATATACGGTCACCTGCAACGCTTTGCCTGCAGGCTGTGGAGCTCAGGCGGCGGAGACCAGCTGGGCGTGCACATCACGAGAGGCACACGCGCACTCGAACGTCACTCCCTTGCGTTTTAATTTTTAAAAAATGTTTTACATTTTTTTTGTATTGTCTATCTACGTGACTTTACGGAAAGAACCAAAGAATATGAATTCCTGAAGTCACGAAAGTTTTAAGTCAAAATTTGGGGCGGGGAGGGTGCAGCAACAGCAGCCTGAGTTGGGAGACAGCGGAAGGGATCTCTGTGTGTGCCGTCAACCCTCGTGCAACAACTTCTTTGGTGCTGGTGGTGCTGGTGGTGGTCTTCTTGGCGTACGGCTGCTGATGTAGACCCAGAGCAACGACTACGATTTCACATGCAGCTGGTCAAGACCAGTGTGGGTTGTTGAAGGTACAGAGGCAGAGACGCGGGAGCATAGAGGTACAGGACAACAACGGATTTTGCTGCAGTTCCCCCTGCTAGGCACCATGTAGGTCCACGTTCTATCGCGAGTTTTTGTTGTTGTTATTCGTTTCTTATATCCGCCTGCCTCTGTCCACCTAGCAATATAAATGTATACACTACGGTTAGCTGAACAGTAGTTGTGACCGGGATGTCTGTCCAGCATGGAAGATGAGTCCAAATATCATTTGGAGCTCGTTCTCACGGAGATCCACCAGTAGTGGCATGAAGAAATAACTTCAGCTGTTTAGTGTGTGTGTATGTGTCCCCTTAAATTGAGTTATTCATTTGCTGTGTGATTTGTCGGTGCATTATTCATAGTTCTGGGTTTGCTAAATCTAGCCAGAACAAAACGGCACAAATGGGTGTCAGAAGATGTGACAAGCTGATCACTTGTAGGCCACTGAACGGCCACACAAAAAAATGTGGGTTTAGAGAAAGGGAGTCGGTGACTTGCGGCTCTTTAAGGACTGCTTCGTGACATTATTCGTGACGTTATTCACACGCAATGCGGCTCTTTCAATATTGAGATGGAGTCTTTTTTTAAACCGAATTTTCGAAAAAATGGCCCTTGTTGTTATTTTGGTTGGTAACCACTCGTCTAGAATGTTTCAAAACAAGTTACAAAATATCACATTGCTTCTCTCGTTCACAAAAAAAACTTGCTTTTCCTGTTTAGCACTTCGGATTATCGAAGGGGGCAAATAGCCAAACCGTGAAAATCCATCTATATATAACTTTCCTTTAAGCGATTTTTCTCACGTAATATCTAAAGGTAAAGTAATCCACAAAGTTTTAATCAACACACAGACACATGTACAAACATCACCCAACCTGTGTGCGTTGTGCAAAAAAAATCATCATGAACTGCATTGTTGGTCCTCGTGTCTGCGGTGATCATCAAATAAAAGTTGAGCAAAACGTGACGACAAATAGACAGCGGTGAGACAGAAGCAGACAAACGGTAGACCGGTTTCAGCCGTATTGGGACTCATCGGCATAAAATCGTCACCAAATGCTCACTGCACCATAATGGTGCTCTGATTCCAAGCAGCTACAAACCTTGAGTGTTCTGAACAAGAATACAATTATGGTTGGAGGAACACAACTGGAAAACACAACGGAGGGTGTGCACCCCTGTGCAGTTGTTGAAAGCTGTCCGGGATCAAAATGATGAAAGAATGAGGCAAGCCAGAAACAGCAGAGAGTGCTTTTGAAAAACTAGAAAACTAAATGCGGCCTAGTCAATGTGCCCAGAAAATAACCTTTTTTTAATCGGTGCGAATGACCTGCTATCACGTGTGGAATATACACATGACCCCTGACAACAACAACAACCACAACAAAATTGGAACGAAAGCTGAAAAGTTTGCACTGAAGCATGGAAACATGCACGCCGCTGGGCATGGCGCGGAAAGAAAAGGCAAGAAGGAAAGCCAGAGACAGTGGCACAAATGCAAGCTCGAGACGTCGTACTGACTATTCAAATGAATAAATAACTACACAGACTGCCAGGGGGTTGGGTAGGACACACCGTGGCTCGAAGGGACGATGCTCAATTGAAAGGCCTGGTGACGAGATGGGGAGGGGGGAGTTGCCAAAAGGAACAGGAACGCCCTAGAGGATGAGCACGGCTCATGTGCAGCAGTGAGATGGATTGTGGCCTCCCAAGCCCGCCACAGGTGGCGACAGCATTCGGGGAGACCTTCCTCCAGCAGTAGATAGATGATGATGATGACAAATCCAAGATGATGTTTTTTTCAACTTCACGTGCCGATTTGAGTAACATGACTGAAGCGTCGTCTTAAAACCGTGAATGTAGACTGAATGATTCGTCACGGAAGCTGGGCGTGGTGGTTATGATCAAGCAGGTAACATGAGAGCCCCACGTCACCATCACAAAGAGGAATGCAGACTGGCTTGACAACTGGATTTGCCAATCCCAGTTCATAATGCTGCTGTTGGAATCGTTGCTGGATTTGGGTTTGCGGTGATTAAATTGTGTGTGTGTGCGTGTGCGTGCATTGTTGCGGTATGACGGGGTTCGTGGTTTGTTGTGCTGCATGGATTATCCGAGTTTGTGTTGCGGGGCCTGTTCTCTACATTATCTGAGCGCCGCGTGGCCATATACAGAATTACATTCACGCGTGCCGGAGACGACGGTGGGTTTTGTTTTTAATAAATCGGGGAAACGGAGAAGGAGTGACTCCAGGACTCCATCGTTAAGTGAGCAGCGGCACAACGTGAACACAAGAGAGCGACGTCCCCCCCCTCCCCACACTGCACGAGGCGCGCATGAAGCCGTGAGGCGACCACGCAGTGGGACATCTCCCGACCTCGATACGAACCCTGCGAAGATCTTCTTGGTTCTTTCGGTAAAGTCACGTAGAAGGGAAGTAATAAAATAATAAAAATAAAACATAAAAAAATAATTCTCACGACGTTTCGGCCACAACGCAAGCAGCCGTCCTCACCCGAGGACGGCTGCTTTCGTGACTGCAGGGATTCATCTTCTTGGTTCTTTCGGTAAAGTCACGAAAGCTTTAAATCGAAATTTACCTGCGAAGATCGTCAAGAGTGGCCATCGCACCAGTTGGCATCGCCTGGCGTCATCCGTTCAGCCTCGTGTGGGACCTCTGGGCGAGTCCCGGCTGAATGGAGAGATGACGTGGATTGTCTTTATTTTTTTAAGGCCGATGGTATCTGCTTAACGAGCATTAAACCATCATCGCGCAAATTCCGGTCATCCTGGCAGCGGCTTTTGGCGAGCCATCGAACAAAGACGGCCACTGCATCGCGCGCTTTCAGATGCGTTTCTGCGGCCGTCTGGAATGTTCGTTCGTTCCTTGCGATATTCGGAAGCCACTGGAGCTGTGCACTTTTAAAACTAGATTTAAAACTAGTTTCTTTATAACTATGTTGGTGTTAAGTTTGTCGTCCTTTCCCCGCACCCATACTGGGAGTTGAACCTGGGCTGCCTTGGTGAAAACCAGGAATCCTAGCCAGGAATCCTGACCACGAGACCATATGGGAAAACCACTGGGCCAAATGGTCCTCTCACCCTTCTATCTGTCCCGGGATCAATATTTGCCACCGTGCTACTTACTGGGGGGGTGGGGGGGGGGTTTCTTCCACTCCGGTTGCTCTCCTTGCACCCCCACCTGCTCTCCGAGCTCACGCCGAGCGAGAGTTCAACAGACCCCTTCCTTGGACGTCGCCTGCGCTGATTTCAAAGCGGCGTTTGATCATCCGGTGGACATGGACGGCGACATACAAGGTGGTCTAGATGTCTTGTGACCCCCCCCCCGCCCCAAAATTGAGTTCTCTTGAACTAAGTTTTTTAAAGGAATGTTTATTTATAACATAAATTAATATCTGGGTCAATAAATTTGAGGTCACAAGACATCTGGACCACCCAATGGACGGCTCCTCCCGACGGCGCTAAGGCCACCAGGTTGAGGGTCGGGCAAGAGCTGTGCGAACCACTTCGCACTAACCAGTGCGGTGAAGTATGGTCAAACCACCCACGTGACTCATCTGGTGTGAGCTGGCCTGCGTCCATCAGTGGGTCCCGAAGGGCGTTTACATTTTTCTAAATATATTTAATGAAATATTGCCATTTAAATATGTGATTCGATCTCGCATACCTTGAACTTTGGAATGTAAATTATTTCTACTTTTAAACTGCCTCTTCGGGTTTATCTTTTTTTGCGGTGACGTCCGTGCCCATTGTGGATTTTAATCATTCTTCCTCATCCTCCTCAATATAACACTGCTGTAAGAAAACTGAACGCTTAAGGCAGCAACATGGAATGATGCCCCCCCCCCTCCCCCGTTGTGTAGGGGAACGGCGCGCGGCGCGTTTTATAGAAGCTCAGCAGCTTCCCAAAGAAGCAAGCCACGCAGCACCTGCCGCGAAACGTCGGCCAACGTGTCGGACAGACGCGTATTGTGGAAAAGTCCTTATCCGTGACTGCCTTATCCGTGACTGCCTTATTCGTGGATTCATGACCAGCGCTGCAGAAAGACTGTCGGGAAATTTTTTACATGTTCAACAAAAGTCTTATGACTGACACCCACTCCAATTTTATTATTTCGACCCGATCTATTAGAATTGTGTTATCGATATGGAGACGTGAGATTAATAATCCGCTCGGCAATCTCGCAGCGCATCACCCTGCGTGTGAGAGATGGCCCCGGGAGAGATTTCTCAGAGGACTTCTGCCACGTCCTACAATGGGTTATTCTTAAAGCTTATCCAGCACACATCGTGTAGGTATATATACACGGTGTATATCCAAGATAAAAATTATTTGCATTCCTCTTGTCAATCCACTGCTGGATTAAGTGCTGCCCGTGCCAATGGCAGCCAAGGTTATTGTTGCTTTGACCATGCTTTACCACGCTGGTGAGTCGTGTAGGTTGGTAAAATGGGAACCCAGGACCGGTTCAGATAATCAATCACCAGTGAAGTTAGCCACGTACACCCCCCCCCCATAGCTTCACCTTGTTTAAAGGGTGGCGCACGACACAGCCAATGTTAAACACAACTTCAAACGAATGTTAAATGCTGAGTAGAACGAGTCACGATAATATCTGCTGTTTATCGTGCAATTCTACTAATTCCTTTAACTTGACAAAAACATATTACCAGGCTGCAGCGTGTACAACATTCTTTGACACGTGTTGTGACAGGTAGTGTAAGATCTGACCATGTCCGGTCAGTGCTCGCCGAGGTGCCCCTGGTTTCCGGTTGCCGAACGAATACATGATAAGATCACACTCATTCCACAGAAAATGTTGGCCACGAATGAGCCACAATACCTGGCTCATCTGGTCAAGAAGCACAAACCATCGTGCGAGCTCCGGTCATCCTCGCAGCAGCGGCTTTTGGATAATCATCGAACAAAGACGGTCACTGCAGATGCCCGTCTGCGGCTGTCTGGAACGCTCTGCATTTCCGATATTAGGAAGCCCACTATTGGAGCTATGCACTCTTAAATGTAGATTGAAAATTAATTTTTTTCTAAACTGCTTTTTTGTGTTTAGTTTGTTGTCCTTTCCCCGCACCTCCGATTAGCACGGTCGGCTACGTAGGGTGCGAAAGAAGTTCAACATACACACAATAATTTAGTCGGACGGTTGAGTCTCCACTTCATCCAGGCCCCTACGCAAAGGCACTGATTGATGAGGGCCTTCCTTCCCACGCTGTGTCTGCCACGGGGCTTGTTTCACCACACCCCACCGTGCCGGTCAGTGCGGGTAGGTGAAGGCAATTCCCAAAATGAGTTCACCTAATTCCTTGCCGTCCACGTTAACCTTTGACCCCAGAATCAGGCGCAAGTCGCTGGGATCGTAGCGCAGTGCGATAACGACGCTGCCAACGCATCGCCCCGTTCCACGGTGCAGGAAACAGCAGCTGTGATCCGCAGGTGATGGTTGGTAACTGGAATTTTAAATATTGCGGTACGTCCTGGAACAGACCGGTTGGCATTATCACCTCGTGTTGGCATGGCCGCGTCGCTGAACGATGCGTTTCTTTCCTCGTGGTCTATGGTGAAAAATCACCCAGGTCATGTGACCGCAATCGTGGTCTATCTGCAGTGTGTTGTGGGGTTGTTGTTTGTTTTGTCAGTCACAAAGCGGAAGTCGGAGCATTTTTAAAAGAGATTGAGGGGATTAGACGTCTGGCGTGGGTTTGACGCAGTTGTGCCGATGAGTTTCCGAGTTGTACAGGGGTCTTTGAGCAGAACTGGAACGAAACGTCGGACATCAACCGGACCAGTTCAAAAACACATCGGAGAGATTAAGATGAGTCACTGCAGGTACTTGTTGTGTTATATCAGCTATCATCGTTGTCTTCTTTGTTACTGGAACATATCCGAGTGGAATGTGTGCAATCAGGTGAGTGAGTACCGATTGTATTCCATCTACTTGGCTTACAATTTATTTATTTTACTTAATTCATGAGCTTATTTTTTAACCCCCCTTATTGGATTTTATGTTAAGGGTTGCTCAACTCATAAAACATTACAACGATGATAATACGCATCTTATGAATACGACAAATTATTTGGTGATGCTGCGTTGGAAGTGGTGCACAAGAACACAATTGGGAAGGACCCAAAACGTCGCCAATTAATTATCGATTAATTTGTAAAGTTTTTTTTGTTTGTTCCGAAAACACACAGGTTACGCTGATGTATTTATATTTAATTAACGCTCACTCATGCTGAGCGCGTCCATGATGCATTGTTGCATCAACAAGATTCCGATGGGGAAAATTAGCGATAGCAATGAAAAGAAAACAACAGAAAAAGCACTCCCCGGGACTCCCACGCAGGAACGTGACATTGTCTACACTGAGCGAGTCGCTCGTTGTCGGAATTGAGAACACTGCCGCTGTTAAAGATTTGCGAAGTGTGGTGAATAAGGAAGGCGGTGGAGGTGTCGGGGTGTATTCTAGAAGCTAGGCAGTGTAGGAGGTGAGCGCTACGCTGCTATTCCCGCTCACGGCCAACACCAGTGACGATTATCTGAACCGGTCCCGGGCCTCCTCTAGGTCGACTCAGCCTCAAATGAGTAGCTGATGCGGTGTGTAAACATCGCTACTGGGGAGACAAAGTGGTCGGGCGTGGTGCTGGCCACCCACCCCCTCGTGTACCGTTCCGGCCTTCATAAGTGCTCGTTAACAGCACTTGCCCCTACAGTCTATTAAGTCTACACGGGTAGGGGATCTTTGTCTTTGTTTGTCTCAAAGCTGCGGGCTCTCGTCACAACGTCTTTCGTGGGTGTACTGTGTGTGTGTGGGTGTAGTGTGTGTGTGTAGTGTGTGGGTGTGTGTGTGGGTGTGTGGGTGTAGTGTGTATGTGTGGGTGTGTGTGTGTGGGTGTGTGTGTTTGGGTGTGCGTGTGTGTGGATGTGTGTGTGGGTATGTGTGGGTGTATGTGTGTGTGGGTGTATGTGTGTGTGTGGGTGTGTGTGTGGATGTGAATGTGTGTGGGTGTGTGTGTGGGTGTGTGTGTGTGTGTGGGTGTATGTGTGTGTGAGTGTGTGTGTGGATGTGTGTGGGTGTGTGTGTGGGTGTGTGTGTGGGTGTATGTGTGTGTGAGTGTGTGTGTGGATGTGTGTGTGTATGGGTGTGTGTGTGGGTGTGTGTGTGTGTATGTGTGTGTGGGGGTGTGCTCCACTCGCGGGGCCAGTCGAGCCGGCGTTACACCCCCATAGACATTCCACACGCTCCATTCCTGCGCAAAGAAAACACACAGACACACACACACACTACACACACCCACACACACTACACACACACACCCCACACTCCCACACACAGACACACACACACACCGTCCCATGCCCCCCTTTGCCCCCTCCCCCCTTCAAGAGAGAGAGAGGTCAGTTGCCCTGCGACCACCCCACAACTCACCTGGCCGGGCGCGAGGTCACATTGGCGCTGACCTCACGCAGCCAGCAGCGCTCGCTCCAACTGGAGCGGACCGCACCGTCATTGCGATGCTTTGGACGTGCAGAGTGTGACCGATTTCGGGCGGAGTGCATGAGATAACAACACGACGTGCTGCAATCTATTCATCCTCTGTATTATAATAATAATGGCAGGACTCTAACGGTTTTTTTTGTGGACACCCATTGCTGGGGACATCCGCACTCAGTTGGCTGGGTTCATAGCGCAGTGCGCTAACGACTGTGCCAACATCACCAATGCGCGGTGGAAACCAGTTGTCAGTCTCCTCGATGCGCAGGTGATAGGAAGTAAATAGAATGTCATATTCCGATACGTCCTGGATCAGACCGGTTGGCCTCCACATGCTGGGGGTCGGCTCGATTGTTTGGCCTTACTTCACCACGCCGGTCAGCGGGCTTTGCTTGCTAAGATGGGGGATGTGTTTCGGTGATTTGTTTACCTTTCGTGTGCTTTGCACTACTGTTGTGTTTTAGTATCGTTTGTTGTGGCGTTCTTACCCCGTGCCTCTACTGGACGTCTGTGATAAAGAGCTTTATAGCTCGTCGGATTCCTCCAGTGGAAATTAATACTTTGATTCTGAGTTCGCGAAGAGGAAGATCCCGCGTTCTTGCATGATTTATTTATTTGTATTTTTCATGATGTTTTGCAGGTCGGTGAGAAACTCGGAGTACTCAGAGAACACCCCACGTGACAACACTTGAAACCAGCGGTTCTTCACCTTTACTGAAGCCCAGAGGTCGCAAACGGGTTTTGATTCCTTACCCGTACCCGTACCCGGCCGCACCAGGATCGCAAATGGGTACCCGTTCCCTACCCGTACCCTACCCGAAATGAGTGACAAACGGTTACTCACCAGTGACTCACGACCTACCCGTACCCGGCCGCACCAGGGTCGCAAACGGGTACCCGTACCCGTACCCGGCCGGGTACGGGTAGCCAGGTATCGGGTAGGGTACGGGTATCGGGTACCCGGTTGCGACCTCTGCTGAAGCCGTGCACCCCTTTGTTTCTCAAACGTTAAACATTGATCATGTTAGTAAATGCGTGCAAAGCAGTTGTACTGACGTGCCCGTGATTGATTTGTGTTTTCGATTATTTGCCTTCTAAAAACAAACTCTGGCCATATCTCGCACCACCAGAAAGGGCATCACGCACCCCAGGCTAAGTGGCACTGCTTTTAACAATTCCACACGAATTTAGTCATCCACTTCTTGCTGTGTTGCCACACAAAAAAACACAGCACTTGCCCAGCGGGTTTTTCTTTGGGACTTTCACGAAATCGTCTCTTGTGTGAGTCACCAACTCTTGCCTCAAAATCGTTCCAAGTCGCAGGAGCGCGCCTCCCAACGCTGGGTGACATGGGGATAAGCATTTACACTATGAGACCTCCTTTACCAGTAGCAAAATATAGTCATAGGTTTTTACCCTTTCAACTGGTACAAAAACTCACACCTTTATACAAGGCATCATGTTTGCAATAACCACAACACAACCAAGGACAATGCATATCATTATCATCATCAGAGTTGTTTCTTTTTGTTTGCATTTTGACTGCTTGTGTTGTGGTTATTGCAAACATGATGTCTTGTATAAATGTGTCAGTTTTTGTACCAATTGAAAGAGTAAAAACCTATTACTGCTGACATTGGGATGTTTCCGCCAACTTCCCTTTCAATGGAATTTAATTGTAGCCCTCCCACACACCCCGATTAAAACGGGGAGGGCATCTCAAGATAATGTTTTGGTGAGGCCAGGATTTTTTGGTTTAAGGTGAAGCCGATGAACACCTCACCCAGAATGCACCCCTGTCTGAGCTCGGAAACGAAGCAGCGCCGAGCTTGTGTGGTGCAGCTTGGATGGGTGAACCTCCATGCGCAAAGAGATGGGCGGAAAAGTGGAGAAGTATGGTCAAATAATGGCCCGTGGACCCAGGGCTGGATCAAGGCACGGGGCTTTAAGGGCTGCAGCTCAGGGGCTTCTGCCAGCTGGAGCAGCCTCCAGAGATGAAGTGTAAAGTTATTTCACTTGTGAATGCTGAATTTTATTTGTTGTTAGCCGTTTCAAAATATATTTTTTTCTTTAACTTTGTTTTCCTTTTGAAAATATTACTGGGGGCCTCACAGCGCCTGTAGCCCAGGGGGGCTACAGAATCTTAATCCGGCCCCGCATGGACCCCTCAAGATAGTGGGGAGCTCCTCATCCAGCAGTGGGTTATACAAATACAAAAGAGCCGTGTCATGGGGATCATGAGATGTGAAAACATAATTGAGACATTGTCGTCTTTTTTGCAGTTTTAAAGCATTTTTTGTGACTGACACATGCATTTGTAACGTGTCAGCATTTTTCGCTCGCTATTTAAAGTTACATTCCTTCCGCTCGGTTTGACCTGAGTCCAAAAAATAACTTGTCAATTTTGTTGCAATGGACTGATCATGGATTCGAGGCAGCGTGGTCTTAATCATCATCATCAGCAGCAGCAGCAGCGAAGATAAATCCACTGGTGGATGAAGGCCTCACCAAGAGCTTTCGCCATTCTCTCACGGGTGAACCAGCGATGCAGCAATCCATCCCGTGCCTGCTGCGCGTGGGCTGATTCTATCGCTCCATCTCCACCGTAAATTCCGAGATGACGAACACACACTGCGGCTTGTTTCACTCCGACGGCGTCATACAATCGGAGCACAGACGTTTGGTCCGGTGATGTTGGTGTAGAAGTTGGCATTCATGTGGGCATGCGTACATGCACATTTATGACATTGGATACTATCGTCTTTCACGTTGCCTCCATACCCCACGCACGTACCTCCAAAACTCAACTAAACTTATTTTTTATTTTACTATACCAGGTATAAGGCCCACTGAGCTATAACACCCTTCTTTAGAAGCGACCTGGCCACAAATGATAGCTCAACCAAGTGGCTTATCACGTGGAACTGTAAAGCAGCCGCCAAATTCTCGAGACAGCAGACTCCCCAGTAAACATGTCAACGTTGGACCGACGTTGGCATCGGGTTGGAACCGTCGGCCCAACGTTCCATGGGTCATAGTCTCAGTGGGCCGCAATGTAACGTAGCATGGACTTGTCAATCCACTGCTGGATGAAGGAGCTTTCCGCAACAGGTCATCATGTGCCAGAATGTTGGCCCATGTTTGACCACGCTAGTGAGTACGGGTTGATTGGCGGTGTGGGCAGGCTCACTTATTTCACTCATCGCTGATACGTCGCCTTCACCAGATATCGAATTCAAGTCACCAGGCTAATATCGTACTATTTCATATCTCAAGTGCGGTGAAGCGTATCGTGTAAGATCGAATCTCTGCTTGACAACACGACGCATTTACCGCTTAGCAACCGCCCAAGTGAATTTTAAGTTAAACCGCAGCCTGAGGGGCCTTCCCGTGGTGTAAATGGTTAACAGACTCAAAACGAGCAATTCGCAGAACGGCCAGTTCCATTCCATCTCCCGATCTGAAACAATGAGAGAGGAAATTTTCTCAAATCCCACACACACCTCACCCCTCCACCCCCCTGCCATCTCTGTCCACCCCATCAGTGTCAACGGCTGCACTACCCACAGCCAGCCGATCGACAGGCCGCGCGTGGTGGGGTAAAGTGTGGGTACTGCCACCCGTCCCAAAGATGTATCTGACCACCGCGGGTTAAAAAGAGGTTAGGCCAAAATGTGTTCACTGTTGTGGGGGCCATTCTGCCCCTGCATAGTAACGCGAGCAAGGCAATTTCAGGGCTGCGCCTTGTACCCGGCCACCACGTGTAAGCTGAGGTCAAGTTTCTGGTCTCACCTTGTACACAACTCTGTTCAAGCGCTCGCCCTCGAGACAAAGGGACCCCTCCCCCCTCCCGGCCCATGCACATTCCAAACCTCGGTTGCCATTCGGTACGTGGCGGCATTCCACGCGTCCCTGCCGCGTGGCTCAAACCAGAGGGCAGCTCCCCAAAATGCCTGATTGGTATGCAGGTACGCATGGGGGTGTGTGTGTAGGTGATGGCTGTGTGGTATGCAGGTGTTTATGGGTGTGCTTGTATGTCAGTATGTGATAGCTACGTGGTATGTAGGTGTGGCACACGGTGGAATGCGTCTTTGATAAGGGGAAGGTTATTTAGATATCCCATTCTTCAGGTATATGTTTTTATTCATCGGTACACATCAGTGCGTGTGTTTTTTTAATGATTTTTTTTATTATCTGAATTGTGACTGCTATATAACACAACGCCAGGTTCAGCGCGCTTGTAAAAAAAACACGCATAACCCTGGCGAAATCTTCAACGTTTTATGAGCCTATCAGATGTTCCGACTCGTAATCTACCAGATCATATTGAAACCGTAGGCGTTGTTGACGTGTTCGGCCACGTTTTCAATAATCGTACACCAGGAAACAATGTGCGGACAAAAACACACGGCAGCAGTAGCAGCAGTAGCAGCAGCAGTAGCAGCAGCAGTAGCAAGCAGCAGCAGCAGTAGCAGCAGCAGTAGTAGCAGCAGTAGTAGTAGCAGCAGCAGTAGCAAGCAGCAGTAGTAGCAGTAGTAGTAGCAGCAGCAGTAGCAGCAGCAGTAGTAGTAGCAGCAGCAGTAGCAGCAGCAGTAGCAGCAGTAGCAGCAGTAGCAGCAGCAGTAGCAGCAGTAGCAGCAGTACGACGTTAAACCACACAACAGTATCAAACAGAGACGACGCGTGTCCAAGCTGGTCCCGAGGTATGCTTGTCTTGAACAAGGGCTGCTGAAATGATGCACTGCCAGAAGACGGTCATGCTGGCTGATGACTTGTGTAAGATCCACTTTTATACGTATTATTTTTTTTTATATGCGGAGAGGCGGAATGTGTGGAGGAGACGTATTTATTTTTTATTTTATCAGACTCACGCTCCGCAATCATTTGCTCAACACTCACCCAACCCTTCACAAGACGCCCTCCCACACCTCACCACTCATCTGGCACTCACCACTCACCTGATACCACCTCGAACTCAACTAAACACTCATTAAGACACTCGCCACTGACATTTAACAGGGCTTTGCATGGGTATGAAGTGTGTACTTTACAATGCAGAATAATATGTTTTTATATATATAACGATTTAACCAGGCATACTCACCAGACGCCACTCCATTTCTAAACACAAAATGACATCTCCTGTTTAACACGTAAATGCTTTCGCGACCAATATCATCCATCACACAAGATCGGTGTGTTGGGTGTTGGATTTGCTCTCCAACACACCGGTGGTGCTGTACTAGTAACGAATTGGCACGTTCTGTTTACGTGACAAACCTTACTAATTGGCTGTGTCGGGTGGTGGCTGGTTTAACGACACATTCACATTTATGCGAACCTGTACTATGAATGACATCTCCTGCCCTCCACAGGAAGGTCTGCCCTGTAGTACAATAATACTTTCATGTGTAACTGTTGTTTTTTTAAACACCGCACAAATCCTTAACTGTCTCAATATATCACATATCATTCAAGTGTTTACCACTTTCTCTTCTCGTGAGCCACAGACAAAGTCTGTGAATTTTGCATTATTGCATCGTATGGAAGTATAGTACTGCATTAACCATGCAGCCTTTAACCATTTACCAAACTCCCCTTTTCCGTGAAGTCAAAAATAAGCACATGCATCATACACCTTGATGCCACATTCTAATAGTAATAACTTCCCCAACATTCTCCCTGCATAAGCCACGCTCGTTTAAAGAATGCACAGTCCCATATGACTTTTCAGAACTTTAGGCAATAAAAACATGGGGTGCCACGGTGGTGAGATGTTCACTACCTCGCCTGGTATACAGGAGGTCGTGGGTTCGATCCTGATCCTGTATAGTTGGAGTTCTCTCTCCCGGTAGTTGCGTGGATTTTTCTCCGAGTCCTCTGGTTTTTTTTCCTCACACTCAGAAATATGCGTTTAGAGTATTTGGCTGCTATGAATTTCCACGCCATTAGCCACTGAGTTGAGATATCATTTGTGATAGCCAGGTCGCTTCTGAAACACATTCCTGCGGAGGGAGCTGGTAGGAACGTTGGGTTGCTCGGTCAATGACCAGGGTCAACGGCGGCGTGGTGTATTCAGCAAATATGCCCGACTGTGAGGGCGGGCACAAGCCGGCGTGAGTAGGTTAAACGTTGAGTTTTATAAGGGCACCACGGGGTGACCAGCCCCTCCCCATCCAGCCCCACCCCTCCCACCCCCCACCCAACCCCTCCCCACCCAGCCCCTCCCCATCCTCCCCTCTCCACCCAGCCCCACCCCTCCCATTTTTTGATCCACGACGGACGGACGGACATAATAATCCCCTGTAGGCTGATGTAACCAGGAGGTTCCGACCAGTAAAGCAGCTACATAGCTTTACCTCATAAAAGAAACCGTAGGTCTTTTAAAAATAAATAGTGTGGTTGTTTTAGTTAACGTTATAAACGCAGTGGAAAAAAATTGGCAACGACATTTATTGAGGCTTTGGGTTGAGCAACATCGCCTTGGGTTTGTGAAAAAGCACGGCTCTCCGATGCCCGACGTTCCACTCCACGTTCTGGGAGCTTCTTCGGGTGCCGAATGACACGCGGTGCGATCCCAAACAGACGCCGGAGAAACCACCACCCATTTACGCAATGCATCCTGTGGGTGTAGTTGTAATATTTAAAGAGTGTAAATGCTTTAGAAGCAGGTGTTCAGACAGATTTTAGGCTGATGTGATATTCGAGCTTTGATTGTATTTAACATACTACTGTACACTGCCTATTGTTTTTCTTTAAGCAGGGTAGTACGGCATTGAACTTGATTCCAATAGACTGTACAAATGCTGAACAGCGTCTTCATACAATTGCAATGTTCTGTAAATTCTTGGCATTTGTGATTTTTGTCTTAAAGACTTGAGATCTAATCTGTCACACGCTTTCTTGTATTGGTCTTTTTTTGTCCAGATTCTGTACCAGTCTCATACCGCGTGTTCTTGCCATTTAGGGGCCGTCCATAAATGACGTCACGCGATTTTGAACGGTTTTTTACCCGCCCCACCCCCCAAGTCACACGGCGTCCCAAAAAGTCAGACCCCCCCTCAAATATGACGTCACAAAGCTCTGCCCCCCATCCCCCCACAAAATAAAACATGATTCAAATCGCTTTAAACTATTGTCATTGTAGTGCCTATGTAATGTGGCGCTGCACTTTGATGTTGTAGGAGAAAACATTTATTAAAAAGTCTATTTAATTAAGTAGAACGTGTTGTATATATTTATTTAAAGTTGTGCATTTTCATGTGACGTTACATTTCTCAAACCCCCCCCCCGTCACACATCGTCACAAATGTCTGACCCCCCCCCCCAGGTGCGTGACGTCATTTATGGACGGCCCCTTAAATACCCCACATATGCCTCCAGCTGACCCTTGATGGTAAACATTTTCATTCCAGGTGTTCTCACGTACGTTCAAATGAAATCCACGTAACCGACTTCCATCATAGAGCAAAACAACAGCCCCATTTATCGGGGGGGATATTCCAAATGCCCTCGTTTCTAGGATATCAGCTTTGCGTGCAAGTTATTTAACGGCATTCTTTTCGTTGCTGTCTTAGCTGTAAGGGCTCATAGTAAACCCCGCATGGAATGAAGTCCCTCTCGGGGCCGCAGTGGCCGACTTTCTGCCTGCCCGTACACAGCCCATGGACCCCATGACCCGTGCCTTTCAAAGGCAAAACTTTCTGTAAACGATGATGCCTCAGCCATCGAACAAATGCGGTGGTCGCTGCATCGCGCGCTTTCAGATGCGCTTCTGCGGCCGTCTGGAACGCTCTCGCGCCCGATATTAAGAAGCCACTGGAGCTATGGACTTTAAAATCTCGATTGAAAACTAATTTTTTTAGAACTGCTTTTTATGTTTAGTTTGTTGTCCTTCTCCTGCACCTCCGATTAGCACGGTGGGCTACGTACGGTGCGAAAGAAGTTCAACAGACATACGTAGTATTACATTTAGACAAAAATATGTCGTTACACTTTACCTATGTGCCAGTGAAGGAGTAGAGTAGCGGTTAAGGACCTTCACTAGAAACTAACAACCGATAAGATCGCCATGTCTTCATTCATACTCTCTCTGGTTCTTTCGGTAAAGTCACGAAAGCTTCAAATCAAGAATGTCTTCATTCAGCAGAGGAATGGCAGGAGTGCCGTGAAATATTAATTATTGTTACATTATAACACGTGTATGTTGAAATGCTTTCCTATTGGCACGGTTGACAACGTGCGGCGCCAAAGTTCAACAGCCATTCATAAACAAGCTTCAAACATGCTTGCGGGCTGGAGCCAAGTCGAGATGGGAGTCGCGCCTTCCTGCTGTTCGCCAGCCACACGCCTTGTGAAATTGACCCCTGACCAGCAACCACCGACTCTCTGGTTCATCATCACCACCACCATCACGAAACAGCGATGCCAAACGGTGAGAGAGAGAGACTCTGGTGGGAGACGCAGCTTATCGCAAATGCAATTCTAGGTGGGGTCGGGGACATACCACGAACGATGAATGATTCACCATAGCGCGTCCCATGTTTATTGCAGTCATACAACTTGTGCACAGATTTGTAGTAAAAAGGTTAGCATTTGCTCGAGCGAGCTGTTTGATCCAATGGGGTGGGTGGAGGGTCTTCGTTTTGCACCAATAATCGTCATTCAGCAGCGATATGTTGATCACGGTGGGGCAGGGCATGAAGGGAGGCAATTTCCCCCCTAAACTGGACACATTTATGAATACATTTTCAGTAGTTTACAATTAAGATTTTAAATTAACAAATGATATGCGCCCTCGATTCCTAACGTGAGGGACACAGCCAAACGGAACCCAACTGTGCTTCCATTCCGCGTTGTTTGCGTAGAGCAGTGATGCCAAATATGCAACCGCATTCTTCTTCAAGTTTGACAGTGAAATGATAACACAACGGAAGACGTGGAGATTAAATGTTATTAAGCCCCCTGCGCTCCCCCCCCCCCCACAAATATAGAAGTCAAATTCCCCCCATAGTGTTCACGATCTCACCGTTTTTTTTAGGAATAAATTTAAATCAATCCGCACGAACGTTGAGACCTTTGGCGACACGAATCTCGTTGGACCTCGACGCCGAAGCGGCGTTGAGCCCGAACCGTGCTTTTGATGGGCCACCACTACCACCATCACCACCATCACCACCACCATCACCACCACCACCATATATATAAAGCTAAGCGGGCCTTCCTTGGTAAAATAGAAAAAAAATGTTTAGTTTCCATGTAGTAATTCTGTTGTATAATATTTTTCTTTCATACAATCTCTTTCTCTTTCCATTGCATCGCTGATGAAGAAAAAAATATTATATAAACAGTGCATCAAAAACATGTTCACCGCTAACAAAAATGCATTATAGTATTCACAAGCGAATAACTAATTGCAAATACAGTATTCAAATCACGAGTGTGGAAAAACTTTATACAAGTCCACTATTGTCCTTTCAAATAAATAAATAAACTCTGCGTACAATGCGTGTGATGTTACGCGTACAAAAGAGGCAGGTAAACGTTTCAGGCTTGTCACCAAAATGCTTTCCGCCCGGACGTCTGAATGCACGCCATGTAACCCACAAACGATACACACACGAGTCATTTCCATGCAGTTCATTGCATTGATTAGGTATAACCCTGTGAACCATGCGGCTCTTGACTCGGGTGCAACCGCAACAAAACAAAAACATGACCAAGAAACATCTCAAAGTGACTACACGCAACAGAAAAATCCTGGGAAAAAAACCAGCAACGTCTTCCAGAAAAAAACAACACCGAATTTTGGTTGGTGGCGGCGTGGTTGGGATCTGGAGGGCACTGAGTTACACAACGTTTTTAAACGACATCCGCACCCTGCCGCGCCTCTCAGCCAGTCCGACTGGTCTAGGCGTGGATATGGGTAAAGCAGAGCGAGGCTCACTCCACCTGCAAGCGAACATCGGCCAAGCCCGCACAAAACACATACCCACTCACCGTCAAGTCCACACCTCGAGGAATTGCAATGCACCTGCGGAGTCACTTGGCAGCATTCCTCTGCCGGCTGAGACATTTACAATGCTGTCATGAAGAGGGCTCAGCGAGGGGGTGTGAATTGTGTTCCATACAATGCAGCGGCGGAAAAAGAATAATCAGAGGATAGATGGTGAGAACAACCTCAAGGGGTTCCGTGGCCGCTATTGAACTACGGAAAGAAAGGAATGTGATACAATTTGGTTTGTCGAGCAATGGGAAGTTACAGCCTGTGCACCAAAAAAATCGATGATATTTCAATCCACGTTTGGTGTCTAAATGTGACCGCGTCTCAAGACGCTGAACGGGAACATTGGGGGTATAAGTATTAATATTAATATTTATTTTATCGAGAGGCGGTCGGTCATGGGCAGATGAAACAAGGCAGGTCTTGCGCCTGGACTTGAACAGGGCCACGGGAGGTCGATGGCACGGATGGCACGGGGGAATACAGTTCCGTGCACTCACCTCATGCACAACCTTTACAGCAGGTTGGTACTTTAGAGGATGTATCAGACAATGGAGATCAACAATGGCTTGCTAACACAGCACGCGTCCTCCAAATGAACTATCACCCGCAGAGGTCGTGCTGGTCGGTTCATTTTGTCTACCTACTGATTACTGATAATTGTTTTTTTACCCTTTTATCTGGCAACAAAACTGACACCTTTTTTTACAAGGAGTCATGTTTGCATAGACCACAATACCTGCAGTCATAATGCAAACAAAAAACATAACTCTGATAATGTGCACTGTCCTTGATGTTGATTGGTCCACACCCGAGACAGCTTTCCTTAGAGCCTAGTCTCACATGGGTTGGACCAGATGACGCCTTTTGGCGCCTTTTGGCGTCATCTGGTCCAACCCTTTTGGCGTCATCTGGTCCAACCCATGTGAGACTAGGCTCTAAGGAAAGCTGTCTCGGGTGTCGACCAATAAACATCAAGGACAGTGCACATTATCAGAGTTATGTTTTTTGTTTGCATTATGACTGCAGGTATTGTGGTCTATGCAAACATGACTCCTTGTAAAAAAAGTGTCAGTTTTGTTGCCAGATAGAAGGGTAAAAAAACAATTATCATATTTTTTACTGGCAAATGAGGTTCCAATAGTGTAACTACTGATTACTGTCTGGTAAAGTCACGTAGAAGAGAAATAATAAAATACAAACATAAAACAATAAACATTCTCACGACGTTTCAACTGCAATACAAGCGATTATCATCAGGTGTGAAATCCACAGCAAGAAAATTTGAAAAAAAGTGGCAACACGTCAAGGGGAGGCCTTCAACCGGAAGTGAATCTAGACAAATACATGGATGTTGAACTTATTTCGCACCGTATTAAAAGTGCGAAAATATATATAAATCATTATTGATGGGGTTATTTTTCCCTTCTAAATTACGTGGATCTGGGTGATTGATATCCGAGTTGAGAGGGCTGAGAGCGATGCTGGATCTCCAGCCATGAATGAAGCCAATCCCAACTCTGATTGCTAGGATTTGCAATCAACTCAGGTGATCGACCCCCCGTACAACTATTTCTTGTGCCCCCAATACCCAGCAGCCAATTCCCTGCGGCGACGATGCAGGGGCTCGAAAAGGGCGACGTTTCGTTGTCGTCACACCGTCAGCGACATCCCTCGGCACGATTGGGAATAAGATTGATGATTTTGTTTGCTTTTGAAACTTACAATTTTTTTTCCACCGGCAAATTTAGCGTCATTATTATTATTGGGCGACCAGCCCGTGAAGGGCGTTGGCGCTGGTGCATTTGTTGCGAGTGAGTCGCGCGCGTGTCTTCGTTTGCATGGTGCACAATCGAATGGGAGCTCGAGCCGCCGCCGCCGCCGCCACCGCCTTAGTTTACACATCGCAAAGGTGCGGCAGTCATTCAGCCGCACCCCTCCTCCTCTCCCCTCCTCCTCCTCCCCTCGTCGTCGTCTCTCGCTCAGGTGAGCAGAAGGGGCGGTGTCTCTATCTCTCTCAGTTTCCCATGACGATGGGTGGCCGTGACGAGGGTGCATGCGGTGGCAGCCTCAAAGCTCCCGAGTTGCGGTGTGGTGTCAAGATGCAATCAGAGTCAACGCAGGGCCCACGTTGTAATGTTTAAATGAACAGAGCTTTCGATGTAAAGCTTTCGTGACTGCAGGGATTCATCTTTTTGGTTCTTTAGGTAAAGTCACGTAGAAGGGAAATAATAAAATAATAAATATACGCTGCCAAGCGTGGTGGTGTTCATTCAGACGCTGTCTTTCCGACAGCCCTGTTCTTCACCTGATGACGGCTGCTTGCGTTGTGGCCGAAACGTCGTGAGAATTATTTTATTATGTTTTATTATTTTATTATTTCCCTTCTACGTGACTTTACCGAAAGAACCAAGAAGATGAACAGACCTTTGTTTTGGTGACAAGAACAACAATCAATGATTTTACAGCACATCCCCTTTTCATCGCCACTGTGGCTGGGAAGCACAACGTTAGCACGGTGTAAAAGCATCCTGCTTCAAGAAGAAACAGTCCCCACGGACAACATACAATGAGTGAATAAGTGTTTGATTAATAAAGCGTGTACGTGTGTTAAAAGCCACTTTTCTTGAAATCGTGAAGCAAAATGCCCTTGGCGGAAAAATGTTGACAGCGTGGAATTGGAATCGACACGTTGCAGCTTGCTCCGCGAAAAATCCACAAAAATGTACAGCTAATAAAACTAACTTTTGCTTGTTAGCATTTCATTGTTTTTCCTGCGCGAGTTTTCATGGTTGCGCTACGTCTCTCTCTGATGTGTGTTCAGGGTCGTTGTTCCATACTAACGTGACTTTTCTGTAAATGTGATAATGAGGATATGTATAATTTAACTCATCATCATCAGCCATGATCCATCTCTTAGATGTGACATTGTGTAGAGTCTATGTGAATACAAATGGTATTGCACTTTGTATTTATCCACGATCATATCAATGTGAATACAAATGGTATTGAACTTTGTATTTATCCACGATCATATCAATGTGAATTCAAATGGTATTGTACTTTGTATTTATCCACGATCATATCAATGTGAATTCAAATGGTATTGTACTTTGTATTTATCCACGATCATATCAATGTGAATTCAAATGGTATTGCACTTTGTATTTATCCACGATCATATCTATGTGAATATAAATGGTATTGCACTTGGTATTTATCCACGATCATATAAATGTGAATTCAAATGGTATTGCACTTTTTATTTATCCACGATCATATCAATGTGAATACAAATGGAATTGCACTTTGTATTTATCCACGATCATATCAATGGACCTAAAGCAGAGCGTGTTCAATCGGTGCACATCACCGTACGATGACGTGAATCGGAAACGTGAATACTGACAAACGAAATGGCGCAAAGGCTGGAAAGGGTGAAAATAATGACATTGATATCATATAAATACTGACATCCATGTTGTAGTCATGCGTAACATACGCACATCGCAACGTACGTTTATTTGTATGTTGTACGTAGCCAACCGTGCTAATCGGAGGTGCGGAGAAAGGCCAACAAACTAAACACAAAAAGCAGTTCTTAGTAGACTAGTTTGCCAATCTAAATGATGATTTAAAAATGCATCGCTCCGGTGGCATTCTGATATCGGAAGGAAGAGCGTTCCAGACGGCCACAGAAGCGCATCTGAAAGCGCGCGGTGCAGTCACCACCGCCTTTGTTCTAAAGCTGCTGTTGCTGCGAGGATGACGTCCCAAGTTCACGTGATGGTGGTTTACGCTCCTTGACTTGATTTTTGACTTACTAGACGGCAATTGGGGATTTCAATAACAATAATTATACATTAGCGAATGTATTTTCAAATATTGCAGTGTAATTTTTGCGTAAACATTTTTATAATGAGACGCATTCAATTCAGCAGATTAACCTTATTATTTTCCCCACAAACACAATGTGATTATAAACCGCCCAGCAACAGATATGATCAAACGTGCATACATATATTAGACACAAATTATTTGGTGATGAGTTTGTACAACTAACAAAATGAAAAACTCACATCCGTTAATAACAATGTCTTAAAAGCATAACCACGTAATCTAAAATATTAGCAGATCTAAAAGTTGTGTATCCACACTTTCAGTGTTTTTTTCAAATCCACGATTTAATCCATCTGCCAATGAATTGGCTCTATAGACCACCAAAATTAACCAGCTGCATTGTTTTCACGAAAGAAAACTCGCCCGGTTTTGATCTTCGCGGTCTCACCAGCAGTCGCACTTGTTGAGCAAATGCTTCCGGGCCACGATTATAATCGGCAAGATCACTCCATCTAAACGATGGGGGCCCTGTTCAACGCAAAAAAAACCCATTCATTGTTGTCCTTTAGCCGATGTGTTGGTGGCCCCAATGCTCTGTTTACCACTGCCCTTTAACAACCACGGACAGGTAATGTCATCAGGTGTGCTACACCTGCAGGAATGCACGCGTGCGTGTCACCATCATCCCCTCTCCTCTTTGGGGAGTCTCCCGGCATTTCTCAGGGAGGGTGGAGCAGGAGGAAGCAGGGAGAGACGGCGGTGTTGGGGGAGACATTGGGAGACGGGTGAGAGACAACGGGGAGAGACAAGAGGCATACGTGGGGAAGTTGGGAAACAACGTTTGGGGATAGGGGAACGCACCGGGAGACACGGAGAGAGACCGGTTTGTGGAGGACATGGGGATGCACAAGAAGACCGCGAAAGGATCGAGGAAGCGACGGGAAGACGGGCGGGGGGCATTGGGGGAGACATGGGGTAGTGGGGGAAAGGGGGATGCAGGAGGAGCTCGAGAGAGAGAGAATGGGGATGGAAGGAAACACGGGGGGAGAATGGGGATAGAGGGAGACACGGGGGGAGAATGGGGATGGAGGAAGACACGGGGGGAGAATGGGGATGGAGGGAGACACGGGGGGAGAATGGGGATGGAGGGAGACACGGGGGGAGAATGGGGATGGAGGGAGACACGGGGGGAGAATGGGGATGGAGGGAGACACGGGAGGAGAATGGGGATGGAGGGAGACACGGGGGGAGAATGGGGATGGAGGGAGACACGGGGGGAGAATGGGGATGGAGGGAGACACGGGGGGAGAATGGGGATGGAGGGAGACACGGGGGGAGAATGGGGATGGAGGGAGACACGGGGGGAGAATGGGGATGGAGGGAGACACGGGGGGAGAATGGGGATGGAGGAAGACACGGGAGGAGAATGGGGATGGAGGGAGACACGGGAGGAGAATGGGGATGGAGGGAGACACGGGAGGAGAATGGGGATGGAGGGAGACACGGGGGGAGAATGGGGATGGAGGGAGACACGGGGAGAGAATGGGGATGGAGAGAGACACGGGGGGAGAATGGGGATGGAGAGAGACACGGGGGGAGAGTGGGGATGGACACGGTCTGGGTGGGGGCGGGCAGCGATAGAGACGGAGAGAGCGGTGGGCGAGGGGTTGGGGGGGGGAGGTGAGACGGGCGGAGAGAGCCGCGGGCTCGTTGCGCGACTGCTCTCGGGGCCCGCCCAGGCAACCCCCCCACCTCCTCCTCCTCCCATCGGGCTGCGATGCGCCACTTAAAACGGGTGCGCCGCGTCCCACGGTGCGAGCAGATCTCTCTCCACGCCTTCACGGACACCACACACGCACCTGTTTCTCGTCCCCTTCACCTGTGAGCTACAGCACCGCTGCTCTGAGAGTCTCCGTCGCAGCAGCACCGCCACCATCATCCCAACCCCCGGCCACTTCTCTGCCCTGCGAGCATCCGAGCAAGGACTGCGGCTGAGCCGCGTCGAGTTTGGCGACGAGGAGGAGGAGTGAGAGGCGAGGCGCGAGGTCCTATCGGGACCGCCAGAGGACCCCGGCGCGATGTCCATGCTCAAGGGGCTGAAGCTCCCGCGGCGAGGGGACCGCGACTCGAGCACAGCCGCTGGGAAACCGCCCGTGGTGAAGATCAAGAAGTGAGTGGTCGTGGGGGTGGGGGTGGTGGTGGTGGGGGTGGTGGAAGCTGCAGGGGCACCCAGGTGAACGTGGGACGGTGACAACCCACGCGGCAACGTTGGCCCAACGTTGACCCAACGTTGCCGCGTTTAACTGGTGGTGCTGCACGCGCGCGCGTGTGTCTGTGTGTGCGTAAAAAAGTTGCTTTTTTAATGTTTATAAGCGGAGGCGCAAATACGTGGAGGAGGCCAATCGCCTGCTTAAGTTGTTCTCCACAGCGACGCCAGTGGTTACCTTGTGTGTGTGGTTGTGTGTGGGTTTCTTGTGTGGGTTTCTTGTGTGTGTGTGGTTGTGTGTGGGTTTCTTGTGTGGGTTTCTTGTGTGTGTGCTTGTCTTGTGTGTGATTGTGTTGTGTGTTGTCGAGTGTGTTTGGTTGCCTTGTGTGTGTGTGTTGTATGCGCGCGGGCGTTCACCTGCGTGTGTTGCATCGAACACCGGTGACGATGATGCGAGTGGGTCCTGGGCCTCCCCTAGGTCAACTCGGCTTTAAATGAGTACCTGGTAGCGGTGTGTAGTAAAACATCGCCACTGGGGAGACAAAGGCGACCGGGCGTGGTGCTCACCACCTCGTGTGCCGTGCCGACCTTCATAGGTGCTGCTCGCTGACAGCACTTGCCCCAAGTCAGTTACATCTATATGCAGTCGCTTGGGTGTGTTCACTGTGTGTGTGTGTGTCCCTATCGTGTTCACTGTGTGTGTGTGTCCCTATCTTGTTCACCTGTGTGTGTGTGTGTTTCCTTATCGTGTTCACCTGTGTGTGTGTGTGTATCCACCTACGCACGTGTCTGTGTTTTCATCCTGTGCGTGCACCTGCGCGTGCATGTTCACCTGCGCACGTACCTGCGCGTGCATGTTCACCTGGGCACGCACCTGCGCGTGCATGTTCACCTGCGCACGCACCTGCGCGTGCATGTAACTCTCTTTGTACTTGGGTGTGTCCACTCGTGTATGTTACCTGTGTCCTCACCTGTGCATGTCCCTGTGCGCGTACTTGCCCGTGTACCGGCACGCCTTTACCCGTCCGAACATGCTCGCGCTTACCTTGACGAGGCATCGTGCACACGCTCACCTGTACGCGTACCTACGTGCGTTTCTACCGGTGTGCGTGCAACTTTTTTTTTCTTCCTGTTTTGTTGTAAGTGTGCGCGTTCAGCTGACCACCTCCACCTGTGTCCGTCCACCTTGGGTGTGGCACAGGTGTTTCTGCACTGCGCACTTCCCCCAACCCTCTGCTGTGGGCGTTGTATATCGTTCGCTCGCAGACTCCTCGCTTGTGTGCGATGGTCGACGACGACGACGGCGATTGTTGTTGTTGTTGTTATTCGGTGGCAAAACGACGTTGACGCGGCGAGGATTTCAAGGCTCGGTGCAGCGTGTCGCGGTTGGAGCGCGATGGGTCCTCTGGGCGGCCATCCTCGCGCCGTTCGAATGCACAGGCAGCGAAACCAATAATTTGCGTGCGCGCGAACCAGACGTGGAACAGACGTGGAACAGACGTAGAACAGACGTAGAACAGACGTAGAACAGACGCGAACCAGACGTGGAACAGACGCGAACCAGACGCGAACCAGACGCGAACCAGACGCGGAACAGACGTGGAACAGACGTGGAACAGACGTGGAACAGACGTGGAACAGACGTAGAACAGACGCGAACCAGACGTGGAACAGACGTGGAACAGACGTGGAACAGACGTGGAACAGACGTGGAACAGACGCGGAACAGACGTGGAACAGACGTAGAACAGACGTGGAACAGACGTGGAACAGACGCGAACCAGACGCGGAACAGACGTGGAACGGACGAGTTTTCCGGAATTAAAACTAAAACGCGCGCTTGCGATGTCGATACCAAACGTCTGTCTGCACCCCTTCCGAGGAAAACGGAGAGCAGGCGACGTTTCGGGCAATGACCCGCCTTTGTCCAAACATCACCGTGAGGCATTGTCACCACAGGCAGGGGGCATGTTACGCGTTGCACTCAGGGCCGGTTAAAGATTCTGTGGCCCCCCTGGGCGACAGGGTACTGTGAGGCCCCCCCCCCTCCCCAGGAATATTTTCGAAAGGAAAACAAAGTTAACGAAAAATGACATGGTATTTTTACACGGCTAACAACAAATACAATTCGGCATTCACAAATTAAATAACTTTCCACTCCATCTCTGGAGGCCCTCTCCAGCTGGCGAAGACCCCCTGGGCTGGAGCCCCTAAAAGCCCCCACGTCTTACTCCGGCCCTAGTTGCACTTATAGATAGTCTGGGGGGCAGTGGCTCTTGACCTTTACTGCAACCTTGGACCCATCTGGTTCTCAGTCGTTAAACACTTGAGCATGTTAATAAACACGCAGGGTCCGATTTAAACAAAGTAAGTTGTACTTAACGTGCCGGTGCTCGATTTGTGTTTTCGATCATTTGACCTTCCAAAAATCACTCTGGCCGTGTCTCGCACAGCCCCAGAGAGGGCATCTCGCACTCTCAGTGGGAGGGGGGACGTGACGCGCCCCAGGCTAAGAGCCACTGGTTTAAGGGGCCTGGGCTCTCTCGTGAACGTTCAAGGCATCGCTAACTTGTGGGATGCCCGGGGAGCTGGAGGCACAGAGAGGGTGGAGTTGAAGGCAGTGGGGTGCGGTGGCCCAGCGGTTAGCGCTACGCTACGCTACGAACCCGGCGACCCGAGTTCGATTCCCGCTCACGGCCAACAACACCGGTGACGATTGTTTGAACCGGTCCTGGGCCTTCTCCTACGTCGACTCGGCCTCAAATGAGTACTTATGTAAACATCGCCACTAGGAAGACAAAGGCGGCCGGGCGTGTTGCTGGCCACCCACCCCATCGTGTGCCGTGCCGGCCTTCAGAAGTGCTCGCTAACAGCACTTGCCCCTACACTCTGTGAGAGGCCGTGCGGGGGAGCTTTGTCCGTGTTTGGCTGCATGGCACAGGTCGTGGTTAATGTGTGATGGGCGTGATGGGCGTGATGGGCTGGGACGTGAATTGTGATCCAGAATAACCAGTTTATTCCGTCCACACCTCGCAGCTCAGATGCTGGTTAAACTTTATCGTCTGTTTTCCTCATGCAAGGGCGTGACCACGCCTTCTAAAACTTTGTGTTTGTAGCATTTAAGGAGTCTTCAAGTGTGACTCGAATTTCGGCGGCTTTCCAGAGTTCGAGTTCGAGTCCTAGTCACGGGTGACGTCGGTGGCGAGCGATGCATCCGCTTGTCCCCCTTCACCAAACCCGCACTGACAAGTGTGGGGAAGTATGGTCATGCGGCCCCCGCGTGTGAAACATCACGGGGAAGCCTTCATCCAGCAGTGGCTTGCCAAACGGGGCCTGTATATCATCATCATTATTGTTGTTGTGAGCGTGCGTCGCGTAGCAACAAGACAGGCTGACATTTTCGTGGCCTATATTTTAACGAAGCACATTTTATTGAAATTCCACCGTTCAAAAAGTGGCTTACACCGCGACGTGCCCTTCCGGTGCAGGGAAGCGGTGTGCCCAATGCACTCGGAGGAAACCCCAGGAATTACGAGGGGATCGCACTCTAAGAGCCCCACAGGAACATGTGTAAGAATCTCTCGTGTTACTGCTGCCGTCCCCTGGCCACCTCGCAGCCCAAGATCGTCAACATCTGCCATGACCAGGAAGTCTCCCATCGAAATAACTCGCCACAACATTCAACCTCGGCTTGATGATAAGATTGGTCATGTTCCGGCTGGTACGGTCATTGTCTCCTCACCCGCTGGTGAAATGTCCCACAACTCGTGTCTGCATGATCTGCCCCGAAATACCTCCTCTGCTTCAGCTCTTTGAGGCAGAGGGGGTTCACCTTGCAGCGTATTACATTCCCCAACGCATTGCTATACGTGCTATTTCGACCACGTGTGGGTTGTGTCTTCCAACACTTTTGGCAAAATTCCGATGCCGCAGCGCTGTCACTCCCTTCCGTGATGGATTCCTCGAGGGCTCCGATGTTGCGCGCCGCGTTCGCAACAAATCGCCGCGTCTGCTCTCTCGCTCGACGAGCCCTTCGCACCCACGGCCACCGCACCGAGATGGCAGAGGCGCCGAGTGCGGCGCGCCATTTGTAAACCCCCTCGCGGCGAGCTACCGTCGAAGGCCCGTCGTGACCCTCCTTCGTTGACCCCCCCCCCCCCACCACTGACCCTGGTGACTGTTGGCATGTCACGGTGCCGTGATGGCGAGCCTGGCCTGTCCACGAATTAGAGACGGCGTATTGGGTAAGGACAAGACCATTCATTCACTAAATGGGTTGATGGCTGATGGACGAGATTGGTGATGGAATGGCAGCTAAAGGAGGGAACGAGCACATACGATACGTTTCGCCGTTGGTGTTGATTGTGATGGTGCAAATTGTAATCTTGTTGATGGTTCGTAATATTAACCCTCCCTATTACTTCCTTCCAAACTATCTCAGGGAGCTGTGTTGTCACTGAAAATACGCTCTCAAAAAATGAGGTTTTCTACTCGAGATCGCAGTTGTCACATTCCCTTCAACAAAATCGCCGGCAATGCATGAAGTCCATTCGAAACGGATCCACTTTCAGTTAGACTCGTAATGTCCACGATGCATTTTCTTTTGGTCCGCTCTTTTCTTGGTTTGTGGTTCTGGCCATTTTTTTTTCTCAACCCCTCCCAGTCCGGCCCCCCCCCTCACCCTTGCTCCCGTGTCCTTCACTCCGTGTCCTTCACGACTCCTTCGTGCCACGACAGCTCTGCTCCTCAGCCCCACCGCCGTCCTCACGACTCCTCCTCGCTCCCACAGCCTTGCAGATCCCCTGGGTCCAATGGGTGGCACGGGCCCTGGCACAAGGCATTAAATGCCCCCCCCCCCCCCCCATCGCCTCCTCATCCATGGCCCACCGCCTTGGACCCCTCTGGCCGCCTGCACACTTGATCACAACGCCACTGCCCGGAGTCCCGCCTGCTCTCTCTCCCCAGCTTCGCAGCTCCCGCTCTGCCTACCTCCTCCATCCCTCCCCGTGGCCTGCGCTGCAGACTCCGTCTCCCGCCGTGGCCTTGGGCTCCTCTGCCTCTCTCACAAAATCTCCCAAGCCGCCTCGTGGCCATTTTCACAATGTTCCCTTAATTTGTATTTACCGGCACGCATGTATACAAGTTAGGGTAATCCACCGCTTCATGTGTTGTGCAACTGGGCCTCCCTCCCTTCCTCCTTTGCATTCCGCAACCCACTTACTGCCACAAAATCCCATTAGACTGCCTTCCCCCGCTATGCCACTCGTTACTAATCACTTCTCTGGCAAACGGTGACAGAGCAACTTCCACACAACTCTCAAATTCATGACTCTGGCAATGCGGGAGTGTGACCGCCAGGTTGCGTGAGAGAGCCCAGTCTCCCAGTCTCTGCGTAAGAGTTGGTTTGGACACCGGGTGCAAAGGTGGAGGCAGGCCTTGTGTTTATCCACTGCTGGATGAAGACCGACTCTTCATCTCAAGAGGCAGGCCCTGTGGATTAGTCTCCAGTTTGTGGGTTACACAATACCAGTACTCACTGCCGTGTAAAGTGTTTAACGCCTAGATTAAAGTTTTATTCCCAGTGGCGAGTGATCTTTAAAACTTATTTTTATTTATTTTGCAATGAAAGGCCCACGAAGCTATGCATCTCTTTTTCAGAAGCACCCTGGTCACAAATGAGAGCTCAGCAAAGTGACTTATTACGTGGAAATTTATAGCAGCCAGATTCTCTGAAAAGCATGTTTCTAAATGTGGAGGGAAAACCCGGAGGACCCAGAGAAAAATCCACGCGACCACGGGGAGAGACACGCAAACTCCAAATACACAGCAGGCGTCAGGGTCGGGATCAAACCCACGACCTCCTGCATACCAGGCGAGGTAGTTAACATCTCATAGCCACCGTGATGATGATGATGATGAGAGAGAGAGACACGCAAACTCCAAATACACAGCAGGCGTCAGGGTCGGGATAAAACCCACGACCTCCTGCATACCAGGCGAGGTAGTTAACATCTCATAGCCACCGTGATGATGATGATGATGAGAGAGAGAGAGACACGCAAACTCCAAATACACAGCAGGCGTCAGGGTCGGGATAAAACCCACGACCTCCTGCATACCAGGCGAGGTAGTTAACATCTCATAGCCACCGTGGTTGGCTGCCTCCCCCTACCCACCACCCTCCTTCACCAACTCTCACCGGCCAGCATGGTCACGTATGGTCAAACAACTCCCGCATGACTGCAGTTCAGAGTGTGGGGCTGGGGGGGGCGGGAACTTCCGGCAGTGGACTGGCAAAAGCTGAAATGTGGGGATGTCGTTGAGCTGAAGATGGTCCACTGCCACGCCTCGAGGTAGAATGCAAGACAGCCACCGCCGCCGTGAGGACGTGAGATTAGAGAGCTCTGCTCACAACGCCAATTGCAGGAGCCGCCCCTCACGTGATTCCCGACTCTAAGCAGCAGCAGGAGCAGCACAACACGCCCTACCCTCGGGCCAGCTACAACAACAATGTGGAGCAGGAACTGTAGGACAGCGTCAACAGAAGCCCGATGTGCGTGATAGAAACGATCAAAGCTATTTCAATGTCCTGAAGTGTGAAGTCACACCCATCCCGAAACTTCATTAGATTTGGGGCGTTTGTATTTTGTCGGTTCTGTGGTAATTGTTGTTGCGTAATAGTTAAATGTCTATTTCTAAATCACGTAAGGGCCCACGGATTTATTTGGGAAACTATTGTAATTTGGCACGAAACTGTTGAGTGGATTTTTTTTAATGTACTTTTGTAAAAGTCTTTAGAAGCATTTACATGCAACAGCAATGCCACACAAACAAAACCACTCTTGCCGACTGCAAAACTTGGTTCGGCGATGACCGGCAAGTACAGCTGTTAGTGATGAATCGATTATTATAGATTATTATAGATTATCATTGATTATTATAGATGATATCATAGATTAATATTCTTTTGAATGGTGGGGAATTGATCGGCAACGTTTGTAAGTTTTGACGTCAAAGTTGGCGAGTGGCTGAGCCGGTGGACAACTTGGGACATAGCCTGATGGACATCACAAGTATCACCTCATTTAAGTACGAATCTGAATATCGTAATAGTGAATAGCGGTGAGCCCAGCTTGTAAAGCGCCACCGCACACGGCATTCGCTCGCTCTCCTAGACGAACAACGACTCGAAGCGTGAGCGGGTACCACAGACGAGCGAGAAGCCAGCCACGCCAACAATCGCCCAAGCTTTGCACTCCGTTATTGGACAAATAATGAGTTTTACATTCGAGGAGGAAACTGGAGCACCTGGAGAAAACCCCACTCGTGCGAGGGGGAAACACTCGATCCCATTCAGACGGAACAGGTGGAGTCCAAATGTTTGCTACACTGCCTTCTCCTGACAAGCCAGGGGTATGACACCTTTTATGTCAATGCCCCGATTAGCACGGCTTGGCTTCGTACGGTGCAAAATAAGTTCTACATACGTGCATACATACGTTGCACGTAATAGTTCAATAGTGGTAGCTACATTCACCGCGATGTTAACAAAAATGATCGATTTTGAAATCTGTTAACGACAAATGGAATCACCAGAGGGGTAAATCGTGGCAAATATGCTTACAAACGTGCCAGCTATGTTCCCCCCCCCCCCCCGCTTAAATGAAGGCGCTTTCAGTCTATCACAGCTGTTTTTGAAAATGTCCTCTACCTTGATCAGCAGATAACAGCGCCAGAAACTCACCAGATCAGATTGGGTACAGGGAGGTATGTCTGTTGGGGTCCTTGACGATATGTGTCGACTAAGCTGGCTGGGGACCATAGGAATGTGGAATTTCAAACCACGACCGGCATGTGAGATTATTCCTCGAAGTGATTCCTCGCCTCGTTGAGTTGTGTGTATTGACGGATGTGGTGTAAACACAGGTGGTGCGTCGGCCAGTCAGCTCAGTCAAGTCAACCCATGGCACCTGGGTCTGTCCTGTGACCACCTACCAGTGGGCGTTCGGCACTTCACGAGGCCCTAACCTGCACGTAGCCTGGCACAAGCGCCGTGGTGATGTCACCACTACTTAGTGGCGGTTGTTGTTGTTGGTATAAATGTTACTAGCTGGATTTGTCATGAACTCCTGCTATCAAAATACTTTAAAAAGACGAAAATTTTTACTTTGCCAGTGCTAATCTAAAACACGATAATGAACCACTGAACTCGTGATAGGTAGAAACGACTTTGTCAATCCACTGCTGGATGAAGGCCTCCCTAAGTCATGGCAGCTCACAGGGGCTCGTTTCACCATATTTCACCACGCTTGTCAGTGGGGGGTGGTTAGTAAGAAGAGGGCCTCCAAACCTGGTTCGGACATGACTCGCCATTATGGTTGAGGCATAGCCAGGAAGCAGGCTGGGGTCACCGGGTTCACTAACAAACTGGCACCTGAATACCCAAAGCCAGAATATCAATCCTCTATGGACAGCATATGCTGTCTTTTCAATTTTCTGATCACAAAAATGTTTCTTGGATGGGCAATAAATGAAATGGATATTGTTCTGCTCGCATATTAAAGAACATCTATCAACGACACAACCTGTTTTTCCGAGATTTGGGCAGCATTTGTCATCTCCCTGCCAAGGGGTAGATCAACCACAAATGTGGAATAAGTTTGGGCAGGTGCAGATGTGTGTGTGTGTTTAATGTACAGTCAATGTATTCCACAATGCTCGCTGCATATTTTGGCAGTGTCTTCTGCCAGCAAATGTAATTACAAAAGCGATCACCATCAATGTAAAACCAGAACCTGTATTTAAATACGGGCTAATTGTCCTTTTAGTGGGTTTTGTGAGAATTGGTTTTAATTTTCACGTCAAAACGTGTAGTTTAGGAAGCATTGAGGTTAGTTGAAGCCCACATTTTTGAAACCGCACTTTTTTTTTTCGTGAAGATTTTGTTTGGATGTATTTGGCACAGCCTTGGGCTAAAGAACCCAATTAACCCAGCCCAGCATACGACAGGTACTGAAATGCAGCAGCAATAGCACGGACACATTAATATCGCATGGAACATTGTGGAACACAACACCATTATCCGGCAATGCGTGAGCCCTGATGCAGTGCAGCGCTTTTGAATTATAACTCGTGGACATATTTGAGTTGAGTGACGTTTTTTCCCCGCCCCAAATCTTGGAAAGGTGTTTCAACATCGCGGTTTGCTGATGAGAACTCAAAAGTTCAAACCCGGTCACGGGTCGTCTCGTGCGTACGTTGAACTTGTTTTCCACCGCACGTGGCCGACCGCGCTAATCGGAGGTGCGAGGAACGACCCCACAGACTTATGCGAGCTAACGTAAGTCCGTGGGCCGGATTATGGAATGCCATTGAATATTTACGTCCGTGATAGAGTGGAGGTGGATTTAGCGAGTGGGTTGTGAACTCCAGTCCAGTATGCAAGCGTGGAGAACCTCATTGCCACCGGCGTTGTTAACAGCTGGCCGTGGAAAGACGACACGAAGACAATGCTGACACTCTTTCCCTAAATACATTTTATCATTCGATGCTGCTGGTATGTTATTACCACAGCATTACTGTATTACTAAAGCATTACGTTTCGCTTGGCACACTTCATGCTGCAAAGACAAAGATCCCCCGTATAGCCTCTTTACAGACTGTGCAGGCAAGTGCTGGTTGTCCAGCCACCTCATGAAGGCCAAGCGAGCGGGGAGCCAGCACCACGCCCGGCCACCTTTGTCTCTCCGTCGTTGACGTTCACAACACCACACCGATCATTCGTTTAGTCTCGTTGTATTAAAGCACACCGCACCCCCTTCTAAATAGTAACTTCCAGCTTCTGCGCTGGGGAGATGGGGCAGTGTTTTATCAGAGTGCCATGTATTTATATTTCCTCAATGGCTTTATAATAATAATGAACAAGAGTTTAGTGGAACATAGCGCACAAACATGAGATTTATAACGGCACGGCTGTGGTACTTCTCTCTTCCAACAACTCGGGCTTTGCCGCACAATTTGCCGTGGCTTTGGAATTGGCCCAACAACCCAACGGTGGAGCCTCTGACAACAGCCTTTTAAGACTCAAAAATGCTCAACGCATTCATCAATAACACTGTGGCCTTAGAACAAAATAAAGCATATACACAATGTATGTAATAGGCGACATTTTGGGTAATGGCCTGTCAGAAACGTCGCCTATATATTATTTAATATTTTTTTCCACAGCGTTATTGACGAATGTGAGGGTTTTTTTTTTTGATAACTACACTTTTGCACTGCAGCCAACGCAGCATCGCCAAACACTTTTTGTAACTTTGCGACTCTGAGGTTTTCACGGATCAAGAAAGGGTATAATGTGTGATACTGGCAGAAAGGTCCCACGATATAGCTGCTCACCACGATCTACAAATGCTCTGATGGTGCATTGTCTTTGTGCTGGTCGCCTTTTGGCGTTGTTCTCTGGTGTGACGCTGGTGGTGAGACTATGCCCTGAAGAAGGCTGCTGTCTCTGGGGTAGACCAATCAGTTTCAAAGACAATTCCATATATGGTTTCTATTTGGTGTTTGAACGTCTTTACACAACTGTTTTGTCAGAAGGGGTAAACCCTATTCTTATTAAATTTCGATTTAAAGCTTTCGTGACTGCAGGGATTCATCTTCTTGGTTCTTTCGGTAAAGTCACGTAGAATGGAAATAATAAAATAATAAAAATAAAACATCGTGAGAATTATTTTATTATGTTTTATTTTTTTTATTTTATTATTTCCATCCTATTCTTATTATTCATAATGTGTTAGTTATTATAATTACTTCCTGCACTGCAGTTGCATTATGATCGGGCTCCTTCACTACGCACAGCCTGCCTGTGTGACCCTGGAGTCATTCTTAGAACATTCCGTGCCACCACTCCCCTCGGCAGACACACCTACAGCTTCTTACAACAACTCCCATTGTGTGCGAACGTGTGGAGAGTTAAGGGTAATACATAATGAGGCTTCTCCTCCTCGCTGTCCCGGTCGAGAAACTGATTAAATCCCCATGAATTAAATCACGCTTTGTGTAAACACTTCAGCTGTATAATTATAATGATGAAGATGAATTACAATTCTTCTTCTACTGTCGTTTGTTTTCATGCCCTGAACCGGGCCGTCGGTTTGATCCCGATGCAGACGCCTGCTGCTGTATATTTCGACTTTGCGTGTCTCTCTCCCCGTGGTCGTGTGGATGTTTCTGCGGGTCCTCCGGTTTCTTCCTCCACACTGGCTGCTATAAATGTCCACGCGATGATAAGCCACATCGTTGAGTTATCATTTATGGGCAGGTCGCTTCTGAAAAAGAGCTATGTGGCTCAGTGGACTTTACCTGGTAAGATGACAAAAAATGTGTTTAATAAATAAATACCAAAAAAATTGTATTTCGGCTACAAGCTGATGTCCGGCGTCTTGAAGGACAACCGCAGCTCGCCCACGAGTGCCCTCGGTTTCCCAGCACCAACGTCCGCTTGCGTCTTGTGTCCCGCAGGGCCCAGGCTAACGAGTTGGCCATCCTCATCAGCCGACTGCAGAAGAATGCCGACCAGGTGGAGAAGGACATCATCGACACGGAGGACAAGCTCGCCATTGTAAGCAGCAGGGTCCTCTTTCCCCCCTCTCGCCACCGCCAGCACCCGAGGACTGACCGCGCAATGCTGTTGGGTCGGCCGTTTCTCAGTACACCGCAGCCAAATTTTCTTTAACGGGGCTACACGAACTCCGATAGGTCTGGCAGGTTACGTCGCGTACCGCGAAGGGCTGCCCAGCTGCTGTCGTTTGATTCGAAGCGGAAGCCTCCCGATTCGTAGCTCGTGTTGCCCCACGCGATCTGCTTGTGACAAAAGTTTTAAAGTAAACAAGTATCCCCCCCCCCCCTTCACAGTAATACAACTGCCTCGCAACACACGTATGTTTCATGAAGTGAAGTGTGCTCCTTCTCTGTCGTGAAGAAGCGCCGTACACTGAAAAACAGACATGTGCCAACCGTGTACTGTTCTGCAATAAGGCGTCGTTAATGACAAATGTGATCATTTGTTTCATGTGCGCTTGTGTACAACTGCCAAGCATCGTTCCATTGTGTAGTTTCTGTATTAACATCTCCCCCTGTTTTACTCGATTTGGTCCCATAGGATATCAAGAATCTGGAAAACGGCCGAGAATTCCAATACCGAGCGAAAAATGCCGAGAACCTGAGCCGAGCCGAGGGCATCCTCAAGGACCTCTTCCTCGACTCGGAGCAAGTGAAGCAGCTCAAGCACCCGCAGGGCGAGATGATCAACAGAGAGTGAGAGCCGCCGGGAAAGCACGGCACCACCTCGTTCCTCGTCCTCACCACCTCGTGCTCACCACCTCGTGCTCACCACCTCGTCCTCACCACCTCGTACCTCTTCCTCACCACCTCACTAGTGCTCACCACCTCGTCCTCACCACCTCGTGCTCACCACCTCGTCCTCACCACCTCGTACCTCTTCCTCACCACCTCACTCGTGCTCACCACCTCGTGCTCACCACCTCGTTCTCACCACCTCACTCATGCTCACCACCTCGTACCTCTTCATCACCACCTCACTCATGCTCACCACCTCGTACCTCTTCCTCACCACCTCATCCTCACCACCTCATGCTCACCACCTCGTGCTCACCGCCTCGTGCCTTGCACCGACTCACGACCGAGTGGGCTACAACGAGGCCCCGCTGTGAACTAACGGTGGTCCCGCACGTGCCTGCCGTCGCCTTTCTCCCCCAGCATCCACCAACTGCACGACCGCTGGTCGAAGCTCTGCGCCGAGTACCGCCAGGTGTACGAGCAGGTGAACATCCCCAACATGCGCCCGCAAGTCGACTGGCTCAAGATGGTGGGGGAGAAGCGGGTAAGTCTGCCTCGACGCTTGCTCATCCCTCCCGTGCGTGTGTGCGTGTGTGTGTGTGTGCGTGTGTGTGTGCGTGTGTGCGTGCGTGTGTGTGCGTGCGCGTGCGTGTGCGTGCGCGTGCGTGTGCGTGCGTGCGTGAGTACGGAGTGGTGGCATAGCGGTTAGCGCTCCGCCCCAAGAATCTGGCGACCCGAATTCCATTCCCACTCACGGCCACCAACGCCGGTGACGATTATCTCAATCGGTACTGGGCCTCAAATGAGTACCTGGTACGGTGTTTGAACGTTGCCACTGGGGAGACAAAGGCGGCCGGGCGTGGCGTTGGCCACCCACGCCCTCGTGTGCCATGCCGGCCTTCATAGGTGCTACTTGCCCCGAGCGGTCTGTTAAGTTTTCCCGCGTGAAAGAACCACGTTATCGAGAAAACGCGTTGTGCAAACACGACGGTGCGTTCAGCGAGGAATTGCCGTGAAGGTGCACGGGTCCGTGGTGTCCCAGAGCTCGGCTGCCCTGCAAGCCTGGCTGTGCCTGCGCAGCAGCCGTGCAGACGTCTTGCGAGGTTCATGTTTGCTGCGGGGGAGCGTTGTTTAATTCCCGAGGCAAACACGGGAGGGCCGATTTGTATGCAGCAGACGCCGTCGCAAGTATCCCGTGATGCCTATCCCCAACGTTGGGCCGACGTTGGTGCAACGGTTCCAACCTCCTGCTGACGTTGCCCCGGCGCTGCACGTTTATTGGGTTTATGCAACGTGCATTTGAATATTACATTCGTACCCATTTATACGTGGCAATAATTAAAAACAATGTTTAAGCCTTTAGTTAATCGACTGCGGACAGAAGGCTTCCCTATGCAGGTGTCGGTTATGTTGACCCGCTTGACCATACTTCACCGTGCTGGTGATGGGGGCGCCTATGAATAATTACGAGATATTTGTTCGCCACTTGTAATGCGCAGTGCGCTGCACCAACAACGCTCCCCCCACCGAATAGTTGATCGCTGTGCAACTATGCACATTACCTCTGCAGCGTCTGTGTAATTGTGCGAGCATGCACGCAGCCACGCGTGTAAATGCATTTTGCAAAAAGAAACCGCATGCGATTATTGCGCCATGTGCAGCACAAGCAAACGTGGCCCGTGACGCTTCGGATATTCCCGTGAACTCTTGTGACAATATTCAAACAGTATTTTGCACCGGTTCGCGAGTTTTTAGAGTTCACGTTTGCACATTTTTCGAGTTTTTCTCGAGTCAGATATTCTAAGAAGCGTTAAGAAGATATACATTTTCTACCCTTTTCTATTTGTGGTTTTCTCCTTCAAAGACAAACGCGTGTTAGCGAGCCACCATAGCACTCGAGCGTACACCGCTCTGTGTGTGTGGATGGGAAGTGGTAATTTAGCAGTTAGCACATTTTTCTACAAACCTGGAGACCCGTGTTCGATTCCCGATCATGTCCAACACCAGTGACGATTATCTGAACTGGTCCTGGGCCTCCGCTCGATCGAATCGGCCTCAAATGAGAGCCTGGTACGGTGTGTAAAAACATCGCCACTGGGGAGACAAAGGCGGCCGGGCGTGTTGCTGGCAACCCTCTCGTGTGCCTTGCCGGCATTCATAGGTGCTACTCGCTAACAGCACTTGCCCCCAACAGTCTGTTAACGCTACGGGGGGGATCTTTGTCTTTGCCTGCAGTACTCGCTCAACCGGAAAGGCTTTGGATCGGACCTGGTGACCGTGGAGATGCAGATGGCCGAACACAACATCATCCACAAGGAGATCGAGGCTTACGGACCGCACGTCAAGGCGGCCGAAGGAGACCCCGTAATTACGAGCACCAATGACGCGATGGCCGATCATCTCCGGCCTACCTGAACACATTCCTACACGCGCGTTAAGTGTGTGTGCGTTTTTTTCTCTTTCTTACGAGTAAAAAAAAAAGGCTTTGGGAATTTTTGTTGGTGGCAGCTGCTGACGTTATGACCCGCGCGTGTTGTTGGCAGGAGTACCTGCGCAAGCTGAACGAGGAGTACGGCACCTTGCTGGTCAGTGGCGCCGCACCGCACGCTGACGCACGCTGACGCACGCTGACGCACGCTGACGCACGCTGACGCACGCTGACGCACGCTGACGCACGCTGACGCACGCTGACGCACGCTGACGCACGCTGACGCACCCGCTCGCGTTTACCCAACGGGCGCGGGTGCCTTCCGCACATTCCTCAAGCGCTCCACACGGACATCATTCGTGCTGCCGTCTGCTTTAAAGCAAACATATCAGTGACCCTGCACGTGCGCGCGCACACACGCGGCGATTGTGTCTCGTGGGAAACGTGCGCGTGGTGGAGGGACGTTAAAATGCCGCCGAAATGTGGGAAACCCCAGTGGCGATCGTTGATCACGGCTTGGGATCGCAATTGCCCGATGGGCAAAAAAAGATGCAGGATGAAGTGATTGCGTTTTTTTTCTAAATAAAAACTGAAGTTGACATGAGTGAAAAGCCACATACCCCCCCCCCCCCCCCCCCAATGTGCCTGACGAATAATCGTTTTAATCTTCTGCAGAGATGTGTGTTCTATAGGGTCATAACGCCACGGGCAGCGCGGCTGTATTCATGAATTGTGTGGTGGCAGGTGGATATTCGTGCACGCGAGAGCTTGGGAGATATTGGTGCAGAATGAGAACCCCACATACACCCACACACACCCACACACACCCACACACACCCACACACACCCACACACACCCACACACACCCACACACACCCATCTCGCGCATTAGAGAGAAGTCCAAAACACGGGATCAGAGTTCAATTTGTTGAAAGCACTGCTCCAGAGCCTGGTCCAGAGCCTGGTCAAGAGCCTGGTCCAGCAGTTGATGTGCTTGAAATTTCGGGCATTGAAACGGGACCCCTCCCCTTTCTATTAATTTAGGAGTCACTAATTTAAGGTGGAACGGTTATTACCATTGTAGGTTTTGGCGGCTGTGCTGTGTTCCTCTGCGATGCGTTTTCCGCGTCGAACTTTGGGGGGTTTACCGAGCGCGAAGAGCAAAAACGTCGACCGCTGTGCGGCAACGCAGAAACACCCCCCCCCTCATCCCCGACCCCCCCCCTCCCCCGCCCCCCCCCCCCCCACACAACCCGAAAACACTCGGCAAAGCCGCTCATCACGACGGTGCCACACGGCCCCCCGCCCCCCCGTTTGTTTCCAGGGCACGTCCACCAAGCGGCAGAAGGACCTGAACGAACTGCACACGTACATGCAGCGCTGCACTCGCGAGCTCATGTGGCTGGACTCGGAGCAGGAGGAGCGCAAGGGCATGGACTGGAGCGACCGCAACCTCGACTATGACATGCGCACCCGGAAGTATGAGGTGCGTCGTCCTCCTCCTCCACCTCCTCCTCTTCCTGCTGCCGCGACACCGCGTGGAGCATCGTGCCGTCCGTGCCCTGGGGCTTGTTGTTGTCGTTGTTGGTCTTGGGTCCCGGTTGGTTCGCCCCGGGCCGTGCTCGCAGCGTAACTCTCTCTCGCTCTTGCCGTGTATTCCTGGCCTGACAAGCGTCGTGAGATACGGTTGCCGTTGTTGTTGTTATTGTTGTTTGTCGTTCCTATTAATGTGTTCGGCCTGGCCGTACGGCGCAGCGGTTGGGAGTGAATAGCTCCCGGCTGTGAAATGGGAAACGCCCCCCCCCCACTCCTAACCTATCAAAACGGTGTCGACGTGCAGAACATCGTCAACAACGAGCTCGTGGCCAAGGAGGCGTCCATCAACCAGATCCAAGACGAGGGCGAGAAGCTGCTGGCGGCCAAGCACCCGGCCAAGCCGACGATCGAGGTGAGCGCTAACGGACGAGGGGGTCTGACCGGAGAGGGCGCACCGTGATGATTTTGCCGATGAAAGTCGGGCACGACTTCCCCCTAAACGGCTGGCTCCGTAGGGTGCGAAAAAAGTTTGACATACGTACATAAAGAGGTCCCCCTCCTTAACCTCCTTCTGTTGCTCTCTTAAAGCCTCAACCTTTTCTCCAATCGTCCAATCCCTATCCTCTTTCCTCCCCCTCGCCTCAAAGGCGGCCGGGGCGTGCTGTTCCGGGCCTTCGTAGGTGCTGCTCACTAACAGCACTTGCCCCTACAGTCCTGTGAAGGCTACGGGGGGGGGGGATCTTTGTCTTAGTGGCATGTGATGTGATGTGTGTGGTACGATGCGACGGTGTTTGATCCGTGTGGTGTGGTGGTGTGCAGGCCCACATGGACGCAGTGGAGAACGACTGGAAGAGATACCTCAACCTCCTCATCTGCGAGGAGGCTCACCTCAAGTTCATGACCGAGCACCACAAGGTAGGTGTCCTTGTGGGTGAGCACACGATGGTACAAACACACGCGCGTGCGAATTTACTGAACGTTCTACGGCATTTGGGTAGACACGCCGAACAAACTCTGTTTACGCAGAGATGAACCGACGTTTCATTGCAATGTTTTAATGACGATAATAAAAAAACATTTTAATTATACCTGTGGTGAGGGATGTCGATAGGCAAGCCCTGCTCGGAAATAAATGAACACTCGCTGGCTCTCACGGCTCCTCGGGAGTTCGAATAGCGGCGCTCGCCTCTCATTGGCCAGCAACTATCACGTGGGGGAGGAGCCGACGTAGGGGGCACGCCCAATCGGACTTGAAGGTGGAGAGACATTCAAAGCCGATTGGTCATCGGGGTACAACACTAAATTGGATTGATGGGTCAGTTGGGAGACCGTGAGGAGAAATTAATGGGATTGATGGAGAGTCGTGGAAAGATCGGGAATGGATGTAAAAGAGAATAAAAGGAGGGGACAGATGGGGGTTCAAGGTTGGCACCTGAACGGAGTGATTACTTGATGTGGGATGCGCTGTGCGGAAGACGGAATAAAGACTGAGTTCAAGACTCACTCGGGCTGGGACTCCTTCACATCTGGTACCATCGAGAGTGTGATGGAGAGGCCTTGCCGGCGGGGGGAGAGACACCGCGCGTTGTCGTTCCATTTCAGTTCAACAAGGACGCGAAGGAGTCCAACGAGTGGCTGACCAAGCAGTCGGCGGACATGAAACGGCGCTACACGGTCGACCCCAACGACAGCGCCCTGAGAGTCGAGGAGCTGTTCAAGGAGGTGCAGGTGGGTGCAGAGCCCAGCAGGGCCACGCCACCTTCACGCGCCCCCCCACCCCCCAACCCCCCAGCTCCCACCCCCCCAGGGGTTGTACAAAAAGCAACCCGGTGCCTCCTCAGGGCCCTACCAGACTGGGCCAGTACAGAAAAGACTTTAAAAGAAAAGACTTATAAGCGAACGCTCGTTGAAGATTCAACTCCGCTTGCCTTCCCCCTCCAGCCACCTTCGATCCTGAAGTTCTCGGCGAAGAGTTGCAGAAAGTCGCGGAAGCGCTTGTCGTCGTAGTCAAACCGGTTCCCAAACACGATTGAGCAGATGATGTTTGACACGGCATTGTTGATGCTCAAGTGGGGGTCGAAGGCATCAGCTGCAACCAGACATGACGGATAACATTTTCCAACCGTGATTTGCCCTACGCTACTGCAGTGATCTAATGTGCGTGTGTATGTTGAACTTCTTGCGCACCGTACGTAGCCAACCGTGCTAATCGGAGGTGCGGGGGAAGGTAAACAAACTAAACACAAAAAGCGGTTCGAAAGACAGTAGTTTTATCAATCTAGATGATTTAAAAGTCCATAGCTCCGGTGGCTTCCTAATTTCGGAAGAAAGAGAGTGTTCAAGAGGGCCGCAAAAGTGCATCTGCAAGCGCCTGGCTTCCACACCTCCCGTGGTCCGAGTCGAACCCTGAGCCTGCCCGGTGTGATGCGAGCACAGTGCCATGAACGTTACTTACTAATTCATACATCTGGGCGGAGGGAACAACAACAAAAATGGCAGTAAACTTTCAGCGCAGGCCCCCAAGTGTCAGTTTCGCATGCCAGACTGCCGATGATACCCGAAAGGTCAAAGCCGGCCCAGAGCTCACTTGCTTCCTTGCTTAAACAAATCCTGCTGGATAGCATAAAATCTGCAAAGCCCTGATTCATATATGTTGACGCCAGGAAATCGAGTTCCGTTTGTGTTGGGTTTTGTTGTTGTTGTTGTGAAAACGTCCACTCGCGTGCCTGCGGCCTATCGTGCAACGCGTCTCCGCTGCCCCCCCTCCGCCTTCCGCAGGAGAAGGAAAAAGAGATGGACGCCTACGAGAAGAACGTGGTGGCGCTGAGGAACCGGGCCACTCAAATCGTGCCGCTCAAGTATCGCCGCGAGAAGATCCCCAAGCCGCTCACTGTGGAGACGCTGTGCGACTACGAGGACGGGGAAGTGAGTGCAGCGCGGGACCTCGGTGCTGCACCCGACTCAGGACAACGTCGTTTGATCACCGCGCGCGAAACGCAGCCGGAGGGGTTCTGGAAGTTTTCGTATCGGGCAGCTCTGCGACACATTGGAGCGCTTATTGAGTCGTGGCGTAGCCAACACGGTAGGCGAAGTACGGTCCGGTAACCCCAAATTTGACCCCCGCTCGGCCTGAGGACGCCATCCATCCAGCAGTGGCTCGGCACACGGGCTGTGCACGTTAACGTTGAAATCGGCTTTTCGCGATGCAACGGGATGGCGGTCTTGTCAGAGTGGCTCTCAACGCGATCTTGATTTGGGGCTCCCGCCGAGGCATGATTATCCGACGTATTCCTCCCCCACCTGTTAGCGTACGTTCCGCTGCGGACGCCGTGAAGGTGCCGCCCCGTGGAGCGTAACGAGCCCGGCGCTTGCGTGTGTTCTCCGCAGCTGGTCCTGCACCGCGGAGACAAGTACACGCTGAAGGACAACAGCGACAAGGAGAACTGGGTGGTGTCCAACTCGGCCGGCAAGACGGAGACCGTGCCGAGCGCCTGCTTCGTCATCCCCCCCACAGACCCCGACTCGATCGCGCTGGCCGACGGGTGCGTTACCACGGAGGCAACGATCCCCCCCCCCCTCCACCGTGCCCCCCACATCCACCTATCCCGCTTACCCCCCACTGTGTAGCCCAGGGGTCGGCAACCAAATTAACAAGAAGAGCAATTTTTTTTCGAATTCGGTAAAAATAAAAAGTCCCGCAATGTGAATAATATCACAAAGCAGTCCTTAGACAGCCGGAAGCGGCTCCGGAGCCACAGGTTGCCGGCCCCTCGTGCAGCCTCTACGCCCGATGCGCGTCACGTGGGGCACAAAGTCCTGCACAGGCTTTACGTGGCTCCACGCGTTCGCCAACACGCGCCTCGAGTTTGTCACGAAGGCGCTCTCTCGTTTTTGCCGCTGCGCAGGATCTCCACACAGTTCAGCGAGCTCAAGCAGAAGCGCCGGGAGACGGAGGCGGCGCTGCGGAAGCGAGCGGGCGACGTCAAGCAGCAGGCCGGCCAAGGTACGGCTCCGAGGAAATCCTTCGGCGTGTCGGCGGTGACGCTTACGGAGGGAGAGAAGGGGGGTTCAGGGTGGTACCTGAATTGAGTAATTTCCTGATCTGTGTTTTAATGAAGATAATTATAATTTTAAAAAAATACACCCGTGGTAAGGGATGCCGAGAGGCAAGCACTGTTCGGAAATGAATAAATATACACTCGCCGAGTCTTAATGGCTCCCTCGTGAGTTTGAATAGCGGCGCTGAATTCTCATTGGCCAGGAGCTATCACGGGGGGAGGCGACGTAGGGGGCACGCCCAATTTGGATTTCAAGGTGGAAAGTCATTTAAATCGGATTGGGCGTCAGGAAAAACTAAATGGAAATGAGGGGTCGGTTGGGACACCGTGAGGGGAAATTAATGGGATTGGTGGAGAGTTCTGTAAAGTTTTGCGTAACGCAATCGTCGGTGCGTTTACCGTCAATGCCGACACGTTCGGCCACTTCGCGTCTTAGGCCCTTTCGGTGCCTGTGCTCAGTGGCCACGATGTCATTTTGTTTTTAAAACGCACACGATGAATAAGTACGTGACGGCCGCTGCGTGCGTGCGTGCGTGCGTCCACCACACCAGTTCTGGCGGCAGACAACTCGGAGGAGAGGGAGTGCGTCAAGCACATCTCCGACCTGGAGCGCATCTACTACGAGCTCGACGACCAGGAGCAGCAGATGCTGACCAAACTTCGCACGCCACTCGACAAGAACCGGCCGGCCGAGGACGGCGCCTCTCGGCTACGCGAGCAAGACGTGAGCGCCTTCTTCAGTTTTTTTTTTCCCGCTAAATTTGTCGCCGGCGATGCCTTCTGCACCGTACCGTTGCTTACAGATGACGCCACACAAGCCGAAATGCTCCCAGAGTGATTTTTTAAAATATATATTTGGCAACGGTACGCAATCGAGGCGATCCACGCTGTGGTCAAGAGGGCAATACGATCGATGGGTGGCACCCAACACCGTTGCAAACGTGCGGAGCTTTACAAGGGTGAAACACGTACAATTTAATGTTTGTACTGCCAAGAGCATCATGGATGTCTTGTCCATAATTAAACGAGACCTTTTTGTACAGCCTCCACCTTTGTACACCTTATCATTATCATTTTATCTCGTAAGTACCTCCAGTCTTTGGTGAACATTTTCTCTTTGCAAGCTCATCACGGGAGCACAAGCATCTGCAAACATCCGCAAACATTTTTTGAGAGTTTTTTTATTATTATGCTGACTATCAATGACGATGATGCTGCTGAATCGTGTGTGAATTATCTATGATGGTGTCGATGATGACGTTGATGATAGTGGCTAAAGGCACTGCTACTGATGCTCATGAAGACGATGATGCCATAATGGTGCTGCTGCTGCTACTACAAATCATGACAACAAGGCTCAACAATAAACAAAAAATGCTCTTGCTGCTCTTGATGATGGGTGCTGTTGCTGTACCCACTATTGCTTTTTCTGATGATGATGTTCATGATGATGCTGACATTGATGTTGACGATGGCGCACAATGCAGGCGATCCTCAAGAGGCTGCAGGTGCTCAACACGGAGAAGGCCAAGGTGGTCAAGTCCGCCGAGGCCTTCCTCTCGCGCAAGCCCAAGTGCCCGAGCGCCCCCAAGCTGCGGCAGAAGCTGGACGAGACGGACACCAAGTACACACGAGTCTCCTTGCTGGCCAACAACTACGGAGACAAGTGAGATCTCACCACCACCACCACCACCACCCACCCCTCCCACCGTGCACCGCACACTGCTCGTCCTACACACGTGAAGAGATAAGCGGGTGTGAGCGGTGGGGTAACGGTTCGCGCAGCTGCGCTGTGAACCCGAAATGGGCCGTAGTCCGGTTCTCGGAGGCGGCCAACGGGGCAGTGGCGAGCGTAGTCGCGGCCACTGTCGTTTGGTTGCTTAGCGACATCGACGCCCTATGTTGCCTCATGGAGGATGCAAAATGAACAGATACATTCCCAAGCCTGGCATTGCGATACCCTGGTGGTTGTCGCTGTGGTCTCACTTTCATACGAATCGAAGTAACGTGCGGCGCAGAACACTGAAAATCCACCGAACTGTGATTTTAGTCTTTTTTTTTTCCCCTCGCCAACGAAGCTTAACGCTCGCGTCCGACAATCCATAGCCGTAAAAATAAAAACAATCTAATTCTCGCAAGCGAGAGCCTTATTCATTCAATGGCGCACCTCTCTTTGCCCGCTCCCCAGAGCCAAGGCGGCGTCGGGCATGGAGGTGTCTCTGCAGAAGGCGGAGGGTGCCATTGCCCCCCTGGAGCGCTCCCTCGCGCTGGAGCAGAGCATCCCCACGGACCTGGCGGGCATCCGCACGCGCCGCAAGGAGCTGGAGGTGACCCCGGATACAGAGACAAATGTTCCCCCCTCCCCCCCACCTCTTATAGCCTTAACGGACTGTTGGGGCAAGTGCTGTTAGCGAGCAGCAATTATGAAGGCCAGAACGGTACACGAGGGCGTGGGTGGCCAGCATCACGCCTGGCCAGCCCTTTGTCTCGCCAGTGACGATGTGAAAACATCGCACCAGGTATTCATTTGAGGCTGAGTCGACCTAGGGGAAGCCCAGTACCGGTTCAAATAATCGTCAGTGGTGTTTGCCGTGAGTGGGAATTGAACTTAGGCCACCGCTACACTACCACGTGCACAAAACTGTGGCGAGATGTGATATTCCTCGCCTGGTATACAGAAGATCGTGGGTTCAATCCCGACCCAGACGACGACTGTATATTTGGAGTTTGCGTGTCTCTCTCCCCGTGGTCGCGTGGGTTTAGATTACCTGGCTGCATTTAGATGATTTTGGCCGCTGGAAATTTCGACATAAGCCACTTTGTCGAGCTAACCTTTGTGGCCAGGCCGCTTCTGAAAAAGAGCTCGTACCACAGTGGACTTTACCTGGTAAAATAAAATCGTAAAGCAAAGGGCAGTAATCGAGGTGCCTGTTTAAAAACCTGAGCCGTGCTGTCCCCGTCGGTTCACTTCCTCGACGAAAATTCTGACGATCGCGGTTGAGGCTCGAGACATCGCACGCACACAACGAATAGTTCCTCGAACCGCTGGCAACGTTTACCAGCCAGACGTGTCGGGCCCGCGCAGGCCGTCAAGAAGGATCTCAGCGCCAAGAAGGCGCTGGTGCTGGAGGAGCCGGCGAGGAACCTGCAGAACACCCAGCAGCACAGCCAGAACGTCGCCCGCAACTTCAACGAGCGCTGCCCCGACGTGGAGCGCCAAGAGAGCGAGGTGAACCGACTGCGCCAGCGCTTCGGCAACATGGGGGACCAGACGAACCTCAGGTGAGGCAAACCGCCCCCCCGCCCCCCACCCGGGACGGTGTTCACCTTGGCGGTAGTCCTGCTGCTGTGTTGCTGGGTACGATTTTCGTGACTTTGCAGCGTAGTTCTCCGATGCGTTTTTCGATGTCGTACCGCGCACCATACGGTCCGTCACCCGACGTATTTGCCCGCACACGCCCAGCGGGGCTTCTTCAGGGGAGATGATAACAATTTTTTTTTTTATTGGCTCCCAGCAGGTGGACGTCATGTCCAACAACCCGCCACAGCACAAACCCCAAAAATCGCCAATCGGAGAGTCCGGTGTTCGTTGCTTGCGAAAGCGGCTGCTCAGACGTTGGGTTTTGTGTGTGTGTGTGTGCCAGACTGAAGGAGCTGGACAATGCGGAGAAGACCTACTCTGAATACCGGGGCAACTATGACAATCTCGACAGCTGGCTGGACAATGTGCCCAAACCAAGTGTGTCACAGAATGAGACTGTGGAATCCATCAATGCCAAGATCGCCGATCAAAAGGTACCGGTCATGTCTCTTCGTTTCATGTGCACAGGCGCGGTTGTGTAATTCCGAGGGTGCATCTCTGTCCATATTTGGCACACTTTGCAGATCTTGTTCCATTTTCTTTGACAATGCCGCCCATGTTTCTAATTATCGTTGTTGTTGCTGCAGAAAATGCGCGCTGGTATTCCTGCTCTTCGTATTCGACTTCAGCTTTTTCCAAAAGTTCCCCCCGCCCTGCTCCTGTTCACGTCGTTGGTTCATCACTTCAATGGATAATTTAGGACGTCGATGAATCAATGTCAAAGCACTTGTCTACCACGTTTCGTGTCTCTGTGTCTTGTATTGAAGTCGTCGTGTGTGCACGCGTCGTTGCAGAGATTGGCGGACGAGCTGCGCAGAAAGGAAACTGAGAAGAACAGAGTGGAACAGCTGGCGAACGATTATCAGTCAACGGTCCGGGTAAGACCTTTTATTAAAGCCCACTTCATAGGACAAAAAGTAACATTGCATTTTCATCGTCTGTCCCTTCGATCGGCTCATAGTAATGATGTGACCCAAGTAACTTTCAGCCACGGTTAAATTTGTATGCCAGTTCTTTACCGCTTTGCTCAATTTTAATGTTTGGGGTTTTTTTCTTATAGCTCTTGTACCACTTTATATCTATCCACCAGGATGTCTGATTTACCCATACTCCTCGTTCTGTGTCCATGTGTTTGGGTTTACTTGACACAACAGTGGGAGGCTGGCTCATAGGTCCAGGATATTAAAGCAGCACAACCAAAATCCTGGATTTGAATCCAGGCAGTGGCCCATGAATAAAACCGGCCTCTCAATTGTAGAGAGTTGATGGTCGCGCTGTCTGATAACCAAAACAAGCAAATTAGGGCGCATCAACAACAAAAATTCATAACATTCCGGGGCAGATCACTAAATGGTAATCCCTTCGTGAAGGTGTGCAGCTGGCCTTTAAGTGTTTGAATATTTCACGGACGTAGTCAAACGTGTGAGTCACAAACTTCTGCTGTCTCCCCTCCCCATCTGCCACCTTCAGAACTACGAGACGGCGAGCGATCGCTACCGGACGCTGGTGGAGCCGGAGATGGTGAACGGCGTGAACTGGGACACAAACAAATCGTCTCCCACGCGGCAGGTGCAGGACGAGGTGAGTCCAATGTTGGTGACCAAGGGCGGTCTTTAACTTTCCCAGAACGTTGATTCTTAAGGCTTACGATGCGTGCCTTTCCCATCGTGCGCACAAGAAGAATGTTTTTTATAATGATTTACATTTGAAATAAGCATAGGGTCGGCCACCCCTAAGGTACGATACAAACTAGGACATAACAAGGGAAGAAGAATATATTTTGCCCTTCCAATAAAGAAGTACATGCAAATGCACCATCTTGAGGTGATGCATTATTATGGATCTGACAAAAACTTTTAACGTCCCAGGAAGAGCCACAGATTTTATACAGGAATGCTACATGAAAGAGAAAGATATCCTCGGAATACCAGGACCCTGTGGCAACCCGATATGAAAACTACATGCAAACGACTACACTGAGGCTAATGGAGCAAACATTTGATATTAGGAAGCCACTGGAGCTATGCACTTTTAAATCTAAGTAGAAAACTCATTTCTTTAAAACTGCTTTTTGTGTTTAGTTTGTTGTCCTTCCCCCGCACCTACGGTGAGCATGGTAAGCTATGTATGGTGCAAAAGAAATTCAACATACGTGGAAACAAAACCATATTAAATGAGAAGCAATACAAACAAGATGGTAAACACTGCTTAAAATATTATTTATTTTATGTTATTTTTCGACCTACGTGACTTTAGCGAAAGAACCAAAGAGTATGGATTCCTGCAGTCACGAAAGCTTCAAATCAAAATTTAAAATAATTATTTAATCTCAAATTGAAGCATGGCCCTGAATCATTAAAATGTCAGCTACTTGCGATGATAGTGCATCCATCACACCCCTGGTTCTAATAAGCAAAATCACATCTGGCAAATATAGCATTGTTCCAAAAAAAGTCAACTCTCTTAAGTTGATATATTTTTAATGAACTAGTTTAAATAATATCAATCAAACCTAAAGCACGAGAAAATAGATGCTGCGTAGCATAGATAAAAATTCTAAATTAAAATACGCTTGTTCAAGTTTGCAAATTGAAATTTCCTCTCTTGTTTTTTTAGGAGAGACAACTCGTCAAGAAATTTGCTGAAGTTTCTGCTGCAAATCAGCAACAGATCGTCTATCTGCAAAACATGCAGAACATTGTGAAGGTGAGGTTGCATGCAGATATTGTTCATTTCCTAACGTGTAATTGTAAGCAATTATACATATATTGGTTGCATTTGATGGTGAATGCAGTTTCGTGAATGTGTGCCTTGCCATGCCACACTAGCATTGGGTAGTTTCCAATAATCCGGCAAGGAAACTTGAGATCTCATCTCATTCACCGATGACCGCTCAAGCGCAGATCGTGAACTCTGGATTCGCGACGAACCTGGCTACCTGAGTTTGATTCCCAGTCATGGTTCACATTAATATGGTCAACCAACCCCCCATTGCCAACATTGCACGAGGAGAGATTTTTTTTCTTCCAGCCATGAGAATTTCCATAAGATATTTTTTAGGCTGATGACGAATTTACTTTTAAACATTGGCAATTCTATGAGAGCACATCATTTGGAATATACTTCTTCTCTCTTATTATGCTCTCGTTCAACCCTTGCCTCATGCTCTCTCCGGTTTTTTTCTTTCTTCAACAGAACCCTCCAGTGCAGGAGGTGCAGGCGAGGATGTCCCAACAGAACCTGCAGAAGTCCGAATATTCGGGCCCAAGCAAACGTGACTTGGAGCTGATGGAGGAAGAAAAGAAGAAGAGGCTGATGCTAGAAAAGGACATGGAGTCGCTCAAAAGGCAGCTGGACGTCGCACAACAGAAGGCGGCGACGCCAGTAAAAGACCCCGCTACGGAGCAAGAGGCAATCTTATTGCGCCAGCAGCTCCAACAGGAGGCCGAGAACAAGCGGGCAAAGGACGAGGAGCTGCGCCTCTTGAGGGACCGACTTCAGAAGTCGGAACGGGCAGCGCAGGAGGCGGAGCAGAAGGTCATCATCAAGGAGGTTTCGAAGGTGGAGAAGGATCCGTCAAAGGAGAGGGAAGTTAATGACCTCCGTATTCAGATGCAAAACATGACCAGGCAGATCGAAGAAGAGCAAAACAAAAGTGCAACTGCTGAGAAGTCCATCGTAATGTACGAAAGGAGAATCAAGGAGATAGAACAGCAAGGGCCAAGGGTTGAGAAGCAAGTGACTATCAAGGAAGTGCCGAGAATTCAACAAGATCCCCTTCTACTAAAAGACTTGGAAGAGGCACGTAGAATGTTGGAGCAGGAAACCGCAAAAAATAAGGCAGCGGAGGAAGAACTTCGATTGCTGAGACAAAGATACTCCACACTGGAAAACACCAAGCCCAGAGTAGAGGTTAAAGAAGTCTTAAAAGAAGTTGTGAAGGCAGATCCCAACACTGAGAGGCAGGCAGCGGACTTGAAGAGACAGCTGGAAATTGAGAGGCAGAAAAATGACCAGATGAACAAGGAGATGGGTACTCTTCGGACAGATCTCATGACGATCCAGAACCGCAAACCAGAAGTCCAGGTCAAGGAGGTGGTGAAGCTGGAGAAGGATCCTGAAGTGATGAGGAACCTCAGTGCTGTTCAGCAGCAGCTGGAAGAAGAAATAAGTAAGAAGACATCTGCAGAAAAGAGAGTTTACATGCTAGAAAATAAAATTAAAAATTTTGAAGAGAAGCCACCTGTAGTTGAAGAAAAGGCAATTATAAAGGAAGTTTTTAAAGTTGAGACTGATCCCCAGACCACAAAGGAACTCGCAAACTTGAAGCAAATGCTGGATGAAGAATTTGAGAAGAACAAAGTTTCCAAAAAAGAAATCCTGACACTTCAACAAAAATACACCACCCTGGAAAACACCAAGCCAAAAGTGGAGATCAAAGAGATCACGAAGGAGGTGGTGAGAGCAGATCCAGAGACAGAGCGGCAGGCAGCTGATTTGAAGAAACAGCTGGCCGAAGAAAAGCGCAAGTCTGAAAAAGCAGACCGAGAGCTTGATGCTCTCAGAATTGATGTCGAGGCCTTGAGAAACCGCAAGCCTGAGGTGCAGGTAAAGGAGGTCGTCAAGGTAGAGAAAGATCCTGAGGTGGTCCGAGAACTTAATAAAGTCAAGCAGCAGCTGGAAGATGAGGTTGAGTCAAGAAAGGCTACAGAAAAGAAGTATGTGATCATTGAAAGGAGGATTAAAGAGGTGGAACAGGCGCCTCCTAAGATAGAAGAACGACTCGTCATTAAGGAGGTTGCGAAGGTGGAAAGAGACCCAAAACTGGAAGAAGAGGTTGTCAGCCTCAGGAAACAGCTGCAGCAGGAGGTTCAACGATCAAAAATATCTCAAGAAGAGATTCAGACAATTCAGCACAAATTTGTCACCCTTGAAAACACCAAACCTAAAGTGGAGATCAAAGAAGTCATCAAGGAGGTGGTCAGAGCAGATCCAGAGACAGAGAGGCAGGCAGCTGATTTGAAGAAACAGCTGGCCGAAGAGAAGCGCAAGTCTGAAAAAGCAGACCGAGAGCTTGACGCTCTCAGAATTGATGTCGAGGCCTTAAGAAACCGCAAGCCTGAGGTGCAGGTGAAGGAGGTTGTCAAGGTAGAGAAAGATCCCGAGGTGGTCCGAGAACTGAATAAAGTCAAGCAGCAGCTGGAAGATGAGGTTGAGTCAAGAAAGGCTACAGAAAAGAAGTATGTGCTCATTGAAAGGAGGATTAAAGAGGTGGAACAGGCGCCTCCAAAGATAGAAGAACGACTCGTCATTAAGGAGGTCGCGAAGGTGGAAAGAGACCCAAAACTGGAAGAAGAGGTCGTCAGCCTTAGGAAACAGCTGCAGCAGGAGATTCAAAGATCAAAAATATCTCAGGAAGAAATCCAGACAATTCAACACAAATTTGTTACCCTTGAAAACACCAAACCTAAAGTGGAGATCAAAGAAGTCATCAAGGAGGTGGTCAGAGCAGATCCAGAGACAGAGAGGCAGGCAGCTGATTTGAAGAAACAGCTGGCTGAAGAGAAGCGCAAGTCTGAAAAAGCAGACCGAGAGCTCAACACTCTCAGAATTGATGTCGAGGCCTTGAGAAACCGCAAGCCTGAGGTGCAGGTAAAGGAGGTCGTCAAGGTAGAGAAAGATCCCGAGGTGGTCCGAGAACTTAATAAAGTCAAGCAGCAGCTGGAAGATGAGGTTGAGTCAAGAAAGGCTACAGAAAAGAAGTATGTGCTCATTGAAAGGAGGATTAAAGAGGTGGAACAGGCGCCTCCTAAGTTAGAGGAGCGTATTGTTATAAAAGAGGTAACGAAAGTGGAGAAAGATCCGCAAACGGAGCAAGATCTGGTAAACTTGAAAAGGAAATTGGAAGATGAAATACAAAGAAATCAAGTTTCACAAAAGGAAATTAACCTCATGCAGCAAAAGTACACAACTCTGGAAAACACCAAGCCTAAAGTGGAGATAAAAGAGATCACGAAGGAGGTGGTGAGAGCAGACCCTGAGACGGAGAGGCAAGCGGCTGAGCTGAGGCGACAGCTGGCGGACGAGAAGCGCACCTCCGACAAAGCGGAGAGAGACCTGAGCACGCTTCGGCGAGAGCTTGAGGCCCTCAAAAACAAGAAGCCCGAGGTTCAAGTGAAGGAGGTGGTCAAAGTCGAACGAGACCCTGAACAGGAAAGAGAAATCGTCAAACTAAAGAACACGTTGGAAAACGAGAGAAAGAAAAAGAGCATGGCAGAAGAGGAAAATGATTCGCTTCAGCAGAAAATCCTGATGCTTGAGAATCGGAAGCCCAAAGTTGAAATCAAAGAAGTTGTCCATGAAATCCTCAAGGCAGATCCACAGACTGAGAAGGAGGCGGCCGAGTATAAACGGCAGCTGGAACAAGAGAAGCGTAAACTTAAGGATTCGGAGAGAGAACTGGCCTCCCTACGCACAGACCTGAATGAGCTACGCAATCGCAAGCCAGATGTGCAAATCAAGGAGGTCGTAAAGGTACAGCGAGACCCGGAGCAAGACAAGGAGATCAACAAACTCACAAAGTCTCTGGATGAAGAATCTCGTAGAAACAGGAAGTTTGAAGATGAAATTCACTACCTCAAAGAATCGCTCACTAAACTTGAAAACACAAAGCCTAAGGTGGAGATCAAAGAAGTGGTCAGGGAGGTGGTGAAGGCAGATCCCGAGACGGAGCGACAGGCAGTCGATTTGAAGCGGAAATTGACAGTCGAGAAAGAGAGATATGATACAGTGATGGGCGAGCTCAACACGCTGAGGATAGAGCTGAACTCGCTGCGCAATCGCAAGCCCGACGTGCAGATCAAAGAGGTCGTCAAATTGGAGAAAGATCCAGAGCTGGAAAGAGAGCTGAAGCAATTGAAGCGCATGTACGAGGAGGAAATAGAAAAGAACAGGGATGCTCAGAGGGATTTGGTCAGTGTCCGGAGACAGTATACCATTCTGGAGAAGGAAAAACCAAAGGTGGAAATCCAGGAAGTGTTGCGCGAAGTCGTGCGTCCTGACCCAGAGACCGAGAAAGAAGCCTCGGAACTTCGGTTGCAGATGATGAAGATTAAAGGTCAACTTTCAAATGCCGAACGAGAAGCACTGAAACTTCGTGAAGAAGTCAAAACGTTGCAGAACAGAAAGCCTGAAATTCAAGTGAAGGAAGTCCTTAAGGAGACTGTTAAGTTTGAGAAGAATCCAGCGGCAGAAGAAGAGGCGACACGCATGAAAAAGGAGCTTGACAGGGAAATGCAAAAGAGAACTGATGCTGAGCTGCAGTTAACAAAACTTCAAAACAAAATTTTTAACTTGGAAAACCAGCCGCCGAAGATTGAAGAGAAGGTTGTTATCCAAGAGTCCATCCAGTACAAAACAGACCCCAATCTGGAACGTGAAGTTGACTCGCTAAAAAAATCTTTGAATCAAGAGAAGAAACGGCAGCAATCATTGGAAGAAGATTTGGGACAGCTTCGCAGCACTGTATCTGAACAGAAGCAACTGATCACGCAACTGAGAACGGACTCGCAGGAAAAGAACGAGCTTGAGCAGGAACTGAGGCGCACGAAGAATAGAATGACAACTCTGGAGCAGCAGAAAAGTAAAGTGGAAGAGAAAGTGGTTTACAAAGAGGTTGTGAAAGTGGAGCAGGATCCCGAGATTATGAAAGAAGCGGTACTTCTAAGATCTCAACTGAACGACGAGCGCTCAAAGCGCAATAGGCTTGAGGATGAGGTGGATCGAATGAAGGCGAGAATGCACGATCTTGAAATTGAGGCCACCAAGGAAAAGATTGTTTATAAAGAAGTGGTAAAGATAGAGAAAGACAAGATGGTCGACAGCGAACTGGAGAAACTTCGCGGCCAGCTTGACGATGAGTTGAGAATGCGGAGAAACAAGGAGAGGGAGATGCAGAAACAGTCGGAGGTTATATCGGATGTCCAGTCGGAGATCGAAAAGCTCAAGAGAAAACTTACGGACACCGATAAGGTCATAAACAGCAAAGAGGGCGAGATAGTGGCGCTGCGTGACAAGCTTAGCAGATTGGAGAACAGACAACCGGAGGTGACGAGGACTTCAACGGAAAAGACGCAGTCTCATCTGAGCCGTAAGATCGTCGTCATGGATCCTGAGACTGGAAAAGAAATGACTCCGTACGAAGCTTACAAACTCGACCTCATTGACTGGAAGACGTACAGTCAGCTGGCAGGGCAGGAGTGCGACTGGGAAGAAGTGAGCGTGTCCGGACCAAAAGGGATATCATCCTCTCTGCGGGACAAGAAAACGGGAACCAAGTTCTCCATTGAAGACGCCCTGGCGAGTGGGAAGGTCACGCAACACGACGTGCAGCAGTACAAGAACAGAAAGATGACCATTGCCGAGTTCGCTGCTAAGGTGTCGGGCCAAACCTTTAAGCCTCAGCCTGAAAAAGAAGAGGGCGTAAAGAAAACAAATTCCTCCCAGGTGAGCAGCTCCTTGCCAAGGGAGCCCGCCCAAAGCAAGGATTCCACCATCCTGGACCTCGAGACGCCGCCTATCGCCGGCGTGTTCGACGTGGACACTAACCAAAAGATGCAGATAAAAACGGCCATCAGCAAGAACCTCATCGATCCGATAACGGCGCAAAAGCTGCTGGAAGCACAGGCCGCGACCGGGGGCATCATCGACGTGGTCAACGGCGAGAAGTACTCGGTGCACAAGGCTGCGGACATGAATTTGATCGACAGCAGCTCCGTTCAGCGACTTCTCGGTGCGCAGAAGGCATACACCGGAATCGAAGATCCGACAACGAAGGAGCGGCTTCCCGTGGGCATTGCGCTCAAGAGGGGCTGGCTGTATCAAGACGCAGCCTACAAGTACCTGGAGGCGCAGTTCCTCACGGGGGGACTGGTAGACCCCAACAAGGCCGGCCGCGTGCCCGTGGGAGAGGCCCTGGCTCTGGGCATAATCGACAACGAAAACAAGCGGGCACTGGAGGATGACAAAAGCCACCCGAAAGACATCACGGACCCCATTTCCAAGAAGCGGCTCACCTACAAGGAGGCGTTGAACCAGTGCAAGGTGGAGAGCTCCACAGGGTTGCCTCTTCTCAAGGTGTCTTCAAAGAGCTCCGGGGGCTCGTCCAGGTTTACACGCTAAAGGGGAGCTCCGCTACAACTCTGCAGCGATGATAGGACATGCTCATTCACATCCATTGCCAATCGACACAAGCTCACACAAAAATTCCTTTCCCATTATTTTCCTAAGTTCCCGTAGGACCCAATTTAATTATTCGGGTGACAAGAGCACAGCTCATAACCCAGCACTTCTGTCAGGTGTTCACGTAGCTCATTTACACTTTGTGAAACTGGACACTTTTCAAGAGTTCACTTGTTCACACTTCTTACATTTTTCTTTAGCTTTAAATTTTAAAAAACCTTTAACTATTTACAGACATGCGAGTGTAGCATATAAAAAATAGGTCGAATCCAAGAATCATATTTGCATTTATTGCACGCAACAGCAGAAGCTTTTACTGCTCCCCAGCTGTTATTTCTACAATGCAGGGCTTTGTTGATTTAAAATCTCATCAAAATGTTATCAAATGCTGGCTTGATATGTCTGTACAATATGCACAAGGTAATTATTAAGCAAGTTAAAACAACTGGGCTCAAGAGGGAATTGCCTATTTCACAATTCGTAATTATTTTCCTTTTAAAAAATGCACCAGCACGTTTATTTCAAATAACATTTGGTTCCAAAACTAAATTGGATATCTTCCAGTCACACACGTTCACATTACACACTCTCAGTACATCCGGGTATACAGTATTTGCAATTGATCATGCTACATCCCAAGCAAACATGCAACGTTGGGGCAACGTTGACACGTGGTTGGACCAAGGGTTCCGTATCTACTGAATGATTATTGTAAAAGGCTAGATAAAGGATATATCGATTTCCTTGGCACAACTGAGTGAGATCCTCTGATGTATTGTATACCAATGCATACTCACTTTTGCAAAGAATAAATCGAAAGCCATATGACAAAGTGGCAATTGTTGTTTATAATTTATAGTTACAGGTGACATTTTCTTTTTGGGTACTGGCTATGACACATGCACATTGGCTTAATGCGGTTTAGACTGGATCACGTGACACATGTAACGTAACGTAATTATCGTTTGTGACGTGACGGAGGGTGTTAAGGTTATCGTACCCGCCATATTCACTGGGTTGAAACTTTAGCAAGTTAAGGTACACGTTAAGTGAATTAGCAGCCAACCAGAGTTCGGGTGGAGCAAAGGTGGTGAAGCCAAAAATACTCTTCGACGCGGTCGTTGTCACACCCCTGGTAAACACGCAACGTTGGACCAACGTTCGGTGTTTAGTCGGACGCCACGTGTCGCCACTTGACCCTCCCTACCCGTTAGATTCAACCGTGGCGGTGTGAACAAGTTTCACGTCACAAAAGGCACGTGATGTTCACTTAACGTAAATCCAAAATGCAGTGCGAACTCATCTCTAAGCCTTTGCAATAAATCGCGCACGTGGTCTTAAAGGCAAACCCGCCTTGAACACCCAGTAATGGCCGCTGTCACCACGACAACGCCCAGTGACGGCTGCTGTCACCACGACAACGCCCAGTGACGCGATCAGAGAAGGCTGCTGCCGCCATCACGACAAACGCGCTGTGTTAATGCCAATCAGGGGGTGGTGTCTGGAGCGGAGATTTGCTCTTCTCACGCTGGTTTCGTTGTCATCATTGGCAGCAACAGCGGCAATGATGGCCCTGGTGAATCCACTGCTGGATGAACGCCTCTACATACGATGTAAAATGCCAGCTTGGTGGTGATGAGTTTTTATGACGGTACTTGCTATAGGTTTTTTTTTTGTAAAGATGTTTAATGCATGATGTGTAATTGTGTTTATTACATGACTGTACTCCTAGTTTGCTGAATGCTCTTACACTTTAGCATGGGCTCTGCTGTGTACATGTTTGACGCGTCTTCAACTATCAAGCACAGGATGGCAGGCATAGGTATTGCATTTAGGTGCAAATAGGTGGAATGAGAATCCCGTGTTATATTTTGTATCTTGATGATGGGTTTACATGACTGTTTAATGGGGGGGGAAGAGTTGAAATATATATATACATACATGTTTATCTGCCTAATATTGTTTTTGGTACCGGGGGGGAGTGAGTATTCTTAAGTCTCTTTAATATAAGCATTGCTGGGTTATGTATTGCATGGAACCTGTTTTGGTAATAAAAGAAAATAAATAATTTGCTTTTGTTGCTTTGGCATATGGTCCCCTTGAAGTGCAATGCACGTGATTGGTCACGTGCTTGGCCCATCATCATGACGTCCCACGGCTTTAATCATCACCGATGAGAACTTTCTTCAACATCCACGTTCATTTTGTTGAACGAGATGAGTTAGTGACTCAAGAGACCGCGCGGGTTGGTGTCCTCTGCAAGAGTCGCCTTGCTTCACCGTTGCGCTGAGAATTTATGTTGTTGCATTTGTCATTGTTGCAAATGAGGTGTTATCCTGGCCTCTTGAGTTCTCTCCAAGTTAAAACGACATGTACTTAAGCGAAAGTAATATAACAAAAAGCAATCGCGTACTTGTGATTTTTTTTATATATGGGGAGAAAGAGGAGTATGGATACATTTTCTCTCCCATGCAATTCCCTCTTTCTATAACGGCAACAGAAAGGACAATTACTCGAATGCAATGCATCTTAACACGATTTTGAATCTATGAACTATGCCGTTGATTCGTCATGCACTATTGACACCGCACAAGAACGCGAACCAACTTTGGCAGAAAACAATTTCATGACAACCCAGTACCACCAACTTATCATCACAACTCTCGGGCGACAGTAACAGCACCGACTTGTGTATAACCCTCGTAGTTCACCGGCTTACCAGAGCACCCCCACCTATCGACAATCGCGGAACAACTCTGCGACTAAACGTATCCTGGTGCAGAAAACGGCGCCGACCGTTCGCACCAACCCTCACGCGCGCTCCCCCTCCTCGGTGTTTGAGGCTAAGCAGCAGAGGCCCAGGGTACGTAACGACAGTCTTAGGACCTGGTGTACGCTATCTCGACGAAGCGCTCTGAGCGACTCCACGCAGCCGCAGCCTCGGCCACCCACTCACCCGTACAGCATCAGTTCCCCGCAGCAGCCGGACACCCCGCGGGAGACCCCTCGGCTCTGGCAAACGTCGACCACCGAGGTCCCCTCTGTTTAGTACACGGGTAGCCCTCACTTCGATACACAAATGTGGTCGCACGCCCTCGCAGCCTCTGTCAATCCACTCGACCTCGTGCAGCGCCCTCCAATCAGAGCCCCGTAACATCGTTACGTAAGCCCCTGACTGTTTTCGTTGACCTCGCTCTCCACCAATCACGCACGACCCCGTCGAATAACTCCCCCCCCCCCCTTCCTCTCAACCCGCGCCAAGCGGCGTGCCCCTCGCTGGCCAACTCGAGGCCCCTGCCCCTGTCCCCTGGTCAAGGGCAGACTCCGTGGTTGGCGATGCTATGCGATGAAATCGTACACCCGACGAAATCACCGATCAGAGATTTTCCCCCGACATGTGGTGGTCGTGGATCGTGACTCGCGGCTGATTGTTATAGGTTCCGCTCAGTCGATCCGGCACCACCCAGCTCAAAGTCGATTGGATGGCCATCTTAAAAAGTGTACGATTTTATCTTAAATTGTTTTCCACGGTTCGCAGATACAAAACAATGGTTTTTATAATAGCTTTTTCAATGTGGCACGCCCCCCTTAATTTGATTGGCTAATATCAGCAAAATCGGCGATTCCCTATCATTTGATTGGCTAATTTCAGCAAGATCGGCGATTCCCTTCATTTGATTGGCTAATATCAGTAAGATCAGTGATTCCCTTCATTTGATTGGCTAATATCAGCAAGATCGGCGATTCCCTTGATTTTATTGGCTAATTTCAGCAAGATCGGCGATTCCCTTCATTTGATTGTCTAATATCAGCAATATCGGTAATTCCGTCGCAGTCAGCTTTTGTTGCACCACAGCGCCTTGGCTTGCAGATATTGGGGGGGTGGTTTGGGGGATCCCCCCCCCCCCCCCATAATCGCTCACCCCTCCCCCGTTACCTCACGTGACCTCGGCCACCCCGGCCTCAGCCCGGGGCGACAGCATTTATCTCTATTGTGGCACTGCTCGTGTGCAACAGCGAAGCAAATATATAATAACTCAAAGAAACAACAACAACAAACATGTAGTTACAAACAAATGACAGTGTTACAGAAGAAAATGAATTTACTGCACGAACATAAATTGATATTAAATACAATAGATGTACTGCGATGAAAGTTGGCTCGGACAATTCGCTTTTTGGAAACCGTTCAAAATAAAATTACGTTACAGAAACATTGAAATGGATTTAGCTTGGTTATTCCACCGGTGTGTTAACAGACACGGACGCATGTCGATTTGCGATTGAAGTTATACGGATTCCACAGTTTAGCAGCAACTTGTGATTTAAGTGGAAAAGTAACAAAGGACATCTTTGAAGCGCACTCATTCCACACATTGCTCGCCACAAATGAACTACCAATCCCTCGCTGATCTCGTCAAGGAGCATAAACCATCATCACGCGAACTCCGGTAGTCATCTTCGCAGCAGCGGCTTTTGGCTGGCCAACGAACAAAGACGGTCACCGCATCGCGCGCTTCGGATGTGCTTCGGCGTCCGTCTGGAACGCTCTTCCTAACCATATTAGGACGCCACTGGAGCTATGCAACTTTTAAAATCTGAATTGAAAACTCATTTGTTTAAAACTGATTTTTATGTTTGGTTTGTTGTCCTTACCCCGCATCTCCATTCATCACGGTTCACTACGTACGGTGCGAAAGAAGTTCAACATACATACGTACATACATATTCCTGGTGTTGAGACCATTAACATGACACTATGTTAATGTTTGTTTGTCTCTCTCTCTCTGTGTGTCTCTCTCTCTCTGTGTATGTGTCTCTCCGTGTCTGTGTGTGTCTCTCTCTGTGTATGTGTCTCTCTCCGTGTCTGTGTGTCTCTCTCTCTGTGTGTATGTGTCTCTCTCCGTGTCTGTGTGTGTGTCTCTCTCTCTCTGTGTGTCTCTCTCTGTGTATGTGTCTCTCTCCGTGTCTGTGTGTGTCTCTATCTCTGTATATGTGTCTCTCCGAGCTTGCATTCATTCACACCTGATGACGGTTGTTTGTGTTGCAATCGAAACGTCGTATTCTATTATTATTTATTTTCTTTCTACGCGACTTTACCGAAATAACCACAGAGTAAAGTGGTGTTTAGTTTGCGAGCTCTTTTGAACTCCATTCAGCGCTGCAAGCTTCGTCGGGGTTCAATTCGCACCGTTTAAGGTTGAGCGCATGGGTCCAGAAGGGGCTCGCGTGAGTTCAAGCGATGACGAGGGACATTCTTGAGGTCCCGATGAATTATGATGATGATCATGAGAGATCGGCATATTTTTGCCAAAAAATGTTGCTACTTTCCAGCACGTGACCTTATACAATGTAAATGTCACGAGACTGGGAACTTCGTCACTATTTCCAAGAAATCGTGTGAACATCACTTTCCCAAGGTTACCGTCAACACACATGTGCAATAATAATATGCATGACTTCACCAACTCTTGTACAAATATAAATGCATTTTAGCCTATCAACGTGTTACAAAACAATGCGAGAATCGACGATTATAAAATATGTATTTTTATAATCGTATTTTTTTAAAGGTCTTCATTCATTAGGCGCGGCGTCACACGCAGATGGAGAAACCGGCATTTGCACTTGACATTCTTTTGAGGAGCATGTTGAATTTGGAGCGCGTTCGGGCTTTCTTGGAAGAAGATGTGCACAGACCGCGCGTTGAATCGCCATCTGGGTACGGTTCAATTTCAGCCAAAGCTGTCAAGTTGCGGCGAAGCTGAAAGTTGCCCGACACGAGAGCCAAACAAACGTTGTTTCTCCCCCGAGCAGCCCACTTTTAAGTCCGAGTTGAAAATGCGCTCCATTCAAAAACGTTGATATGCCTTAACATCCCATGGTATGCTTAACGGCTTTGCGCAAGATGGTCTTGGTAGAGCGAAGCATGATTCACATTTTCATGTATTCCTTCGCGGCGTTTGCCGTCAAGCACCAGACCCAGGTGTGCCCCTCGAGCTGCCAGTGCGATAGCCTCAAGCGCGACGTCGGATGCATCTCCAAGCGGCTGACGAGCGTGCCGCGCGGGCTGCCACCACGCACGCGGACGCTGCATCTCAACGGCAACAGCATCGCCGCTCTCTCCGCGCACTCCTTTGTTCGCGTGCCGCGCCTGGAGGATCTCCAGCTGCGGGACTGCGGCGTCCGAGACATCGGCAGCGGCGTGTTTCGAGGAATGAGCCACCTGGCAGCCCTCGATCTGAGCAACAACGACATTCAGATTCTGCATCCCGGGGCTTTCGATGGGCTGACGACGCTCAAGACGTTGCTGCTGCACAACAACCGGCTCCTTGAGATCAAAGCTGGGGCATTCTCCTCGTTGCAGCAGCTGAGGCTGCTGAACCTGACGGGGAACCGGCTGACCTACCTGCCGGACGGGGCGCTGCGGGGCCTCAAGTGGCTCGAGAATTTGCGGCTGTCCAACAACGCGCTCAGCAGCCTCGGCGACGACGTCTTCGCGGCTCTCTCGTCTCTGCGGCGTCTCGACCTCGACGGCAACCGCCTGCAGTTCGTCCCCGTGGAGGCGCTGGCGAAGCTGCGGCGAGTGGTCGCGATGGACCTGAGCGAGAACCCGCTGACGTTCCTCGGCGACTCCGCGTTTCGCACGCCGGCCCTGCAGCGTCTCCGCGCGGACGACACCGCCCTGCAGAACGTGGCGCCCGGCGCGTTCGACGCGTCTCCCGGCCTGCTCTGGCTCCATCTCCGGCGTAGTCAGCTCAAGGTCGTCCACCCCATGACCTCCCTCACGCGGCTCAGGCAGCTGTCCCTGCACGGCAGCCCCCTGCAGTGCGACTGCTACCTGCGCGACTTTCGCGAGTGGCTGCGTGTCAACGCCGCCAATCTGTCGTTTAGCGGCAGCTGCGCGACCCCCGCCGGGGTCTATCTCAGGCCACTCACCGACCTGCAGCCCGATCAGCTCAAGTGCGAGAGCGGGCAGCGGTCCCCGAGGCCCGGCGCGCCGCCGCTCGAACCCAAAGGCTGCCCGAAACGCTGCAACTGCAGGCCAGAAGTCCACCACGTGGCCTGCAAAAGCAGGGCCCTCACGGCGGTCCCTGGGAACATCCCAGGGTACACCTGGCTTTTGGACCTGCAGGACAACCAGGTGTCTGTCGTTCCCAAGAAGGCGTTTTCCACGGCCAATAACCTCTTCTCGCTGCATTTGCAAAACAATCGAATCAACGACTTTGGTAAAGATGCATTTTACGGTTTGGGCAAGCTGATTTATCTATATTTGTCGAATAACAGCATTTCTCACTTGAAAAACTACGTCTTTAATGGCCTCAGCTCGCTCACGTACCTATACTTGGACCATAATTTGCTCACGGTCCTGAGTGCGTGCATGTTTAAACCTCTGGACAATCTGAATTCCCTCAATTTGGGCTACAATGGAATCCATCTCGTGGACGAAAAGGCCTTCGACGGGGCGCGCAAATTGCGCGGTCTGAATTTGACGAGCAATAACGTCTCGTCGCTTCCAGCCGCGACCTTTTCCTCGACCCCTGAGATCGAGACACTCTCCCTGGACAAGAACAAGCTCGCCCACGTGCCAACGCGATGCTTGCAGAACGCGCCCAACCTCAAGAAACTTGACCTCTCCTATAACCCCATCAAATCCATCGCCCCGGACGCTTTCGCTAAGGGGCCCAGGTTCCTCCAACACCTGTGGATCGGCTACACGGATCTGCAGAAGGTGAGGGCATGTCCTCTGCATCGTGTTGAGTACACATTGCACGTACGCGTTCATTGTTCGGTGCTTGGTAGCCCCCTCGATTTGCCCGCACGGCAATTGAAGCAATGAGGCAAGTTGCTTAAATCCATTCGCCTCTGTCACCAGAGTCCATCGGAAAGTCGCGCGTGGTGGGGTAAAGTGTGGGTACTCCAATCGTTCCCTCGACCTTCTGGCCAGCGTGGAAGCGTAGGCCACAATGCCCTCGAGTGAGGAGGCCCTTCTCCCAGCCGTGGCCACGTGAGCTCGTAGGTGCAGGTCCGCACTTTTGCCTTTTACGTGAACTCTGCTTTCACCAATGCAATGACTTTCACATCACGTGCACAGCACATACGCAGAAGGACAATCCGAGCAGACGACCCCCAATCGCTGTCGTGGGGTTTCAACCTCTCTCGATGTTTGTGATTCTCAGCCGTTCTTTGGCAACTGTGTTACTTACCCCCCCCCTTCTGGGATTTTGATTCAACCGAGTAACCCCCCCCGCCCCCCACCTTGCCTGATCCAACTTGGTTGTGAGAAATGCACGTGTGAATAATGAACATCGATATTTTTGTTCACCAATTGTGCATTTTGTGAGGTCACCTAGCTAGCCAAGTCACTGCAAGCGAATTAAACTAAAATGCCACGGACTTTGTGCGCGCGCGAAGTGAATGTGTTCACGCTCGCTGGCTACTGTTGGAAACCCGCGCTGTTTACCATCAATGAGTTTAGAAAGGTCTTTAATGTCGTTCTGGGTTACCATATGGACTTAAATTGTATCGTAGTTATTTTATATTGGCGGATTCATGCGTGATTATTCACCAATGACTCACGCGCACGATATCATTTTACACTTTTACAAATCGTTGCACGTTATACCCCCCTGGGACATTGCCACGTCCCCCGGTTGAGAACCATCGCTCTCTCCGTGACGAACAACGGCGAATTATGCGATAACCATTTCAACGGAGCGGATCGTCAATATAGTTCACTCGCATGAGCCGTAAAAAAAAAATTTCATCGGTCGTACTAAAGTTTTGCTGCCTTAGCTGGTATCGACGTCTGCTCTGAACCCAGTGAACCACACGTAATACAAAATACAGGAAGATAAGATCGCCACGCCACAATTGTCTGACACGAGCTGTCAGAACACTGCCAGACCACTCTGGTTTATGACACGAGGCATTGCAAACCAAACTAGATTTTTTTTATTTTGCTAGATACAGCCCACTGAGTTATATAACATTTTTTTCAGAAGCGACCTGGCCACAAATGATAGCTCAACGAAGTGGCTTATCGCATGGAAATTTATAGCAGCCAAATATTCTAAACACGTGTTGAAATATGTGGAGGAGAAAAACAGGAGGATCTGTAGGAAAATCCTCGTGACCACGGAGAGAGAGACACCACAAACTCCAAATATATAGCAGGCGTCAGGGTCGTGATGTAACCCACGACCTCCTGTGCACCAGGCGAGGTAGTTAACATCTCCAAGCCACCGTGATGATGATGAGAGAGAGAAAGAGACTCACGCAAACTCCAAATATACATCAGGTGTCAGGGTCGGAATCAAACCCACGACCTCCTGTGTACCAGGCGAGGTAGTGAACATCTCCTAGCCAGCGTGCCACCCACCCATCATCACGCAGCTCGTGTCCCCCCCCCCCCCACCTCGTGTTGTCTCCCCTCCAGGTGCACGCGCAGTCTCTGCGGGACCTGAGCCCGACGTTGCGCTCCCTGGACCTGCGGCACAACAAACTGCGCTCGCTGCAGCTGCCCTACTCGTCCCTGACGAGTCTGCGGGTCCTGCACCTGCACGGGAACCCGTGGGCTTGCGACTGCAGCCTGATGCCCCTTCAGCGGTGACCACGAGACGCGTGTGTCTGTCCGTGTCTTTGCGCGTGTCCATTCCCTTGTCAACTCGCGATACAGCGGGCGTGTTATTTGACGTCGACGCAGAGCGACAACCGCAATGTCACGTGCACGTGGCCAAGCCCAGGCGCATTGTGGCGCCGTGATGCCTGCTTCGTAGTTGTGGATCGGGCATTGGTTCGGCATCCGCTGCACGGTCTGTTCTGCACGATCACAGTCGCCCACTGCTACTGGGGAGTTTTTAAATTTTCGATTTGCGCATCAGGCATCCACGTCTCCTGCCATGGCTTGCAAGTACGCGCTTGCAAGCCATTGACACGATGCTCCACAGCAACGGGTATTAATGAGTTTGTACACAATATTGCCTCTCCCCCCCCCATCTCCTTGTGGTGTCGTGCAGGTGGCTCGAGATTCGGCGCATTCGGCACGGGGGGAAATGCGCCGAGCCCAAATCCGTGCGGGGGAAGCCGCTTCGCTCCGACTCCCTCGCTCGCTGCGACCGCCACCACAAATCCAACAGCGCTCGATCGACGCACCCCGAAGGGCGTCGCGCTCGGCACGCACATCGCCGTGTCTCGAACGCGCACGCAAACGCCCCCGAGTGATGTCCAAGACAACCCTTTCGTTCGCGATATTAGGAAGCCACTTGGGAGCTATGCACTTTTAAATCTAGATTGAAACACTCATTTCTTTAGACGAGTTGCTTTTGTTGTTGTTGTTGTGTGCGCCCCGATTAGCGCCGTTGGCTACGTACGGTGCGAAAGAAGTTCAAAGTACGTGCGTATCCGCTGCTGGGCGAGAGAGTCTCATCACTGCCCTGCGTCTCGCGCAGGTTTATTTGACCATACTTCACCACATTGATCGGTGGAGCGAGCAGTGGTGATGGACGTGGGGGGGGGGCAGAGAGAGGGGGGGGAGCACAGAAAGTACAGCACAACGGATGCACTGCTACACACTGCCCCCTGCCAGCGACGTGTCCCCTCTGCGACAACCTTGCATGTGTGCTGCAACATGCGCTCGCCTCTCCAAGCACGACTCTCCAGGCTCAAGGCTGCCTGGCTGCCGAGGTCAGACCAAGGGTGGCACAGTCGGGTTTTTTACAATCGGGTTTAATTGTCTTTTTATATTAAACCCGATCATCTGAGATTGAGAGAAATCCGGTTTAATTGGTTATAATTGCAGAACCGCACTTCTCAACGATGGGCTTCATCCATTCCAAGCGAAGGAACTCACTGGCGCCCACGATTGTGGAGGAGAAGCTCGTGTTCATCAAGACCAACCTGCCCGCCGCATTCAACGACTACCCCGTGCCCGACGCCCCCCCCCAACCCCGGGTACGATGATAGCAGCACCGACGAGGAAGCAGCCTAAGCCTTGGATCAGAGTTTCGTATTCATTAAACCAGGTTTTAATTCCCCGAAATCGGGTTTAATTGTATTAAAGAAAAAACCCGATGCCTGTCGCTGGAAAAATCTGGTATTTTTTCCACCCATGGTTCAGACGCATTGTGGGTATTCTGCTCGCGAAGCGATGGGCGTCCCAGACGCTGGAGAGCTGCAATGCCTCGTGGTGATGGTCACACCAACGAATCCGAGAGGCGACCGAACACGCACGAGAATGGCGAGGAGGGTGTTCAAAAGATACGAGGCACTTCACATGAAAGAACCCAAAGAGTATGTGTAATGTAGTAACTCGGCGGGAGACGACTTCACGGGTAACACACTCTTTATTTTATCAAACTCGTTCACAGGTGACTAACACCTACTTTGTATCTCGGGTGACAAACACCCACTTAGTATCTCGGGTGACAAACACCCACTTAGTATCTCGGGTGACAAACACCCACTTAGCTACTTGGCGACTAACGCCCACTGAGCTACTCGGATGACCAACATCCACCTAGTATCTCGGGTGACAAACACCCACTTAGCTACTCGGCGACTAACGCCACTGAGCTACTCGGATGACCAACATCCACTTAGCTACTCGGCGACTAACGCCACTGAGCTACTCGGGACACTCCCTGCCCGGGGTATCCGTCTCGACTGTGGGTCCCCAGCCCGACCCACGGGGGCGTCGGACCCCGGGTCCCACAGCCTCGCCTCCGAGCCTCACAGGGCCCCGGTCCCCACAAGGACGGCGGGACTAGGGGTCTCGGGGCACTAGGTCTTCAGCTCCGTCTTCGGGTCTTCAACTGGGTCACTCCCCCCGAGTGCTCTCGCGCGTCCCCCTTTATACCCCACCTGCGGACGTCGCTGCGAGCACCCACTTATTCGACCAATCGCCGGGCGCTGGCTACGATCCTCTTTTCCCACATCTCATCGTGCCTCACCACCCACGCCGCGCCGCCCCGTCATCTGTCACTCCCGGCGCGCGCGTCCACACCACGCCCACAACGCGTGCCCAACCCCGCACCCCGCGCCGCCCCGTGATCCATCACTGTCACAGTCGGCGCACGTCAATACCACCACTACATATGGATCCCTGCAGTCACGAAAACTTCAAATCTAGATGAAACTTCAAATCTAGACTTCACGTGCTCTTCACCTATCTCTCTCTCACACTGTTGCGATCGTGAAGTCACATGTTGGATGCATTATGTACGTTGGACTTCTTTCGCACCGTACGTAGCCAACCGTGCTAACCGGAGATGCGGGGGGAAAGGTAGAATATTAAAATTATAATAAATAACGAATTCGTAATTTCGCGATGATTGCTGTACCTTCAAACTGCTGATTCCTATCGTCCGTAGCCAGGAGCATAAACCCTGATCAGTTGTGTTGCGTGCTTGTCATTTCCGGAAGAGAACACTTTAAGTTAATAAAAACGATTTGAAACAAATGGTACGATGCATGTACATGAGTGGCTCGCAATAAGCTCCCAGGGCTCGTGACATCCTGGCTCATGACGAGGGGCACCTCTGAAATGAACCTGAATGTCAACCACAGTGTAAGTGGATCTCAACCTGAATGTCAACCACAGTGTAAGTGCATCTCAACCTGAATGTCAACCACAGTGTAAGTGAATCTCAACCTGAACGTTAACCACAGTGTAAGTGGATCTCAACCTGAACGTTAACCACAGTGTAAGTGGATCTCAACCTGAACGTTAACCACAGTGTAAGTGGATCTCGACCCCAGGCCCATCACACGCAGAAAGGATGTGGCCTTCGTGCCGCTATTCTCCGGATTATACTGGTAGGAACCCACTGGTTACATCAGCCCACAGGGGATTATTGTGTCCGTCCGTCGTGCAGGGAAGGGCTGGGTGGGGAGGGAGGGGCTGGGTGGAAAGGGGAGGGTGGGGCTGGGTGGGGAAGGTGGGGCTGGATGGGGAGGGGAGGGAGGGGCTGGGTGGGGAGGGTGGGGAGAGACTGGGTGGGGAGGGTGGGGCTGGGTGGGGCTGGGTGGGGAGGGGCTGGTCACCCCGTGGTGCCCTTATAAAACTCAACGTTTAACCTACTCACGCCGGCTTGTGCCCGCCCTCACAGTCGGGCATATTTGGGGAATACACCACGCCGCCGTTGACCCTGGCCATTGACCGAGCAACCCAACGTTCCTACCAGCTCCCTCCGCAGGAATGTGTTAAAACACACGGGGGTAGGAGTCTTGTAATCCGGGTGACAGGTGTGACACCATACCTCGTGAGGCTCCTTGTCACAGGCGTGACATCTGACCCCCCTCCCCCATTCGTCCGTGAAGGGCTCACATGTGACGTCATCACACCTACCCCTCTATTTAAGGAACGAAACAGGTGGACGTCACAAATGTGGCGGTCAGCCTGATGATGTTCGTTGTAATTACAGGCAAAACGTCGTACTCAGATTGTAAATGTTGTGGATTTGTTCTTTGTACAAGTTACGAATTGGCACGTTTTGTTTACGTGACAAGCATTACGAATTGGCTGTGGGGCCGTCCATAAATTACGTCACGCACCTGGGGGGGGGGGGTCAGACATTCGTGACGATGTGTGACGAGGATGGGGGGAGGTTTGAAAAATTGAACGTCACATCAAAATGCGCAACTTTAAATAAATATGGAATTGTTGATTCATCGATTTATTGTTGGCACAATAAGCATTTTTAGAGGCTAAAAGTTATTTTAAACAGCGCCCCGAGTGATGGAACAGCGGCCCTTAGTGGACACAAATTTAGTTTATCGCAAAATAAGATTTTTTTTGTTTTGTATAAAATAACAACCAAAAGTTTTAAACCTTAAACACCTTTTAAAACGTCTGATTGTGTAAAATCGCTGCAAGCAAACGACTCCTTAATCAGACACGAGCAACACGTGACTTGACAACAGACTGTGGGAGCCACGGCCGCGATATGTAACGCCGCGCGTGTTGAACTTCTTTCGCACCGCACGTCGCCAACAGAGCTTATTGGAGGTGCGATTATCACCGCGTCCCAGCCTCGTGTCCCAGACGCCCAGAGCGAGGAACACCGCCGCACTGACACGGGGACATTTCACTGCCTCGCTCTAGCCCCCTTAACCAAACCCCACCGCTAACACCAACCCCTTATCTCCCTTAGGGGCCGTCCATAAATGACGTCACGCACCTGGGGGGGGGGGTCAGACATTTGTGACGATGTGTGACGAAGGGGGGGTGGGTTTGAGAAATGTGACGTCACATCAAAATGCGCAAACTTTTAATAAAGATAGACAACACGTTCTACTTAATTAAATAGACTTTTTAGTAAATGTTTTCTCCTACAACATCAGAGTGCAGCGCCACATTAAATACGCACTACAATGACAATAGTTTGAAGCGATTTGAAGCATGTTTTATTTGGGGGGGGGGGCAGAGTTTTGTGACGTCATATTTGAGGGGGGGGGGTCTGACTTTTTGTGACGCCGTGTGACGCGGGGGGGGGGGGTCAAAAATCATCCAAAATCGCGTGACGTCATTTATGGACGGCCCCTTGTTGCAGCCTTGTGAAGATTGGGAGCACAGGTGGTGCCATCGGCCACTCATCTCGGTCAGTCGACCCGTGGCACATGTTGGGTCTCTCCCGTGACCTCCCTTCCAGCGGGCGTTCGACACTTCACGTGGCCTTAAAGTGCACCTAGCCTGGCACAAGCGCCGTGGTGACATGAGCCACACGTACTTGTGGTGAACATGCAAACAAGCATGTTCTGATACTAAAGATACGCTCGTGGTTCATGCAGACTTGATTCTGTTTGGTGCGTGAACATCTTAACGCCTGTGTTATTGTCAGGCAGGGTAAAACTATTCTTATTTTTCATACATTGATATTGACAACAAAAAAGGTCCCATGATTAAAAACAAATCATTATTTTATTTTTGGTAAACAGTAATCATTTTCAGGACACCTTTGTAGATTAAACAACATTGGAAAAAAAACTCAAATTGTTCGCGTTTTGTCCCCGTGACAATCACCAGACATGCCTTGCACAGTGGACAGAAAGCCTCCGATCAAGACAACACCCGCAGCAAGGCTCCCTCGCCCTCAGCACGGCAATTTCGCCCCTTTTTTTTTATCAATTAACATTAAAGAAAAGACTCCAAAGTCGCGCCAAGTTGCTGTTCCACCACCACCACAATCGGCACCCCGCGTTATCCTGCAGGGGGCCCTCTCTCCCACGTGACGCAGCCTGCAAAGAAATAATTTACAAAAAGGTCTCCCACATTGCAGCTGCTCACCCCAAGCTCCACATGCTCTGACACGTGAGGCATCGTCTTTCTACTGTTCGCCTGTTGGCGTTCTCTGGCCTGACGCTGGTGAGACTTGACCTCTACAGAAGGCTGCTGTCGACTAATCGGTTTCAAAGACAATTCCATACAGGGTGCTGCAAAAAAATGTTAACACTTATATGGGGAATATAGTTTTTAATGGGAAAAGAACGGATAATACACTGTAACATGATAACACATTCCTGCGGAGGGAGCTGGTAGGAACGTTGGGTTGCTCGGTCAATGGCCAGGGTCAACGGCGGCGTGGTGTATTCCGCAAATATTCCCGACTGTGAGGGCGGGCACAAGCCGGCGTGAGTAGGTTAAACGTTGAGTTTTATAAGGGCACCACGGGGTGACCAGCCCCTCCCCATCCAGCCCCACCCCTCCCATCCCCCACCCAGCCCCACCCTCTCCACCCAGCCCCTCCCCACCCTCCCCACCCAGCCCCACCCTCCCCACCCTCCCCTCCCCACCCAGCCCCTCCCTGCACGACGGACGGACGGACACAATAATCCCCTGTGGGCTGGTGTAACCAGTGGGTTCCTACCAGTAACAAATGTCACGTTAACAGCTTCAAAAAGTCAGTCTCCACTGGTTCGCGATCATCGTCAACGAGTGCTCTGGAATCTTCTCCAGGTGGTCTCCAGAGCTCGGAGGTGACGATTATCCGAACCGGTCCTGGGCCTCCCCTAGCTCGACTTAGCCTGAAATGAGTACCTGATGCGGTGTGTAAACATCGCCACTGGGGAGACAAAGGCGGTCGGGCGTGGTGCTGGCCACCCACCCCCTCGTGTGCCGTGCCGGCCCGAACGGGTGCTCGCAAACAGCACTTGCCCCTACAGTCTGTGACAGGCTATACGGGGGAGCTTTGTCTTTGTGCCCCACAACTCACACAGCCAATTGTCTCCTTTAGTCTTAACCCCGCCACGACCTCACGTATAACCGTGCTGCTCCATTCAACAGAGACGTATTGTCCCATTACACCTTCGAGAGCGAGGTTGTTTTGTTGTTTCGCCTGTGCTCAGCGAGTAATGAGATCCTGTTTATTTATTGAAAGATGTCCTACTCGATTATCGTCCACGAACGAGACGGGGTTTGTTTCTCCCCGCTGGTCATCGTCCACGACACGTGGTGTAAGACGGGGGGAGGAGGTTAACCCGTCTCGCGGCCAAGTGAACTCACCACGCGCCTGGTAACCGATGGGAGACTCTGCGTGGGGGTTACGGGGACGATGAAACACAGTGTCAACAAAAGAGAAAAATGCTCGAGTGGCATGTGAACATTTAAATAAAAGTCATGCAATCGTCATACTACCATATGTAACATATCATCGGCCTAGCTTAAACTGCTGTCTTTAGTTCTTTAATAATATATACTGTTATGAGTATTTTTCCCCCTATCAAAGCAGAAAAAAATATGCTTCCAAAACGTGCAGAAATCTCGACTTTGTTATTGATCTCCGCAGCTCTATTCTACTTTACCTTTTATCCCTCTAAGATCTAAGAGGTGAAAACAGAATGTATGTGTTTAATGACTGTCAAGGTCTTACCGAAACCCTGAAATGGTTTACACCACATGCCAATGTTGGTGCTTTATGTTTTGGGAACGGCAATTTCCATCGCCAGCGTAAGTGCAGTGGTTATTGTAGGTATACTTACAAACGCGCCACTCTATTAACCTCGCTAATGACGAGTATATTGCACTGAATCTTGAAACATCAGTTCGATTCCCAGGCACGGCTGACATCAATCTGCAGTAATATCTCGACTGGTCCTGGGCCACATCCTTTCACCGATCCACACTGAAGTATGTCTAAACAACTTCCATGACCGATACAGCCCTTGAATTGAGACAGGGCTGACAATGATTATACTGTAGTACATTTTCATCCGTAAATAATTTTTCTTTCAATATTTGTTTTAAAGTGTGTGCGATGAAAAACCATTGGTCGAAAAGTCACTTGTTTTTATTGTTGTAAAGGCAGAGTTATTGATGAATGTGTTATCTGTCTTACAACTACAGTGTGTAACAGCATGCAGTAACAACCACGTTCCAATAACAAGGGCGATTATTTTGTTGGCGCAACAAAGTAGCAAAAAACACCAAAACTGGTGCAGAATGTCGTGGAAGCGATGGCAATTAGAATCAAGAGTGGGATTGATCCGCTCTTGCAGACGCAGGCCAATTACACCGCACATAGTTTGCCAATCCATCATCAGCTGTGGTCAATCCACTGCTGGATGAAGGTCATGCACAAACATCCCCAATCATTCACGGCCTTGCGATGTAACAATCCATATGTAGTGTCTGCACACCAGCTGATGTTGGTTACTCCATCTCGTCGGCTGACAACCTTGTCTCGGGCGTGACCTTACTTGTCTCTCAGTGCAATATCTGTCTCGGTGTTTGTTCCACGCATGCGATTCCAAGCACGTGTGTCAATAGGAAAGTTTTATTTGTGTTTCACCTTTACAGACTTACATTTACAGGCAATATGTTTGGAATAGACAATTATTTTCTCTCTTTACAGAAAATGTACACCATCACCATAATTTTCTCACAGACTTAAAAAAAACACATTCATTGCCATACGTTCATCTGAACATACTCCCATACTCGTTTTTCTTTGCTCTCATACATTTTACATAAGGCATGTCTTTAAAACTTTTTCAGACATACAACAAGCAGCATATTGAAATGGCACCATGTGCACACTCTCTCCCAACGGACGGCTGCGGCTTATGCGCTAGTTGACAATGGCACCTCTCATCACGTAACGACGAAGCAGCAGCTGCGCCAAAGATCAGCTGCCCCAAATGAGTAAGCCCAGTCGTCTTTCTACTGTGTACGACAGAACGAAGCAAACGCGGTGCTAATGAGTTGCAACATCCTCCCAAGCAAAATGAATGTTGTATTGGCTATTTAAAAAATGCATTAACTTATTTTTATTGAAGCATTAAGGGTAATAACATTTTAATGTATTTCCGTTTGTGTCTCCATATTACAAAAAAAAGCGTTTCAGCATTTTCTGCTTGATAACGTAAGCCCGGAAGGCCAGATTGTAAGTTGATAATCACGGGAAGTGACGATTCGTTGTATTTCTATATGTTGCTACATATGCTCCTGGCTGCTACAGTGAGCTAAACCGCACAAGATATCACACCCAACACGCTCGCAGCACGCCGTGAGCAAACCCCATCGAGAATGGCCAAGTTTCATTCGCTGCATGTCCAAAAATGGGCAAAAAAAATTGTTGGAAATGGTAACAGATGGCAGAAATTATACAACTATTATCTGAACAGAGTAACATTTCTAAGCGGGCCATGTTCTCAAATTTCGATTTAATCGCAGTTCACCTAAAGGACATTTGAACGTTATCAACATGATTAAAACCCGTGTGTTGTTGGGCCCACCCACCACCCACCTCCCACCTCCACAAGGAAGAAATGTTGATTGTCCAAGCTTCATCAGCATGTATATGCTCTTACCTTTCCCACCACACGAGCGTTTGGTTTATGCGCACGTGATAAACGTTGTTAACGTTTGAATGACGCCTTAAGATTGTGTTATTGCATAACAGCAGTCGACGATTATCAGTCTTATGCTAAGAGTAAGACGAGACTCCATGTAGTAGTAATGCGTGTTGAATGTAGGGACAAGGTGACAGCGTAGAGGGACGGTGCGAGATGTAATAAATGATTCGTTCTAAATATTTGCCTCATTTTGACGACTCGTGTTTGAGACATTCGTTTTACTGGATAGGTTTTGTTGTATACAAAACAGTGCTGTATTTGCTGGATAAACCATATTAGGGCGTAGCATTTCATGGAAACAAAAAACGTAGAAGTCACATTCTGTGGTTAGTGTTTGGCAACGTCTGGTTCCTGGTTTCCCCCCCCCCTGTTTTGTAATGTTGTTTCACCACTTTTCAGACTAACAATGTTTGTTTTCAAGGTCCGCATTTCTTTAACAAATAACTTCAAGAGGGGCGTTTTTGTTAATTCAATGTTACATGACATGATGCGGGAATAATCACCTGACGAGTCTCATATTTCACGCCTCTGTCGGCACGTGCAATAAAAGCAGTTACTTTAAAAATGTTTTTACCGTTCCCGAAAGACGTGGAAATTTTGGCCAAATTGGCCCATGTCATGTCACAGAGGGTGGCAGTGAGCCTTAATATACTGGAGGATAACGCAAACAAGCAGTGTGCTCGCTTAAACTATAGCTGCCGAATAATATTGGTCTGGCTATACAATCGGCTGATGGGCTAAAAACACGCAGTATCGATATTTGTAGTTTAGCTGCTGGGGTAGGGTTCATGCTGTTGATGCAGCACCAATAATCATTAATCGTTCGCAGAGAATGGTGGGCAATGTCAGATTGGATAAACACCACCCCGTGCCGGATTATCCCAGTAGCACAAGTAGCTACATATGTAGTAGCTACTACATATGTAGCTACTTTAGCTGCATCAACAGCATGAACCCTACCCCACCAGCTACACTCCATATGTAGTAGCCCCGCGCTTTCAAAGGCCCGGCGCTAAATGCTTTCAAGCTATCAATTCCGGTTCAGTGATTCTGCACTTGCTCTATTACTATAGTACTATACCGCCTTCAACTTTTACGAACGACCGGGTGTTTAAGGTTAGCGATTAGTCGTATTATCTGGCTGTATAGCGAATAAAAAAGTACAATTACTTTACTATGCAAGTAAAAAATGTGTTTAACACATGTTTAGGGCCCCTTTATGTCATATGCTACAGGCCCTGCGCGAGCTTAATCCGGCACTGACACCACCAGTCGCCTCACTGGAGTTGCCAATCGGCGGTGTGGGGGGCACGCAAGCCCAACGCGAGCGGGCCCCCCACAAGCGAAGTGTAGCCACTCACTGGCATTGACACGTCTCGTGCAAGGGGCTGCTCAATCTCACATAGCCCGTCCTGGCGGACATGGCGTGCGCACTCACTGTACGCATCAACATTGTGAGTCATCTGTTCCTGGTCACGTGCGGTTAGAAGCGTGACAAAGCTAAAACTGTGAACGTTTTGCATTCGTGGGACTCGTCTGACTGGTTTTGTTTTTTTTATCAAGAAGCCAGCTGCAATATGATTACACTTCTGATCTCCGAGGTGGAAAATAAAACTTACTGTATATATTTATTTTAAAGGTGTCTAAAATATTTTCGTGAAATAATTATGTCTTGTGATTATTGTGGTTTCAGAATTCATGTGGACCACATGCTTCCATGATGTTAACGGACACTGTAACCGTGACAGGCTTTTCTGTTTGCTTTAGATGCTCTGTGCCGTAATAGCAGCAGCCTAAACAGCTCAAATGAATGCCATAATAAGTAACGAGCAAAAGTGTTACACTTTTCAGCTGTTTAACGGCTCACCAACACATGGCGCAAAGAGACCACGAAACCAAGTTAACCCATGCACAAGTGAACTTGCAGCGGCAACACACACACACGTACATCGCCTAGCGTAGAACTATAGCACTGGGAGAAGTTATGCATAGTGACGTTATCTGCATTATGGACTTTATAAAAATACAATGCTTTACCAGTATTTCTTTACAAGCGTCATTGCAATTCTACGGCAGATTCACATTGGGAAAGTGGCATTGTTCAACTCGTCCGCGCATCTTATCGCATGATGGTATAATAACCGGCAGCACCCTAAAACCTTTAGAAAAATCGAGTGCTCAAGCTCTTTAAAACAGTAGTTTGACCGAGGTTGTATATCAAAAAAATACATATAAAACCAAAACAGTTAAATACAAATCAACTGGGCACTTGCTTTCCCACAATTAACACGTAGACCAACACGTGTAACCCATGCCATGCACCACGAACAATAACGAAGGTAATTCACAGCCCTTTGTCAATCCACTGCTGGATTGAGAGCCTACCCACCACCATGTGGAGGTTGACCATACTTCACCACGCTGGTCAGTGCAGGCTGGTGAAGATGGGTGGGCCCCAGGAATCGCTCACCAATGATTTTTTTTCTCTCCCGTGGTTGGGAATCGAACCTAAGCGACCAGAGGTTCGTCACAACTGATGGTCACCGACCTGATCAATTTATAATGATTGAAAAATATTACAAAAGTCTGTCACAGCTTCAGATAGTATCCGATTGTCAGTTAACAGAAGGTAATCTCGTTTGATTACGGTAATATTTTAGCGTATCTTAGTCCAGCTCCTTAGAACATTTTAATCTGGAGCACTCTTATTACATGGTATCGTATAAATGTTAATTATCAAAATACCCTTGGACACAATAAACAATGTGCTACACACATTACATTAAATGGCACTACACGTTGGGTTGTTAAAAGCTGATGAAACTATTATTTTGGACAGATTAACCCAACAGCCACAAGAAAAAAACAATTCAAACCGCACCCGCATCTCTTCCGCGAAGGATTTCCCGATGTGCATCATAAGCAGACATGCATCGTCTCAGCTCTCACAAGCAGCAACCACGTTCGTGTATAAGCCACCTCCAATCCAGTTGCCGATCAATGTTCAAAAGCTGAATCTGCACCCCCCCCCCACTCCTGTTGTGGATGACGTCGCCGAGTGACATCGCAGAAATGTCACGTGAGCAGGTGTGCAACAGCTGGGAAACACCTCGTGTGTCAAGTGCGCAAAGCAGTCTGGGTATTTACAACATAGGAATGCAATGCGATGTGCTGCAGCTGCTGCGTGATAAGCATCGTGCAATCGAGTTTCTGGCGAGGATAAATGTCAAAACCAAATTCAGCTTGTAGTTTGGCGATAGGCAACTCGCGCAAAACGTGTGTGTACAACTCTTGACTTAAAGCTTTCGTGACTGCAGGAATTCATATTCTTTGAGTCTTTTGGTAAAGTCACGTAGATAGCTTCGAAGAAAATAACAAAAAACTACCTTTCGATCCGAACATCAGCATGACGAACGCTTGATCGAAACGTCGTAGTTTTTTTGTTATTGTCTTTGAACCCATCTACGGGACTTTACCGAAAGATCCAAAGAATAAGAATGTGTGTGGACAACTCGATTCATACGCTGGTCCCTGACACGCTCCGAATCAACACGGTTGGCCGTTCAACTGTGTCGATTCGGAGCCAAAGATGAGCACCAGCTTGAACGCGCGTACTGCAACCCTGTTTTACATTGTCATGGGTCGTTAAAGAGCGATGGGAGGCAAGTACGATGCTCTAAACGGTGTGCGTACATCTATATCCGAGAAACATATTCTATTTTGGCATCGAGGCATTACAACAATGAAGGTACAACGTGTAAGAGGGGAACGTCGCAGACAAGCGTTTCATTCGCTTCACGTTTTATACAAAAGTGCAGGTTAACCTTGAGCCACCACCCTCACGACAAGCACTGCTGGTCCAAACTTGCATCAACAGCGAAAACAAATTGCCCATTCAACACATTTTTTTGGATGAAAGTGGCTCACCAGTAACATTTATTTGGGTACTTTTTCCCCCAGCAGCTTCACAGGTGATGGGAAAAACGTCTAAACTCAGCTCAACGCAATTTCAGGCTCCACGTCAAAGGCCTGATTCTCATCAAGTCGCTTAAGTGACAGGCGTGATGGGATCAAAGCACTGAGAGAGCAAGACCTTGCAACACATGCCGAGGTGCAGTTAAAATCTTTCCGTTCCTATTGAGGCCAACTAACAAGCTGCCGACTTGCTCATGGGAGGCGGATTTTCGTCACGTCATTTGCGCTCCTACAATACGCGCATGGACGACGCAAGGAATTCAGATGCCGTGACATTTAGCGGAGACGCGGGCTCCCCAACGATCGTCCTTGAGCCCACACGCTCTTCCACACCCGTCGAAGTCACAGAAACAAAAGTTGACAGATTCAGAAACGCGAATGCATCACAAACGTAGGAATGTACACGCGAAATGCGTTCGAGAGATTTAAAAAAACACGCCTTAAAAAAAAAGTCTGAAGAGGCTGGTAGTTAGATCATCATTGCCGATGAGATTAATCTGTTTTACATGAAAGCATAACTTTTTAAGTCTTCCAACGCCAAAGAGGGAAAATTCCCAGCAAACAGGATAATTTTCGAACTTACAACTTAGCACTATTGCTGTACCGACAGGCTGGGAAATGCTGATTTATTACCTCGCAAACTTGACCTCACCCGTAAATATATTCCAAAGTGTCCAGAGCACCTGATTTCACTCATCTCTCTTCCCTTTTACCTTCACATTGAATACGAATGAAAACAACGGCCGTCTTGCCGCCGCTGTGCAATCACTTATGCGGCAGGCTTTCTCCTTGGCAGCCACCCCCACCCAACCTTAACGCCAGTGGTTCTTCACCTTTACTGCGTTAAAGACATTTATGTTAATAAATACATAGGGGTTGATGAAACAAAGTAGTACTAAAAACATCTGGCCATGTCTCGCACCCCCCCAGGTTAAGAACCACCGCTCTACAGGGACAACTGCATGAGCGAGCAATGATTTGAGATGTTACATTATTCAAGTTTACGTTGCTTCGCCGGATGAGAACTCAAGATACCAGGACATCGTCTCTCCTTCGCAAGTGGTCATCTTTCTGGCTCGCCAAAACGACAAGAGCAACAGCAACAAGGTACAACTACCAAAATAATCAGCAACACCGTATGAAAACGAAAATATCACTTAATCCACCAGTCACTGTGCTTGATTCCCAATGTAGCACATTTTCAAATGGACAGGCAGTTGTGATAACCACCCCTTTATTATCCTAATAAATAACTGTGCACGCCACGCAGAGCATACCCCCCCCCCCCCCCCCCGTGTACAGACAACAATACGAATGGATACACAGTTACACCGAGATCAAGTGTCCATGGACGAGTTGCAACACAGAACCAAATTACCGATTCACTACTTGTACAGTGTAAGCCCAGCCTCACATCGATACACAGCCGAGCATTGAAGAGTGAAGCACACGAGGGGAAATGGGTTGCCAATTACACGAGGCTCCCAGTCGGATATTATCTGCAAATTGAGAGGGAATGTGGTTGACAATGGGACAGAGTGGTGAAATCTAAGATAAAATATCATTGTGAGATTTACACTATTACATAGACTCCAAAAACCTGAGCAGCAAATACGATCAACTTCAAGACACATGTTTACAAGGGGTGAACCAACATTTCAAAGAGCAAAAGTATATTTATGGGATAATTTGGGAGCCTTTTGCATCATTTACTCTTTGTAACATCGCTATTGAAGTTGCATTATCGCATTTAATTTGATTCCAACATTCCAAAATATCTACATGAAACCCATTCGTTCAATCCACTGCTGGATGAGGGCCTCCCCATTCTGTGGGTTGTGGGTATTGTTCGAACACACTTCATCGTGCGGACCAAAGCGGGTTGCAGTATAGATGTGGGCACATTGATTACAACATGATGCGAGTGATGCTCACCAACACAAGGCACTATCCAGGCTCAACCCTGCTTCGCTTACATCTGACGAGAATGGGCGCATTTCGGGTGATTTGGTCAGAGTAAAATATATAATAAATAAACATGCGAATGTCCCAGTGTCTTGCGCGTGTGTGCGTACACGATTTGAAATGCAGAAGCTGTTGGGCGGGGTTGATGAGTCACACAGAAATGCTCATGTGCATAGACACCTCCCAGGCTGCAGGGCTATGAGATGACTGGTATACGACAGTAAAAAAAAAGGTGGTTGCCTGAACATTTGTACGACTATTTAAGCATTAATCCCCTTGTGCATGTGTGAATTTTCAATGGAAGTTTTGAGTTCGGCCACTTTCAAAATGCTCTCAAAGTGGCCGAACATTTCAATCGGGGCTCATCATCAAAATCGAGGCTCAACGCAGCCTTCCTGTGTCAACTTATAACGAAGATATGTTTTTTACTCTACAGTGTGTCTGCTATCAAGGAGGGCCATCGACCACAACACATCATCCATCACATAATGCTCGCCTTTTACGTCAAGTGTTATTGACAAATGTGTTGATGAATTTGCTTCCTGGGTAAAGGAGATGCTCATTACTTTCCTAAACATTTATAATCAGTATGTATAATTTCCATCCGTTAATATTGGAGTCTATTCGACAGCTTCTGCCACGAAAGAAATTCAGCGCAGCGAGACACGGCCGTCGTGATATTTTTTTGTATTTTGCAGACAACTGCGCGTCAAATTACGCCTTGTGCCGTCTCGCCAACATTAAAGCCCGGTTGTTAGTCGGGTAAATACAGCCGCTTCAGAACCTTTGTGGGGACATCGAAACGTGTAATCACCGACAGCACTCCCATTACAACGACAATGCTACATTGAGAATCAAGTGTATTGTACCTACACATGACATGGTAATACAATGGACACGTGGATTGCCTATTGATTCTGAGCCAAGCTAAAATGTTTCAAGCTCACAGAAACCCCATTCCCCCCCAAAAACAGGACATATCGTGATAGGTAGTTGGAATAGATGAAAATGCAGTTTTTCAAAAAGCATTTTCAAATACAGTAAATGGATGCACATCATTAAAAGTTAAATAGAATCTCTCAAAAAAATGTAATTACATCATATATACACAAAACACTGAGATGCATTTTACTGCAATATTCAGGTAATGTAATTAGAATTACTTTCCAGTGACTGCCTTTTTCAAATACGAACACGCCGTCTCTTCGAGATAGCAGCACCAATAAATACCAGAACGCTCGTAGTGCCTCTTGGACACGCACAAGTTAGTGGGGGTTGCCTGCAAAGTGGTATTTGGTGTTACGACTACTGAGGATTGCCATTCTGCCGACGTTTAGCAGGAACACACACGTAGGAGGAGGGGGAGTCAGAAAATTATCAAGTCATTCCCATGAGGATACAAAGGAGAGCAGCAATAAATCACGCGACGAGCTGCAGTGGCCGTAGCCCCTTTTGCAAGGGACAACAGTCTGTGGCGTCGCCCAGCTTGGCGCTACAGAGGCCGGGGGGAGTGTAACCCCAGACCGGGTCCCAACCGAGGTTCGTGGTTGTGGCCCCGGGGACCCCAGTCCCCGAGGCCCGGCGATCCGGCTTTACGATGTTGTAGTCGGTGCGTGACCGAGAAGCCGCTGTTTGCCTCCAGCTGGGACAGGATCAGCAGCACCTGCCTGTTGGGGAACAAGCAGTGGACATCGTCAGTGACCTCCCGCCCACACCGATTTATAATGGAGACAAAAAAAGAAGCCCATTCGGGAGTGCTTACAAAGTTCGTAAAATGTCGGGTATCATAAACTTCACCTGAAGACGGAAGCTTGTGTTGCCTCGGAAACGTCGTGATTTTTATTTTTATTTAACTTTTATTAATTTTAATTAGATTTTTTACCTACGTGACTTTACCGAAAAAACCTAAGAGTATGAATCCTTGCAGTCACGAAAGCTTCAAATCTAGAATCATAAACTCCAGCAGTGGCTACCGTAGAAAATCAAGGTCAGAATATCACTGGTGCCAGTGTTGTTGCCGCCAATCACACCCTCGTCATGTCACGCAAACTCCACCACGTCACGCACCACCCATCTGACCCGTAGATCTTCCTCTCTTGGGTCTCCACTCCTGTACAACACCCCGCACGATGTGATTATCTTTAACAATCCCTGAATGATGACCGAATGAAGAGCTCGTCACAGGAGACGTGCGTGCGTACCGGTTGAGCGGAGGCACGCTGTCGGCCGTCTTGAGCCCCCCGCGAGTGGAAACGACGTTGAAGCTGTCGGAGCAGTCGCACACGACCTGCAAGTAGCGGTCAGGGTGGCGATTCTCCACCACCACGATGAGGCCCGCCCAGCCTTGCGTCAGATAGTAGCACGACATGCCCTCCCGCGCCTAGGGATTTCCACCGGTCAGGTTTTCATTCTTGCGCGACACGATGTTTAACGAACGTGCTGTTATGTTACGTCGTTACACTGCCAGATGAAAGCCCCCCCCCCTCACCCGCATGGTCATAGAGGGCCCGTTTTGATCATGTGCATGAGTGAGATGGATTACGACATCGCAGGGTCACGAGAGATGGAGATGACGTGGGGAGGCCTCGTTCAGCAGTAAGTATCACATGGCTTGTGATAGCAATCGACTAAACAAATGCCATGCTCGTTTTTCTTTCCAAAAGCAGCGAAAAAGAGCACTCAGAATAGAAGGCAGGAGATACAGAATTGTGCTTTTTGTAGTCACTTTAAGCACTATGCATTGCGATAAACTAACTTCTCAATTTTGCCTCATACAGACAAGACAAAAATATCACGGAATATTAAAATCTTAAAAAAATACCATTGTGAAGCCTCGGCGTAAAAAATGCTGATGCTTACGAAAGAAAATTGAAAGTATAGTCGAGGTTCAGATAAATAACCGTGGAGGCCTATAAATAAAATCACCACTTACTATTATTGCAAATACGAGATTGTAAGTTTATCACAATCATAAAATTCACGACCTCAGCACACTTGGACAAATAAGCAACACCTTCGAATCTGATCTAATGCGATGAACATCATAGTGCTCCAAGATGGATGTTAAAAATTCATAAGGGTAATGTGTAGGGAAAAAACAAAACCTTTTATCAGATGCCAAAAGGCCAACCCAAACCAAAAAATAAAATGATCACCATCATTAACACTGCACCTTCTCTGTACACCACCGCCAGCGCACACAAGTCCCTTGCCATCTGCATAATTCACATCGTGACAAAACGGTTGAAACCGCATATTGCCATGGCAATTTACCCCATCGGGCATAACAGGGACCCCATCGGTCGCCACGCTTTCGCTAACCGCGCGCGAATAAAAAAAAGTGGGGGGCCCACTAGCCAACGTGCCCCCCTCCCCCCCCCCCCGACGTTTGTTCAGCTCACCTCATGGCATTGCCCCTTGTTGACGGCTAAATTAATAACGGCGCTGGCCAGCACGCTGGGGGGCAGCACCAGCTGCTCCACAAACACCGACTTGGAGCTGTGCACGGCCAGGATGTAGCTGCAGGGACTCGGCAGCTTGCCTGCATGTACGGACAGGATTGTTTTGAACACGTTGTGAGAGACATTTAAATCTCATTAGGGTCAAGTCACCTGTCGTTTGTACCCCCCCCCGCCCGCCCCCCCACAGATAAGTTATTACATACAAATGAAAGTTTTCCAGTTGAACAACCTCGTGTACCGAACCGGCCTTCTTAGGTAATCACTAACAGTACTTTGCACCAGAAGTTTGTTAAGGCTATATGGGGCATCTCAGTCTTTGTTGGGCTTAATGACTGATATTTGGCAGTAACTATGTAGTGTTTAAAAAGCTATTCTTACATCGATATGAGCCATTGCATGGAGCTTGACATTAATTATGATTTTATAACATTGGCTTTCATTTGTATAATACCGAATGGTCATAATACCTGTAATAACAAAATAAAGCATATCATGCATATCATTAAATAATTTACCTATAAAATCGAGATTTCATGTACCGAGTAAATTTGAAAAACATAACCTCGTGTTTTTCACCACGCTTTAAGCATTCTGTTCATCGGCCTTTATCGGAAACAAAAACATCTGTATTTTCACAATCCATTTATTTTTCCAAATTATCAAATATTTCACAGAGACAGCAAAATATCCCTAAAATGGAGAAAACAAAAAAGTATAACTTCGCCATTGAGCATAACTCCGCAAATTAACAGGTTCAAGATTGAATGGACTCAATTACAATTTCATGGAAGCAACATTTCTGCAGGGATGGATTTGACAAAGAGGCCAAGAGGCATGAGAAGGAAAGTAGTGAACACGAGGGGTGGGGGGAGGGGAAGGTAACAAGCGAAATGAAAAAGACAGCTCAAGATCGGACAGGATAGATGTGGGTTATACTGGTAGGAACCACCTGGTTCCACCAGGCCACAGATTATTGTGTCCGTCCGTCGTGCATCCAAAAATGGGAGGGGTGGGGAGGGGCTGGGTGGGGAGGGGAGGGGTGGAGCTGGGTGGAGAGGGGCTGGTCATCCCGTGGTGCCCTTATAAAACTCAACGTTTAACCTACTCACGACGGCTTGTGCCCACCCTCACAGTCGGCCATATTTGCGGAATACACCACGCAGCCATTGACCGAGCAACCCAACGTTCCTACCAGCTCCCTCCGCAGGAATGTCTTGTAATGCAATGGCTCACAAGTGACGACATCACATTTATTCCTCCGAAACAGGAGGAGGATTTCTCCACAACTCTGGCTGCGCCTGATAATGCTGGTTGTAATTACTGGCGAAACGTCACGCTACTCAAACTGTAAATACTGTGAATTTACTCTCCAACACACCGGTGTGCTGTACCAGTAACTAATTGGCCACGTTCTGTTTACGTGACAAACCTTACTAGTTGGCTGTGTCGGGTGGTGGCGGGTTTAACGATGCATTTACATTTTTGCGATCTAACCCAAACACCTCTCTTATGGAGGATGTTTGAGCCCAAGAGCTGTCAATGTCCAGAGTACTAATGCAGGGAAGGCAGTAAGATCCCAGCCTCACCTGTCGGTGAATTGGGTGAGGTGGGACCAGCGGTTTGCCAGTGGTTGAAGGCCAGACAAATGATGGCGTACTGGCCAGGCGCCAGCATGCTGCTGCAGCCCACAAACTTCTTCACAGCCCTCTGGCTGTGCACAATGACCTTCTCCAAACACATCTTCTCTTTTTTGTCCGTGGTGACTTGGTAGATGACAATGCACAGATCCAGAATGTTTCCCTCCACGTCGTCTCCCCTCCTGCGTGGCAAAAAAACAAAAACGTGTTTTGCCGAGAGACGACCTCGAGAACAAAAACACACAACTGATTTTGCCACGTGTTCAACAGACAGCTTTGTTTTAGCCTACTGCACAGTGCCTGCGAACATTATCTGGTGCGTGGGTTAACCGTCATCAATCATGCCACGAAAATTAATTTGGCAGGTTCTGATTCATTCCTCTCACCACCATAAAATCTATAAATTGTAAAAACCGAGTTAAAAATATATATATATTTAAGTTTCGTTTGTACACAACTCTCTCATTGGTAGTGTCTTATCCGCGTCGTCTTGTTCATTCCATTAACCTAAAGAAAACGTTGAAAAAACGTGCGTGAATTGCAATCTATCCTTTGCACACAATTTGGTGGAAGTATCCCGAGTGCAAGACTCAATTTTAATCAACGAATTTATATTATGTCTAACATGGTAGAATCACGGTTAGGTTAAACGAAGTGGGGGGGAAAAATTCTAGATTTGAAGCTTTCGTGACTGCAAGGATTCACACTCTTAGGTTTTTTCGGTAAAGTCACGTAGGTAAAAAATTTAATTAATAGAAACAAATTATTATTTTATTTTGTTTCTATTAATTGTATTTTTTTACCTACGTGACTTTACTGAAAAAACCTAAGAGTGTGGGGGAGAAAAAAAGCTGTCAAACTATCATGCAGGAACAATGGTACACCATCATGACAGGAGGCCATTGTCAGCCAGCTACTGGAGAGCCTCGTCAAGCTGTACAGGTCATGGGGTCATTGGATCAAACCTCGCCGTGCTGGTCAGTGCAAGTCGGTAAACGTTGGGAAATTATATAAAGAATAAGAATATTCATACTGGAGGAATCCGATGAGCTAGAAAACTCTTTTTCACGGATGTCAAGTCGGGGTAGGTAAGAACGTAACAACAACAAACAATACAAAAACACGATAGGAGTGAAAAGTACAATAAATGTAAACAAATCACACAAACGCAAACAAATACAATACTAAACCATGCCCATCCTCCTAGACCAGGGGTCGGCAACCTACGGCTCCGGAGCCGCATGCGGCTCTTTACGGGCTGCTTCTTGACGATATGTACGTATGTACATAGATGCATTGCGGCTCTTGAAATACTGAATTTTGTACCGAATTGGAAAGAAATGGCTCTTCTTGTTATTTTGGTTGCCGACCCCTGTCCTAGACAAAGCCCACTGAGGTATTAACTTGTATTTCAAAAACAACCTGGCCACAAACGAAAACTAAAAAAAATTGGCTTATTATTTAGTCGAACACTTCTATAAGTGAAGTGAGACTAGGCTCTAAGAAAAGCTGTCTCGGGTGTGGACCAATCAATTTCAAGGACAGTGCGTATCATTATCAGAGTTGTGTTTTTTGTTTGCATTCCGACCGCAGGTATTGTGGTCAATGCAAACATGACTCCTTGTAAAAAAAGGTGTCAGTTTTGTTGCCAGATAAAAGGGTAAAAAAACAATTATCACATTTTGCTCCTGGCTAAGGAGGTTCCAATGGTGAAGTACAACAATTGCATTTGCTGAACTGCCCTCGCCTGCCCACCAAGTAACCCCCCAGGACCTAAAGCAAGCTGTTGCAGGTGATGACGTGAATATTTGGTGAATACATACGAGACAAATTTAAGCTATTTTGCTTCTAAAGTTTTCTTTTTCTGATCAAATAATGTGATGAGATGTGCGGAGAGCTCACCTGGCACCTTCTTGAAACAGGGTCAAATCTACTTCGGTGTGGTAAAACACGCTGACGAGCGTGGCAGAGATGGGCCTGCCGTGGGACACGGGAAAGGTGCCCGCCAGGCGCACCTCATTCCAGTCCGGGTGCGTCTTGCAGATGTCCACGCTTTCGTAATACCTTGCACAAAAACAGGCCATTCAAAGTGCCTTCAATGTTTTGTAAAACCTGAACAATACTGAGTATTTGCGATGAAAATAAACACCCCCCCCCCACACACAATTTTAGCACGTGCCGTGCATCGACTAAAATGTGTTATGCTCAAACGCACCTTAATATTATAATGAGAATCTCTGCCACATCACTCAGCCGGCAGCATACTAATTGCCATGTAAGCCAATGTAGTTACAAAAGCATTTAGAATCAGCGTGAATCATGCATCTGTTCAATAAACCATTACGAATCCGACTGAGAAATGTTATAAATGTAGTGGAAAATTGTAAACTAATGAAAACATAGATCAAATTTATGAAAATCCCAAGATAATTTAAATATTACATGAGAATGACGATGTTCAGAATTAAGATCATCATGATGATCGGGTCCGATGGAGATCATTGACAATGTTCACGTTAATGACAATGTATACTCCCAGATGCCTTTAGATCAAACTTGTCTCCCCAGTTCCAAAACTGAAGATCTCTAAAATGGAACAAAATCCAGATTGGAGTGTGATGCATCTTTTTTTTTATTACACCCTGCATGTGAGGTGGTGTGGAACAACCTACGGATGCCGTGATTGAGTTAACATTGCTCTTGGAGCTTTGAATCGTTCCCAGAGCTAATCCTGATATCCGTTAATATGTAAATCCATAACACTATCCCTTCTATGGACTTTCCCTATCTTGAACTGTCCTACTTGCTCATGCAACAACAAAAAATTTGATTAAGATGAACAAAAAGTAGAATATTTTAATTTGCCTTTTAGTATATGAACTGAATACAGGATCTGACCGGAAAGTATTTACACTCCACTGTCGCACATTAACGCATTTGGGGAGCCGCGGCGGCGCGATGTTAACTAACTCGCCTGGTATGGAGGAAGTTGTGGGGGGTTCAACCCCAACTCTCACACCTGTATATTTGGAATTTGCATGTTCTCCCCGTGGTCGTGTGAATTCTTTTCCAGGTCCTCCGGTTTTTCCATCCACATTTAGAAACATGCGTTTAGAGCATTTGTCTGCTATAAATTTCCACATTGATAAACCACTTTGTTGAGCTATCATTTGTAGAAAGGTCACTTCTGATAAAGAGCTATACAGCTCAGTGGGCCTTACCTGATAAAATACAAAATAGTTTAGGTTTACAAAGTTATTAGCCTACCTACACTTATAGGGAAAATGCTATGCAAGTGGTAACCTGCTGTTTGAATATTATAACGTTTTCAGATTAAGGAGAAATGGAACTCCAGCCAAAACATTTTTCCTCAGAGATGTTTTGGAGCTCAGCCGAACGCAACTGTCAGAAACTACTTTCAAGAGATCAGAGTTTTCAGTCAAATGCCTTTCATACTTTAAACATAAACCTAACAGCTGAAACTCATTGTTGGCCGTTCCAGCTTCAGCTGAGATATCCATTAGAATTGTAGGTAAATAGGAGTGTGAGCTTACAATACACTTCAACTCTATGAAAAATCATTATTTTTTATCACTGCAGGAACCTAAAAGTAATTGCCACAAGGCCACAGATGTCACAATCTCTGGGTAAGGCGATGGTTAAATATACAATGCCTGCCTAACACCTCTCTGAGCCAAGCCTAATTGACATCTGGAAACCTGCTAAGGGGGAACAATGTTCATTACACCCACACTGACAATGCGCAGCCACCCTATCGGACCGCAGAAAATCTTGCTCCACAAGAAGAGAAAAACAATAACCAAACTTAAAAAGACAGCCCTTTGTCAATTGACAGCTGGATTAAGGCCTCCCCCAGGGCAGCGGTGTACCAGTCACAGAGAGAGAGAAAAACATGTTGGACAGAATTCCTGGTGGCTAATGTGGTTATGGCACACTGCTTGACAGGTGGAAAGAGCTGAACCCCAAACTCTCAAAAAGCATTTTTTTTTTACACAAAAGTGCCAATAAACTAAATAGCAGCTCTGCAACTACTTTCGCACACAAACTAGTGCTGGTGGAGGAGCAGCAACTAAAGGTAACTCTGGTTAGCCCCACAGAGGGTACTTTGGTCTCCTCCTCCATGCATCCCCAGACGTCTTGGAAGAGGTGAGAGCACCCACACTTTTCCCCACCCCGTGTAACCTGCTGATTGACTGCGGTGTGCCCATGTAACGAGGTGGACAGGAGCAGGGGGGGGCATACAGGCATCTCTCAATGTTGCAACTGCTGCGCCAGAAAAGCGAACCGGTTACCCCGCGATTGCCAGTCAAGTGTGCGAGCCAATACAGCACAACGCCACCCTCGGATATGTATCCTTACTTACCGTTTAAAGTCATCATAGTTCATCCAGAAGACGCCCTCGCTGTTGCCGTGCGCCATGAGTTCCGTTCGCAGTTGAGGGGTCCACTCGGGGGAGTTGTCGGACCACGGCCCATTCCAGGAGAAGCGGCCCCAGGGATTGCGCAACCTCATCAGCCTGCACACCCACGTGTCCCATCACACACGAGCACTCTTCCCTCATCAGCCTGCACACCCACGTGTCCCATCACACACGAGCACTCTTCCCTCATCAGCCTGCACACCCACGTGTCCCATCACACACCAGCACTCTTCCCTCATCAGCCTGCACACCCACGTGTCCCATCACACACGAGCACTCTTCCCTCATCAGCCTGCACACCCACGTGTCCCATCACACACCAGCACTCTTCCCTCATCAGCCTGCACACCCACGTGTCCCATCACACACCAGCACTCTTCCCTCATCAGCCTGCACACCCACGTGTCCCATCACACACGAGCACTCTTCCCTCATCAGCCTGCACACCCACGTGTCCCATCACACACGAGCACTCTTCCCTCATCAGCCTGCACACCCACGTGTCCCATCACACACGAGCACTCTTCCCTCATCAGCCTGCACGTCTACACGTCTCATCACACACCAGCACTCTTCCCTCATCAGCCTGCACACCCACGTGTCCCATCACACACGAGCACTCTTCCCTCATCAGCCTGCACACCCACGTGTCCCATCACACACGAGCACTCTTCCCTCATCAGCCTGCACACCCACGCGTTCCATCACACACGAGCACTCTTCCCTCATCAGCCTGCACACCCACGTGTCCCATCACACACGAGCACTCTTCCCTCATCAGCCTGCACACCCACGCGTTCCATCACACACCAGCACTCTTCCCTCATCAGCCTGCACACCCACGTGTCCCATCACACACCAGCACTCTTCCCTCATCAGCCTGCACACCCACGTGTCCCATCACACACCAGCACTCTTCCCTCATCAGCCTGCACACCCACGTGTCCCATCACACACGAGCACTCTTCTCTCATCAGCCTGCACACCCACGTGTCCCATCACACACCAGCACTCTTCCCTCATCAGCCTGCACACCCACGTGTCCCATCACACACGAGCACTCTTCCCTCATCAGCCTGCACACCCACGTGTCCCATCACACACGAGCACTCTTCCCTCATCAGCCTGCACACCCACGTGTCCCATCACACACGAGCACTCTTCCCTCATCAGCCTGCACACCCACGTGTCCCATCACACACGAGCACTCTTCCCTCATCAGCCTGCACACCCACGTGTCCCATCACACACGAGCACTCTTCCCTCATCAGCCTGCACACCCACGTGTCCCATCACACACGAGCACTCTTCCCTCATCAGCCTGCACACCCACGTGTCCCATCACACACGAGCACTCTTCCCTCATCAGCCTGCACACCCACGTGTCCCATCACACACGAGCACTCTTCCCTCATCAGCCTGCACACCCACGTGTCCCATCACACACGAGCACTCTTCCCTCATCAGCCTGCACACCCACGTGTCCCATCACACACGAGCACTCTTCCCTCATCAGCCTGCACACCCACGTGTCCCATCACACACGAGCACTCTTCCCTCATCAGCCTGCACACCCACGTGTCCCATCACACACGAGCACTCTTCCCTCATCAGCCTGCACACCCACGTGTCCCATCACACACGAGCACTCTTCCCTCATCAGCCTGCACACCCACGTGTCCCATCACACACGAGCACTCTTCCCTCATCAGCCTGCACACCCACGTGTCCCATCACACACGAGCACTCTTCCCTCATCAGCCTGCACATCTACACGTCCCATCACACACCAGCACTCTTCCCTCATCAGCCTGCACACCCACGTGTCCCATCACACACGAGCACTCTTCCCTCATCAGCCTGCACATCTACACGTCCCATCACACACGAGCACTCTTCCCTCATCAGCCTGCACACCCACGTGTCCCATCACACACGAGCACTCTTCCCTCATCAGCCTGCACATCTACACGTCCCATCACACACCAGCACTCTTCCCTCATCAGCCTGCACACCCACGTGTCCCATCACACACGAGCACTCTTCCCTCATCAGCCTGCACATCTACACGTCCCATCACACACGAGCACTCTTCCCTCATCAGCCTGCACACCCACGCGTTCCATCACACACCAGCACTCTTCCCTCATCAGCCTGCACACCCACGTGTCCCATCACACACGAGCACTCTTCCCTCATCAGCCTGCACATCTACACGTCCCATCACACACCAGCACTCTTCCCTCATCAGCCTGCACACCCACGTGTCCCATCACACACGAGCACTCTTCCCTCAGCAGCATGCACATCTACACGTCCCATCACACACCAGCACTCTTCCCTCATCAGCCTGCACACCCACGTGTCCCATCACACACGAGCACTCTTCCCTCATCAGCCTGCACATCTACACGTCCCATCACACACCAGCACTCTTCCCTCATCAGCCTGCACACCCACGTGTCCCATCACACACGAGCACTCTTCCCTCAGCAGCATGCACATCTACACGTCCCATCACACACCAGCACTCTTCCCTCATCAGCCTGCACACCCACGTGTCCCATCACACACGAGCACTCTTCCCTCATCAGCCTGCACACCCACGTGTCCCATCACTCACGCGTTCCATCACACACCAGCACTCTTCCCGTCACAGTTTTTGCTCTACGAAGCTACTCGCGTAGGAGACAGCAAACACGCGCGCACTCCGACTATTTGCCACTGCAAGGGAATGTAAAATTGCACGTGCTGCGCCATTTGGTAACAACATCAGAAGGTTCTCAAGGTACAAAAGTAGCCAAACATAATACCCCCCCCCCCCCCGAGGGGGTTCTCGAGTTCTCCTGAGTGGAGGCCTTGCTGCCAGCAGCGGTGTGAATAAGCACTTGCAGGACTGCACCTTTACCAGAATGCTGCTCCAATGACTGATGGGGGTTGCGCTCAACACAACTGGCTACCCTGAGCCAGTTGCAGAAATTTCACATTCCCATGTCATGGTTCAGTACATCTGCAGGACAATCGCCATTGACTCCCGACAAATCAACATTGATTTATTCGACCCTGAGGAGATAAGTGCAACATTTGCTTTCTGCACCGAACCCCCGGCTTACCTGTGGCCCTCGATGTCTCGCACATCTAGGATGGAGTAGGCGTGCCTTGGTCGCAGCCCCACGCGGTCATACTCGGTCTCATCCGCCTTCATGTTCCCTCCGCCACATGACGCCCCCATCAAGAAGCTGATACAGCAGCCAGTAGAGAAACATCGGCGCTTTACAAATGCGTTGTGACATTATTTATTTTTTGTACAAACTGTACTTCAAATAAACTTTTCGGTTTTTTTAGACACTACCAAAGACATTACAGTCCCACTGCTGGCGAACACATCAGGTGGTGTAAATCTTATGGCCCGGAGCCAGTGGTGGAAATGTCATATTCCCATAAGTGGGGATTTGATGGATATTTACATGACTTTCACATTCACTTGAAAACAGTGGTTACGTTGAACGATCCAACATCACAGTGCCAACCAGTTAGACAGTACGGGGCTGTGTGGCATTATTATCCACGCATTCATGGCAGGGGTGGGAAATCTACAGCCCCAATCATATGGCCTGTAGCCACAGGAGGCCTACCACTCTTCAACAGCCAGCAAACAAAATTCATCCATCACTACAAGCATCTCAGCCACACTTTGTAATGTTTAGAGCTCTTCGTCACCTGTAAAGATGTACATTTATTGTGCCGTTATTAGATAACGATTAAGGTGTGCATTAATGTGTTGTTGTTGTCCGACAAAAGGTATTTGAAAGTTCTGTCTGGGCCTCAGCAATGATAGGGCTCCCCCCCCTTGACAAAGCAGATTAAGCGCCGTGTCTCACGCAGCTGGGGCATTTCTTATCCACGGTTGCCGAGCACAAGCCCAGAGGCCTAAGATGTCATGCAGGCAGCAACAAACAGATAGCACCATTACAATTGTAATGGGTAAGAATTGATACGCAGAGCGCAAAATAAATAAAATAGAAATCGTGAATTGAGCAAGATTATAAGAACTTGTAGAAAACGAACAAAAATCGAAGGGAATTCCAAAGTTGGGTAGTGCACGTGGAGAAGCGGAAAGAGAAGTGTTTAGACCTGCAGTCTTGTTCGCCGAACGCAAGTTTATTTAGTTTAACCAGGTGAGCACTCGGACAATAGTCTCACAGAAAAAAACCAAGACGCTATGCATAGCAATAGACGCTCACCCTGCCTCCTTGCTGCTGAGAAGTTTTGCCCAGATGAGGTCGGTGTCAATGGGCTCACTGGGGCAGATGGGGCTGGGCTGCAGCTGCACGCTCTCGCAGGGCGACCCCGTCAGCGTGGCCAACCCCTCGATGGTGCGGCCGGCCTGCAGGGCGTTGTAGGAGCCGTGCAACTTTGCCAGCGCCTTCTCTATGAGAGGCACCCACAGCTGCTTCCGCTGGGCCTGATCGCACCACGGCACAACGCAGCCATCGTCGTCGACATGCGGAACACGGTCTCGTGCGACAAGAGCGCGTACGCGCGTCGTGCACCAACCAGGAATGGTTGTGCACGACAATGTTCATTGGACTACGGCAAACGACAGGCGTTTCAAACTTCGTACGAATATGCAACTCCCGATAAATTTCAATTATGGGAAAAAGTTATCCTTTCATAATGCATTAAAGTACATTTACAGCACTTTGACAATCCACTGCTTGATGAGGGCCTCCCCATATTGTGTGGGTTATTTCATTAAACTTCACCATGCTTGTAAGTGTGGGTTGGTTAAGGCACAGAGCATATATATGGCAGCATAGAAGTATAGCACAACAATGGATTTTGCTCATTTGCTCTGTTGCTCATGAAAAATGAAATAATATTGGGAAAATAAACAGATTTTGAACCAACCAAACTGGCGATATTGCTAATCCAACGGTCTCATGTCAGAATACGCCATTAATTATTTATCAAGATCAGATTACGTTTGTAAACAATTTAACAAACAGTAAGGTTTACTCTATCTGACAACTGAAATTTAAATTGCCGTACTAACTCATAATAATAATAACACTAGCCAAAAGCAACCTTGTCCATTGTGAATTTGTTAATCTGCCACTTTTGTTGCAGGCAAGTTAAATAATCAGCGGCGAGGCAGAAGCGGGAGCAATTGTTCGCGACGAAAACATCTTGCGGGCGACGTTTCACGTGACGCACGAGGTCACTTGAAAAATCGACAGCGACGCGGAGAAAATAAACAACGGACCTGGGAAAACAGCAGGCAGCGGTTGTCGTCGCACGGCAGCATGTCATCCACCAGCACCGTCTGCCACACACCGTCCTTACACAGACGCACCTAGAGCAAGAGGGGGCAGGCGACGATGTCATCACAGGAGACGGTACCACGAGGTTTCGCTGTTATACGAGGGGGGGGGGGCGCACGATTCAGATGGGCGCCGGTTCGATCTCAAGGTGCGGAACAGTTGAAATCAATGAGGAAGTTTATTAAATCCACCCGGCCGTATATGAAATAGCATGTCGCGTACGGTGGGGTAAAGTGTGGCTACTGCCACCTCTTCCGAGATGTGTGGCCAGCGGTGAGGAGTAGGCCAAATACCCTGTACAGGGGCTCGAGTGGAAGCTCTTCCGCCAGTAATGGCATAAACAAGTAGCTATAGAGTTGACAGTTTTCCATTTTTTTATTTATACTTTATATATGTAGTCTTGTTTTTTTGAAATTCAGATATACTGGTATGATTGTGTATCTCAGGATAATGAAACATTGCACAGAAATATGCAATTTTCAATTCAACAATTTCACAAATATTTTATTTAATAGACCGTACATTTTCAAAGCAATTTCATCAGTGGTTTAAAAAAACGTATTACCACTCGTCTGATAACATGTCATGCAGCTCTGACCTGATAGGCTCCCTCTGGGCAAATCTGCCTGGTCACCATAACCCTTTCCACAAGTTGTGGTCGTTCCGCCAACACAGCCAAGGCACTCAGAAACCTGAACAATGCAGTTCACACAAAAAATGAATGAATGAAAAGAACGAGCTTCCTCTTCATTTCCTTAGGCATCCAAAACAATCTTCAAGACGACAGTGTGTTGAGTGGGGGTGCGCGTGAAGACAGAAGATACCCACTATGATATGTAATTCGAGTAGGTCAACACATTCCTGCGGAGGGAGCTGGTAGTAACGTTGGGTTGCTCGGTCAATGGCCAGGGTCAACGGCGGCGTGGTGTATTCCGCAAATATGCCCGACTGAGGGCGGGCACAAGCCGGCGTGAGTAGGTTAAACGTTGAGTTTTATAAGGGCACCACGGGGTGACCAGCCCCTCCCCACCCAGCCCCTCCCCACCCAGCCCCTCCCCACCCAGCCCCTCCCCACCCAGCCCCTCCCCACCCAGCCCCTCCCCACCCAGCCCCTCCCCACCCAGCCCCTCCCCACCCAGCCCCTCCCCACCCAGCCCCTCCCCACCCAGCCCCTCCACAACCAGCCTCTCCCCACCCAGCCCCTCCCCACCCAGCCCCTCCCCACCCAACCCAGCTCCTCCCCAAAAGTGTAATTTGTACTGTACAAAACATATTTCAATAGAAGATAAACCAAAAGAGAAACATTTTCTTGACAAAATTATGCATGCAGAATATTACTAAAAGTTATTTTAGCCATGTGTTCATCAGTAATTTCACACACAACTGGAGAAACTGAATAATTAGAACTCGACGTTTTGTATGTATGTTGAACGTAGCCAACCGTGCTATTTCATGGGTAAAACCCATTCGGCTATTTATCACGTTATCAAGTGGTAACTGGCTCGGCAGATAATAATGTAAGAAAAGGAATGTGTCCACAAATCTATCATTCGTTATTAAATAATAATATAACAGTCTTAGCTATGTTGTTGAAATGCTGGAAAACATGTCCCTAGAAGACGTTTTTTTATAAACCAAAAAGCTCGAATTACCTTCCAACAGGACATAACAGAAGCGTTTGAAACATTTACAGCTGGCATGTTGCCAAACACCTGGAAATCTCTCAATTCTCGATACAATGCACGTAACCAACTCCGCGGCAGATACATGGACGTTTACAGGAATGAGATTTGTACGATAACATCACCATATCACCATTGCCTGGGTGTGTACTTTCATTGACCTAGATCTGTCATCTAATAATTCTATAATAATGGATAATACCTTCATGGACAGCGTGCATATGACACACTAAGTAGCAGGCTCGTCAAGAACAGGAGTACAGAACGTACCAGCAGTTTCCCAGCAGGCCCTGCGATATGTCACTGGGGCGCGGAGTGCGGAACACGACCCAGGGGATGGACGTCTCGTGGGGCGCGCAGGTGATCTGCGTAGGCCGCAACCAGTGAGCCACACGCTGCACGATGGAGCTCTCCAAGTTCGAGCCCAGGGACTTCTTGCCAGGCACGAAGCTGTCATCCACAAAGTTCACTCCGGCCTGCAGCAAAACAAAGCGGAGCAGCATTGCGTCTCGTTAGCCACACGGGGGGCGGCGGGGGGGTGTGGGGAACCTGCACTTACCGAGGCGACATCACGCCAGCCCTGTAGTCCCAGAGGAGCGAGATGAATAGGCGGAACCCCCCACAATCCGACTGAAGGTTAATCTCACTTTATAAAAATGTTTCATATTAAAGCCATTTGACTACAAAAGTGTCTGCAATTGATGAAGGTGGCCGGGGTCAAACAGCAAAAACGAGTATAATTGAGTGAGGGTTCGTCACGGTGTTTCCTCATAGGCACAGTGGACACGAGCCACAGCAGAATGGACGTTATTCTGTTCTGCGGGTTAACATCGGTCCATTGTTTATAAGGTAGCCTGCGTCATCGCGCCCCTCTAAACAAGGTCACACCACCACAGGGTTGCATCACACCATTTGCAGTCGAGCTCAAGTGACGAAGATGGACGCAATCGCTGCCCGTAATGGACCGTAGCATCGTGCCCCTCATCGCTGGCGAGAGGGATGGGGTGGTTTGTGTCTACAGGAGGCTCTCGATTATCCACGCTCATGGCGGGGACGATGGGCCTCGGAAAATACAAAATCGTGAATAATAAAAAAATATCCATTTTCCGTGGATCTCGATGCTAGAAAACACTAATATAGGTATAAATTATGTTTAAGTTAAGAAAATTGCGTTTGTTAACGAACGAAACAAGCACTTGTAGCAAATAATGTATTGATCTTGTTTTATTACTGCCGATCGGCCGATCGATGGGAATGCTCAGTGATGACACTTTCCTGCTCCCGTGCAGATAACTCGGCCCACTAAGTGGACAGCAGAGCCACGCCAATCAACATCAAACTCCACCCACTGTTGTAAAGATATGTAACTACTGTACTGTAGAGGCAATCGTGTGGATTTTGGTTTAACCGGAGCACATATTTCTTCAGTTTAAGCATATGACTTGTAATAAACATTTCCAAGAATATCAATGTATAACTGTTTTTAGATTATTAATTTGGGCTTATGGGAAAATACATGATTTATTCATTTATGTCAAAATCTCAGGTGCGCGGTTAATCCGCAAATCAGATAAAAACGCAAGCGCATAATCAAAAGTCTACTGTATATCTCCATATATATAAAAGGCAAAGTTGTTATTATGTACGCCTGTTCAAAATGTTTAGCGTACTTCCCGACATGCAACAAACTGGAAATTTGCCATGTGGGTACTTTCCAGACTGTACACCATGCAAAAATTATAAAAATACACTTTTGTGGTTTTTTGGGGGGGGGGGGGGGGAGCTCAATAATGCAGTAATTTTTTTGCACGACAAGTAAGCTGTGACGTCACATCTGTCATGTGACCTGCGCACCGCGTGGCGACCCGAGTTCGATTCCCGCTCACGGCCACCACCGGTAACGATTATTTCAACCGCTCCTGGGCCTCCCCTAGGTCGACTCAGCCTCAAACGAGTAACTGGTGTGTAAACTTTACCACTGGGGGGACAAAGGCGGCCGGGCCTGGTGAATCCAAGTCCCGGGCGAAGCCGGGTAGTAAAACTAGTATATTTATAAACTAAACTATTTATTGTTTACCAGGTAAGGCCCACTGAGCATTATAGGTCTTGTTCAGAAGCGACCTGGCCACAAATGATAGCTCAAAGAAGTGGCTTATCACGTGGAAATGTATAGCAGCCAAATACGAATTATGTTGATTCTAAATGCTGATACACTGAATATTTGGAAAACCAAACATTTGACTACATAATAAACCTTTTCTGAATATTGAGCAGATGCCAAAATACAAAATTGTATGCATCTAATGCCGCATCAATGTATCAATTATAAAATATTATTATGCATACATCAATCATGGTGCATGTACGAACGTATAATTTATGCAAAGTATATGTATACGATATGCTGGTATATTTAGGATAATGAAGAAAACCAAAATTGTACAAATTAGATGGTTACAATTTGAATCGAATTGCAAATCTCAATCAATTTTCAACCATGAATTGTGAAAAGGAATCAAATCGGCAGAGGATGTTGCATGCTAACATAATGAAGGAAAATAAAATAGTGCCAAGCAGGAGGGACGAAGGAGCCAGGTGGAGGTGCAGAGCGCAGCTGGAGCAGCGGCCGGGACGAGAGGAGTGCAGAATTCAAAAACCAAAGTGCACGTTCGTGAGCGTGTACAGTTTATGCTTGAGCGGTAGTGTTGCGGTTAACGCGCTGCGCTACGAAACCCGGCTACACGAGTTCGATTCCCGCTCACGGCCAACACCAGTGACGATTATCTGAACCGGTCCTGGGCCTCCCCTGGTGCGGTGCGTAAACATCGCCACTGGGGAGACAAAGGTGGAAAAAACGCGGTGCTGGCCACCCACCCCCTCCGTGTACCGTGCCGGCTTTCATAGGTGCTCGTTAACAGCACTTGCCCCAACAGTCTGTTAAGGCTATATGGGGGATTTTTGTCTTTGTTATATGCTTGAAAGCACATATGTTCATTTTTATCAAAAGGTTAGCTTCTCTCATAAGGCATGTTCATTAAACGCCTCTGTAATTACAATGGTGTACCAATGCAAGATTCGTACTGTTTTTTTTAATAAGCCTTAGCACATTATTATTTAGCATATTAGTTGTTCATTAAATTAAACGTTTTCTTTGGGCGACGTGGCATGCGGCAACCTTGGGATGACACAGATCAGTCACAGCCCACGGAACAATTACATGATTGAGGTTAACTCCTCTCATCCTCAAATTAACGCATCTTCCATCCAGGTTCTCAACATCATCACAGACGACAGAGCCGTGCCTGTGTGTAATGCGAGGTCACTGTACGCGATGGCACTTGAGTGACGCAGAGTTTAGAGCCTCGGGCGGTCGGCGTAGGTAACACGACCCTTGGATCGTTAAGACACTCCAAGGACAACTTTTGTAATTCACTAAATTGCTGATCTATGCCCTCGTACCAAAAGTGTCACAGATAACAGCAGTTTCAATGAACTTCAGTACGAAAAACCCAATTTATCTTTGAAAAGATGACACGAACATCACAACTTAAATGAACAAATGTGTGTGTCATTGGCGATTGAACAACATTTCTCAGTGGAAGACTTATTGTATTTAATACTTTTGGAAAATGTTAAGATTCAGTCATTTGTTTGCCTAGATTCAACTTCTGCTTTAAAAGGAAAGCATTTTTGTTTAATAATAAGAATGTACAATCATCTGGTAGGTACAGGCCTCCCCACACTTTTTTTGTCATGAGGGATGTTTAACCATACTTCGCCAGTTTAGTCAGTGCCTATTAGTGAAATAAGGGTGGGAATTTACCAGCAGTGGTTCTGATATTTTCCCACTCGCGTCAACCATTTCTGGGAATTGAACTCAGTTTGCCAGGTTCATAGGGCAATGACCGAACCCCTATGCCACTGCTCCGCCCCATGCGTTTTGTTTACAGGCGTTCAATTATAAATTTAAAACCTCATGAGAATATTCTGAATGAGTATAAAATCATACTCTTTGAGTCTTTCGGTAAAGGCACGTAGACAGGAAAAAAAATCATAGCAACTGTAAAAACAACATGACGACTGAATCAAAAAAATGAATCAACATGAAGGAAATACAGCGAAAAGAGTAATGGACCAATACATGAACTGGAAATGAAAGCGACACCTGGGGAGACATGACTCGATTTGACACATCGCACGTCGCCTTACGGGCAGCCGATATGAACTGCGACACCATTAAAGGGGGAAATGAAAGAGCCACTGAGAAATGTTGTTCAATCGCCAATGACACACAATGACCCAGAAAGTCCATAAACCAACGTGATGTTTCTTACCTAGTACTGAAAACCAAGAATATTTTCACCCCACCTCATTAAATCATGCTGGAGACGACAAAAAAAACCAGTGGTTCCCAAACCTTTCTGTGCCCCTGGACCACCGTCCACCCCTCAAAACCTTTTCACAGACTTCCACGCAAAAAAACACATGGGTGTTGTGAATAAAAAATAATATCCGCAACTGTGCCACGGATCACTTCCCAAGGCGTTGTAAGTCACCAGTGGCCTGCGAACCACACGTCGGGAACTACTGCTTTACGCAACACACACACACACATTTATTATTTTATACATAAATATCTGTGCGGCGTATTGCAAATGCACCATGACAGGGCTGGCCGCGCCGAGTTTACGAGCACCCTAGGCATCAATAAAAAATCTGTGGGGGAAAATAGTGGGGAGGGGGTCACCTCGAAAATGCATTTTTGTGCAACCCTTTCAGCAAATATTTTCCCGCCCCAGGCAACTGCTTATGTCGCCCCACGCTTATGCTGCCACTGCATCCAGCAGCAGATAAGAGGTCTGGCTCCAATGTATTGAATAACTGAAAATGATAACTCACATTAATAAATAAATAACCGTGCTGTAGTATATAGCGGAAAAAAGTGGTTAGAATTGCACAGATCCATCATATTGGACACGGGTAATCATTACGACAATCATAAACTGGCTTTTTTACTTGGGAATAGTATATCAACCAATCTGGACTGTAAGACAGAAATAATCTTTTCACCTTTCATGATAGAATGGTGAAATGCTCATGAAACAGCAATGTGTTGGACTCGTGAGTTTTTCGTCCACGATGGGATGTGATGTATGTAGAACTTCTTTCGAACCATACGTAGCCAACAACGGTCATCAAAAATCTTAATTATTTCCCATCTGCAGTAATAGGTGGAGCCGTGGTGCAGTGGTTAGCACGCCCCCCCCCGAGTTTGATTCCCGGCCACAGCTAACATGAGCGGCGAGAGATATATTGTCCGATGATTTATATTGTTACTTACATTCTCAAAAGGACTCCAATTTACATTTTGTGTTACAATTATCAAGATCATTCAGAAATGTTGACCGAGGTTGAAAATTTCGTGAAAGTGACCGGTGTTAATGAGTTTCCCCCGTGTGGTTTATACGATGGTGAATAGCATCTGTTACGGGCGGTCTCACCTCTTTGGATGCTTGAACGATGTTTTCACGAAGCTCTTCTGCCATCTTCTCATCGCTGTTCCTCTGAGCATTTATGTTAATACTTTCTCTTCTCTGTAATTTGTGCATACTCTTCATCTGTGGTTTAAGCTTTGGGTTGCTGCATGCTTCACAAACCTTATCCTTGACATCGTTATGCAGTGTACAAACACTGCAAACCCAAACACCAGGGTTGCTCCTATCTGACTGACAGATTGCACAGCCAATATCAATGGCCTTGTTATGATAGGTGCACTGCTTGCAAGTCCAGCCAGTTTTTACAACAGATGGAGGTTGCTGACACCCTGGCAATTTGGATGCTTTACATGCGGCACACTCAAGATTCTTCAATGAATTCACCAATGTGCACTGTGAACAGGTCCACACGAGAAAATGTGGGCTTGAGGAAGAGGTGTGCTTATGCTTAATTAAATTGGCAGTCGAACCAATGGCTTCGCTACTCCTTGGCACGTCATTGGCTGCTACAAAATTTGGGCGATTCCTGTTTCCAGAGACTTTTCCACCGCTGGAATTGGATGCAGACACAAACAATTTTGGGGGCGGCTTTGAACCCTCGGGTGTGCACTGCTTGGCCAGTTCTTCCCTTCGAACTCCTTTTGGCTGCGGCTCGGGAAGGACATCAAACCTCCGGACAAGTGCGGGACGCTCCACCGGACTTTCAGACTCGAAACTCCTGCTCGTCGGCACAACCTCTCCTCCTTCTGCGGTGAGAGCAGGCATCGGAGATTCTCTCTCGGCTTCTCCAACGTTGCCCGCAGTCGGGACACTCTCTGGGTACGGGTAAGCATATGCCGAGCAGTTGCTGCAATCTCCATTTTGCGTCGACGCCTCGGGAAGTCCTGTCCTGCAGTTCACGCATTTTAACTGACCGAAATTGCTCGGCGATATAGAGGTGAAGAATGCCGCCAACTCGTCAGGCTTACACTTCACATCGCTATTGATGCAGCTCCTGGGTGCTGCATGAGATGGGCGATGGTGGGCATTGTGTGGACGCATCTCTTTGCGCATCTTGGGGAAATTAAGAGAGCTGGGAGACTGTGCACTGCTAAATTCCATCATCCGGTCTAAGGCCTCTGGCTCATCACCTGGGTCACTCACTTCAACATCGGTGTTTTGTACAAATCTATGCCCTGCATCTTGTCTAGAATGTGGGTTTATGACATTGGAAACTGCGACCTTGATTTCAGATACAGTGGGACTGATTATTGGTAGAGAAACTTTTTCAGGGGCGCCACAGGCATTACACGCTTTATCCGCTATATTGTTCTCTAGAGTGCAACACCTGCAGACCCACGTTGTTTTAGGAATCTCACTGACGACTGAAGGAAGACCGGTTCCCAAACTCGGCAGAACCGTGTTATTATTTTCAGGCAGTGCATCAGTCTGCATTCCACAGATACCATCGGCAGTGTCTCTTGACACGTCTGTCTTTTGTTCGGGAGGTTGGGCTTCTTTTTCCGATGTCCTAGCTACTTGTGCCAACTCACCGGCTGTAGAGAAAAGCGTCCTTGAATTCTGGCAGGCTTGGCAATGCGTTGCCGTATGCGCATTCTGCTGGCCACCACACGCTTGACAATTCAAGGTTTTTTCGACTGCGACCAAGGACCCGCTGTTCACAGAAAGCCCATTGCTCAGCCTCAGAATGTTCTCTAGATTGCACTCCATGCGAGGGCTCTCGCAAATGGAGCATCGGCTGAGCCCCTCTGGGTTGAGCAGAGTGCAGCGTTTGCATGACCACTGGCCGCTGCTGCCCATGTCTCCGTCATCCGCCCTGCAGCGAAAAGCAGAGGTCAACCAACAGCACCACCATCACATTTCATCTGAACAACGGCGTGATGGTGAAAACTGATGGACGATGAATTGAACTCATGAGCCTACTGATGCACATACAAATTATTTCGTTAAATGACACATAAACAGTCTCTCACAGGTTAAAACTATTTTAAATGAACCAAGTCCCCATGTTCTATGATGATGGCAATCATCCTTAATAATTTTATCTGAAAAACCTTTTTTCAACACAACTGGGATATTATAACTTCAAATAGGATGAATTTCCTTTTTCATTTTAAGCAAGACTTATCATCCTTTTAAGAATAATTGTCAATTCTAAATATATATTAAATATGCATGTAAAGCATACATTCACACAACGACAGAGACTAACCATAACCATGCAATCACACTTGCATACCAAATCTCTCAAATACGCAGTACATAATACACGTTGCTACACATGAAAAGCACATCATTATACATGAACTTGCAAACACACGGGCACGCATACATTAAACACGTTAATACACGCAGAACGACACATGCATACGCAACACAGCCTTGAAAATGCTATGAGTACGCGCCAAAATTAATGCCTGCCTTGAACAGATGCCAGAAATATGACCTCCACAAAAATATATGAATGCCCTGGCAGATAATGAAAGACACAACACGAGCATCTGTTACTATTTGAACGTGCAACTAATTTGTCCGATTCAAACCGATAAAGAAGTTAATTGTTGTAATATCGCAACATTTATAAAAAAAAATCTATTTTTTCTGAATGAATCAATAAGCAGGGCATGTTTATACTTTAGCGCTGGGTCTCCACACTTCAGTTCAATCAACATTCTAAATTTTGTCAGAAAGATGCACGGATGCCATGTACCACTGCATACGCCATGCGTGTGACGTCTTAAAACAACATCTTGAGACGCCTAAGGCTCTCCTCCTGGGCAAATAACGCATAAACAAGGGAGACTGGCAGCACATCTTCGGAGGGATATCCCCAATACTCTTCGATAAGTTGCTTTGGGTAGTTTCTTTGGTTTGGCTGTTACAGCGTTTGTCCTTCAGAATCAATCGTGAGAACCCTACATACACATGGGTGTGGTGTTCACCAACTTGCAGTGCCCCGTAGTTCTGAAATAAACCAATTCTGAAGGGAATTGTGTTCTTCGTTTTCTTAAACCAATTCTTATCCATAGTGTGGCGTTATGATCCAACTTTCTCATGTCTGAGCTTGAGCGCCGGCTTTCTGCTCTTTGTGTCTCGCGTTGATCGATTTTCGCACGCCACCACTTTTCCCTGACCTCTGATTAGCGCGGTCGGCTGCTCGACGGTGCAAAAGCAGTTCAACGTGCAGAATCAGAATCGTTATTTAGACTGAGGCAAAATCGCACGGCAGACTTTACTTGTGATTTGTAGTAAATTCCCACTTAAAAATTCAAATTTGACACAATAGCAGAGGTCAAGAGCCTCCAATCTTATGTAAACCTACACATTCGACGCACATAACGTGTTGGCAAAAGAACATCAGAATATAAACACAAGAACATCAGAATATAAACACACAATTCCATGACTAAAAGATAAATCAGCTGTGCCAGTTGAGGTGGTTCGGGCCCCTGGCAAGGATGACCCCCCGGATAGACTCGCCCTGGTACCGGGGGGCACGTCCTCCTGGCGAAGTCCCCGGGGCCGGCCCACAGGACACGCTGGCAGGACTATGTCGCTCGGCTGGCCTGGGAACGCCTGGCAATTCCCCAGGAAGAGCTAGAGTCTTCGTATAGTAGTGTATAGTGTATAGAGTAGTGTATAGCACTTTAACATCATGCTAATCTCTCACATTATCATAACTACTTCTATGCTAAATTCCTCTGTTGATATGTAAACTCCTTTGTCAAGGCGCTCTTCTCCTCCCACCCAGCTTAAATACGCTGCCAAGCTTAGCGGTGCTCATTGGAGCGCTGTCTTTCCGACAGCTCTGTTTCTTCACCTGAGGACGGCTGCTTGTGTTGTGGCCGAAACGTCGTGAGAATGATTTGCCTTCGACGTGACTTTACCGAAAGAACCAAGAAGATAGTGTTTAACAGTTTAGTGCTAGAGTCTGTCGCCAGGGAAAGGGAGGCGTGGACCCCCCCTACTCAAAATGCTGCCGCCGACAAGCGGAATGAGAAACAAACGAATCATGCAAATCCATCTCAAGCTATTGCTTAGAATAACAGTGAATAACTGTTGCATTTACAGGAACACCGTGACATCCGTGGCATGAGAACTTAAGAGTTGTTTTGTACTGACAAGCATCTTATCTGCGAGTCTCAGGGATAGATAAAAAAATATATATATAAACATGAAGCGTAAACCAATTGGGAAATGAAAGAAGTGAAGAACATCACGGATGGGCATAACAATAGCACTAATGAAATTCACAAATTTCATATAAGTCGCAATTAAGTCTCGTGATGGGATTTGGATAGGTCAGGGGTCGGCAACCAAAATAACAAGAAGAGCCATTTCTTTCCAATTCGGTACAAAATTCAGAATTTCAAGAGCCGCAATGCATCTGAGTACATACTGTACATACGTACATATTGTCAAGAAGCAGCCCATAAAGAGCCGCATGCGGCTCCGGAGCCGTAGGTTGCCGACCCCTGGGATAGGTAGATAGAATGGATTTATTTCAGCAGAAACGGCCCAATAAACTGTTTGTCTATATTTCACAGACCTTCAATTTAAAAAGTATGCTATACAGTGCAAATCTTCAGTTACAATATAAAGGGACGTCAAACCCCCAGAGAAACCTTTCCAGTGAGTAGTACGCGTCAAACAATGAAAATAATGTACTCACAATTTACGTCGTAAACTTTCATTGATTTTTTACTCAAAAACCGGCAAACGTCGTAACGAAGACCCTGGAAAACTGTGAATTGTTTTTTTGTTCTTTACTCAGCAGAGCTGAAGTTACACCACTGTTCGCATATCTCTCTCTCTACATAACCACAAACAATACCATTGTTTTCCCCCAGGTCGCTGTCGAAATACCCGGACGACGGCGCTTTGTGCAATACCTTACAGCTGTCTACAGATGCAACACAATAGGCACGATAAAGAACCCCCCCCCCCATGAGACGCGTGGATTTTGTTTATTTGTTACAAAAGCTGCATTGGTTACAACCACGTCAGATACTAGAACACATTTTCTGTTAAAAGGCTCTTTACACGTTCACTCAGGTGGCCCTTGAAAAATAGACTTCTGGTCTCAATGGATCTCTTAATAATTCACGGCCCTTTCTAAATCCACTGTTGGATAATGGCCTCCCCCACCCACCCCCATATCGCGATTTTTTAAAGATTTTTTGATATAAACTCCACCATTCGAGAGGCAAATCCCTCGTATGCGCGCGTACAAAATAATGTTTTTTATAGGTAAGATGATGATAACCACACACGATACCAGTAACACAAACACGCTGACGAATACACAAAGACCAGCAATGTACTTGACACGCATGCTCACGTGTTATACACACACACATTGACATCGCTATAATACAGATGGGGCATTAGTAATACACTTACACACTGGCAACACGGACGTCTCTGTATTAAACACACACACAGTATTCTTCTGTAATACACACACGCGTACTGGCAACCGAAATAACCACACACACACAGTCAACATCGTTCTGCATGAAATACACAGATTATAGTGAGATCAGCATACACTTAGCAACGCCACCAACACATCAAACCTACATTTAACTTTAACACAAACTGATATCCAAAATGCGTTAACATACGTGCTCCCCGTATTAAAAGGTTCCACCAATAATATAACTAATTGACAATGACGCAGTACACAAATACCTCTAATACACAAATACCTCTAATACACAAACTTTAAAACCTCTCATAGACATGTGCACACATCTAATACGCGTACAGATACCACAGACAACATCTGTACAGTAATAGGTTTTTACCCTTTCAACTGGTACAAAAACTGACACCTTTATACAAGGGATCATAGTAATAGGTTTTTACCCTTTCAACTGGTACAAAAATTGACACCTTTATACAAGGGATCATGTTTGCAATAACCACAACACAAGCTGTCAAAATGCAAACAAAAAGAAACGACTCTGATAATGATAATGAAGTTGATTGGTCCACACCCGAGACGGCTTTTCTTAGAGCCTAGTCTCCACTGGTGTTGGACCAGATGACGCCAAAAGGCGTATAACTCGGGGTAAGAATTACACTATGAGACCTCCTTTACCAGTGGCAATATATAGTAATAGGTTTTTACCCTTTTGATTGGTACCAAAAACTGACACCTTTATACAAGGGATCATGTTTGCAATAACCACAACACAAGCAGTCAGTCGACCAAGCAACTTCAAGGACAGTGCATATCATTATCAGAGTTGTTTCTTTTTGTTTGCATTTTGACTGCTTGTGTTGTGGTTATTGCAAACATGATCCCTTGTATAAAGGTGTCAGTTTTTATACCAGTTGAAAGGGTACAACCCTATTACTATATATTACCACTGGTAAAGGAGGTCTCATAGTGCAAACATCTGTACACACACTAATACACAACTGAGAACTAAGATGACTCATCCTGTATTACAATATTGGAGGATATCTTCTAACATACAATACAGCCCGCATACAGTACACATTAGTATAATAAACATCACATGACCACGTGCAATACATTAGCATACTGTACACATCCAACACATGTATTTATATTAAACACTATAAGATATCTAATACAAATATATCTTCAAGGTCTACTTAGCCTGGACAACTGTGCAATAATAACGCTATGTAACACGGTTTTAGTTCCTGGGTACTAAGTGTTATTTGCTAATTGCTTATGCCTCAAGAGTATATAAAGTGGCTGTTGTTATTACCCACAAACTTCGCTCTTGTGCCTAGGACTTTACGTGAAGGAATTACACAAATGCACACATTGACAATTGTTACATTTCAAAACATCACCGTCCTGGTCACAAAAGCAAAGTTTGTGGGTAATAAAACAGCCACTTTATATACTCTTGAGGCATAAGCAATTAGTAAATAACACTTACTACCCAGTAACAAAACCCCGTGTTACATAGCGTTGTTATTAATATATAACCATGCAGAGACCAGCTGCTGCTGCTTGCCCCTACAGAGTTCCACGTGTCAACAAGGCGCTCGTGCCAGGCTAGGTGCACCTCGAGTCCCCCCCCCCCCCCTCTCACACAGGTAAAGGCCTCCCGTAAAGTACTCGCAGACTATTGGGTCAAGTGCCGACAGCGGCGATGTTTCACTCCGCACCGCGCCAGGTGCTAATTTGAGGCCGAGGCGACCTAGGGGGAGCCCAGTCGCGGCTCAGACCAGCGGCGCTCTAACCTCGACACCACAACAGCAGCCACCACCACGGCCCTCGTGTGCCAGGCTAGGTGCACCCACAAGTCACCCGCCACCCATCTCGCTCACCTCGCCTGACGAGGCCTCGCCGCCCGCCGCTTGCGCCGCACGGTGCCCGTGGACGACACGAAGAAGGCGGAGTCGCCCAACACGCGGTAATGCTGCTGCTGCGGCTGCTGCTGCGGCTGCTGCGTCTCGCTGCCCCGACTCCCCTCGCCGCTGGCGCGACCGCCGCCTGGGTCCGCGATCCCCGAGTTCGCCGCTGCCGCCACCGCCGCCGTCTCCGCTGCCGCCTCCTCCACGAGAGACGACGCCGAAGAGCCCATTGGAGGCGCCAGGCCACCCAGCAGCCCCCTACCGTGGTGCACGCCGCCGCCGCTGCCGCCTCCTACCACGTGACACCCAGCAAGGGGGGAGGGGGTGATAATGACCCCGCCCCACTCGCCCCCCCCGCCCCGTTCGCCCCGCCCTCCCCCCGCCCCGTTCGCCCCCCCCGCCCCGTTCGCCCCCCCCGCCCCGTTCGCCCCCCCCCGCCCCGTTCTCCCCCCCCCCGCCCCGTTCTCCCCCCCCGCCCCGTTCGCCCCCCCCCCGCCCCGTTCTCCCCCCCCGCCCCGCTCGCCCCCCCGTTCGCCCCCGCCCCGTTCGAAACGTCGTGAGAATTGTTATATTTTTATTATGTTTTTGTTTCCCTTCTACGTGACTTTACCGAAAGAACCAAGAAGATGAATCTCTGCAGTCACGAAAGCTTTAAATAAAAAAACAAGTTTGTATCTTAACAGGTACAGCCCACTGAGCTATTCGCTTATTTTTCAGAAGCGATCTGCCCACTAATGACAGCTCAACGAAGTGGCTTTTGTGTAAATGTAAAGTGCCACACATTGGAAAATGAAAAAAAGAAATGTTCCGGTCCATGTGCGTCGGCGGTGACTCTGTCTTGCTAACGAACGCGTTGGGAGTCGGTTTGCTCTGACTGCGGTCACAGCCCAGAGTAGACCGTGGAACATCACGACTCGATGGCCGATTCACATACAGTCACACGGGAAGGATGTATCGTTGTCTTCATCGCAGCGATACACTCCGCTAACTCTTGACGCATTCATTTGGCTCAACCACGTTAAAAGTTCAATTGTATCTTTTGCTCTGCACAAGTGTTCTTCATTGCAAGGCCCGCGAGCTACTGGTGGCCTTCAGTGCGGCCCCCGATCAAAAAAAACACAATGTGAAAACAACACATCGTGCTGCTGTCAACCCCCAATGGTTTCAAGTGTGTGGCGGCCCTCACGCTGATGATGTATCATGAGCGAAAGTGGGCCCCCCTCTGGAAATTGGTGAGGAACACCGCTCTACATCCACGTCCGCCAGAGGAAGAGGTCACGTAATTGAAGGGTCACGTTCGGATACGTCCTGTGACCAAGTGAATCAGGCCAAAGCGACTGTAGTTTATTTGTTTAAAGTTGATTTTATTTAATCAGGCGAGAGAACCTAAGAGACCAGAATCGTACCATTTGCAAGAGTGATCACACAGAATATTTTTTTTTATCAAAATATGTATTTATACTGGAGAAATCCGATGAGCTATGAAGCTCTTTTTCACAGATGTCAAGTCGGGGTGGGTAAGGACATTACAACAAACAGTACAAAAACACGATAGGAGTGAAAAGTACAAGAAAGGTAAATAAATCACCTAAACACAAACAAATACAACACTAAACCATCCCATCCTACCAGGCAAAGCCCACATCGGTATTAACTTATTTTTCAAAAGCGACCTGGCCACAAATGATAGCTCAACAAAGTGGCACATCATTTGGACATTTACAGCAGCAAAATAATATAAATTGTCTAAACGTATATTCTTGGGTTTTTCGGTAAAGTTACGTAAATAGGTTCAAAGAAAATAACAAAAAAATTACCAAAAACTACGTTTCGATCGCAACACAAGTGGTCGTCTTTCCTGAAGTTATTTGTTATTTTTTTTTCTTTGAACCTATCTACGTGACTTTACCGAAAACCCCAAGAACATGAATTCCTGCAGTCACGAAAGCTTTTAGTTAATGTGTAATAAAAGACTTCGTCAGGCATATTTGCGGAATACACCACGCCGCCGTTGACCCTGACCATTGACCGAGCAACCCAACGTTCCTACCAGCTCCCTCCGCAGGAACGTGTTGCTGCGATGAGGTCGATGGGTGACACACGCCAGTGTCTTGGAGCAATGTCAATGCCAAGGGTGACTGCAGTCACTGCAGTCACCCTTGGCGAGCCACACGTTGACCTTAAGAGTCTTTGGCTGCAAGAAATTCCCACGTGGTAAGCCACTTCGTCGAGCGAGCATTTGTTAGGCAATTAGCTTCTGAAAGAGAAGCGAAATCGCTCAGTGGGCTTTAGCTGTGCTAATAATTGTTTTTGTTTTATTTGTGTTTTTATTTTTTGTAATTTCTAGAATTGAAGTTTTCGTGACTGCAAGGATCCATGCTCTGGTTTCTTTCGGTAAAGTCACGTAGGTAAAGAGAATAAAAATAAAATAAAATATAAAAATAAATTAATTAAATCACGACGTTTCGGGCGTCCGTCGTCAGCCGGGGACAACCACAGCAAGAAATATACTCTTAGTTCTTTCGGTAAAGTCACGTAGGTAAAAAATTAAATTAATAAAAATAAAATAAATTTTATTTTATTTTTATTAAAATTAAATTAAAATTAATAAAAATAATTTTTTATTTTATTTGCATTAATTTTAATTTCATTTTTTACCTAACGTGACTTTACCGAAAGAAATAAGAGTATGAATCCTTGCAGTCACGAAAGCTTCAAATCTAGAACAGCAAGAAACAATTGCTGAGGAAGGGGGAGGAGCCAAGCGGAGTGTAGGGGCGGGGCGTGGGTCAGAGGAGGGTGGCAAGCATCACCCACGCCCCGCCCCCACACTCCCCTTGGCTCCTCCCCCTCCCTCAGAAATTGTGTATTGCTGTGGCTGTCCCTGCCTAATGACGGAAGCCCGAAACGTCGTGATTAAATTTATTTATTTCTTTCTTTTATTTTTATTCTCTTTACCTACGTAACTTTACCGAAAGAACCAAGAGTACTTTTTGTAAGTTATTTACCTTTCTTATGCTTTACACTCCTACCGTATTTTTTTGTTTACTGTTTTAACGCTCTGACCCCGTGCCCCCTACTGGAACTTCTGTGACAAAAGAGCTTTTATAGCTCGTCGGGATCCATCCTCCAGTCATAAGGATTCGGAGCTGGGACTGGTGATGATGCCGTGACGCGAGGAGGGGGTGTGCGTTGAGGTTTACAGCCCTTACCGTCTCGTTAACAGCAGAACAACATTTGTGCTCGCTGTCGATAAAGTTAGACAACTCTGGTCACTTTAACCCACACACACTCCCACACACACACACTCACACACTTCCACACACACACACTCCCACACACACGCGAGCAAAGTGGGTCTCGTTATATCGGGAGGACACGGTGACATGTGGGAGTGTGTGTGTGAGGGAGTGTGTGTGAGTGTGTGTGTGTGGGAGTGTGTGTGAATGTGTGTGTGGGAGTGTGTGTGTGAGTGTGTGAATGTGTGTGTGGGAGTGTGTGTGAGTGTGTGTGTGGGAGTGTGTGTGTGGGAGTGTGTGTGAGTGTGGGAGTGTGTGTGTGGGAGTGTGTGTGAGTGTGTGTGTGGGAGTGTGTGTGTGGGAGTGTGTGTGAGTGTGTGTGTGGGAGTGTGTGTGTGGGAGTGTGTGTGAGTGTGGGAGTGTGTGTGTGGGAGTGTGTGTGAGTGTGTGTGTGGGAGTGTGTTTGTGGGAGTGTGTGTGTGTGGGAGTAGTGGGGAGCGGTAGTGTAGCGGTTAGCGCGCTGCGCTATGAACCCGGCGACACTGGTTCGATTCCCGCTCACGGCCAACACCAGTGACGATTATCTGAACCGGTTCCGGGCCTCCCCTAGGTCGACTCAGCCTCAAATGAGTACCTGGTGCGGTGTGTAAACATTGCCACTGGGGAGACAAAGGCGGTCGGGCGTGGTGCTGGCCACCCACCCCCTCGTGTACCGTTCCGGCCTTCATAGGTGCTCGCTAACAGCACTTGCCCCTACAGTCTGTTAAGGCTATATGGGGGATCTTTATCTTTGTGTGGGAGTGCGTGTGGATGTGTGTGGGAGTGTGGGAGTGTGTGAGGGTGTGTGTGTCTGGATGTGTGTGTGTGGTTGTTGGCGTCTCCCGGTCCACTCGTGGTGTCACAGCGCCCTGCAGCGCACGCTGCGTCACACAGCAACCTCGCACCAGACACCATCCATCTCGTGTCGAGTCTCTTCTTCTTCTTGCTGCTGCTGTTGTTGTTCTCTCCCCACCTCCATCGACACCTGCGATTCGCACGGTTGGCTACATATACACAAACAAAGCTCCCCCGTGTAGCCTTAACAGACTGTCGGGGCAAGTGCTGTTAGCGAGTAGCAGCCCCACACGAGGGGGGTGAGTGGCCAGCACCACGCCCGTCCGCCTTTGTCTCCCTAGTGGCGATGTTTACTATACACCGTACCAGGTACTCATTTGAGACTGAGTCGACCTAGGGGAGGCCCAGGTACCCGTTCAGATAATCGTCACTGGTGTTGACCGTGAGCGTGAATCGCCAGGTTCATTAGCGCAGCGCGCTAACCACTACACTGCCTACATACACACCACACTCTACACACTACACACTCTACACACTACACACTCTACACACTACACACGCTACACATACACAATACACACACACACACAATACACACATCCCACACACAGCCCCCACCCCACACACACACTCCACAACACACCACAGCAGCAGCACCACGCAGGAGCGAGAGTGCGAAGTCCACTCGCTGCTTGTCGCTCGGGGCCCCCCTCCACTGCTGCCTCCACCACCAACACGCGAAGTCGGCGTCCTCTCGTGCTGCTCCGTGCGAACTACGAAGTACGAACGGCGCCTCTCGTGCTGTCCACACACCCTGCTGCTGCTGTTGTTGTTGCTGCTGCTGCTGCTGTTGTTGTGTTTGTTCACGGACTGTCGGGGCAAGTGGCCGTGAGCGAGGTAGCAGCGCGTGTGCAGGCCGGCACCGTGGCACACACACGAGGGGGTGGCCAGCAACCACGCACGCCTTTGATTCTCACTTGAGGCTGAGTCGACCTAGGGGAGGCCCAGGTACCGGTTCAGGTACTCGTCACCGGTGGTGGCCGTGAGCGGGAGGGTTCGTAGCGCAGCGCGCTAACCACTGCGCCACCGCTCCCCGCACGCACTGGCTGTGACACTCGCTTATACTCATTGACACAACAACAACAGCAGCAGCCACCAGCCACTAAGTGTCGGGGATGTCAGGCACTTAAAGGCCGGCACGTGAAGTGTCGAAGGCTCGCTGCTGGCAGGAGGAGGTCACGGGCACAGACCCAGGTGGTGCCGTGGGATGACTCGACTGAGATGACTGCCAAGGTGATGGCACCACCAGCTGTTTCCCCCCTTCTGTGCCAACTTGCTGCGCTTTATCTGCCCGGCGCTCCGCTCGTTGTTGTGAGCGTCGCTCCTCTGCCCTTCGTTGTTGTTGCGACTGCCTCCCAAGTGACCCAGCAGCAGCAGCAGCAGCGTCCTTCACGAGCCTCTTCCGTAGAGGAGGCTCGTGAAGGACGCAGTAAAGCACAAAGACCCCCCGGTAGCCTGTAACAGACTGTTGCGGCAAATGCTGTTAGCGAGTAGCACCTGTGAAGGCCGGCACGGCGCACGAGGGGGTAGGTGACCAGCACCAAGCACGGCCGCCTTTGTCTCCCCAGCGGCGATGTTTACACACTGCGCCAGGTACTCATTTGAGGCTGAGTCGACCTAAGTAAAGCACACATACGCGCGCACAGGTGAGACTCTTAATCGCCAACTCGAGTTGCACGCGAGTCAATTCTTCCTGTCACCCACAACGATAGCCGAGGTGGTTCTTCACTTAGTCTCTGGAGCTAAGTGAAGTGGAGCCTGGATCGTGATGTAGAAGGGCGACCACAGCGCACTCAGGCTGTTAGGTTCCAGAGTCTGCGGGGGTGAGCAGCTTCAAGAGAATGCACCTCATCTGTGCTGGTCGCCAAAAGGCGTCGTTGTCTGGTCTGACACTGGTGGTGAGACACGGCCCTGAAGAAGGCTGCTGTGTATGGGGTAGACAATTCCATATAGTATCAGAACATATTATATTCTTGGTTCTTTCGGTAAAGTCACGTAGAAGGGAAATAATAAAATAATATTAATATAAAACAATAAAAATTCTCACGACGTTTCAAAACATCAACATGTTTTGCTTGCATGTACGCAACAAGTACTGTGTGGTTAATGCAGACATGATTCCTTGCAAAAGGTTTATATTTGGTGTTTGAACATCTTAACACAACTGTTGTGTTGCCAGAAAGGGTAAAACCTATTCTTTTTTTACATAATGGAGTGGACACCCAACGCTCATCTGAATTGACAGACTTGAGCCAATGGTGGTAGTTACACATGCCCATGGCAGCAGCTAGTCTATAGAAAATCTGCTCGTTATCAACCCCAGACAGATGATGACGCTGCTGATGTTGATGCTGCTGCTATTGCTGTAGTAGCATGATGCCAGTTTGCATGATGGTTATAACTCTCCGGTTTGAGTGCGATTCGTTTGGAACCGGTGTTAATTCATTCGAAAAAGTTGTTTCAGTTAACAAAGCTTGCTTCATGGACCTTGATCTTTGCCGTTGTCTAGATCCGAGAAGGCTGCTGCTTGCAGGACACGTGAAGCGCGATGTCTCAACACGACGAGTGGAGTTCTGCCGCAGCTGCTGATGTGGACACGGACGACTGCTTGCCAAGCTACACGCACCTCTACAGCCCCACGCTGCTGAAGTAACGCTGCTCGTCCAGTCCCACTTCATTCCAATAGCAATGCCTCACCGTTGATCGATCTTCTGCAGGCCTACTTTCCTCCAATAATCTGGGCCACAAAGTCCCACTTCATTCCAATAGCAATGCCTCACCGTTGATCGATCATCTACAGGCCCACTTTCCTCCAATAATCTGGGCCACAAAGTCCCACTTCATTCCAATAGCAATGCCTCACCGTTGATCGATCATCTACAGGCCCACTTTCCTCCAATAATCTGGGCCACAAAGTCCCACTTCATTCCAATAGCAATGCCTCACCGTTGATCGATCATCTACAGGCCCACTTTCCTCCAATAATCTGGGCCACAAAGTCCCAATTCATTCCAATAGCAATGCCTCACCGTTGATCGATCATCTACAGGTCTACTTTCCTCCAATAATCTGGGCCACAAAGTCCCACTTCATTCCAATAGCAATGCCTCACCGTTGATCGATCATCTACAGGCCCACTTTCCTCCAATAATCTGGGCCACAAAGTCCCACTTCATTCCAATAGCAATGCCTCACCGTTGATCAATCTTCTACAGGCCTACTTTCCTCCAATAATCTGGGCCACAAAGTCCCACTCCATTCCAATAACAATGTCTCACCGTTGATCGATCTTCTACAGGCCTTTCCTCCAATAATCTGGGCCACAAAGTCCCACTCAATTCCAATAGCAATGCCTCACCGTTGATCGATCTTCTACAGGCCCACTTTCCTCCAGGAATCCGACTCAATGAGTCTCGCTTGTTCCCACAAACGTCACGCCGTGACTTAATTTTCAGGGACAAGGCTGAGAGCATTGTACATGCACTGTGGTGGTCAGATGGTATGCAAGGCAGCACGGGAGTCACGCGCCGTGCTGCTGTTTGTGAGCACAAGTTTCCGTGTTGTGTCATCTCCTATTCAGCCGCACTCTTCCATAATCTCACTAGATGAGTCTCACTTTACTCCACTAACATGCCTCACCCTCACGTTATCTTCTACAGACCATCCTCCAGTCACCTGACTCAATAATCCCTACTCACTCCCGCCAAACACATTTTTGAATGCACGACCACCGCTTAGTCCTTCTGAACTCAGCCTCATGTACCATGTCAGCCAAGCAGGAATGTAACACTTCATCCTAACCACAAAGCAATCGAAGGGCTGAGTCATTTAAAACTCTAATATTTGCTCTTCATTTGACCATATGAAAGAATAGAATGTTACTCACGATTTGATCAATTGTTGCAATCCAGGGTCACGATGTGCGTCAAGAATCATTTGTTTTTCTCTAATTTGTGCTCTTATGTGAATCGTCTGTCTTGTATGTTCAGCCTCATTCCATTAGCCTGAAGGTAACATTTGCAGGACACGTGTAATTTGTCTAAATTGCGATTTGATGTTCGCATCGTGAGTCAAAAAAGTGATTGCGGTCGATGATTCTGTGGCTCATTGTAGGGTTACTGTGAAAGACAACGCTTTGTTACCTGTGTATGTGTCCTCCAGAGGGAGGGTGGCGTTCATCACTGGGGGAGGTTCTGGAATTGGCTTCCGCATCGCTGAACTCTTCATGAGGTATTTGAACTTCTCGTCTTTACGAGCATATGCAGTTCATTACAATTCTTGTGTCTGCCAGCGTAGAGGATTTGAAATCCATTATTCACACAAGATAATTAGAATCTCAAGATGCAGTACAGTTTGATGCACGTCACTGACACAATTGTGTGTGTATATATATACTTACTGTTTAAGGGAGAGGCAGTCATGGGCAGAGCATAAAAATGTCTGGAGCCTGGAATGAACAGGGTCGACATCTCGGGTGGCTGGTGGGAGTGAGTTCAAGACTACAGAAGGCACAACCTTCCACAAATAAAAACAATGATTTGGAGGTTCGACAAGAGAAAGGTTTCGTTGCTCGAGTGGAGAGCACTGCAGTGGAGTGGAGTCAGATGAGAGAGAGAGGTAGACAGGGTAGAGTCCATGGACTCGGGGTGTTCACCACAGACTGCAAGTGTTGTGTATGGCAAAGAGGTGGTTTCACTCAACTGCTTCTCCTGTCATCCTTTCCATCATTGTGCTCAAATATGCAGGCATGGCTGTGATACCATTATCGCAAGCCGAAACAAGGAGCGGGTGGAAGAGGTAAGCATGTCTGCCTGTAAGGTGTTTATCTGAGTGACACACGAAGATCACTGTATCATAATCATCCTTCCTTCATTCCAGCATATTACATCACATAGCATCGTAAAGTCAAAGTTCATTTGTACATGCGACCATAGTATCTACCTTGCCTCTTATCTCCCTCTTATATATCTCACTTTTATCTCATTAACCTTCATCTCTCATCACCAGCTCATCTCTCTTGTTTATCTCGCCTGCTTCTGACCATATCTCTTGCTGGGCCATAGCTCGGCAGGACACTCCCTTTACAGAACACATCTGCCCCGTGGCAGAGGTCGCAAACGGGTTTTGATTCCTTACCCGTACCCGTACCCGGCCGCACCAGGGTCGCAATCAGGTACCCATACCCTACCCGATACTCGGCCGGGTACGGGTAGCCAGGTATCGGGTAGGGTACGGGTATCGGGAACCCGATTGCGACCTCTGGGATGAAGCCACGTTGCAGGTGCGGGTGGGTTGATTCTAGGAACTTGAATTGTGAGAAGAGACAAGACGAATAAGAGACAAGACGTTGGGAAATGAGTGACAAACGGTTACTCACCAGTGACTCACGGCCTTCTCACTCATTGGTTGGGGTGAGTCACGTGCGGCTACCCGTACCCGGCCGCACCAGGGTCGCAAACGGCTACCCGTACCCGGCCGGCCGGGTACGGGTAGCCGGGTATCGGGTAGGGTACAGGTATCGGGTACCCGGTTGCGACCTCTGCCCCGTGGGCAGCCAGGAGAAGAACCCCGGTGTGGACTGTGCTTGTGAGGCGATTCCTTCCATGTAAGCGGTGCTTGCTCGCTGTCTGTGTGTGTGCGTGTGGTGAAGGCGGCCCGCAAGCTGAGGCAAGCCACTGGCCAGAGCTGCGTGGCCGTGACCCTTGATGTCAGGGATGAGACCTCCATTGAGCGAGCCCTCGACCTCGCCCTGGAGCGCTTCCCCCACATCCACATCCTCGTCAACAGTGATTCCTTCTTTTTATCTCCTCCATGGCAAAACATTACCTGGGGATTAAAAAATGTGATTTCCAAAGCATTTTTCTGAAAAATATGGCAGCGATATGGAAGTTCTCTAGAATGCCAGCATCAAAACCGTAGTAGGAGGCATTGCACATGTCCCATGGCGGCATTGTGCAAAATTTGACCCCCAAAAATGTTACCTAGTTCCGCCAATCTGAAACTATTGCATTTGTAATATTGGTGGCGTTCGATTCTTAAATGCTGCTGCTGCCGCTGCAACATTGGTGCTTCAAAATATTGTTTAAAAGAAAACTACCGCAGAAATCTAACAAATTACTGCAGGAAAAGTTTCCAGTGTATATCCCCTCGTGTTTGCACGAGCAGCTCCTGGCTCCAGTTAGAGGAGGCTTCAAACTCCGACTGTTCCCAGGTGGCAATTCATGCAGGTGAATTCACAAAGTGGAATGCGCTAAAAGTGGATTTTTAATTGGCGCTTGCTCAAATGGAGACCTAGAGACCAATATAGTTCAATTGATGCTACATGGAGGCATTGTGAGAAACTGGAATGCGATGATTAGTGGCTGCTCTCGTGGAGACCCATAGTGTCCCATAGAGAGACTCATACTCGCATAGAGACCAACTGAGAAACTGGAAAGCGCTGACAGTGAATTCAATATCAGCTCTTTCTCCATCAGACGGGTGCACGCAGCCCATGCAGTTTCCTAGGAGAACTGGTCTGGTGTGAGCCCAACATTGTTTAATCACCATCATGCATTTGCTTGCACATTCCAACCATCGATTCATCCAACCCGAAGCAGGAGAAGATAAGGTGGGATAGCATTTCCTCGCGGACCGCCACTTGTTCTCGTTCAAATTGTGCGTGCGGACGACTGCAGACGCGGCGGGAAACTTCGTGTGCCCCATGAGCAACCTCACCCCCAAGGGCTTCCGCACAGTCATGGACATCGACACCATGGGCACCTTCAACAGCAGCCTGGCGCTCTATCGACGCTGCTTCAAGGTCAGCCACATCGTGCTGCAAACACACCAGCCGCCTTCCAGTCGGGCTGCCACTTGAAACCATTTTTTGTACTCGTTTTATTATTATTTTTATACCAGATAAGGCCCACTCAGCTATATATTGCTCTTCAACAAAAGCCTACCTGGCCACAATTTATAGTTCAATGAAGTTGCTTGTCACGTGCACATTTATAGCAGACGAATACTCTATACGCGTGTTTCTAAATGTGGAGGGAAAAACCGGAGGACCCGGAGAAAAATCCACGTGACCACGAGGAGAGAGACACGCACACTCCAAATATACAGCAGCAGGCGTCAGGGTCGGGACTGAACCCACGACCTTCTGTATACCAGGCGAGGTAGTTAACATCTCGCCACTGTGACGCCTTGATGTGAGTTTTACCAGGATTGTGATGTTTGGTGTAGTATCTTGTCCTGGGAAATCTGTAAGTCTTCCCAGAACATTCCAGCCAAGTGTATTTTGTATTGCTTTATGTCACTCTACAGAAATGCATTCACATGTATTATAGTTCTACCCTCTTACGGTGTTGAGATATTCTTCTTTCCGTGATATATCCCAGTCTTTTTGTACCTCAAAGGTGGCAATCTTGCCTTACAGTCTTGCCTGCACGCATTATTGTCATTAATTCCTCAGCACTTAAATCCGACATCGGAATGGATTGCCTTTGGATTTTAACTACGTAAGCCTGGGCAATCTATCTGTCCAGCAGCGTTTGAGTGCTGTCTGTAGTTGTGTTAGGAAATATTTTTTTATATTCATATTCAGTAAAATGTATTCTGCAGAGTGGAGAGATGGTGCCATGGTTATCACACTGTACTATCAATCAAGCTACAATGATAGTTCGATTCCCGGCCACAGCTAACATCAGTGATAATTTCTGAACGGATTATTTGTCTCCATCCTTCAACCTGCATTGACCACCGTGCTGCAGCAAGGGCATGCGACCATCGTGGCCAATACGGCACGGGGAGAATTTTACCCAGCAGTCGATTGAAAAAAGGGCTGTAACTTTCTGTTACTTAAAATACTTCAGTCTGAAAAGTCTGTCAATGTTTGGTTCTTTCGGTAAAGTCACGTACGTATAAAATAAAATACACACAAGCGTCCGTCCCACCTGATGACGGATGCTTGTGTTGGGCCCGAAACGTCGTGATTTATTTCATTTTTCTACCTACGTGACTTTACCGAAAGAACCAAAAAGTATGGATTCCTGCAGTCACAAAAGCCTCAAATCAGGTCCGAAAAGTTTGTCAATATTTGTGATTACTTATCCATGTGTTTTTATTTTTTTACTTAAAGCTTTCGTGGCTGCAGGGATTCATATTCTTGGTTCTTTCGGTAAAGTCACGTAAAAGGGAAATAATAAAATAATACAAATATAAAACAATACAAATTCTCACGTTTCGACAGCAACACAAGCAATCAGCAAGAACATTTTCCTGCTGTGGATTTCACATCTGATGATTGCTTGTGTTGCAGCCGAAACGTCGTGAGAAATTTTTATTGTTTAATATTTGCATTATTTTATTATTTCCCTTCTACGTGGCTTTACCGAAAGAACCAAGAACATGTGTTTTTAGTTGCTCATATCATGTATTTGTGTTTATACTGACAATGCACGCGATTTATTTTTTCAAAATGTAAACAAATATCGCAAACACGATATCGAATTTCTGGTTTATAACTTTTCTGGTTTAGAACTCTCCATTGTCACGTAAGCATTTAAGACCATGGACTGGAGGCCGATAACAAGTGGCTGAAGTTCACTGGCACCGATAAACTATCACAACTGGGCACGAGAGGCAAAGAGGGCTGACAATGTTTGTCGACTGCAGCAACAAACACTCGTATCTTGTTTTGGGAGGTCATGGTTAAAACAGCCCGGCGGTCGCTCATTCCCCACTTGTTTCAGAGGTTCGCAATTCGAACCTGGCTGGCCGCCCTGGTTATCACTGCTCGTCTATTAACCATCAAATGCATACAGTCTGCATCGCCTGCGGACATTCACGCGATTAACCTAAACGTAATGGCAAGTAGTTTTCACGTTATTTTGGGTACGTCGAATAACTTTTGATTCGTACACATGCGATTCCATGTAATATCATGAGCCTTAAGAATCAATATTGATAAATACAATTGTGAGAATTGAATGTGTGAATTTGTATGTATGCACTGCGCTACGAAGCCGGTGACCCAAGTTCAATTCCCGCTCACGATTAACATCAGTGATGAATATCTGAACTGGTCTTGAGCCTCTCTTAGGTCGACTCAGCCTTAAAACGAGTACATGGAGCGGCGTGTAAACATGTTGCTGACCACCCGCCCCCTTGTTTGCCATGCCGGCCTTAATAGGTGCTCACTAACAACACTTGGCTCAAGAGTCCATTGAAGACGTCATGGGGGAGCTGGGGGGTGCACCTTTATCTTTTTGCGTAATTGTGTGCAAGCTCTTGCGCGTGTGCGTGTCACCAGGAGCACGGAGGGGTGATTGTGAACATCTCCGCCACCATCAGTTACAGAGGACAGATGCTGCAGGTTCACGCCGGGGCAGCCAAGGCAGCCAACGGTGAGAGAGCCTCTCCACAGCGGCTACGCCATGACCGTCGCAAAACAACCTCACCCCGGCGATCTCCCAAGACATTCGGCAAAGCGTGCCGTTGTAATTCTGCTTTAATGCCGGCGGCTTTTTACTTGGTTGGTGGCCCCATGAAGTGTGTGGTGGGTGTGAGCGCATGCTTCTATGTATGTATGTATGCACGCAGGGCTACGTTGTGGGCAGCAGAGGGCAGTGAAGGCAAAATCAGTTGCTGTCCCTGCACTGTGCGATGCTCCCACGGTGATGCTGTGCCTTCACCAACCCGTACTCGCAAACGCGGTGCAGCACGACCCAATAATATAACCTGCACAGCTCTCACGGTATGGGGTGGCCCTCATCCAGCGGTGGATTGGCTAGAGGGGCTGTGACATGGACATGGTGTGGTCGGTGTGATTGCATTGGCTGTGTCTGTACGGGCTTGTCTCGCTTGGGGAGCGAGATGCGCTCCGCGAAAATTGCTCGGTTGGCGAACATTTGTTAAAAGGATAGTTTTAACATCGACTCCCGTGTTAAAACTTGTCGTGCGCACCGTGACGCATGTCGATCGATCGCTCTCTGCTCGATAAGCGAACATTTGGCTCGTTTTGGGAACAAATGGATCTAAATTCGCATTGCCCGTGATGGCGAATCCGTGTAGAAAGAACTCCTCGCTAAACGAGACTAGGCTGTTTGTGAAAATGTAGTGACGCTTGTGGCCGTGTTACTTTTGTTTAGATGCGATGACAAAGCACATGGCGGTGGAGTGGGGGCCGGACAAGGTGCGCATCAACAGCCTCGCCCCGGGGCCCATTTCAGGCACGGAGGGCATGCGGCGGCTTGGTGAGTGGCTCACGGTGGCGGAGGATTTACACTCCGCAGTGAGCAGTCCTTCGGTCATGTGACCACACTCCACCACGCTCATCAGTGCGGGTTGGCGGGGGCGGCGGAGTTTGGATGTACACGACAACGACGGATGTTGCTGTACTGCCCCTGGTTGTCTTGTTACGCACGATGATGCAGGGGTGTGGTCACCACCGAGGACAACTTTAAGTTGCACAAAAATTACTCCCGGAATGAATAGCTGTACACAAGGCATCGTCAGGTTTTCCTACTTCGTTACACAAAGCACTGCAACGTTTATTTAGTCTGCATCACGAATATTAAAAACATACGCACACGCAAACAGTGCTGTTATCGCCAGCCTAGAGTAAATGCTCTGCACTGACCCAACGCGGCCGTTGTCTTTTGGTTCATGTCTCCAGGCGGTCACCTGAAGGGGCAGAATCCCTTCGCCTCCGTGCCGCTGGGGCGTGCGGGCACCAAAACGGACATGGCACACTGCGCGCTGTTCCTCGCCAGCCCCCTCGCCTCGTACGTCACGGGCTCGACGCTTGTCGCCGACGGCGGCGCCTGGATGACTTCCTCCAACGATTTCAACGCGGTCCGAGCCGGTCTCGTCACCTCCAAGATGTGACCCCCCCCTCTCCCCTTCACCGTCGGTCTCGCCAAAGCATTTTGCGCTGCGGCAAATCGCAGGCGGCGACGCAAACCTCCCAAGTTTCAAACAAAAAGAAACTCGACACACTGGTCAACAACGCCGCCTTGAGCGGGTAGAAGAAAAAAAATCGAGAATAGGCGACGTTTCTCGGCAACGACGCTTCTGCACGGCAGACAAAGTGTCGTACACATTTCTTTGTTAATGTCCAAGAAGGCTGGCTGCATTGAGCCAAGACTTTCACTCGGGTTCTTAGTTTGAGTGGAAGGAAACTCTAGTACAGACAGTCCACAGAGATTAGTTGATTAGTTGAGATTCCACGATATATCACGGAGCCCTGTGCTGTCCCCGCACCGATTTATCACGGTTGTCTACGTACGGTGTGGAAGAGATTCGACGTAAACACAAACAAATGTGTTTTTTAAAAATGTTTCTCGGTGAACAATCATAAATTGATACACGAAGTTAATGATTGTTGAAAGTTGGGCATTGCATGATATTGGAAAGCGAGGGTGGGCGTTGAGATTGACGAGCGGCAGAGTGAGACCAGTGGGTGGAGTTAAGCGGTATCTGCTGCAGGCTGCATGAACACTTTGAAAATGAGGGGGTAGCATTTGCAAGTACAGTACCAATTATATGTGTGAAAATTGCACACTTGATAGTCGGTAATGCTCACGATGATGCGGTGAATGCGCACGTCTTGAGGTGCTCCGAAATTGTTGGTGTGGCAAATTACCGGCCTTTAATAAAAAAGAAAAGTTGAAACTCCTCGAAGTGGTAGTGCCATATTTTTGGTGTCCGGCTGTAAAAACACAAAGCGTGTTTTTGTTTTTTTTGTATATTCCACCCATCTACGTGTGCTCACTGCCGTGCGAAAACAACAAAGGGGGCTGCGAACTTCGTGCCCCGTCCTGCACGGTGCTGCGAGCCTGGATTTCTTGGGATGACCGCAGGCAAACGGGCTGCGAGCGTCGAGTGCTTTCTTAAATGCGGACGACGTAAGATCCGCTGGATGTCGAGTAGCGTAGCCAGCGTTTAGGGGGCTCCCCCGACAGTGCCGCCCCCCCTCGGCCCCCCAGCGTAGGGCGCAGGCAGCCGATGCGAAGCCCCGACATGGCCAGGCTTGGAAGGTCAAAGGTCAACGCTACGGGGCCCACTTCCAGTCGAGCCGAGGGCCTGAGTCCGGGCACCTCCAACTGGAAAACACGTGAAACGGCGCGCGTAACAATGACGCATGGGAACTGGCCAGCGAGAGCACCTCTCTCACGCGCCGCTGCTAAAGTGAACAGGAGGTGCAAAACCTAAATATTTGTTAAAAACCCCCGGGGGCAAAAATAAATGAAGGTGTTAATTTGCACCGATATGAGTGTTTTATTGATAATGCAATCAAATAAATCCGTGCAGCCCTTTACCAATCGACTGCTGGACGAAGGCGTCTCCGGTGTTAGTCGTGGGTGGTCGTTTGACTCAGAATCAGAATATTTATTTATACTGGAGGAATGCAAGGAGCTATAAAGCTCTTGTTCACAGATCTCCAGTCGGTCAGTGCAGGTTGGTGAAGGTGCAGTGGCCAGATCCACATCTGATTCGAGTCACCACTGATGTTAACCATGGCAGGGAATCGAACTTAGATTGCCAAGTCCCAGTGCCGGGCCGTGTATTTTACACCGAGGCCTTCAGTGCTATCCTCCCGCAATGAAACCGCCTTCGAATAACCTCACCATGACACTAGGGCTACAGGCTGTTGTCATTCGACGTAACCACCCCATATTCACAATGACAGTAACATTTGTCGAGTGGAATAAAGTGATTTAACACGAGGCTCAACACCTATGAGAGTTACAATACACTAATTGTAGAGACATGAATACATGGTGACTGAAACCATCAAGGATGTACCACTATTACGCAGTATGACAGGATGCTGCATCACAAATAGACATCGCATAGCCCAAATCAATGTCATTACCAAAGAAACAAGAACAAACTCACAACAACCAGTCACATTTACTCATACGACTACCACGCAAGCAAAAATGCCGTAAAACACATAACACAATCAGGATTCAACAGGTTTCCCCGCAGAAAAAAAACAATCTAAACGTCACGAAATAAAGTTTAAATAAATCTTAGATGATGCTACATTACGTGCTCGCTAGTTTTACTTCAGTTAGCTAACCGGCCCTCCGATCACGCCACACGAAAAATGCTAACGTAGGCGGCTGGGCCAGCTAGAAGGCTCCGGCGTGTCAAAGAACACGCCCTCCATGGCAAACTCGACATCTGATTGGTTAAAGAATCTGACAACAACATCGTCCCCATTTGCTTCAACAGCAGAGGGGATTCACTCGACATTCTGAAGGCCTCTGGGTAGATGTTTCACCCGGAGAGGCGGAGACAGCACAGGTGGAAAATCTGATTGTATAAAAGCTCAAATTTATGAGTTGCACTGGAAGCAGCGCAACTGATGGAGAGAGTAGCAATGAAATGACGTTAATAGACTGCTCTTTGGTTCTTTCGGTAAAGTCGCGTAGAAAGAAAATAAATTAAATAATAGAATATGACGTTTCGATTACAACACACCCATTGCAGCCAGCACTGTGGATGAGTGGACAAGTCAGATGTGATGATGCACTTGGTGCTAATTTTCAGGTTAAGCTATGAATACAGATCACTGTTTTACTGGTAGGAACCTCCTGGTTACACCAGCCCACAGGGGATTATTGTGTCCGTCTGTCGGAAAGACAGCGTCCGAATGGCTTTCCGACAGCCCTGTTCTTCACCTGAGGACGGCTGCTTGCGTTGTGGCCGAAACGTCGTGAGAATTTTATTTTATTATTTCCCTTCTATGTGACTTTACTGAAAGAACCAAGAAGATCAATCCCTGCAGTCACGAAAGCTTTCAATCGAAATTTCTCTGATTTGTGTTTGTTCCCCGATAGGCGTGTTCCTCTTCCTATCGGTGCAAGCATTTCTCCACGCTTCGGTCACCCTGAAGCATTTTGTCCGATATATGATTTCACAACAACGCAAAGAGCTGCATTGCATGCACAGAAGGCCTAGGCGTCATGCAAAACCACCAGCTCAGAAGAACTGCTTTGTGGTCATCTTGTCTTAGAACCTAAACTACATTCAGAAAATGTTTCCAGGCAGGCAGCAGTCAGACAGACACAACCCCACATTGGTTTTCTCCTCCGCACACGGTACAGTCACCAATGTCTCTTGTGGCCACGTGCCTCTGCTAGGACATACGTGCGTCCGATTCATATTTCAACTTACTTAACGTGGTTTGGATTCAACAGAAATGTTTACTTCAGCACGATTAGAATATCGGGATGGTTTGAGCCACTCCACAAAAATCAACTCAACGAAGGCTTGCAAGGTCAAATCCCAGCTCAAATTGGTCCGCTCAGCCTTTCACTCCTCCGAGTTCGGTCAAATGAGTTACCCCCTCTTGCAGGAATCGCCAGCGGTCGGTCGCCACCACTGACCAAAGTCCACCCTTGCTAAACACGACGCGCACAGCCGCACGAGCCGCACGTCAATGCCTACGGTGACACAAAATGATCGGTGTGCGCTGGCAATCCCTGCAGCCTAGCCCGTCAGCAAGTCTTATTTCATACGTACGCGAGAATGCATCACTGTAAACCGTAATGCTGCTGCTTGTTTTGTTTGTTCGCGGTACGCACGCGGAAGATGGCGGACAGCTGCGATCCACCGGTGATGCGCGGAACGTTCCACACGACGGAGCTGCTGTCGGGCTCCAACGTCGCCGTCTGGTCTGGACTGCTCACGTCACGCGACAAACTGAGACGCACCAACGCACCGCTGTGATAAATAGACAGCGAAACATGTTTGTAATGTAAACAGTTTAACTGGAGGCTGACAACCAAGAGCGATGGAGGTGAGGTTTGGTGGGTCACGTCGAGGTTAGTGAAATTCCCAAACCCACTGGGCTGTAAGGTGGCTGGGAGCTGGCAGCATAGCAAGTAGGTGTGCGAACGCATCCATCTGTGGGGATTGCTACCCCCTCGTGTGCATGGCTTTTTCACTTATTTGTTTTTTCCCCCCACAATCATTAAAATGGCATTGGCCAAACGACCCAATACTCCCGCACTAGTCTTGGGACTTGGCAAGGCTTTTCTTGATAAGTTAATGACGTTAAAACTTACTTGGCTAACTTTTTACTAACACTGCGCATTTAGTGTTGTGCATGTATCATTTTAAATCTTCTTACCTGATCGCGCTTTTCGGAATAGGCAACCGGACCATCATATTTGTAGCATGACTGTGGAAACAAACCACTAACGTCATGGACATCATCATCATAAACAACTTCATAATCACATCCATCATCATACATTGCAGTATTTACAACATTACAACATAATTAAATGCATTATCATATAACATTATTGTACAATGGATGATAATGTTGGATGATAATGTTGTAATACTTCATTATCATATTTTTCGATTTAAAGCTTTCGTGACTGCAGGGATTTATATTTTTGGACCTTTCGGTAAAGTCACGTAGAAGGGAAATAATAAATGATGTTGTAAATACTGCAATGCACAGTCCATTGTCAATTCACCGCTAGATGAAGGCATCCCCACACCGTGTCAGTGATGGAGATTGTCTGACCATACTTCACCACGCCGGTCAGTATGGATTGCTAAAAGTGGCATGGCGGGGGGGGGGTGCTCAGGACCGGTTCAGATATCGCTCGCCACTGATACTGCCCATTGCCGAGAATCAAACTCAGGTTATCCAGTTAAGAGTGCAGTGAGATAACCACTCCTCCACCTGTCCACCCACATGCAGAAATAAAATACATACGCAGGATAATAAAGTCCATAAAACCTTATGACCGACCGTTTCTATCTATCCCATTTTCTTAACTACCTCGCCTGGTATACAGGAGCTCGTGGGTTCAATCCCAACCTTGACGTCTGCCTATTTGGAGTTTGCAGTGTCTCTCTCCCCATGGCCGCTTGGATTTTCTCCGCATCCTCCGGGTTTTTCCCCTCCACGTTTAGAATCAACATCACGCGTTGAGAGTATCTGGCTGCTAAAGATTGCCACACACGATGATGATGATGAGCTACTTCGCTGAGCTGTCATTTATGAGAGCCAGGATCTAACCTGTTCAACTAAAAACTGGTTTAGTTATAGTTTAGTAAGGAAGCTGTATACCCTACACCTTCCCCGCTCTCGAACATGTATTGCTACTTCATGCAGCGTACAATTGCACGGTATTAAAATGTTATTTTGAAGAAAAAAAACAATGACTCATCCCATGGCCCACATTTATGCAGTGTGCAGGCTTAACGACCTGGTGTGTGTTGATTTACTACAAACCAACTACACTGCAGAGACACAAAGCAATGACTCAATAGAGAAACAGACGTACATTGGTAAACGAATAAATGCTCAGTGAATGTTTGAATAAATCGGTGTGGTTATTTTAAGAGCAAGCGGGCGCTACGGTGAATGGTAAATGTGCCCCAGTCCATCGCCATTTATAATCTACTCTTGCGCTCATGATACACGGCGTCGCGCCACGTGTGTGACAATTGATTGTTTACGATGAATGAAAATTATCAGCAAATGTTACACGTTAATGCCACTGGAATAAAATGGGAAAGCATAAGACAGATGTTAAAAGTTAGATATAAAAACTAAATAAAAACACAAGGGAACTGATTCTATGATCTAAATGTGACTTCATCAAACGGAAAATGTATGTGGGAGTAACGATTATCTGAACCGGTCCTGGGCGTCCTCTAGGTCGACTCAGCCTCAAATGAATACAGTACCTGGTGCAGTGTGTAAACATCACCACAAGGGAGACAAAGGCGGCCGGGCGTGGTTCTGGCCATCCACCCCCTCGTGTACTGTTCCGGCCTTCATAGGTGCTCACTAACAGCACTTGCCCCAACAGTCTGTTAAGGCTATACGGGGGATCTTCATCTTTGCAGTGGGTAGTCCCCAGCGACCCGAGTTCGATTCCCACTCACGGCCAACACCATTGACAATTATCTGAACTAGTCGTGGGCCTCCCCTAGGTCGACTCAGCCTCAAATGAGTACCTGGTGCGGTGTGTAAACTTCGCCACTAGGGAGACAAAGGCAGCCCGCGTGTGGTGCAAACCACCCACCCCCTCGTGTACCATGCCAGCCTTCATATGTGTTACTCGCTAATAGAACTTTGCAGTGGTTAGCACACCGAATCATAAACCTAGCCACCCAAAGTCAAATTTCTGGGCCACAGTTCACACTAGCGGAGATTGATGTCTTAACCAGTCCAGGGCCTTCCCCACTTCATCAACCTGCATTGACCGGCGTGGTGAAGTACGATCAAACAAGCTCCACGACCGACAGAACGCGGGTAGATCTTCATCCAGCAATGGACTGAAAGAGCACTGTAAATGTCTATCGTTAAACGATCACGATAAATTCTACGCGTTGACTCAACCAAATTGCAACATTGCAGAGTGGTGGTTAAGCTATTGTGCTTGCGCCTCCGGCGTGTGAATGTATTAGACACTGGTAGAGCACTTCTGCACCAGCCGACAATCCACAGTGCAACTACCAAACATTTGTAACTCATGAAAAAACAATAGGCCTTTTACACTTAGATACAACTGCTCAATCCGAGCTATTAACGCTGATATTTTGCGTTGCCTTTGTGGTGTTCACCTTTTGGCGTTCACTGTTCTAACACCGGCAGTGAGAAAAGGACATAAAGGAGGCTGTCTCTGGTGTAGGCCAATCAATTTAAAAGACAATGCATATATTATTATTTGTTTACATGTTGTACCACAAGCAAGAAGTGTGGTTAATGCAGACTTGTTGCCTTGCGATAGGGGTGTCTATTTGGTGTTTGAACATCTGAACGCCTCCTGTATTATTGCCGGAAAGGTGTAAAGCCGAGTATTTTTTTGCCATCATTTCTAACCGAGCCTCACGCAATGCTTTGCATTGCGTGACGCGCGTGTTCGCGTAAGGACGGCGATGTCCGTGCCACGTCTCGTCATACCTTCTCGGCGAGAGGTCACAACGCAACTTCAAACACACCAACAGCCGACTGCGAACACAAACGGGCAGTCACAGCGAAGGGACCGCATGGGCAGCAGTGCACGCACAAGCTCAACTTGCATTCTGAGAGCCGAACGAACGGTAACAGAACTGAAGGGCGCTCACTGCCATGGAATGGTCGTGTCGGACAGAAGGACCCCACTGAACAGGAATCCGGCGAATGTCGATGGCAGCGTGGCGCAGTGGTAACTAACACCTGAGCCGCACGGCACTAAGGACCTGGGTTCAATTCCCGACTCGGGTCCACACTGTGATGGTATGGTGTATCCCACTGAAAATCATGCGAATATCAGCGGCAGGGAGGCGCAGTGGTAACTAACACCTGAGCCGCACGGCACTAAGGACCTGGGTTCTAGATTTTCCTCTTGTTCTGCGCGGGTTCCCTCCGGTAGCTGGTATCGGCTAAACATCCCGATTCTGAAGAATTACCAGACAATTACTCAATTAGGATCATACACATCAGCAAAGTCGCTCCCTACTGCAACATTTGGCAGTACCCTCCTAAAAAAAGAGCTTTAAGACCAAGTGATACTTTCCCGAGCACACAATCATATTAACAATAGAGTAATTTACACTATGAGACCTCCTTTACCAGTGGCAAAATATAGTAATAGGTTTTTACCCTTTCAACTGGTACAAAAACTGACACCTTTATACAAGGCATCATGTTTGCAATAACCACAACACAAGCAGTCAAAATGCAAAGTGTAAATGCTTACCCCGAGCTCTCAATACTCTGATGGTGTGCTGTTTTTGAGTTGTGCGCCTTTTGGTGTCATCTGGTCCAACACCAATGGAGACTAGGCTCTAAGAAAAGCTGTCTCGGGTGTGGACCAATCAACTTGAAGGACAGTGCATATCATCATCATCAGAGTTGTTTCTTTTTGTTTGCATTTTGACTGCTTGTGTTGTGGTTATTGCAAACATGATGCCTTGTATAAAGGTGTCAGTTTTTGTACCAGTTGAAAGGGTAAAAACGTATTATTACAATAGAGTAATTAACAGTGAAACCAATGACAATTCCAGTGGAAGGGGAACACATCAGGGGTGAAGTTTCATGACGGTGACAATGATGATGATTGCAGGGACGTACCTCTTTTCAGGCTGCACCTCCACTGTTGGGAACAGCCTGAAAGGCAGCGGCGTTGGGAAGTCGTCAAGCACCGTGTACTGCATCACGGTCATCTGCGGTCACACACAGATGGCTCGACCCTAAGGCACCTTGAAATCATCTCGATTGTAAACTCTTTTCTTGAGAACTGCTTTTTGCGCGTTAGTTTGTTGTTCTCGCCCCCCGCCCGCCGCACCTCCGATTAGCACGGTTGGCTACGTGCGGTGCGGAAGAAGGTCAACCAGCGTATGCACAATGACAAACGCCCTCACCGTGCTCAGAAGGCTTCATGGCCTTGTGGCAATGCATCTCGTGAGCCAATCTCGTCTCTAGTGCATCCCCCATGCTCTCTCCGCTCCACAGCAACCTCCCTTCTTTCTTCTCCTAAAGTCTGGAAGAACCTTGCCGTGTGGCCATAGTCACAACCTTCCACTTGTGTTTACTTTAGTTAGACGTTACATAGACGCTGTTGCTTATTATGTACGTGAAATCCTCCTTATGAATTTCCTCTGTTTTGTCTTTAGAGCTATAATGAATGATAATAGTGAAGACGTACAACCCTTTGTCAATCCACTACAAGGTGAAGGCCTCACAACGCTGTGCTGGTTGTGGGGATTGGTTGACCATACCTCACCACGCTAGTCAGCGCGGGTTGGGAAAGAAGGGTCAGGTTCAGATGTCACTTGCTACCGATGATTAGCCATGGCCGTGAATCAAAGATTAGCACGATTGTTGTTGTCTCCGTGTCTTATTCTCTCACTCTCCCTTATGTTATCTAACCCGAGCATTACTGTCGCGGCATCGAGAGATGAGACTTTACACTGTCACGTGAAATGTAACCAAATTGTTTTGGTGAGGTCGTGAGGTTGGTTTAGATTTAACCAAACCCCGTCCCTCTCAAACGGCAGAAGTCGCCGCAATCCACGGCAAACGCGCCGACTGCCAAAGAGCCGAGGCTGCGTTGAGTGCATGACGGTGCACTCACGCAGCCTCGCCTCTGGGGAGGGGCGAGATGGCACGCGCCTGTGATCCCAGCACTCTGAAAGCAAAGGGTTTGTCGGTCTTAGAGATTTTGTGAAACTCACAAAACACCCCCCTGGGCGGCATGCGAGTTCGTGAACCTTTGAGCACCGTCTCCTCGAATGCGTGAGTCTTCTCTGGGTACTCCGGATTTACTCCCACTCACTTCCATTGCGGGACCGTTGTGATCAAAAAGTATCGAAAATCGTGGATAAATAAATTACCTTTTGAGGTGCGTGTTTGCATACGTAATCACGCGAGCATTACCTCACCAGGGCCCGGGCTCACTCTGATCGCACGTTTGGTCTCGAAGTCGGTCACGTTCACGTTGGCGTGGAAGCGGCACTCGTCCAATCGCATGGCACCGCCGTAGCCTGGACACAGAGAGAGAGGTGCAAGGCAGATGCAGCATCTGTCGCGTGTATTAATTACTGCCGGAGCGAGCCCAAGGACGTATGTATGCATGTTGAACTTCTTTCGCACCGTACGGAGCCAACTGTGCTCATCGGAGGTGCGGGAGAAGGACAACAAACACAAAAATCAGTTCTAAACAAATGAGTTTTCAATCTAGATGATGATTTAAAAGTGCCCAGCTGCAGTGGCTTCCTAATATCGGAAGGAAGAGCATTCCAGGCGGCCACAGAAGCGCATCTGAAAGCGCCGCGAGATCCGGTGACCGTCTTTGTTCGATGGCCCGCAAAAAGCCGCTGCTGCGAGGATTACCGGAGTTCACGTGATGATGGTTTACGCTCCTTGACGAGATCAGTGAGGGACTGTGGTTCATTTGCTTTCATTCCACACACCACAAGCCCGGTCACACTCGCACACCTCTCACCTCTATTCTGTGATGATCCTATGGCAAGATCATGGTTGAACGTCATGAAGATTTCTGAAAACACAGCAAAGCCACGTGACAAAACACACACAATGCATACTTGTTTCATCTTAATTTGAATCAGAGTCCTCATTGAACTCAAGATAGAGATTGCGCGTGTCCGTGTGTACCATGTGACGTATAGGGCGCTGTGACTCACATCTGCCAGTCATCTCACTCAACTCATACCACCTGCGTCTGTCCTGTAACTTCCTGCCAGTGAGCCATCCATACTTCACGTGGTCTGAAAGTGCACTTAGCCTGGCACAAGTGCCATGGTGACATCACCGTCACTCAGCGGCGAATGGCAACTGCTTTTGTTGTGTGCGCGTGCGTCCCGCGTGACGCAGAGAGCACCGATTCACCGATTACATCGCGTAAGACACGTTCACAAACTATCGGCACGTGCAGCATGCAATTATTTTATTTGTATTTGAACGGAGAAGACTCATGAAGGCGGAAAGGCAGGCCGAGGTGAGTCGCGAGGGCCGGAGTTTGATAAACACCGTGGGACCCCTACAGGAGCCCCGCACACGACTTGCGTGGTGCGTGAAAGGGGGGGGGGGGTGCCCTCCGCCCTTGACGTCATCAGGCAGTGGGGAGCCCCTTGAAAACCACAAGGGGCCACCTGGAGCCCCCCGCGTCATCGTTCGAGCCACCTGGTGTGCGTTCGGTACCTGAACAGCCGTTCACGAAGCTCTTCAAATTGATATCGCCATTGAGCTCCGCTTGAACCACATTCCCCTGTTGGGGACACAAACTGCATCACTCAGAAACACGAAGGCAAAGCGTTTGTACAAAATCGCATGCTCGAACCAGACGGTGAGGGTGGCTGCAGCAATGTCTCTTCCGGCGTCTGAGCATGCACATACGTGTGCATACGGCTGTGTTCACATACGTGTGCGTGTGTGCGTGTGTGCACGCATACAAACGTGTGTGTGTGTGTGTGTTGGTACGCACATTTGCCCCGATGAGCACTGTTAGCCTCTCCAAAACGTCCACGAATATCTCGTTGGTTTTGCTCTGAACACAAAAGCGGAGAACATTAAGTCCCCAACTGCAATGAGTCAACAATTTCGAACGTCGGGTTGAGTTCATTTGTGAAAGTAAATGCAGATAGCTCTTCGTGTAGCTAGGATGCTGGGAAATGTCAACGGCAAATCAATGCGCATGCCTGTAACTCAGTGCTCTGTCAGTATGGGCCATTGGATCAATTCTGTATTGGCATAGCCATAACAGAACACGGAGCCCAAAAAAATGTTGAAAGTTGCATTCCACAACTGTCAGCTGATGATATTTCCACCACTTGACTCACACAAACTTGTGAGGCTGTCGCAAGGCATAAACAATAATCCAATAATCTGCCACTCTTCAGCCAGCCTACAAGCACAAGGGGCGGTGGCATGACCTTACGGGAGTGCATTCGCCGCTTGTTGCAGAGGCTCATAGTTCGAATCCAGCGGTCGCCCTGGTTCATACTGCGGCGTGGTATTCCGCTTAAAAATATGTGACAGGCCGCCCGCTTCACAGTCGACGTTAAAGATCCCGTGACATCATTGACAAGAGTCGGCCGCTGTGTGCTGGCGTCATTGTCCAAATTTGTCACATTTTGAAAACTTGCCCTGCAAATGACTCAACAGGGGGGTTATGCGTAGCAACCATCACCCTGTAATGCGAAAACGTGGCAGAGCCCTCCTGTAAAAAAGTCGTGAAACTCAGAGAGGCTCTCCTGGGTAAAGAGCATTAACTGCCACCGTGGTACAAGAACTCTGGCCGTGTTGTGACACGCAGTGCACTGTGGGACTCTTCAATGTTAAACACATGCACTTGGGGGTTGTCCAGCCGGCGGTCGTGTTTTAAACAACACAACTTCATTTTCTATACTGCAGCGATGTGTCCGTCCATTGCTGGCTGCAGGCATTGACACACCATGTCGATTTTGGGGGTTGTTTGACCGTACTTTACCACGTGAGCAAAAAAACCCACTCAACACATTCCATCAACAAGACCGCCTTAATAATAAAAATATATAACACGTGACGTTTTGGGCAATCTTCATAGCACATAGATGACCACACTAGCTTAGTGGGGGCCCAGGACAGGTTCAGGTTTAAATATCACTCACCGCTGGTGTTAGCTGTTATCGGGAATCAAACTTAAAAGAGTTCTTCGGATTCATACTGCAATGCACTAACCCCAGTGTTCTTCACTAATTTTCATAGCGGGGGGGGGGGGGGGTCACTTTCGCTGATAAGACATCGTCAGTGTGAGGGCTGACACACCGCCTGCAAGGGGGAGTTTTCACATGTTGTGTATTGTCAGTGGGCCGCCATGAAGAACACTGCACTAACCGACGCACAACCACGCGACCAATTTCCTCTTGTTATGGAAACACATTTCACGTGGGAAACCGGCACGCAATGGTACGCGCACAAAAAAACACGCAGTTTCTCTCGGATGATGTACCTGATGAGACAGTGAGCGTATCGAAGCTGATGCCGGGACCAAGGTTTTTTGTTGTGTGTCTGCTCCAAACTACAAAGACAAAGAGAGACACAAAAATGATGAAGATCACCCGTACAAGCCACACAGACTCTTGCCGATCAGGTTGTGAGTCACTCCACAACCTGGCCAGCTTTGTCTCCCAAGCAAGCATTGATGTTTACACACCACACTACTCATTTAAGGCTGGGTCGGCCTAGGGGAGGCCCAAGACAGGTTCCGATAAACCTGCCCCTGATGTTAACCATGGCCGAATATACACAATTGTGTTAATCGGATTACAATCCTTCGAAATGCAATGCGGCGCGTGTGTGGACACATGTACACGTGTGTGTGTGTACCAGTCCGATGGCACTCATGTCAAACAGGCTGCTGGGTTGGGTGTTGACGGCTTCGCTCTGCACGTAGTTCCTCAGGACGTCCAAACGTGTAGTCTGTACCACTCCAAAGTCCTTCAACAAGAGGCAAAAGCCACAGGGTTAGCGACACGTCACAGCCACTCGTCTCCTAAGTCGCTACTGAAAGATAATTAATTGAGCTCTGGTGCGAGTCCAAAAAACTCCATCCCATTTTGCTGTCAGCCACTACCGGACAGAAAAATTGTAGCTGTAAGAGATAGAGTGTTGCCCCTTCGCACACGCGCTGCAGGTTTTCTCTTATGACGTATCGGTTTCCTCCCACGTGTTGACACTGATTAATTGGCCGAAGCACCTTAACTAATAAAAAACAAAAAGCTTTAGAGGAAAATTTGGCACCGGCTAACCATGCGGCTGCCTTTCCCGCTTGTATCATTAAAACAAGGGTGGAACGTGGCACAGCGGTTTGCGTGCTTGACTATGAACTCAACAAACCCGAGTTCGATATCCAGCAATGGCTAACATGAGTGGTGAGCGATATCCGAACCGATCCTGGGCACTGACCAGCGTGGTCAAGTCTTCTCAAACAAACCAACACTGCGTGGGGAGGCCTTCATCTAGCAGTGGACTGACAAAGCACTGTAAATGAATGTAATACAAGTCTAAAGCTGTTCTGTACTGGAAAGTTTGTCCTGAATAAAGCCGTTTTTCAACTCCACACTAATTTCACCAGTGGCGGCTCCTGCAAAATCTCTCAGGGGGGGCAAATGTCTGGATGATTTATAAGGATAAGGTCCACCCATGCAAAGGATAAATTAACAGCTTAAGCACGTAAAGGCAACTTCACTTCTTTAATATTAATGAAAAAGTAAAGTGACTCTTACAATACATCTTGTTTGTTTCTATACTCACTATTAATACAATCCACTCAAGTTTCTTTTATTAAAGATTCCACTAGGTGGCGACAAATAATATTGTTGGATGCAACGTGCTTACGTATGATGACGTAAGCACGTATGATGACGTAAGCACGTTAGTGCGAGCCCTCCCGGAAGCCATAGAGAATGCATTGCAGCGCCCCCCGTTCGAAAAAAAACATCTTTGAATGTAAGTCTATGGGACCACTCTGGGCGATTCTCAGCCGGAATCGCCCAAAAAGAGGCGGTACTCCACAGAACGGGACATGACGCTGATTGGACTATATCCAGAGGCACAGTGACGGCTAGCGTGACTCTGTGGTTGAATGACATTGGTGGTGCGTCGCCCAATCGCCCTAATGAAGAAACCGCCCCTGAATTTCATGGAACAATTATTGCCGTAAATAATTTTCACAATTTCTATGGCAATCACAGTTTTAATTTTGACACTTACCAGGATTTCTTCTAGAAGCTCATACAATAGTGGTAGGTTCTTCCTGATGGCCTCTTCAGAAACAGATCCACAGTAGTCTTTGACTATTGCAGCAAACCTACACACGAACAAAGGAGGTCACTGAATCGCGCACTTTCAGATGCGCTTCTGCGGCCGTCTGAAACGCTCGTCCTTCCGATTTTAGGATGCCACTGGAGCGTTGCCCTTTTAAATCCAGATTAAAAACTAATTTCTTTAGAACTGCCTGTTGTGTTGAATTTGTTGTCCTTCCCTAACACCTCCGTTTTTGCAAGGTTGGCTACGTATGGTGCGAAAAAAGTTTAACATACATACAAAACGCGTTTTTTATCTCCATTGTCAGGTCAAACATATAAATACTGATTTGAAGCTTTCGTGACTGCAGGAATCCATACTCTTTGGTTCTTTCGGTAAAGTCAGGACGATTGCTTGTGTGCCGATCGAAACGTCATGATCTATTAATTTTTCTACCTACGTGACTTTACCAAAACAACCAAAGAATTTATAAAAGACTGTTTTGGAAGCACCCATGGGTACATGACGCTAACACCATGTTAAATACCTGAGCTGACACACAGCTAAGATCCTGTGTTCAAATCTGGGTTTCAGCCACACGCAATGAACCCGGGGTTGTCAAGTGTTGAGAGCTGAAGGTCTCAGCCTTGTCACCAATGACTCGCAGAGAGACGTGTAGCTTTATAAGAAGGTGCATACACTCAAAGATTTCCTGAAGTACTCCTGTTATGTCATCTTCTGGGGAAGCTCTCTGCTCACAATCTATGCGTTGGGTCATGTGTGCAAGAATCTAATTCAATACTTTATTTAGGATACAAGCCAACTGTATGTGAATTATATCTTAACCATCGGGCTAATGAAACAATCAAGGCAATACAAACCAGAAAGTAAAAACAAGACAAAACGGAAGGGATTTTTCAATTCGCGCTGTGAACCGTGGATCGACAGAACTAATTGAATCGCATGTGGGTGTGAATCATTGCGCATGCTGTGTGTACGTACCGGTTAAGGAATTGTATCAGAATAAATGGGGAGGCCTGGGGCTTGCAGGTTAAACCAAAGTAAAGTCCGTTATGCCGTGTGTGCACGTAGCACAGCCCATTATGTACCTGAAAAAGAAATTACAGGAAAATGAATCACACACATATTCATGTAAATGTTCACACTCTATCAGAATCGTGCCCATTCGGAAACACTCATAGAGCATTGCACTACCCAGTATTAGAGAACAGCCCACGGAAGGTGATATCATGGATCTACTTCCAAGATCCATCCAATTGCCTGTTTCAATCCTCACACTACAGCGATGCAGTTTCCCACTTGCCCGGCTACAGAGAAACGTCCGTCACTCACATGGTCGTCAATCCGACAGCCGGAGCCAGGAAACAGCAGAACAACAATTGGACTGTGACCTGATCTGGGCCTCATCCCAAGTGCAAAACACTCCGGAAAATAGAATTGGCAACAGTAAATACTTTAATAAGACCATTTGAAAAACGTACTCAGTGAGGCTTTTACCGGATAAATGACTTTACATTACAATCTCGGGAACTATCGACAAGGCTGCAGGCAGAGGAAGAATCACCCCCAAGAGTGCATTCACCATGCAGATGGAGCAATAAAATGTGGCACTGCAAAGACCATGAGGGACGTTGACAGCCTGGTAAGGGCTTCATCCAGCAGTCGGTCGATCGTGGTTGATGATGTGTGGTAAGTTGAACTTTTTTCGCACCGTACGCATCCAACCGCGCTAATCGGAGGTTATTCCAGGACAGTACTAGACTTGATGAGTATCACAAGGGGTGTTGCGGGTGTAGCCATTACCTTAACGATGGGCTGCTCGCTCTCGTTCAGAGGGCACATTCTCTCGTACAAATTATCCGCGTGTCCATTACCTACATCTGTCAAGCAGGTGGTTAAGGAAACTTAAAAACTCATCGTGATCATCAACCATCACATTTACACGGAACACAATTCTTGAAAAGAAGCTTAGTTTCTGGCATTGTCATGGGTCGTTGTACATTCACGGACGCCCTAAACAACACTGCAAACATGCGATGAACACACGCACATATTGCAGATTCCCTTCTCAAAAGAATTCTCAAGTAAAAATCATCTTCGCAATTTGCTCCAATGTTGGTGGATGGAGATGTCAGTGGATGTCTGCCAAAATAAAATAAAAACATTCAGAGCGATACCCCAAAAAGTAATGCCTCCCTGCCTTTTTTTGTCTCAATTACTTTTGAATGTAATGAACTGGTACAGCATTTTTTTTTCTCCAATGCCCATTCATGATAACGCCATGAAATGTTTTTCACATGACAGGAGGCGACACAAGGGAGCTTTAAAAACATCAGTGGCCATGGCACAGTTCAGGTGAACTGGACTGCGCTTGCTGCCCCATCAATCATACAACTCCAGCTCTGGCTCCTTCAAACATCAATCTGCTCGGCCCTTACTCTTTTCTTTTCGGTAATGTCCCGTAACTTTACCGAAAGAACCAAAGAGTATGGACTCCTGCAGTCACGAAAGCTTCAAATCAAGATTGCTCGGCCCTTCCTTTGAACGCTGGCCCTACGCGGGAAACTTTTTAAAATTGGGCACATCCGGATCCAAAGTCTGAAGGGATCCAAAGGCTGTTTTGACACATTCAGTTTAATCCCGTTGGACGTGGACGGACAAGGCAGTAGAAATCTTGAAATCAGCTGAACAAGCCACATTATGTGTGGCGCACGTGACCACGTGGAGGTCATGTGGGACAAAAGTCGATCTCAATGGACACAAATTAAATACGAATACCCCCCCTTTGTGCAGCCTACACAGACTGTTAGGGAAAAGTATTTCAGCGAGCACCTATTAAGTCCAGAACGGGGCACTGAGAGGGCGATGTGGCCAAGAACCATCCCCCGGGGGACGCTTTTGTCTTCCCAGTAGCTGATGTTAACACACTGGACCAGGTCGAGGGGAGAACCCTGAGCCGGTTTCAAGTATCAATCGCCGCCACTGATGAGAGCCGTGGCTGGGAATCGAACACACACGTGTCAACCCCTTATCAGTGTTTATTACAGACCCATTCAGATCTTGTTGGCCACCCCGTGTCCCTTATACATCTCAACGTTCATCATATACACTACACTATACACTACTATACACTACACAATTACATAACATGTCAACCCCTTATCAGTGCCTACCTTTATTACAGACCCATTCAGACCTTATTGATCACCCCGTGTCCCTTATACATCTCAACGTTCATCCGACAGTCCCATCACAAGGGACAAACACAAACACAAATACATTTTACCCGTAAATTTCCCTGTACTAGACTACGGGGTAAACCGTCGGTATTGACGGCGATGCGAACACAAGTGGCAGGGGTCGTGACATACAGTACAGCGCACACGTGTGTACAGTACACACAGGTGTACTGTACACACAGTACACACGTGTGCACAGTACACACGTGTACACAGTACACACAGTACACTCGTGTGTACAGTACACTCGTGTGTACAGTGCACTCGTGTGTACTGTGCACACGTGTGTACTGTACACTCGTGTGTACAGTACATCGCGCTGTACCCCGTGTACAGTACACCTTGCGCACTGTACATTACACTTCCGCTTGGCACGGCTGGCTACGTACGGTGCGAAAGAAGTTCAACGTACATAGCACAAACCGCGTTTAACACACATCGCACAGACTGCACCCACAGCAACAACAACAGTGGCGGTGACGTCACCACGGCGCTTGTGCCAGGCTAGGTGCACGTTGAAGCCACGTGAAGTGTGAATGAAGCACATCACACTGTATTCAGCACACACACACGGTACACATCTCACACACTACACATCTCACACACACAATACACATCTTACACACGATGTCCATATAACATCACAACATAAACAGTAACATCGAAGGCGAAACACCCAAAGCAAAACGCCCCGTAGATGGAGAGAGCCGATAGCATCTAAAGCTGCTGTGGCCAATGATGGTGTTATTAACAGCGGTAATGATATTGATGATATTGATATTGTGATGATGATGGTGATGATATTGTGATGATGATGAGGATACAGTCCCTGTAGAGTAGAGGGTCTCCCCGGGACGACAGCACAAACGCCTGGGACAGCATCGCCGAGTTGCGGCTGTCTGTGTAGTTGTGTGAGCGATGTGTGTGCGGTGTGTAGCTGTGTGTGTAGCTGTGTGTGTGTGGCTGTGTGTGAAGTGTGTGTGTAGCTGTGTGTATGTGTGAGCTGTGTGTGTGTGTAGCTGTGTGTGTGTGTAGCTGTGTGTGTGTAGCTGTGTGTGTGTGTAGCTGTGTGTGGCTGTGTGTGTAGCTGTGTGTGTGTAGTTGTGTGTGTGTAGCTGTGTGTGTGTGTAGCTGTGTGTGGCTGTGTGTGTGTAGTTGTGTGTGTGTAGGTGTGTGTAGCTGTGTGTGTGTGTAGCTGTGTGTGTGTGTAGCTGTGTGTGTGTAGGTGTGTGTAGCTGTGTGTGTGTAGCTGTGTGGTTACACCAGCCCACGGGATTATTGTGTACGTCCGTCGTGCATCCAAAAATGGGAGGGGCTGGGTGGAGAGGGGAGGGTGGGGAGGGGCTGGGTGGGGAGGGTGGGGAGTTTTATACGGGCACCACGGGGTGACCAGCCCCTCCCCACCCAGCCCCACCCCTCCCACCCCCCACCTAGCCCCACCCTCCCCACCCAGCCCCACCCCTCCCACCCCCCACCTAGCCCCACCCTCACCACCCAGCCCCACCCCTCCCACCCCCCACCCAGCCCCTCCCTCCCCACCCAGCCCCTCCCTGTACGACGGGCGGACGGACACAATAATCCCCTGTGGGCTGGTGTAACCAGGAGGTTCCTACCAGTATCAGAGCCTGTGTTTGTTTGCATGTTCATCACAACTACTGCGTGTGCTTAATGCAGTACTTGCTCCCCCCTGCAAAAGGTTTCTATTTGGTGTCTGAACGTCTCAACACCTCCAGTTTTAGTTGCCAGACAGGGTAACACCTATTCTTATTATTTGTCAATACTCTGCTACTGTCAGCAACAACATTGCTTTTATGGCTTTATTTTGGTGATTTCAAAAACGTTTTTGGTTTGGCCATGTTTGTTTGTTGTAGTACGGAGTTAGAATGATGGTTTTAATCTACGTTGTCTTGTGGTTGTTGTTGTTGTTTGACTTGCATCCCACTGGGATTTTTGCACAGCGTTGGTGTACGGTGCTTTTTTTCTGGAAGACTTTGCGGTTTTTTCCTGGATTTTTCGGTTTGCGCAAAGTAACTTTAAGATGTTTTCTTGTTCATGTTTTTTGTTTGTTGCGGTTGCACCTGATTCAAGAGCCGAATGGCTCACAGGGCTATACCATTCTAGATTTGAAGTTTTCGTGACTGCAGGGATCCATACTCTTTGGTTCTTTCGGTAAAGTCACGTAGGTAGAAAATAAAGTAAATTAAATCACGACGTTTCGGGCGCAACACAAGCATCCTTCATCAGGTGGGACAACCACAGGAAGAAACAACTGCAGAAGTGGGCAAAGGGGGGCTGATGTAACACGAGGCTGTATAAGAGAGGGGGGGAGGAGCCAGAGTATAGGGCTATAAACAATAAATGAAACTGAAACAACAATAACAATAACAGCAACAATAACAACACCAACAAAAATAACAATAGCAATAACAACAACAATAACAACAGCAACACTAACAATACCTTCTTGGTTCTTTCGGTATAATAACAATACCAACAACAATATAACAATAACAATATCAACAATAACAACAACAACAACAATGCCGGCCTGAGAGGGGGCGGGGCGATCTTTGTGTCTCTGCCGCTCCACAGCCAGGGGGCTCGAGTCGCACCGGTGACGTCGGCGGAAGCGGAAATAGATTCTCCCCTTCGATACCTATAATCGAACGTCGATTCCGCTAATCGATTATTGTCGAATCCCGCGTCTCTCTTTTTTTGCTGCGCGCGACTGGCGAGTTCGCGTTTATGCTTCGAGTAGAGTTCGATCGTTCGGCGGTGCCCATTTAGCTCCGGAAGAAATTTTATTTAAAAATAACAAAATTATAAATCAACATTTGGAGAATCGATTCATTTTCGGAATCGATTCCCCTCCACCCACAGACGATAGGCGTCGAGTCTGTGTGTGGTGGGTGCAGTGTTCACGCGAACCCGGCGGCCTCAACCCACGTTCCCGATCTTTGCAACGCACGCACCCTGGAGTTTACTACAATAATGTCCACGGGGCTTTGAGAGCGATCGCGCCGCAAACAAAACAAATCGGTCGATTCTACGCCGAACTTTTAAAGTGCAAAAAAAATCGATTCCGGAATCGCAGTTGAGAATCGACGTGCAAGGGAATCGCGTTACACCTACTGTACACGGGAGGAGCCTCGCAGGGAGCGAGCGACTTGAGCTGCCTGACGAGAAGGGTAACCTGATGGGTAACCTGACTAACGAGACGGGTAACCTGACGAGAGGCCTGACGGGTAACGAGACGGGTAACGAGACGGGTAACGATACGGGTAACGAGACGGGTAACGAGACGGGTAACGAGACGGGTAACGAGACGGGTAACGAGACGGGTAACGAGACGGGTAACGAGACGGGTAACGAGACGGATAACCTAACAGGTAACCTGGCGGGTAACCTGACGAGACGGGTAAACGTATCTGCATAGTCACTCAAACGGGGGGGTAACGAGACGAGTGACCTGCCCCGGGTAACGAGACTGGGAGAGCACGCCTGGGTCTGTGTCTGTCTGTGTGTGTCTGTGTGTGTGTGTGTCTGTCTGTGTGTGCCTGTGTCTGTCTGTGTGTGTGTCTGTCTGTGTGTGTCTGTGTGTGCCTGTGTCTGTCTGTGTGTGCCTGTGTCTGTCTGTGTGTGCCTGTCTGTGCCTGTGTGTGTCTGTGTGTGTCTGTGTGTGTCTGTGTGTGCCTGTGTGTGTGTGTCTGTGTGTGCCTGTGTCTGTCTGTGTGTGCCTGTGTGTGTCTGTGTGTGCCTGTGTGTGTCTGTGTGTGTCTGTGTGTCTGTGTGTCTCTGTGTGTGTCTGTGTGTGTCTCTGTGTGTGTCTGTGTGTGTGTCTGTGTGTGTCTGTGTCTGTGTGTGTCTGTGTGTCTCTGTGTCTGTGTGTGTGTGTCTGTCTGTGTCTCCATGTCGTCCTGTACCCTCCTTGCTTCTCGTGTCCCCCCAGTGTCTCCTCGTCTCCCTTGTGCTCCACACCGCCCCCGCTGTGCGTGTCGTGTATCCCGTGTGGCCATGCCTCACGTCTCTCCGTGCCTCCCAATGTCTCCCTTGTGCTCCGTGTCACCCGTGTTACCTTCATATTGTGTGATACCCCCCCTCCATGCTCCCCTTATCTCGTGCGCACATCGTGTCTAACGAGTCTCCCTCCCCTCGTGTCCCCCGTGTGTCTCTCCTGGAAGTTGTGGCGCCTGAGGACACAACAGCGGATCCCCTATCCAGAGCAGCAGCGAGGAATCGGTAGGAGCAGCAGCAGCAGCGTGTTGGGATCGGCATCAGGTGAGGGTGAGGTTGGGATGTGGTGAGGGTGAGTTGAGGATGAGGTCAGTGTGAGATCGGGATGTGGTGAGGGTGAGGTTTGGGTGAGGTTGGGATGAGGTCAGGTTGGGATGAGGTGAGGTTGGGGTGAGGGTGAGGTTGAGATGTAGTCAGGGTGAAGTTGGGGTGAGGTGAGGTGAGGGTGAGGTTGGGATGAAGTTAGGGTGGGGTTGGGGTGAGGGTGAGGTGGGGATGTGGTGAGGGTGAGGTTGGGGTGAGGTTAGGATGAGGTCAGGTTGGGATGAGGTGAGGTTGGGTGAGGGTGAGGTTGAGATGTAGTCAGGGTGAAGTTGGGGTGAGGTGAGGGTGAGGTTGGGATGAAGTTAGGGTGAGGGTGGGGTTGGGGTGAGGGTGAGGTGGGGATGTGGTGAGGGTGAGGTTGGGGTGAGGTTGGGGTGAGGGTGAGGTTTGGGTGATGGTGAGGTTGGGGTGAGGTTGGAATGTGGTGAGGTTGGGGTGAGGGTGAGGTTGGGGTGAGGTGAGGTTGTGGTGAGGTTGGGAAGTGGTGAGGGTGAGGTTGGGGTGAGGTGAGGTTAGGGTGAGGTTGGGATGTTGGGAGGGTGAGGTTGGGATGTGGTGAGGGTGAAGTTGGCATGAGGTTAGTAGGATGAGGCTGGGTGGTCACCTGTCCAAAGACCCAGTGGCCTAAAACAACAAGTGGACAAAAAAACAACAGTATTCCTGAATGTATCATATTTAATAGAGAGTTAATACTTTCTTGAATTGAGCATTGGTATAGGAACGTAGTAAAATAGACGATGGAGGGAATCCCAAAGGCGAACACTGCGAGCTAAGAAACATAAATAAAAGCGTTATGACCTGAAACGTAGTGGATGAACACAGTGTGGATAGCGTGTCCGTGTGTTGAACTTATCTGGGGTCAGTTAGAATTACTGTGTTGTCAATATTTTCTGTCTTTGGGCCTCTCTTGTCATGACGCAAGTTGTGAAGTATGGTCACACTCGCCACTGACTTTAGCCGTGGCCAGTAACTGAACGTTGCAATGGTGTTCATAGTGCAGTGCGCCAACTACTGAGGCCACCAATCCTCAAACTACAGCATTTCACGATATCTGCCATTTGTCCATATACGTGCGTACAGCGTACGAATACCTGTGCTGTACACACGCACGCACGTGTGTGTGTGTAAGGGGAGCGGGAGTGTAGCGGTTAGCGCGCTGCGCTACAAACCCGGCTTCCCGAGTTCGATTCTCGCGCACGGCCAACACCAGTGACGATTATCTGAACCGGGTCCTGGGCCTCCCCTAGGTCAACTCAGCCTCAAATGAGTACCCAGTGCGGTGTGTGAACATCGCCGTTCGGGAGACAAAAGCGGCTACCCACCCCCTCGTGTGCCACAGTGCCGGCCTTCATCGGTGCTCACTAACAGCACTTGCCCCCAGCAGTCTGTTAAGGCTAGACGGGGGTATATGTGTGCTCGTGTGCGCGCGTGTAGATGGAGGGAAAGCCAATCGAGCAGTTTGTGCTGCTGGCTCGCTCGGCGCAAGGCGTGGCGCTCTGCGCTCTCATCGAGCAAGCCCTGGACGCGCCGGGTGTGTACGTGTTCGGGGAGCTGCTCGAGGTCCCCAGCGTGCAGGAGGTGAGTGAGCGGCTTTGCCAGCCAGGGAGAGAGAGAGCTCTCGTGCTCTTACGACTACGTAGGTTTTCACGGGTCGTGCTGCGTAGCCGTCAGGTGTGTTTTCGGGTTGTTGCCGTGTGTTGTTCGGCACGATGTCCAGCGTTTCGCATCCATGTGCTTGGAGCTACGGGGAGGGGGGGGGGCTGTTTTATTTAAGTTCCTGAAGAAGCTCCTAGCACGTTGGGCAAAACCTGTGGGTAGCACCCTACCAAAGTGAGCGCAACCCACTGGTTGAGAACTGCTCACTCATCTACACGTCATCTCCGGGAGTCAACTCTTGCAATGGTGATTCCTGTACGTTGGAATAAATACCATAATACAGGTTTTTTGGGGTTAGATCGCGTAAATATATGAATGTGCCGTTGAACCAGCCACCACCCGACACAGCCAATTAGCAAAATTTGTCAAGTAAACAGAACATGGCAATTCGTCACTAGTACAGCACTAATGTGTAGTGTATAGTGTAGTGTAGAGTGTAGTGTATAGTAGTGTAGTGTATAGTGTAGTGTATAATAGTGTATAGTGTAGTGTACTAGTACAGCACTAACCGGTGTGTTGGGGAGCAAAGCCACAACATTTACAATCTGAGTACGACGTTTCGCCAGTAATTACAACTAGCTTCATCAGGCGACAGCCAGATATTTACGCGATCTAACCCAAAAAACTTGTATTATGGATGATATTGGTCGCGAAAGTCTACGTGTTAAACTGGAATAAATGGTTTAAACTTGGAAAACATGATTTGAAGCTTTCGTGACTGCAGGAATCCCCACCTGAGGACGATTGCTTGTTGCGATCGAAACGTCGTGATCTATTATTTTTTCTACCTACGTGACTTTACCGAAAGAATCAAAGAGTTTGGAAAACGTGGTTAATTGTGTTCATGGTTTATTAATTTTGCACATGTCATGGAATACTCGTGGTGCACTGAATATTGTAAACACGGGAGATTTTGGTGCTAGCAGTGATCGGTATATTGCAATGACGTTTGTATATTTTAAGTGACTGTGACCAGCTAACTGATGTAATTGTTCAAATTTGTCCACAGTTGAGCAACGGACCTCATGCTCCACATTTCCAGTTGCTACAGTTGTTTGCATATGGAACATACTCGGACTATACTGGTGCGTGAGATGAACACAGGCACACGTGTTACATGCATGCAAGTGCACAATGATGCTAGTAAAACTTTGGCTGTGTCTACATTATCAGCGTAATTGTTTTACTCACGAGGACTGCACGTAGATTTATAACAAAGTGCATTTAGACGATACTCATTTCCCTTGTTACTAATATCTTACATTATGAATCCAACCAGGTTGCTCGGCAGAGCAAAGCGAGTGGCTCACAATCGCTTGGTTGTGATTTCAACCCCTAGTTGTGCATTAGCTGAGCCCATCATCCCTCTGAGGTTGATAAAATGAGTACCACTTTGTTGGTAACAAGACAGTGGTTGTCTTATGGGTATATTCTTGTTGCTATAAAAATAAGGAATGTCCACCCCTGGCTCAGGGCTGTAAACGGGATATCAGCACTACATCAATGCCCATTGAACAAGAAATCACTGACTTTTTTGACATTGTTATCACAGGCAGCTATTGCATGTGAACTGCACACGTGTTTTAACTAATTTCTTTGAGGCCGATCACAGATTCCCCCAATTATTGATAATCCTACATGATGGATTCTATATAATCTGTGGGGGTGGCCTCTATTTGCAAGCCCAATAAGTTAACATGTTTGACCACGTGATCTTTCCACACAAGCTGGCCGACCCTTCTATTACAACCCCATCTGTAATCCCCCCCCGACCCCACTTCATGTAGCTTTGCTGTGCATCTAGGCCATGGGAAGGTGCGGTGATGACTTAACTACCACCTAATTTAATTTGTTACACGGATGTGTGTCTTTGTAGCTAATTCATCGAATCTGCCGAATCTGTCAGAAGCACAGAAAAACAAGCTGAGACATTTAACCATCGTAAGCCTGGCTGCAAAGATGAAGGTGACGTGGTTTACGTATTTACGTTTGAGTGTGTTGATTTGTTTGACAGATGCATTGCTAACGGAGACTACTGTTGCATGTTAACACGGCTGGGTTATTTCAAACTGCGTGCAACTGGGTTGGATGCTTTGTGTTTTAAGGATGACAGTCTGTCCCCTAGACACCCCCTCGTGTAAATCCAGATTGGTTTAATTTTAGTTTAATAGTGCATCTAAAAGGTTTATTCAAAGAACTAACTTAACCGCTTATTTTATGAAGGCTCGTTCAACCAGAGCTCCATCTCTTCAAGGACTTTTAGAGTAATATTAGCCCGGTGGAGCATTGCGTGGTTGAATGGTACACATTTCATAATATTAAGTTATACAGGAAACCTCACGGAGTTTCAAATTGCTCTTTCAGGAGGGGCCTGTATTGAGATGGAGCGCTATGCACGTGGGTTTAAACCAGAGTGCTCAGAGATAACTGCAAACAAGGGGATAACTCAAAATCAGCAAAGATGGGTTCACAAACCTACTTCTGGTACTGTCTTCACCTGGTCACCTCGCAGCCCTGCAGGTCTCTGAGAGTTTCACAAATTGTATAATCCACCAGCTCTCTGAAGCGATGGATCACGTGCATGCACCACCGCTAGACCTGCCTCGTGACTGGCTGACGCCTTGTGTTTGTCATCTGTGCTGGCCTGAATCGGGTGCTCGCTAATATCAACTGCCCCAGTATTGATGCATGTTTGTGCAATTTTTTTTCTCCCGTTACAGTTATCTTTGCTCAGATTTCTGTTTCCTTCATTGCTGTGCTTGAATGTCTTTTGCTTGTCATTTTGGTGACCCACATCACTCTTGCCACCTGGCCTTTTCGGTTATCACCTGCTTGAACAAAAATGAGCAAACCAGCAGTCCGTTTCAAGGCAGTGTGACGGCATCTTGGCGCTGTGCAGTGTATCCCGTACGGCGTGCTGCTCAGCGAGTTGGGCCTGACCAACCTGCGGCACCTGGAGGACGTGATCATCGAGGCAATCTACGCCGACATCGTGCACGGCAAGCTGGACCAGCGCCGGCGCCAGCTCGAGGTGGACACCTGCATCGGACGCGACGTGCGCGCCAGCGACGCCAATGCCATCATCAACACCCTGCAGCAGTGGTGAGCACGTGGCTATCACGCGCATGCAAGGAGAAGGGTTTGTGTTTATAAGGGCCGTTGCTTCGATGCTTGGGCAGATCAAAGCGCCCGTCACGCCACATCTGATCTCAACCGTTCAAATGCCCTCGTCTTATCTAGCCATACATACAATGGGACCCCCCAGTTTCAGCTCTCCCTGTGCAGCACAAGATGTGTATGCAGTACCAGCCTGAAATGGGCATTTATTTGCCAGCAGGGAGAGATGTTGCTATGTGGCGTTTTCCAAGCAAGTAATTTGTGGGTAATTTAGAAATTCATAATCAACGTTTTTGGGTTAGATCGCGTTATTTATAAATGTGTCGTAACCCTCCACCACCCGACACGGCCAATCAGCAAAAAAAAAAAGTGTCACGTTGACGAAAGACAAATAGTTCACTGCTTTAGCCCACCGGTGTGTTGAAGCGTGAAACCACAACATTTACAATTTTTGAGTACGACATTTCGCTGGTAATTGCATCCAGCATCATCGGGCAATTCGCCAGAATGGTGAGGCTCTGCTAACCCAAAAACGTTATGAATAATTTAGAAATGTTGGACTTTGACGCCGGGCATGACATGGTCTACTGATCCGAATAACGTCATGGGACCTTTAATGTTAGTACAGACCCACAGTGTTAACCAGAGCAGCCACTAGACTCGAACAACGCCAGGTGTGCCGCCGCTTGGCCATGTAACCCCCCCGTTTGTCAATCCACTGCTGGATAAAGGGCTTCCCATGCCGTGTTGGTTATGGGGGTGTGCACAGGCAGTCTCTGGTCCGGTGTGCGACGATCCATATTTACGACGTTTATATACCACCACCATGGATCGATTTACGACGCAGAAACTTGATTTACGAATTGACTCTGAGGACATTTGAACAGTCAGTCTGGTTTTCCGATGTGGCTTGGCTGGCATGGAGCTTTTGTTGTTCTCAAATGTTTTTTTAAATGGATTTCTATCGATTAAACCCTGTTAAATATGGCTGGTAAAAGGAAAAAAAAACATCGGCAAGTGATGTTTATACTGTTGCAAAGATCATATTTATGGTGGGGTTTCCAGGAATGCATTGTCATCAAAGCGGGGACCGGCTGTATGTCTATCCTTATTTTCATAGATAAAGCAGATTTAATGCTAACATTATGCCATTCTGTTTAAGTGTGTAAAAAATACCTTTTGAGAAAATGCTAATATTTAAGTGCTTCGAGTACACATATATATGAAGAGTGCAATCAAAACAACCCAGTGCAATGAGGTTAACATGCGGGTGTTCTTTGCGTTATAAGCAGTATTGCAATTCGTGTTATAATTAATAATTGAAAATGCACTGTTCTAGGTGTGATGGTTGTGAAGCTGTTCTGTTAAACATCGAGGCTCAGATTCTGCGTGCCAACTCCACCAAGGAAAACCAAATCGCAGTGCGCGCACAGATCGAGAACGAGGTGGGTAATAACTCGCCAGCATTCGTAGCGGAGCATCAAGACAAGAGCTCCCCAGTATGTAGACCGTTAGCGGGCACCCACTGAGGCCTGTACGGCATACACTGGTGTGGTATGACCAGAAAATCGAAGCTAGCTGCCTTTTTTTTCTGCTTCGTGCTGTTGTTTACACACCACCTCCGCCATTCGTTCCAAGGCCAAGTAAACCTCAGGGAGGCTCAGGACAGGTGCAGATTCCACTTGCCACTGATGTTTTCCATCGCCGATGCAATGATTGCGTTAATTCCAAGATGCCGGCGCATGTCGGTGTGCTTACTTGTATCCCTCTTGTGGCCACCCCCACTCGAAAACCCTGCCCTCTCCCCACCCAGTCAAAGCAGACCCTGCTGCAAGCAGCTTCAATGTCCTTATTTAGCCTCTCCCTCCATATCCTCATGTTTCCTGACCCGTCCCGTTAATATATTCCTTCAACTCTTATTTCCCGTTGATTTATCTTCAATTCCGTTTGCTTTTTCCAGACATTATATGCGCGACTCCACTCCGCCTTCCCATGCTGTGCGGAGGGTGAAAACGCTGCTTGTAATAACAGCACTTGCTCCAACATTGTATGTGGTTCACACGGGACACCTGTGTTTGTACAAGCCATTGTGTACGTATGTGTAGGTGAGCTCCCTAAAGCAGACCATGAAGGCCGCAGCTGCCTCGGCCGCCCAGGAGATGGACCAGGTGGTGGAGAGCCGCGACGCCATGGCGACCCCCGATCCCACACGGCACCCTGGGAAAAAACCCAGTAAGGTCAAAGGGTACGTGTCCCCGTGGATGAGGGGGTCCCTCTGATTTCAGTTACATTCCAATATTCTGCTTTCAAATGTGAGATTTAATACAGCAAGTCGGGAAATGCTATGCCGACTGAGTCTTATGCCTTGTCAATAATTTCTTTGTTTTCAGGTTGAGGGGCAGTGGAAAGATTTGGTCAAAGTCCAACTGAATACAAGCATTGCACACGCACATAATATGCACAGTAGGTACATATAAAATATTAACAGACACATACATTTTATGCTGACATCTGCACGTTTCTGTATATACACACACACACGGTGCGCAAGCAGACAGCAAATGATCTGTACATACACAATTCACACAGAAATGATGCATACATGTATAAATTAAGCCTGTGTACACTGACAAAATCGAACGCTTTCATCTATACAGTGCAATGACACTGCAGCAGCTGTCCTCATAAACGCAGTGACCGAACATGTTTATAAATGTACACGATTGTGCAAATGAACTCCCGGGATATAAAATCATGGCCCGAGTTTAAGACAAGGCCATGGATGTAATCCTTAACTCCTTTTGAGATACGAAGCAAATAGCTCCGAAAAATGTAGGTTCAAGACACAGGGTCATGTACGTGCATGTTGAACTTCTTCCGCACCGTACGTGGCCAATGTGGACGCTCTTGTGAGCTGCAGGTTTGATGGATTCAAACCCAGTCATTTCAAGTGTCACAGATTTGTATTAAAAATGCTACTGTGCATTAGGAGTATGGAAAATGTATCAAATTACAATCACTTTTACAGCATCCCTTTGCAAAAAAATATCTCGTTGGCAATTAATTTGACAGGATGTATTTAGCGCCTTGGTCGAAGGCTTGTCTAAATATAGTGGACTTTAGATGGATACTATGAAGCCGAGGCTATGTGCTTATGTCCTCGGTGTATAATCCAGCTGTCTTCATGGAAGTTCTCTGCTTTGTAACCCAAAACAAACGGCAAAACTGCAAAATCTCGCCGATTATGATGCCCAAAGTATTTTCTTCCAGGCCACAACTGTCACATCATTGATACAACACAAGTACAGCCACCTGTGGTTTACAGCAACCCCAGATGACGGGTAATGTTTCATGGGCAGAGAATTGCTGATCTCCTAAGTACAAATACATATGCAAGTTTTCACTGGTTATCTACCTACAGTGCTCGCATATCTACACATTGCACCAGCAATGCGAAAAACTCACATGCATTTAGAGGTTTTATTTCTACCTCTGCCTAACAGCCAGTCAAGAAACACACGTGCCCCTTCACACCCACACCCATGATTGCGAAGATGTTAATAAAGTCTATGCTTTGGAAACTGAACAATGTGTCTTTTTAAAGTTGTTACATTCGTTTCCCGGTTACTCTCTGTAGCAGGGCAGGTGGCTAAGTGGCTACCCCTCTTGTACATAAGGTTTACTCTTCATATCTTAAGTTCCAATGGTCGTTTTGGTGGACCGTGCTCTCAACGTGAAGATTTGCACTACTCTGGGAGTTCCAAATAAAACATTCCTGCGGAGGGAGCTGGTAGGAACGTTGGGTTGCTCGGTCAATGGCCAGGGTCAACGGCGGCGTGGTGTATTCCGCAAATATGCCTGAGGGCGGGCACAAGCCGGCGTGAGTAGGTTAAACGTTGAGTTTTATAAGGGCACCACGGGGTGACCAGCCCCTCCCCACCCAGCCCCACCCCTCCCATTTTTGTATGCACGATGGACAGACGGACACAATAATCCCGTGGGCTGGTGTAACCAGGTTCCTACCAGTATTATTCTCCTGACAAAGCTGAGGACGGGCGTGGTAACATTGTGGAAAAAATTATTTTGCCAAGCCAATGTGGCAAATAAAGCCTCAAGTGGCTGGAAAAAAAAGCCTGAACCTACTGCGTGCAATTCAGTACATGGAATTGTCACTGACCAATCACATGACATACCTTGTGTAAATCAAGACCAGTATTTGGTTGGATGTGCTGATAAAACTTTGGAAATGTACAGGCGTTTGTCAAAGCTTGTTAAAAGAGCTGACCGTGTGGCAGAGCAAAGGACATTGTGGGAATGGCAAACCATTGAGATTGGAGAGTCCTACTCATCCATGAGCAAGAGCTTGAGACACTGGGCACCGCTGTGCAAAGCTTTGGGCTCGGGTGCAGGGGGAAAAAATTAACCCGTAAAAACAAAGTTTTTCACTATAAATCCTTTATATGCGTGGCGGCTAGAGTCCTCTCGTCCTCTGGCTTGAGATGGCTGCCACCTATGGGTCAGATGATTGCCTGCCACCATTAAGCAATTGGTAATTAAATATAATTTATTTTTTCCTAAAAAGTGTAAAATTTTGGGAAAAACATTTCAGGAAAATGTATTGTCACGCACAACGAGTGTGTGCAAAATGTCAGCTCGATTGGATCACGGGAAGTGGGTTAAAAAACAACCGAAAGATTTGCACGGTCGTAAGCAAGCAAGTGAACTTAATATAGAGGATTTAAAAATCACTTCCCGTTCTTCCACTCGTTCATGTTGGGGGCTATGGTCACCATGGCTTGCACGTGATGTTCTACCACTTCGTTTTGAAAAACGTGTTTTTATTGTTGCTTTGTATTATTTGCAAAGCTGAGCGTTCTTGACCTTCATAGGATACTTATATACTACAATTCCATTGTTAGATTTGACTGGTTTTGCAGTGTGGATCAGAGGTCAGTGCAGAGGTGGCACCACTGAGATTTCTTGGTTCAAATCCAAGCAACTTCCTAGGACCAAATGGGTTTTCGAATGCAGAGTTGATCTCAGGTGATCAATGACTGCACTCAAAAACCCACAAAGATTAAATATAATTTGGCTAAATACCAGCTTGAAGATATCAAATGTATTGCTCGACTCTCATCTCACCTTAAAGAAATGTATATAGCGCCTTAACCAAGGCACTTTTAAAATAACGGTACATGATGCATGTTAATCTCAGCGGTCGTGTGGGAAAGCATTTCTCTAGGTCAGTATTTCTTAACCTTCATTGCAGCCTTGTACCCCCCGCCCCCTTTGGTTCTCGATCGTAAAAAAAGTATGTTAGCAAATACAGGGTTTGATGAAACCTCGTTGTACATACGTGCCCGTGCTGAATGTGTTTCGACGATTTACCTTCTAAAACAATGTGCCATGCCCAGGTTAAGGACCACCGCCCCAAGTGGACCAGATGTAGCATTTAGGTCTCTCAAGAGGTAGCTCAGTGATACACACCCGTGGTATATCTCCATATATATAAAAGGCAAAGTTGTGATTATGTGTGTCTGTTTAAAATGTTTAGCGTACTTCCCGACATGCAACAACCTGGAAATTTGCCATGTGGGTGCTTTCCAGACTGTACACCATGCACAAATAAAACATATATACTTGTTTTGGGGGGGGAGCTCAATAATGCAGAGATTTTTTGCACGGCAAGTGAACTGTGACGTCACATCTGTCACGTGACCCCCGCATGTGGAAGCGTAACGCATTGTAGTGTAGTGGTTAGTGCGCCGCGCTACAAACCCGGCGACCCTAGTTCGATTCCCGCTCACGGCCACCACTGGTGACGATTATTTGAACCGGTCCTGGGCCTCCCCTAGGTCGACTCGGCCTTAAACGAGTAACTGCTGTGGTGCGAACATTGCCACTGGTGGTGAATCCAAGTCCCGGGCGAAGCCGAGTAGTACAGCTAGTCTTATACAAAAAGGGATGCACTAAGAGATAAATGGGTTCATCTTATGGAATGACATCGTGAGGACAACCAGTAAAAAAATTTGAGAAAAATTCGTCGAGAAAAATCACACAAAATGTCCCGATAAGCGAAAATAAACGTTGCCGAAAAAACATGGTCACGAAAACAAAAGCAGGACGCCGGCTTGCCACTTTAATGAAAAGTGCACGTTCACCAACAAGCTCGTAAAAATGATGTTCTTGCAAATGAACGATTTCCCCAAAACACATTTTATTTCGTAAGTGACTTAACAGTACTGTGAAGAATATAACACTTGCAACTTTTTGAACACATTCTCCATCTATCGGTTCTAGAAAATGACCATCAGATTTATATTGTGGAAAAGTGAAAACTGACCACGCAACAATGCGGGGAGGGGGGGGGCATCGTGACAACAGCAGCCAACCACCATGATTGGTGGAAGTCCAAATTGTCCCTCTTGGCGAGCAAGAGCTTTACATTCTAGATGATGCTGACGTGCAAAGCTATAGACTGCCTGGCGGGGGGGGGGCAAGTCACCATTCCCGTTCTTCCGCTGGCTGTGAAGAGATGTTGGGGGCGATGGGGTGGCCGAGATGGCGGCTTGCACGTGGGTATCCAACCATCGTTTTAAAAATGTATCGCGCTCTATGCCATTCTTGAGCTGCGTTTGGTGTAATTATACACGCGATACTGTTATAAAAATGTATTACCTTTGCATTGTGGCTCGGTCAGAAATGCTAAGAGGACACCACCGAATCTAGACAACTGCGATGATGAAGATGGGTCAAGTGTAGCACTGATCTCACCAATGACTTCACAAAAAAAAAGATCAAATTTAATTTTCCAGCTCAGACAATTTAACAGACTGTTGGAGCAAGCGCTGTTAGCGAGCACCTATGAAGGCTGGCACGGCACACGAGGAGATGGGTGGCCAGCACCATGCCCAGCCGCCTTTGTCTCCCCAGTGGTGATGAATGTGCACCGCACCAGGTACTCATTTGAGGCCGAGTCTATCTAGGGGAGGCCCAGGACCGATTCAGATAATCGTCACCGGTGTTGGCCGTGAGCAAAAATCGAACTTGAGTTCGTGGGTTCGTAGCGTAGCGCACTAACCGCTACACTACACACACGTAGAAGTTAACAGAATTATAAAACTGATGCAATAAAAAATAATCCTAAAATGTATCACACTGTTTTACAATGCATACACTGTTGTTAAGCAGTTACACAAAGGAAGCGTTTACCAGCCATGTGGTTTGGCCTCGTAGCTGGAGGAGGCATAAGACTGGGTGCTGTGCGCTGCTCCGCTCCCCGTAGAACCTCCAGTTCCACCCCACCCCCCATAGCCACCTCCTCCCTGCCCCCCACTCGCCCCATATCCCCCAGACTTATTTGCCTGCGACTGCTCCAAAGCCTGTGCTTGGCCATGGCCTTGCCCCTGACCCTGACCCTGCCCCTGCCCCTGAAACATCCCCATCATATTCCAACCACTCTGCATCATGGCAGCCATCACCGCGGGGCTGAGATTGAACGAGCCCAGCGGATTCATGCTCCCGTCTCCTGCTGCGCCGCCAAGGCTGGAGGCATTTGACGCGCTCCCCGCGGCGTTCATCCCACCACCGCCGCCGCCGCCACCGCGATTAAAGGACGAAGATCCGTGGCTCGACTGGGCGGCATTCGACGTCGAATTTGACCCCGTGAACGGACCAAAGGGGTTATTCCCATACCCGTAGCCGTAGCCATAACCGTAGTTGTTGCTGGGTGTGTTATTGCCACTCGAGCTGCCGCTGGAAGAGCCGAAGTTTGCGTAGCGCGCCACTTGCTCAAGGGCGGCGGTGTTGACCGTGAACGACTGTGACTGGTGCTGCGGATTGAGGCCCAGCGCCGAGAAGTTTGGGTTGGCGTTCCCCATAGCGTTGTTGCTGCCCTTGGGATCGGCGCTGGAGATGTGAATGCTGGACCCCTTGATGATGAGGTCTTCTCCACACAGGCTGTTTGCCACCTGTCAATGCATCCGCACGCACGCACACACACACATTTAAAAAAATATGTATATTGTGTTTTAATTTCATTCATGTGTGCAACATTATTGCCTTTATATTGGAACTGCACAACTTTTTGTCATGCATATTTTACCATTTTTAATACTTGAGAAACTAGAATGTTTTGCTGTGTATGAATATCTTTGCATGTTTCCATATCACTGGGACTGCATAGTTATGCTTATGTAGTGTTATATGATTGAGGGGCGATAAGCAAATAGCAACAATCACATGGAACATCCAACAGAAGTTTAGCAATGTATTCAACTTTATAAAGGTGAATCCAAAAAGCTACTCCAAGTAGTTTCTTTACGAAGCACCTCAACATCCAAATGTAGTTTATTTGACATTAGTGTATTATTATTATTAATATGATGAAACTTGTTTACTCAAAAAAGCTTCAGGAGGGTCTTGCCAAGATTTTGCAGGAAGGGGGGCGATTTTGCTGCTGTGTAAACCACATTGAGTAATTTGCAGGCAATATTTCAGCATTGGGGTGTTTGACCATAACTAGGTACACCATAGTGCACTTTTTTGTTATTCAGCCATGTAAGGAAACCAGAGAACCAGGAAATCGAACCCATGCCCTACTCGGCGAGGCTTAAGTGTTTCCCTACACCCTGAATCAATTTAACAATTTTTGTTTTATTTCAACGCTGGCGCTAACATTTCTATCCGTGTATATTTTAAATGTGACCGAATACCAGTATGTAAGGCTCTTTCCTGTCATAACAGAATCATAATCTTCATTTGTCCTGCAGAAATCCGATGAGCTATGAAGCTATCTTTAAGCAGATGTCCAGTAGGGGCATGGGTCAGAAAGTTACAATACAAAAAAATAATAGCAGTGCAATGTTTTAGAAAAGTTAAGCAAATCACTACAAATAAATAATCTAAACACTCGACTGTAAAGGCCACTGAGCTCTTAGTTCTTGTTCAGAAGCGGCCTGGCCACAAATGAGAGCTCAATCGGCTTATCACGTGAAAATGTATTGCAGCCAAATAATCTAGGTTGGTCATTTAAAAAAAGAAAAGGATGAAAATAATCATAAGCATGTGGCAGCAGGCCTTGTGTCATTCCACTGCAAGAGGACATCCCCTCCCCACCACGTGTGCGATGGCAAGGGCAGTGAGCATAGACGAGAGAGGACCTAAGTAACCAGTAAAGTAGAACCTCGGAGATCGAACGCACCAGAACTCAAACAAATCGGTGTTCGAACGATATTTCCGAACATTTTTTGTCCCGGAAACCAAACGAAATTCGGAGATGGAACAGGCAATCGCGACTTGAAAGTACGCTTGCCCAAAGGTTTCTACCACCTCCTCCTCTTCACCACCTTCATCTCAAGCCATCAACTCTCCTTACTACAGGTAAAGTGAAGTTCAATGTTCATTTATTTCATTTATTCCATTAATTTATTTATTGTGTTTCTTGGTTTTTTTTAAATGATTTTATGCATGTAATTACTGTAAACTTCGTGTAAAAATGCTTTGAGCGATTTCTTGTGTCTGGAACCAATTAATGTCATTTACATTAATTCTTATGGGGAAAATTAATTCGGTGTTCGAACAAATCGGTGTTCGAATGGCCTTCTGGAACTAATTAAGTTCGATTCTCCAGAGGGGGGTACCACTGTACAACGAATCTTACTCAACTGCCACCCTACTCACAACGTAACCGGGCAGCTTATCATGCCCGTTAAATGCATGACGGCTAGAACATGCTAATCTTACAGAGATCTGACAAGTTTGGGTGCAATTCCGGGAGACTTGATCGTAGGCGAAGTGTATGAAGTTCCAACCCACCTGCTCATCTGTGAAAGTCACGAAGGCAAATCCCCTGAAAGGTTTGGGAATGAAGACGTCGGTGACTTCTCCAAACTGGCTGAAGTATGCCCGCAGGTCCTCCGTGGTAAGGTCAGGCGGGCAGCGGCCCACAAAGATCTTTTTGCTGTGGAAACCCGTTTCCGACTGCTGCTGCTTGTATATGTACATTTCATACACCCGTGGCGACCATGTCGCAACGGCCAGCACACACACGCACACACACAGCACGCGCACACCCAAACACCACACACACACACCACACAGACACACACCCACCCAAACACCACACAGACACACACCCAAACACCACACACCACACCCAAACACCACACAGCACACCCAAACACCACACAGACACACACCCAAACACCACACACCACACCCAAACACCACACAGCACACCCAAACACCACACCCAAACACCACACACACCACACCCAAACACCACACCCAAACACGCACAGCACGCCACACAAAATTCGAAAGTACACGCATGCACACCCCAAATCGCAAACCATACCCCCACACACAATTCCACACAATACAGCGCACAACACCAAAGCCCATGCCATACGAAATACAAGAACCACCCACACCACACGCCAACAATAACACACCACAATACGGACCCACACAATATACCACACCCAGTGTTCCACACACACATCGTCACAGCATGCCACACAACACAACACACAAAACACCAAAGACCACCAACATGAAGGCATACATAGATTGACACACACGCCACTCACAACATTGTAATCACATTCATATACGCAACCCACATCACGCACGCACACATATCAGACACCCCCCACACGACATACCACACACATTCAGACCCACGAACACACGCACGCACACACCCACACACGCACACACACACACAGGCAAAACCAAATACACGTTATTTCACAAATGAATGCAAATATAACTTCTTCAAACCCTGTTAAAAAACAAATATAAAAGATTACACCACTCAATATCATAATTGCCATGGGGTCAGCCAGTTTCCTATAAACATTAACTTGTGCAGCCTCATACTTTGGATGAAATGTCATACGTGGGTACGAACAAACTCACGCCGACACATACATTCAAATAAACACAAAACATCACATCTATACACACGCACAAACGCTCAACATTCACACTCTCATACACACGCATACACACTTGTATGCACAAGTACACCAACGCACTCACACTTGTAAACTCACCGACACACTCGTATAAACTAACACACCCACACTTACAAACTCACACAGTTGCACTCACGCACTCATGTACACACCACTCACACACTTGCACACACTCAAGCACTCGCACACTGTACTTGTAATCACACCCACACTATCACTCACACTCATATAAAGAGACACACACAAACTCGCACACTTATACACACACTTACACACTAATATTCACATATACAACCACACTGACAGCCACACACAGACTACTACAAAATGAAGATGCACAACCATAGGACTAAACATGTTTAAAATGTTAGGTTATAGGATATTGTGAAACCCTTTATAGTTATACGGCATGTATATTTAGTTCGACAAGTATCACTTACATTTTTAAATATATACAACATATACATACTATTACACGTACTTTTATAGGCCAACACAATTATCTAGACACACCACACTGATGAATGAGCATGTTGTAATGCAGTTGCCGTTACACTTTATAATCCAAAATGCATTGTAAAATATCACTCAATTGAAAAATGCAGAAAAGTCGCAGCCACTGCTCCTTGCTCGGAGAACACGTGAGCGAGTTACACCGATTTATGTGACCCAGGTAAATATATTCCTGCCGTTGGCTCGCACAATGGTGTTTCAACTAATAACGAAGGGCTTCTGCTGACCGCTAACCACCACGAAGGCGACTCCATCTCTTTGCCCACTACATTGTGACCCCATTGATGCTGCATAATGGTGGCTATGTATAAGTATTTAAGGTGAAGACAGCCCTTAAATGGCAAATGGGTCTTATTACGCAGATGCATACTTCAAATTCGGTGTGCACCCCAGTTGAAAAAGTGCATGAAAATGTTTGGTGGTAGAGAAAATTACTTTGAAGTCACACAGGTCAAGCAATTCGTCATTGCGCACTCTGGAACACCACTGCACTGTGTTAAAACACATGGACGTGATGCCACCGCAGTGCCACAATGACACAAGCTTGACCCGATCTTCCAAGTATTTTTTTTGTCACAAAGCTTCAAACTGGTGTCCAACAACGCTTGGGAATACGGCCGAGGTGTACATGTCTTTAACAGGTGATTGTTTTCTGGTTGCATCTTCCTACAAGCCAATGTTCTTCAATTGTCTTTCAAAACGACAAAAAATTTGCCCCCGTCAACTCAAACAGAGCAACAGAAGCCAATGCTGCGTCACTTAAGCAATGAACACCAGTTTGCAACTTCTCATTTCAAATCAAAGTTATAAATCTGCCATCAGCAAGGCTGCAGTCTGCCATCATCCAAATCAGGGAGCTCAACCACCACACAAACCAAAAAGACACATTCCAAACACTACCAATCATCTGTACAATTATCACACCTACACAGCACCAGGATTCACAACCGTCAGGATCGTAACAATAAAACACCACCACACCCACATTCGCAAATCGCACTGAATTAGACCCACTCAGGCCAACGCATGTATCACCAGAAGGCAATTGCATCTTCATAGTCATACACCTAACTCCATAAACTGCATCGGTACCAAAAAAAATGTTTTCAATCAAACGCACGCTTACGCAACTCATTGCCAATCCCAAGTATCCACAATCGCCTAACGACCCACACAGTTCCACAATCAATTTCTCACCCAATCCACACACCTTTTCCACCTAACTCTGCTAAATAAGCACGCGCACTCCCACGTACCTTGGTATTGGGCAGCTTGACATCGCACCAGCGGCCACCAATCAAGTGCCGCTGCGAGATGGCCTTCAACTGACTCTCGAACTCACTGAAGCGGACAAAACCAAACCCCTTCGAAGTTCCAGACTTGGCATCACGTTTAACCTGCAAAGGAGAGGAATCGTTAGATGTTAAACTAAAATGAGCGTGGGGGAACTCTTGCCTTGCGTATTTTCGCTAAAACCAAACCTGTAAATGCTCCATGATCTGTGCCTCGCAAAAGGAACCTCCATATATTACGTGCTGTAATTTTGGATTTTTGGTGATAAAACAATAAACAAAAGTTTGATTTGCAATGGTATTTTTTTCAAGTAACATTCTACTTGATCAGTCTGAAGAACCTGCCAAAACATATTCATAGTTTTTTTTTCTCTGACCGAGTTTGACAGTATAGTACAGCCGTTAAATGCTTCTTGGTTTTTTTCTGCCTTTCAGGATAATCATCCACCGCTATGTCCAGTGATGTGACAATCCAGCCGACACCAACGAGCGGATTTCACCGCTTCATCTCCGCGATGTTCCCTTTCTTGGTGACCATCGTTCAAAACCACGGGCGGTGTAAAGGCTAGCGACCCGTGTCCTCAAGCTCACTTTAATTCGCAGTCAATACCTTCAACTTGCAAATGCATTCCCTAGGTTTTAGGACACATTTTGGTGAATAGAGGAAGTAAAAAAAACCAGGACCACAAATTGCATACATATTCCAGATGTCCAATTCAACCATCTCTCTGTCCCGCGAGTGGAACGTACCTGAACCATGAGCACGTCCCCAACCTCTGTAAAGTAATCCCTCAGGTCCTGCTCATTGCACTTCCACGGCAGCCCCAGCACGATGAGGTCGGACGTCTTCTGCACGGAGCGCTTGATCTTAGCCACGTTCCACGCATCGCTCTCATCCATCTTGCGTTTGTTGTCTACGCACGCACACACAAAACCAAATGAGCGACTGCTTGAGCTACGGTGCAGTGCAAATAGTCAACATATCCATCGTTAACCGATGGTGTGTCGCATGTTTATGCCTAAATAAACTCGGTAACTTTATAAAAGTGACCAGGTACACGTTGATTTATATTGTATAACTGTAAACATACATAGTGTGTATACGGCTAGTATATGCAATAAGCATTGTGAATATGTATGTTTATAACCCACTGTTAATAATAGATCACGACGTTTCGATCGCAACAAGCGACAAACGTCGTGATCTATTCTTTTTTCTATCTACGTGACTTTACCGAAATAACCCAAGAGTATGGATTCCTGCAGTCACGAAAGCTTCAAATCAAGATCGCCTTTGCAACAATTACATACGACGTAGCCCCCGCCTATACTCGCTTCAACGCCCTTGCAGATGCATTCCCCGCGAGAGGGTTTACACGTTGAAGGCTGTGGCTCGGCAACTTGTACACACACACGGTGGATTCGGGGCGTAGGCCGTGGGGAAATCCAGAGCCACGCATTACGTGAGCGGAAACACGAGGCCTATCACACGCACAAAGACGTCGCGTACAAAGACTACCGATTAAATATAAATGTTGTAATATGTAATTTGGAAAATCGATTAATATTATAACGTTTGCAATGTAATATTGCACGTGTGTTGTTCGCTGCGAACCAGGCGACCCGAATTCGATTTCCCGATTAGGGCCCACATCAGTAACGATTTCTGAACAGATTCTGGACCCCTCCTCTTCGGAGGTCTATTCACCCTCAATCGAGAGCCTGGTGCGATGTGCGGTATAATCGTTACTGGGGAGACAAAGGCGGCCGGGCGTAATTCTGGCCACACTCCACCACCTTGTGCATTGTACCCTGCCTCGTGTACCCTGCAGGCATTCAAAGCTGCTCGCTAACGTCACTAAACCCCAGCCTGTAAAGGCAACACGGGGCATATTGTCTTTGATAGCCCTTCCCCCGAGGGACACGTGTTCGAGAAACACCGCGAGGCGCTGGAGTTACCTCGTGAGTTTTATCCTGCGCAAATGCGAGGACACTGCTGTTATAATTCTCACAACTATGACAACAAAAAACGATACACGTTGCTTATTTATTAAATGTGCCCAAGTCCCTCCCGTATAACATCTCCTATCCTTTGGGAACAGTGGCGAGGTACAAGTTGTCGGCCTATTGTTATCTATAATTGTAATTGTTTTCGGCAAATTGCATATAAATTTGGGGTACAATACTCGGTACACATTGCAAATTTGTGTACAATTGTATACGTTTTAAAACTCTGGTGTCCCCCCCCCCCCCTTGGGGAAAGTTGACGATTTAAAGTCAAGGGAATTTGTTAAACCACGCCAGTAATGTCGTGATGCTGCGTTGGAAGTGATGCATAAAGCACAAGTAGCAAACTCACGATCTTCAAAAACGCTGTGGCCTTAAAAGGGAAAAAATAGGCTGCGTTTCGGGCAATATTCAACAGGTGGGGACTGCACATTATACACCATGGGGCTCGGTGACCAGATTTGCAAGAGACCAAGATGAGCGTAACCTGGGTCCCGCAAAATAACAAAAATATTTCCAGCAAACCCAAGTTGCTTGCCGAGAACATTAATACAAATGCATATCATACTCTTAGGTATCATTCCGCATCCGTTTAACTCGAATCAAACGAGTAAGTGGTGTGCGCTGTGCAAACATCACCACGAGGGAGACAAAGGCGGCCGGGCGTGGTGCTGCCCCCCTCCTCGTGTGCCCTGCTCCATAGGTGCTCGCTAACAGCACTTACCCCAAGTCTATGAAGGCTGCAAGGGAGATATTTTATTGTTTAAACCCCCCTTACGCCATGGCGGGAGGATGTAACGAGGCAATCCACATGGCCGGCATTAACACACCACGCATCACCGAAACGTTAAAAAAACGGCGCTCCTCTCTCATCTACCTCGCTCGTTCCATCTCTCTCTCTCGCTCTCTCACCCTTGGGGAAGGTGACGAGGTACACGTGGATGCCCCAGGTCGCGGGCTCTGGCGGGTGCAGCGCACCCTCGGCGAGCCGCAGGCCGCGCAGGGCGCGACCCTCTCCCGCGCGATACCGAAGGCCGCAAGCGCCCGGGAACTGCGCGGCAACGCTCGACAGCAGCACGGTGCCGTCCTCCTCGGCGGGGATCTCGATCGGCTCCTCGCCCTCGTCCTCCGCAACGCGCACGTACGACGCCATGGGGTTTTGCTGCTGTTGTTTGCTGCTGTTGCTGCTGCTGCTTCACGCGGTGTCCGTAGCGGGCCGCTGGCTGCTGCTTGCACAATGGCGGCCTCGTGGAGGAGCTGGAGGCGGGAAACGGAAGCGGAAGCTGCGACTTAGAAGGGGGCGGGGTCAGATGTGGACCGGAAGCGGAAGTTTGTTGACCCCCCCACCACTATCCCCCCTCTCACCACTATCCCCCCCCCACCACTATCACCCCCCCCCACCATCCCCCCCCCACCATCCCCCCCCCCCACCATCCCACCCCCCCACCATCCCCCCCACACACCATTCCCCCCCCCACCATCCCCCCCCCCCACCCACCATCCCCCACCCACGATCTCCCCCCACCATCCCCCCCCACCCACCATCCCCCCATGTGGTACAGAGAGGGCCTCGCTAATAAACACTGGCAGGGCACGTGGGTCGATTCAAGCAAAACCCCCGACCTCCTTTAGCAAAGGAGGTCTAATGATGTAGATGCTCACCCCGAGCCCTCATTACTTTGATAGTGCAGCATTGTCTTTGAGCTGTGGACGCCTTTTGGCGTCCTCTGGTCGAGCACCAATTGGGTCGAGGCTCAAAAGAAAGCCGTCCCTTGGTGTGGACCAATCTATTTCAAGGACAATGCATATATATTATCATAGTGTGATTTGTTTGCATTTTGACTGCAAGTATTGTGGTTAATGCAGTAACATGAATCCTTGTAAAAAGGTTTCAGTTTTTGTTGCCAGAAAGAAGAGGAAAACCCGATTAATGTGATGAGGTTTTGTTGTTATTTCTGCTTTTGGCACCACTACCAAATCATGCAGTATCACCAAATAATTGGTTCACCACTTATCGGGGACTTGAAGGAAGGAGGGATGTTTATTGCTCGACCGTTACGTGCGGCAAATCGGTCGTCGTCTTTTTTGGTTTCCCGATATTTTTCATTTCGTTGCCGTTAATCCCCCAAAAAATGACATTGTGACCCAGAACTGACACTCTCCCGGGATACATGAGATGAAACATTCCGTCTGGTATAGCCAGTCATCAACATGAGTGGAGGAATCTCAGCGTGTTTAAGGCCGAGTCCACCTAAACGAGGCCCAGATACAGGTTGAAAATGGTGGATTGTTTCTCAAGGCATCCAGCCACCACGAGAGGGCGCCACTGAAAGCGAAATCTTCACCAATTTTTACTTTAAACACATTCCTCCTGCGGAGGGAGCTGGTAGGAACGTTGGGTTGCTCGGTCAATGGCCAGGGTCAACGGCGGCGTGGTGTATTCCGCAAATATGCCCGACTGTGAGGGCGGGCACAAGCCGGCGTGAGTAGGTTAAACGTTGAGTTTTATAAGGACACCACGGGGTGACCAGCCCCTCCCCACCCAGCCCCACCCCACCCAGCCCCACCCCACCCAGCCCCACCCCACCCAGCCCCACCCCTCCCACCCCCCACACAGCCCCTCCCTCCCCACCCAGCCCCTCCCTGCACGACGGACACAATAATCCCCTGTGAGCTGGTGTAACCAGGAGGTTCCTACCAGTACCACATGTACTTAACTGCAGACATGATTCCCTGCAAATGGTTTCGGTTTGGTGTTTTAAAATCTTAACGCCTGTTTCATTCCCAGGAAGGGTAAAACCTATTCACCCTCTTCCTCTTCCACGCATTAATCCCACTCACGTGGGGTCCGCTAAAACGTGAACACTTTCGCACTTGAGAACGACCATTCTGCTCCCCATTGTTCAAGGAGGCGACGTCACTCCCCCAACACAGACAAAGGCAAAGACCACCCGTGTAGCCTGTGCAGACTGTTGTGGCAAGTGCTGTCAGCGAGTAGCACGTATGAAGGCACACGTGGGGGTGGGTGGCCAGCACCACGCCCGGCCGCCTTTGTCTCCCTCGTGGCGATGTTTTTACGCACCGCACCAGGTACTCATTTGAGGCTGAGTCGACCTAGGGGAGGCCCAGTACAGGTTCAGATAATCGTCACCGGTGTTGGCCGTGAGCGCGAATCGAACTCGGATCACCGGGTTCGTAGCGCTAACTACTACACTACCACTCCCCTCCCCCAACACACACCACACACATTCATACAAATACCACACACCCACCCACGCACAACACTCCCACCCACACATGACACTGACTTTGAACAAGCGAGACAGAGAGAGAGAGCCTGCCAAGCGGCTGGGGGTGTTCCACAGCACAGAGAGGACGATCGCCACTCGCCTACGGCACTAGGCATTCGTGTACAACGCGTGTGACACTGCACGCACGCTGTGTGTGTTGAACTTCTTTCACGCCGTACGTAGCCAACCGTGCTAATCGGAGGTGCGTGCGGGGTTGACAACAACAACAACAGCAAGACAATTCTCGGCCAGCAGACTGCAGGCGAACGTAGCGTGCGTTCGCGTGAACACGACACACTGATTTCTCGCAAGAGACGCGTCTCATCAGCACACGCGCGCACACAGCATCAGAGCCATGCACGAGTTCGCTTCGCCTGCTCTCTCGGTGCCTCTGCTTCTCATCTTCGTCCTCCTCCTGCTGCTGCTGCAGAGGAAGAACATCTTCATCACGCGGCCCTATCGCTTCCCTACGGGGCCCCCGATTCTGCCCGTGCTAGGCAACTTCATGTGGTTGGGTCGCAATCCTGTCGCAGGGTTACAGCAGGTGAGAGACGGATGGTTTCGGGACTGGGCTATTCCGATTGTTGGAATTGCCCTTCGGGTTGGCTTTGTTTTTAACCGGGTGAGTATTCAAGACGTAGGTAAAACATTAAAATTAATAAAAGCTTGTGTTGCCTCCGAAACGTCGTGATTTTTTTTATTTTTATTTTTATTATTTTATTTTTATTTTACTTTTATTAATTTTCATTATTTTACCTACGTGACTTTACCGAAAAAAACCTAAGAATATGAATCCTTGCAGTCACGAAAGCTTCAAATCTAGAATATTCGAGAGTGGTCAGGATAGTCGTGGGCGCGAGATTTTTTTCCATGTCAGCAAGTGTTGGTTGGCTCTGTTTGAACCGGGTGAGTTTCAAAGTCTTGTGTACGAGAGTTTTCTCACCAGCAATGCTGTTTAGTTTGCTTTCACCCAGGATAGTGTTCTGGGCAAGAGTGATGGCAAAATAAATACAACATCAGAGGCAAAAAAAGGAGCAATGGAGCAACATCGAGCACTGATCAGGAGCAACCATAGCGCAGTGGGCAATTTGATGCTACCAACTTGCTGTTAAACAGCAGAGCACAATTCACAAAAGTCAACGCAAGTTACGTTTCAGGAAATTGACCTTCATATCACGAAGGGCTATTACCAGAAACAATGCCGATTACTGTATATATGTGTGTGTTTTTTATTTTTAAGGCAGTGTTTTTTTTTTATATAAATGTGAGTTTGTTGACAATAAGCCTACAACAATACTTTGTTATGTGGAGGATATGTATGTTGATGCATTTGCAGTTTGTTTTGTTACTGTTCGAGCTGGGCTCTGCCTTGCCCCTTAGCAGTGTGCATCCTGCCATCAGTGCTAGGTAATGCATGCAATGCCCTTTTCACTTTGATGCCTGTGTTGTTCACACACGATGATGACAATTTGACATTCCTTTGACTCAACCCTCCCCTCCCCTCAAGAACCAAACAGCTCTTTCCATCTCTGCACGGCTCTGTGTCACCATGGCTCAGGGTCTTGACTGCGTCGTACACTTTGGATTAGCCCTGTGTGTTTAGCTCTCTGTGAGATGACGACGGCCTGGGAAGGGAGACCAGTTGTCTAGATTAGCAAGCCTGACTCTGCTGATGAGGCCCAGACGATCGATACTGGCCCAGCATTCGCTTCACCTGTTGAACCTGTGTGGAGATATTTTATTGCAAATATCTTTCTTTTAATAACATATTTTGCCGTCAATACAATTTTGTTGTAAGTAAAATGTAATTGTAAATATTTGTTATATTTTAATCACATTACTGGACATTTATATGTACTGGACGTCTGTGAAAAAGAGCTTCATAGCTCATCGGATTCCTCCAGTGTAAATAAATATTATGATTCTGGACATTTAGAAATTAAATAAATGCTGTTACTTGAAACATTGACCATCGTGTCAGGCAGAACCGGCCCTAGACCTTTGGGGGCCCTAAGCAAAATTTGGTTGGAGGCCCCTTTGATGTATGATTTTTTTCACCCACGAGCTAGCAGTGACTCTAGGGGGCCCTCTGCTGGCCACGGGGCCCTTTGCAATTGCAAGGGTCGCTTAGTGGCTGGGCCGGCTCTGATGTCAGGCAACGCGGTATAACCTGAAACCACGTAGATGTATTCAGCACAACTGCAAAAAAAACACCAAGTATTGCCAAAACAATGTTACTCAGCCCTTGTGTTTTGCACACGATCACACGCATAGCGTGGTGGATGGCGGGTTTGTCAGCTTCTAACTGAACATCACTTCTGTCGTGCAGATGGCCACAAAATATGGGAACGTGTACAGCATATTCATTGGTTCGATGCCACTGGTGGTGGTGAACAGCTACCAACTCGTGAAGGAGGTTCTCATGTCCCACGATTTTTCCGATCGACCGTACATTCCACTTATGGAAATAACGAAACAAAACCTTGGTAAGTGGAATTTCTGCTCAAGCGATATACCGTTGTTTGCTTCATGCTGCCTTTCTAAAACTATTGCCAAGCAAACCCAAACTGTTCTGAGCCCTTTCGGTAAAGTCACGTAGAAGGAAAATAATAAAATAATATGAATATTAAAAAAACTATAAAAATTCGAATTTTCTTGCTGTGAATTTCACACCTGATGATGATTGCTTGTGTTGCAGTCGAAATGTCGTGAGGATTTTTATAGTTTTTTTTATTATTATTTATTATTTTATTATTTCCCTTGTACATGACTTTACCGAAAGAACCAAGAATATGAATCCCTGCAGTCACGAAAGCTTTAAATCAAAATTTGTTCTGAGCCCATTCTAAAATGGCCCGGCATGGCTTTTATTTTGCCCTATGCTTCGGGAGCCACATGACTCCACCACAACGGCAGGGAGAAGATATGATAATAATTTTTACCCGAGGGTTATAAACACACGTGAGCATGCAAACGTTACACAAGGATATGCGCGTACGAAACCTTAAAAATTCCAACGTCGTGTACGACATTTGACTGTGTTTGCTCTTTTGCGCCGGTTGATTGCAGGCATCATAGGTGCTCCGTACGGCGAAGCCTGGAAGCGACAGCGCAGATTTACTTTGTCAACCCTCCGTAATTTTGGATTCGGAAGGAAAACCATAGAAGAGAGAATCCTCACGGAGGCCGAGGTCCTCATGGAAACCTTCAAGCAGGAGGGTTGGTTGCCGTCGATTCTTCGTGCCACTTTGTTTGGAATGCACAGCCCCTTTTTTTTGTAAATTCTATGCTGGATGAGGGCCATACATCACCACAATGGTCGGTCTATGTTGGCGAAGGGGCGGGTGGGCAAGACCAGTTTTGAAATTACTCGCCACTGATGTTAGGCATAGCCATGAATCGAATTTGAATCACTGCGTTCATATTACAGCAAGCAAACCACTGTACTGCAGCTTTACCTCCACGCTGCAATAAGAATATCATTTTAAAAAACCCTCTGGATATGTATAGTCCTGCCAATACCGGCCAATCTCTCTCCTCCCTTCTTTAAGCTTCTTGAACGTCTTGTCCACTCCCGCCTTACTCACTACGTCTCATCTCATCTTCTTTACCCTCATTTCCAATCTGGATTGTTCCCCTCCCATTCAACTGAAACTGCCCTCCTCACTGTACGGAATCATCTAACAAACTCTGCCCATCCGTAATACTGTTTTTTTGGGTGAGATCGTGTAAACATATAAATGTGTCGTTAAACCGCCACCACCCGACACAGCCAATGAGAAAGGGTTGTCACGTAAACAGAACGTGGACAATTCGTCACTAGTACAGCACACCGGTGTGTTGGAGAGCCAAGCCACAACATTTACAATCTGAGTACGACGTTTCACCAGTAATTACAACCAGCTTCATCAGGCGACAGCCAGATTTGTGGAGAATCTGGCTGTCGCCTGTATTATGTATGATAATAGTCACGAAAGCCTACGTTTCGATTTAAAGCTTTCGTGACTGCAGGGATACATCTTCTTGGTTCTTTCGGTAAAGTCACGTAGAAGGGAAACAATAACATAATTAAAATAAAACATAATAAAATACAATTCTCACGACGTTTCGGCCACAACGCAAGCAGCCGTCCTCGTCGTGAGAATTGTATTTTATTATGTTTATTTTTTATTTTTTTCCCTTCTACGTGGTTTTACCGAAAGAACCAAGAAGATGAAAGCCTACGTGTTAAACAAACTGCCCATGCTGGCCTCTCCTCAATCTTCATTATTCGTCGATCTTTCCTCAGTCTTTGACACAGCCGATAACCCCACACTCCTATACACCCACTCCAGTCTCGGTATGTCCAGCACACCCCTCTCCTGGCTGCTATATAATTCTGTATAAGATAAGAGTGCCACTGCGTGTGTCTTCATCGAATCGCATGCAAGCGCGTGCACGTGTGTGTGTCTGCACTCTGAGGTTTGCCACTGCAAAGTGAATGAATTGTATATGTTTTTTGCAGCCACAGCCTTTGACCCTCACTTTAATATTAACAACGCGGTCAGCAACATCATCTGTTCGCTGGTGTTCGGGAGCCGCTTTGACTACGTTGACCAGCACTTTCAGGAGCTGCTGCATCTCATAGAGGAAAACTTGGTGCTGCAAGGGGGCCTACTTGCGCAGGTCAGTCAACATTTTCTTTTGTAGGACTGATGTTCTAGTGTCGTTCACTGTTGTAAGCTCCCCAACCTCGTTTGCTCACAGGGCACTTTGACGGATTGGCTTGGCAAGAGGTCCTCAGTGGAGGCTTTTTCCCAGAGCCCTCGAGTCTCCGGCATGTTTCCCCTTCTGAAGTTGACAAAAGCGGAGGGAGAAGCATGCATTTTCAAGTTGTGATGGCCGTTCCCATGAGTTACAGAAAGTTTTTTGTTATTTAATCCGCATTTTTCTATTACGCTGTGGAATAAATATTTTAAGAGCAAGTTAAAGAGATGGATGTTCGGAATAAAACAATAAAAATAAGAAAAACATCAGCACGAGCATCCTTCGCAAAACGCGTGACATGCGTTTCTGAAAAACAACGCGTGAGTGGAATCGTGCCGTATGAAGTCTATTTCCCTGTAGACACACACTTGCTGAAGGGGGATGGCAATTCCGAATGAAAAAAATAATATTTAATTTAAATATTTTAGCGTTGACTTTACAAAATACGTATGCATTTAATACTTAATAATAATATTAACATTACAAAAATACTTAATAAGGAGTTAAACATTTTTGTTTATTTAAAATATTACTACTTACAAAGATTACTGAATAAGGGGTAACGTCAGGGCTTGTGGAATGCTTCCGCGGGCTGCTTCTACTTGTGGATGGCTGTGGGCTGATCAGTGCAGGGGTTGTAACGTTTCTTTTGTTATTTTGAAAGAAAAGATTTCCAAGAAGAGCAACCGTATCTTGCAGCGGCACGCATGATGCAAACAAAGACAGCAGATCTCAGATTACTATGCCCAGCGCGTGCCACTCGGCGCTGCCATGATGTAGTGACGCCACGAGATTTGAGTTGGTTAACCTGTCAAATATTTATAGATTTTACTTTTTTAAATCTTTGAAAACTAGTTTTAGTTAGAATTTTTTTTTAAAAATGTGTTATTTCTTGTGCGCGTACCTGTGAAACGCATCACGTAAGTGTCAAGCATGTCCCTAAAAGATGAATGTGTAACTGCGAATTCACACAAGGGGGGGGGGGGGGGCGTTAAACAAGGGACGCCTGTATTGTGTTCACCAATGCTGTTGTTAAATCTCTAGAGAAATCATCAAAGTGGCAACGGGTAGGACACGTCGTGAGAACAACTAACGTGGAGTGATAACGAGAACGGGCAGACATGCTAAGAAGGAAGACGGCGAAAGAGTATAACGAGATGAAATCAAATGGTTTGGAGGCCACAACGGGACATTTAGAACTCAGGAATGGAAGAGAACGGGGTGGGAGCGTGGGGGGGGACACGCTATTGCCCAGCAGTGGAAAATCACAGGCTGACAACAGCCGTAGTGACCACCCCATCTTGTGCACTGCACAGCGGTTCGTCATACACATCTCAACCCAAACTCTTTGGTTATTTCGGTAAAGTCACGTAGGTGACAAAAGAAAAATACAAATAAATTAAATCACGACGTTTCGATTGCAACACAAGCAATCATCACCCGGTGTGCCAACCAGAGCAAGAAAATGTTTACTGAAGTGGGAGAGAAGCCGGAGTTAAGGGGTTTACATAAATTTCGATTTAAAGCTTTCGTGACTGCAGGGATTCATCTTCTTGGTTCTTTCGGTAAAGTCACGTAGAAGGGAAATAATAAAATAATAAAAATAAAACATAACAATAAAAATAAATGTTTTATTTTGTTTTTTTATTCTTATTATGTTAGATTTTTATTATTTTATTATTTCCCTTCTTCGTGACTTTACCGAAAGAACCAAGAAGGGTTTACATAAATCAGAGAGGGCGGTGGGGGGGAGAATAAGGGGAGGGGGGGAGCGTTGCGTGTGCGCTAGGGACTGGGACGTGAGACTGGGCAGGGGGGGGGGGCTAGAAGTAAGAGGATGCGGTGCCTGTTTTCTTTTTCTTCAGATCTGCAACATATTCCCAGTGCTGTGCAAGCTACCCGGGCCGCAGCAGAAAATGTTAACCTCGCAGGCAAAGGTCCAGGCCCTCGTGGACGCCAAGATTGCCGAGCATCGTGCAACGCTGGACCCGAGTAACCCCAGGGACCTGATCGACGCCTACTTGGCGGAGATCGAGAAGGTTTGCGGAAGAGCACAAACAGTCTGACGATAGTTACCGTGAGTCCCCTGGTTTTTCCCTCGGCATTAGAATCAACAACACGTGTTTGGAGGATTTGGCTTCTATACGTTTCCACGTGTTGAGACACTTCGTTGAGCTTTCATTTATGGCCAAGACGCTTCTGAAAAACATCTACATAGCTCAGTGGGCCTTACCTGGTGAAATATAAACAAAAAAGGCTATACGGGGGATCTTTGTCTTTGTTTCGAAACAGGAGAAGGGCGACCCGAACAGCCCCTTCAAGGACAAGCATCTGTCCATGGTGACCTTGGACCTCTTCATCGCTGGCACCGAGACGACCTCCACGACCCTGCGCTGGGCCCTGCTCTACATGATGGCGCACCCAGACATACAGGGTAGGGAGTGCAGCGCATTCGTGGGCTGCTTTGCTGCTTGTCGCAGAGGTTGTTCGTGGTTCGAGTTCGGTGGCTGCCCTGGTTAATACTGGGGGGCGGGGGGGGGGGGCAATAACCATTAAAATAAACACGGCCTGCAAAATGATTAACACTAATCGGAGTGAAACACGTTCGAAAGGAAGCTGAATTTCGCCGAATTGTTCAGTGTGACCCAAAGGATATAGTTGTAGGTTAATGTCCGACAGCGTCTTGGATTAAGTTATTGCTATCAAGTTCCATATTTAAACACTCAACTGTAGTCCTAGTTATTTTCGACATTGCAGTATCCTTACTGATTCCGCAGTCATAACGGCCTCCTTGTTTACATATATAATCATCTATCACGCACGTCCCCTATCCCTGTCCTGGCGTTGCCTGTTGGGGCAGCTGCCTGCCACAAGGAGATCGACGAGGTCGTGGGCGCGGACCGCCTGCCCTCAATGGAGGACCGGCCCAAGATGCCCTTCGTAGACGCAGTCATCCACGAGAGCCAACGATTCAGCAACACCGTGCCACTCGGCGTGGTGCATTGCACATTGAAGGGCGTGGAATTTCAAAACTACCTGCTGCCCAAGGTACCGCGAGTCATTTGCTGGACTTCTATTGTTCGCTCGCCGACTCTATTCATGTGGTGAGCCTTGGTGAAAGCTGTCCTGGATAAGCTCCCAGCACGTGGAGCGAAACTTCGGACATCGTGTGGAATGCCACGTGGTAAAACCCCGACAAGGCGTGTGAGAGCTGTGCGGCACAAACGCAGTGGCAAGGAAGCCTTCGTGCCCGAGAGTGTCTTTTAATCAGTCTGGAAAATCCTAAAATGTAATTTGCAGTAACTTTATAATTAAATCTTTACTTAAAGTAGATAGATCAATCTACGTGGCTTCACCGAAAGACCCAAAGAATATTTATAATTAAGCTTTCTTCCCGTTTCTCTTTACTTAAGGTCATCTGTTTCCCTCCATCAGCCAGGATGCCAGCATCTTTGTTTCATTTCAGTGTTTGAAGTAAAAGTTATATATTTTTCTTCAACATTAACAGCATCCATTTTCTAGCGCCATCCTCTTCGGATTATAAGACGCACTTTTCCCCCTGTATATTAAGCAAAAGTTAGGAGCGAGTCTCATAATCTGGTAGCTGTGTGTGCACGTGAGCAGATTTGTACTATCTCTATTGACACTCGACACAAGTTTGGGGTGCGTCTTATTTTCCCCAATTTCCAATACGGAGAACACGGTCGCGATTGTTGGTTAGTTTTTCCAGTGTTATCAACCGTACTCTGGGTGGTCGGCACTCATCAAATGATATATTTTGTTGCGTGTACCACAGGGAACTATTGTATTGACGAACTTTACATCGGTGCTGTTTGATGAGAGCCAGTGGGAAGCCCCACATGAGTTCAACCCTGGCCGCTTCCTGGACGCCAGCGGTAAATTCGTCAAACCCGACGCCTTCCTGGTCTTTTCTGCCGGTACGCTTACATGGTTTAACAAAAAAAAGTAACGATAACAATACTTTCTCGATTTAAAGCTTTCGTGACTGCAGGGATTCATTCATCTTCTTGGTTCTTTCGGTAAAGTCACGTAGAATGGAAATAATAAAATAATGAAAATTAAACATAATCAAATAATTCTCAAGACGTTTCGGCCACAATGCAAGCAGCCATCCTCAGGTGAAGAACAGGTCTGTCGAGAAGACATACCTGTGGCCGAAACGTCGTGAGAATTATTTAATTATGTAGTATTTTTATTATTTTATTATTTCCATTCTACGTGACTTTACCGAAAGAACCAAGAAGAACAATACTTTCATTTTATATAGCGTCAATCGTGCCAACGGCGTTCCCACAACGTACAAGGATGTGAAATAACAATAGTTTATGTATACATCGCCAGGTCCACGCGTGTGCCTGGGAGAGAACCTGGCCAGGATGGAGCTCTTCCTGTTCTTCACGTCTCTGCTGCAGCGCTTTCAGTTCTACTGGCCCGACCCGGCTTCAAAGCCAAACCTGGAGCCCAAATATCAGTTCACGCAGGCACCGCAGCCGTACAAGATGGGAGTGCGCCCACGCAACTCTTGAATCGACAAAAAGCCGGGACACGTTCGACGTACCGGCAGGCCTTGCAGATTTTCCAGCGCTGCCGACGATCCTCCGGCAAAAATACGGGACAAGGTGGCAACTTTAGCAGGGGGCAGCCTTGATGTTTGCTCCAGAGCAGCAAGGGTGCACATGCCAAGGAGGGTGTAGACCCGTGTTCTTCTTGGCATTCTCACTGCCCGTTGTTTAAAAATTTATATATAATTCTTAAGCAGTAATTTCCTTCGGATGTCTGTTAAACATTTTTTTTTTATTAATGTGACAGCTATTGCTGTCTTCCATTAATCCTTCAACAGGCACATACAACGAGTATGGCAGCAGAGCAAGTTTTCCAAATGAATCGTTGCGCAGTAGCGTCAGCTGTGCTTGTTGAACATGAGTACATATACCGACACTTTGGTGGTACACATTCTACAAAAGAGGGTGGATGTATGTGCAGTGAAAGTAACGAGTGAAGGGACCGTGAGTTTAAAGACGTTATTTTAGGCAGCCAAATCAGATGTATAGCGGAAAAATGCGTTCAGCAAAACTATTTCCCATTTAATAACGTCACACGCAGTGAGAGGGTGGGACAAACAACGAAGGGTACGCCGCCGTATCGCACCGCTCGGCCGTGCAGCTTAAGTAGTTCGTCGTCGACTGCTCATGAAACCACGTGCATTCCGTATTATAACGAGCGCGTTCCACATTATAACAGCCGCGTTCCGCATTACAACGGCTGCGTTACGCATTATAACGAGCGCATTCCGCATTATATCGGGCGCGTTCCGCATTGTAACGGCCGTGTTCCACATCATAACAAGCGCGTTCCACATTGTAACAGCCGTGTTCCGCATTGTGACGAGCGCGTTCCGCATTGTAACGGGCACATTCTGCGTTTTGCAAAGTGTTCCCCGGTGGAAGAACCGCGTAATTGCGAAAACGCGTAATAGTGTGAACACACGTTAAGCGAGGACTTGCCGTACAAGTATCTTAGCCAAGTATCAAAACATCCTCTTTCTCATCTTCGACACGGAAACATTTGACATCTACTTTATGCCCATCTCAGACTATGCTGACATGACATTATTGCATGATATCAACGATGCGAAAATGATATATCCATTTCCAATTTATGATTTCTCGCGGTGCACTGCAAATCTCGAATAAAATGACCAAATTGTCTTAGCCCGTGTCTTCATTCACACGAGCTCATTTCGTCTTGTCATAGTTGAGCTCCGATCTCTGGTTGGGTCGTCGTTAGTTGATAGTCGTGTGCTTGTTTATCCACCCCCCTTCAGTCATTGCTGACAAGCGACTACTCTTTTGGAACGACAAACGGCACCACCGCCGCCTACCCGCAGCTCAATGCCCGCTTGCGCCGCGGTTCGCCGGCGTTGAGTCGAGGTGAAGCCTGGCTACCCATGAGACACTGAATTCTAAAATCCGTCCCGAGAATGTTCCTCGTGCTGAATCAATGCTCCTGAAACGATGCCCTCCAAGAATACCACGTGGCCCACGGATTGTGTAAAGGATACTTTATGCTTTTTTTGTAACGCGAAGAGAGATCTTTTATGGAGAAAATGTTTGTTGATCTATTTTGACTGTTGGCACGTGGTCAAAGTCACGTGGCCCGAAAACGCCGTGCAGCTCTGCTGTCTGTCATTGCAAAACGCACGCGAGACAGGGATACTACTGCGCACGCTGGGCTACGCTACACGCCGGCTACGCTTGCGACGGCGGAAGGCTGGACCGACCCACCCAGGGTACGGGTCTCGCCCTGGCCCGCTTGAACCCCGGCTTAGCGAGAGCCGCGGGGAGGGTCCCAGGGGGTCCCCAGCGACCTCGGCTGCTCCGCGACAACCCATGCTGCACGAGGTCGCTTGGTCCAGTCTCCAGGTCTTCAGATGTCTTCAGGCGTGAGTTGGTGGGTACTGCCACGGCCGTCCCGAGGGCTGGACTTTTATTTCCAGGTCGGGGTCACCCCTCATGACCCCCCCCCCCTTAGAACCTTCTAGAAGGTCTTATCTTAAGTGGTGGGGGGGGGGGCATCATCCCCCTCAGCCCCCAGCCCCTGGGGGGTCTGGGGTGTCAACCCCCGGTCACGGAGGGGAGGGGGGTTGACCCTCGGTCACCCCCCACACACCTCGCTCGTGAGCGTGGTAGCGGGTCACCTACCCACAGCGCCTTGGTATTGCGCAATACCTCATCGCTTCCCCCTCCTCGTCGCCTCTCTCTCTCACAAGCAATTTCAAAGCAGGAAAAACGAGATAGGAGGGAGGAGGAAATGCGACCGTGCGGCCGCGGCTGAACAATGAACAACTCTCGACTTGGCACACGGAGCCACACCGCTCGGGGCCAGTTCCACCCAGACTCGAAAGTCAGAGCTCGCGATGGTGCGATTATCTCCGCTGCACGTGCGCTATGACGCTTCGTTTGATTTATTTTATACCACGTAACAATGCATTTTCCCAATCATTGTAAAGTGAGATTTACAAAAGCGCAATTTGACATTCCGATTTGCCACATTTAAGTAAATTTGTTTACAGCAAGGGGAAGAAAATATGAAGATTTCATTGTTTTTAATTCGTAAACGGGGAGTCCTCACCAATAAATACCAAACTAAACTTTTTTTTATTTTACAAGTTAAAGATCCACTGAGCTACGTAGATATTTGATCAGAAGCGACCTGGCGATCACAAATGATAGCTTAACGAAGTGGCTTATTAGCACGTGGACATTTATAGCAGCCAAATAACTCTTAACGCGTGGTGATGTTGATTCTAAATGTGGAGGGAAAAACCGGAGGACGCGGAGAAAAATCCACGCGACCACGAGGAGAGAGACACGCAAACTGTCGTCAATCGTTCACTGATGTTGTCGAGTTCAATATTTGTCACGCCGCCGTGGTGTACAGGACGCGAGACGTCTCCGTGCAGGGAAGGGACACGGAGTCACAGGAGGGAGAATGAGAGACGCGCTTTGCTCGTTGCGAACCAAGTTGCGTGCAAACCTCGCTGCGGAATGTTTAAGATGAAACCACCCAAAACCAGATTTGTAAAAAAAATAACAAAAAACAACACCCGGTCACTTCCCCCCCCCCCACAGAACATTCTAAACGTTGCGACGTCTTCTCGCACTCGCCGTGTCGAGTGCGATGCAACTGCGTGACACCAACACCACCAACACCACCCCAGAGCTGTTGTTGTTGTTTAGATCCTGAGCCCCGCCCGGGTGTCAACACCCCCCAACAAGCCGCGTGTGCCCGAGTCCAGCGGCAGCGTCTGCAGGTGAACGACCCCAGCAGCGGACTTCTCTCTCGACCATCGCAACCAAGCGCCGTTCCGTGCCCGCCCGAGACTCCTCCACCAAGCAGGGAGCGAGGTGAGTGAGGGGCGAGGTGAGGGGGGGGGCGAGGTGAGTGAGGGGCGAGGTGAGTGAGGGGGGGGCGAGGTGAGTGAGGGGGGGGCGAGGTGAGGGGGGGCGAGGTGAGGGGGGGGGGCGAGGTGAGGGGGGGGCGAGGTGAGGGGGGGGGGGCGAGGTGAGTGAGGGGGGGGCGAGGTGAGGGGGGGCGAGGTGAGGGGGGGGGCGAGGTGAGTGAGGGGCGAGGTGAGGGGGGGGGGGCGAGGTGAGTGAGGGGGGGGCGAGGTGAGGGGGGGCGAGGTGAGTGAGGGGGGGGCGAGGTGAGTGAGGGGCGAGGTGAGGGGGGGGGGCGAGGTGGGGGGGGGGCGAGGTGAGGGGGGGGGCGAGGTGAGGGGGGGGGGCGAGGTGAGTGAGGGGGGGGGCGAGGTGAGGGGGGGGGCGAGGTGAGTGAGGGGGGGGCGAGGTGAGGGGGGGGGCGAGGTGAGTGAGGGGGGGGGCGAGGTGAGTGAGGGGGGGGCGAGGTGAGGGGGGGGCGAGGTGAGGGGGGGGGCGAGGTGAGTGAGGGGGGGGCGAGGTGAGTGAGGGGCGAGGTGAGGGGGGGGGCGAGGTGAGTGAGGGGGGGGCGAGGTGAGTGAGGGGCGAGGTGAGGGGGGGGGGCGAGGTGAGGGGGGGGGGCGAGGTGAGTGAGGGGGGGGCGAGGTGAGGGGCGAGGTGAGTGCAGTGAGGGGCGAGGTGAGGGGGGGGGCGAGGTGAGTGAGGGGGGGGCGAGGTGAGTGAGGGGGGGGGCGAGGTAAGTGAGGGGGGGGGCGAGGTGAGTGAGGGGGGGGGCGAGGTGAGTGAGGGGCGAGGTGAGTGAGGGGGGGGGCGAGGTGAGTGAGGGGGGGGGCGAGGTGAGTGAGGGGGGGGCGAGGTGAGTGAGGGGGGCGAGGTGAGTGAGGGGGGGGGCGAGGTGAGTGAGGGGGGGGCGAGGTGAGTGAGGGGGGCGAGGTGAGTGAGGGGGGGGCGAGGTGAGGGGGGGCGAGGTGAGTGAGGGGGGGGGGCGAGGTGAGTGAGGGGGGGGCGAGGTGAGTGAGGGGGGCGAGGTGAGTGAGGGGGGGGGGCGAGGTGAGTGAGGGGGGGGCGAGGTGAGTGAGCGGGGCGAGGTGAGTGAGGGGGGGGCGAGGTGAGTGAGGGGGGCGAGGTGAGTGAGGGGGGCGAGGTGAGTGAGGGGGGGGGCGAGGTGAGTGAGGGGGGGGCGAGGTGAGTGAGGGGGGGGGGCGAGGTAAGTGAGGGGGGGCGAGGTGAGTGAGGGGGGGGGGCGAGGTAAGTGAGGGGGGGCGAGGTGAGTGAGGGGGGGGGGGGCGAGGTGAGTGAGGGGGGGGCGAGGTGAGTGCAGTGTGTATTTCAATCCGGGAAGTGTGCAGACTATTTGTTGAGCGTGTGTCGGCATGTGCTTTGTGTGGAGAGTGTGTGCTCGTACGTGTTCACGCGAATGTTCCTGTGTATGTTCATGTGCCTGCTCCCTGGAGTGGGTCCATGTGTCCACGTGAAAGAAGACTCTGTGCCCTGTTCGTTCTCCACGAGGTTCAGGGTTTTGTTAATCTCACGGCACGGGTCCACATCTTGATCCTCTCTCCCAACTCCGTCGCACGCTCCCTCCCTCTTCTAACCTCTTCCTGAATCAGCTGCTCGTCGCACTCCGTCTCCAACAATCGTCGCCTCGCTTACTCCACCCCACCCACCCACTCACCCACCCACCCTCGCTTACTCCACCCCACCCACCCACTCACCCACCCACCCTCGCTTACTCCACCCCACCCACCCTCGCTTACTCTCTCACTTGGCCGAACCGTCTCGCACGCACCACTCACTCGCTCGCCCACCCACTGACCCACCCACCCACTCAGTGACCCACCCACTGACCCACCTACCCACCGACCCACCCACTGACTCACCCACCCACTCACCCACCTACCCACCCACCCACCCACTGACCCACCCACCGACCTACTGACCCACCCACTCACCGCCGCCCTCGTCCTCATTGCCAGGCTGCCATGGCGGCGTCGCTGGGCTGCTCCGCGCTGGACGCCCTCTCCACCTCGTCGTCCCTGGTCTCGCCGTCGCTCTCCACCTGCCTCCTCTTCCTCGCCACCTTCCTGCTGCTGCTCGAGTGGCGCAAGGTCCAGCGGCCACGCGGCTTCCCTCCCGGCCCCACGGCGCTGCCCTTGCTGGGCAACCTGGGCTCCCTGCCCACGCAGGAGCCCGGCACGGCCCTGCACAAGGTGGCGACTTCTTGTTGTTCTGTGACGGTCACCGCATCGCGTGGCGCTTTCAGACGCGCTTCTGCGGCCGTCTGGAACGCTCCTCCGAACGATATTAGGGGCCGTCCATAAATGACGTCACGCAATTTTGGAAGATTTTTTGACCCCCCCCTCCCTCGTTACATGGCGTCACAAAAAGGGAGACCCCCTCTCAAATATGGCGTCACAACGCTCTGCCCCCCCCAAAACCATATTTCTATTTTGAAAATAAAACATGCTTCAAATCGCTTTAAACTATTGTCATTGTAGTGCGTATTTAATGTGGCGCTTCACTCTGATGTCGTAGGTGTGTTGTTATAACAATTAGTGTTGTTATAACAATTCTATATTTATTTAAAGTTGCGCATTTTGATGTGACGTCACATTTCTCAAACCCCCCCCCCCTCGTCACACATCGTTACAAAACTGACCCCCACCCCCCTAGGTGCGTGACGTCATTTATGGGCGGCCCCTTAGGAAGCCGCTGTAATTATGCACTTTTAAATCATCTCGATTGAAAGCTCATTTCTTTGGGGCTGCTTTTTGTGTTTAGCCAACTGTCCTCCGATGAGCACAGTTGGATATGTACGGTGCGGAAGAAGTTCAAAATACATATACTGTACATACATCTGCTTCCGTGGGGTGGAAGCAGATTGCGTCGCTCAGTGGGAGTTCTCATGGCATGATACTGCTCGCAGAATTTGAAAGAAATTGTGGGGATAAAATAAATTTCGTAAATTATCACCACCAGAAAGTCGTACAAGATTGCTTTAGAAATTCAAATTATTTTATGATGTAATCACCCCTAAGTTTTGCAATAGGGAGACTTGAAAAATGTATTTTGCACTTATCCAGGTAAAGCTTAGTATGTTCTGGCAACAATAGTAAACACAACCCTTGGGATTAAAAAAATATTCCAAATGTCTCACAAATCATTAATCCACAACAGCAATTACCCCTTGCCCCAAACTATCATAAAATAAGAGGCGTTCAAATTAGCGCTGTTGGCTTTGTACAGTGAAAAATAAGTTCAACATATATATACCCAGGGTGAGCAGTGTTTGCAAATTCAACACCGGTGGCTGTTGATCGATAACTGGCCACAGCATTAATCTAAGTTGTCTTGTGGTTGTTGTTATTTGACTTGCATCCCACTGGGATATTTGCACAGGGTTGGTGTACGGTGATTTTTCTGCAATATTTAGCTGTCTTTTCTTGGATTTTCTGTTTGCACATAGTCACTTTAAGATGTTTTCTTGTTCATGTTTTTTTGTTTGTTGCGGTTGCACCCGATTCAAGAGCCAAATGGCTCACAGGGCTATACCTAATAAATGAACTTTGAACTTTGATGTGCTGCCCCATCTGTATGCCAGTGGGATGGCCCAGCAGTTCAGCTATCGGCTCGTAATTAAAGAGGTTGCGAGTTCAAACTCTGGCTGGGTTTTAATTCAGCCCATCATCCCTCCGGGGTCGATAATATAGTTACCATTTTGTGGACACGTTAACAGCGGTTGGTTTATGAAGATACTCTCCCCCCGCCATAGGAATGCAGAATTCACCACCACTGACTCGGGGCTGTGAACAGGCGATGACTGTCGACTCGATGCTCACGTGAGCAGAAAACATAAATCGCTTCGCCTTCGACGTCTGTACGCAGCTCTCGAAGCGCTACGGGGACGTGTACAGCCTGCTACTGGGCCGCGAGCTGTGCGTGGTCATCAATGGCTTCGATGCCGTGAGGGATGCGCTGGTGAACCACGCCAAGGAGTTTGCCGACCGCCCCTGGATGGCGATGATTTCCAAGATCACGGAGGGCCTCGGTGAGCCGCTCTACTCCTTCCGCTCTTTGTCCACGTGGCATTTGAAGAGCGACGGCCTCTCCACGTGCTTGCTCTACGTTGCTGTGAAGTAGGGCCATTACCTGAAGCATCGCCTAGTATACAGTATTTATACTTTTTCTTTTTTAAGGCAGTGGTATTGACGAATGCGTTGAGGTATTTGGGACAGAATATTAGGTTTGAAGTGAAAATTGCGTGAAACCTAATCATCCTGCAGCCCATCTTCACTGGCGATCCCCTTCTGCAGAAACATTGTGGCACAGGAATAGGATCCATTATGAAAAGTGCCAGTTTACGTATTTGGTGTTTATGGAAATGCCGGCATGGCATACCGTCGCATAGCGGAACTTTTCCACTGCTTATTGTAGATTGGTGCTGAGTCCTGGAAACCATTCGATGGTGTCAGGAGTTGCTTCCTGTATAGCAATCGTCGCTGCTGTGTAAGTGCCGCGGTAGCAAGATGTTAAATCCCTCGCCAGGTATGCAGGAGGTCGTGGGTTTGATCACGACCCTGACGTCTGTTGCTGTATATTTGGAGTCTGCGTGTCTCTCTCCCAGTGGTCGTGTGGATTTTTCTCAGGGTCCTCCGGTTTTTCCCTCCACATTTAGAATCCAACATCACGCATTTTGAATATTTGGCTGCTATAAATTTCCACGTGATGATAAGCCACTTCGTTGAGCTATCATTTGTGGTCAGGTCGCTTCTCAAAAAGAGCTAGATAGATGAGTGGGCCTTACCTGGTAAAAATAAAACGTTTTAGTTCAGGACGTCCATCGTGAAAGATGGAGCGATGAAATGGACTCGTGTGCGCGTGCCGGGCAGATCGTCGCAACGCGAAGCCGTGAAAGATGGCGACGGCTCGGGTGGGGGGTGCTCATCCAGAAGAGGATAGATCATGGCTGACGATCAATGAATGAAGTCTATTATAAAGCGATGGTTGTTTACATCTCTGAATGTTTAGTATACTGGCAGCAGGGCCGTACAGAGGTTCCTAGAGACCACTTGGGATCGCCACCTTACTCCATCATTCACAAACCTCTTCTACCCACTCCTCTGGGCGGCCGTGGAGGGCAGTGGCTGGCTACGTGATAAACAGATTGAATTTTCACATTCGCAATTCGGCAACTCTTAAATGTCTGAAGAAAATAGCCACACTCCCCCCCCCCCCCCCCGTGTGTGTTGTTCGAACACGATACACTTGAGAGGTAAACAAAAACAACAATTGCAAACCCAGACTTGCTAGGTCAGCAGCGGTACGGCTGTAGATATCCGACATCGCGCGGCCAGACTTGAACGTGCAATCTGCAACGGTGGCTTCGCTGCAGGCATCATCATGGCGGGGTACGGCCACAGCTGGAAGCAGCAGCGGCGCTTCGCCCTCTCCACGCTGCGCAACTTCGGTCTCGGCAAGAAGTCTCTGGAGGAGAAGATCAACGAGGAGGTGGCCATCCTCGTCCAGACTTTCCGGGAGTCCGGTGAGCGAGCGAGCGCACCAACACTTGGGAACGCGAGCCGCATCACTCTGTTGAGCCCCAAAGCATCCCCCCATCCCCAGCGCCCCCCACTATAATGATTTAATTCGTCTTCACGGGCCGTCGTAACAAAACACCAGCCGCCCTGAGAACCGCAAAGTCATGCCGAGCCCAGCTCCGCGCTTCCACGCCCATCGCGCTTACCCCCCCGCAATTTTCCTCCCGTCTTGCGCCGCCTCAACTCAGTGCTCAGCACGACAGGCATCCCATACCACTCGCGTGAAGCGATGCATTCCGATTGGCACGTTTGGCTACGTACGGTGCGAGAGAAGCTCGACATACCCGTACGTACGAATAGGTGGCAAGTCGCCGGAGTGTGCGTCGTGCACAAAAATGCGCCATTTTATTCCGTAGGCTGTTCTACTGTACCAAGCCAGATGTGAACTAGACGTCTGTGGGGGGGGGGGGGGGGGGAAGAGCTTTATAGCTCATCGGATTCCTCCAGTAAAATAAATATTCTGATTCTGACCAACTGATTGGTTCACTGTTGTGTATGCATGCTGCCTGATGTGCAGAGGCGGGCACATATATATCTGCCACGTGAGATCAAATTGAACCAGCAATCTCTGGATTGCGAGTCCAGTGTGCTCGCTACAAATGAACCACAATGCCTTGCTGATCTCGTCAAGGAGCATAAACCATCAAGCGAAGTCCGGTCATCCTCGCAGCAGCGGATTTTGGCTGGACATCGAACAAAGGCGGCGGTCACCGCACCGCGCGGCGCTTACAGAAGCCACTGGAGCTATTCACTTTTAATTGAAAACTAATTTCTTTCTAACTGCTTGTTGTGTTTTGTTTGTTGTCCTTCCCACGCAACTCCGATTAGCACGGTTGGCTACGTACGGCGCTCAAGAAGTTCAACATACACACGCACATCAGATCACTGCAGTAGCGTAGTGGAAATCACTGTTGGCAAATGTTATCCGTCGTGTCCGGTTGCAGGTGACACCTTCGACCCCCACTTCAGCATCAACAATGCCGTGTCAAACATCATCTGCTCAATCGTGCTTGGGAACCGCTATGACTACGACGACAAGCGCTTCCGCGACTTTCTGCACCTCTTCGCCGAGAACTTTAGGATCGAAGGCGGCTGGAGGGGGAAGGCAAGCGGACTTGAATCTTCAACGAGCGTTCGCTTATAAGACTTTTATTTGAAGTGTTTTTCGTGCCGGGCCGGCCCGGTGCTGCTCTGAGAGGCGCCGGGTTGCTTTTTCCACTGCACAACCCGAGCCGTGATGTTGGCGTGCAGCTGACGTCAAACGCGACAAACGAGTCTAGAAACACGGTTAGGTGAAGCGGTGACGCTGCGTTTTTTTTAGTTGTACTCACGTTGCACGCACGACGAATGAAGGTGTGTTACTAGGCATTGTGTCAGGCGTTTCACTCCACGTGTTGGGAGCTTCTTCAGGAACTGAATGTCCACTTCAGGAACTGACTTCACTGAAGAAGATCCCAGCATGTGGAGCTAAACGTTGAACATCGTGCCACGTGGGCTATGCTTGAAGGCGAATGCACGCAAGATGCTTTTATTTGGCGAGAACACGCTCAAGCCGGTTGGGCGGCAACGACGACACTTTGATCACGGCGCGTAATCTGTGCCGTCAGTTCAGACGACTCGGAGCCGAGGCTTGCGACGTGGCCGAGCGTTATCGCGTTTGCCGCTTCTTTGCGGCTCAAGCCCCTGGCCGCCCCAGTAAATACTGCAGGCGCGTAGCCGCTAAAAAAACGTGCGCCCTCTGCGTTACCGTGGACATTAAAGATCCCGTGAGAAAAATTTGAGCAAATTTTTAGAAAAATTTACTGCACATCAATTAAAGGTAAAAAAACAATTGGCAGCATCGCCCGCCGACTGGCAGACCAGTAGCCCCTTGTGCCATGTTCACCTTGTGCCGGCACTGGAACAACTGCCATCAGTGGGATGTTCGTAACGTCGGGGATGTTTGTAACGTTATGGACGCAATGTAAAAGCACGTTTTTGGATGGTTTAATTTCTCATGCCTCTCCGCAGATATGCATATTCATGCCATGGCTGGAAGACTGGCCCGGCCCTCACCAGATTATCTTCCAGAACGCGGAAAAAGTGAAGCTGTTCTTTCAGGAGCGCATCCGTGAGCACCGGCAAACACGCGAGGCCGGCCGACCGCGGGACCTGATCGACGCCTACTTGGACGAGATGGAGAAGGCGAGACTTTCCACAGTTTTGTTTACGTCTTTTTAATTATTTGTGTATATTCATTATAAGTTTTTTTTTTTGTAACACAACGAGGGCACGTTACAGTGTGATGCCAGACTCGCCCGACCCGGTGTCACAATGCGCTAGCAGCAGTCCTCATCGCAAACTGAACCATGTCAAAGAAGGGGGTGGGGGGTGATGTGTTGGTGAAGGATGGGGAGAGAAGCCCGCTGCCCCAACCAAGTGTAGACATCACGTCGGGGAGAGGAGGATCGCTATGAGATGTTAACTGCCTCGCCTGGTATACAGGAGGTCGTGGGTTTGATCCCGACCCTGGTGCCTGCTGCTGTATATTTGGAGTTTGCATGTCTCTCTCTCTCTCCCCGTGGCCGTGTGCATTTTTCTCCGGGTTCTCCGGTTTTTCCTTCCACATTTAGAATCAACGTCACGCGTTTAGAGTATTTGGTTGCCATACATTTACACGTGGTGATAAGCCACTTCGTTGAGCTATCATTTGTGGCCAGGTCGCTCTGTGTAGGCCTTACCTGGTAACATAAAAAGTAATTGAAAAGAGGAATACCACCGCATGACACGCACATCGATGAACACGATCCGGAGCATATTTGACTCTTTTAGTCATAAAGCACGCTTCTTAACCCAGGGGTTGAAAGGCTTTCGGGGCGGCAGTGCAGGCTGTGGCATGGATACCGTGCAGGAGAAATGTTTTGTACGCGCGTTGGGAACGCCAGCCACACGTTGCGTTGATAAAAACCCACAGCAATTGTCCAACATGAAACAGAGACCTTTGCTACCTTGCTAACACGGCGGCGGTGACCGTAGGCGTGGACGCGCGTGGATGTCTCTGGTATTGTGAACCACGGCCACCTCGGTCGCGGTGTTTTTTGGGGGGCTGGGCGGGGTGGTGGGGGAGCACGGGGAACGAGTGGTCCTGATTGGTCACGCGTTAAAAGGCTGAGAGAACCCCTGCCAGGCTTGGCCGTGTGACAGCGATAACATGATTGTGCACGTTCACTCGCTCACTTGGTAGGAGTTTTGGCATCCCTCGCCCGCTCCAGAGAGAAGATCGCCTCACTCCGACAGGGCCCGCACAATTCGGAGAAACCCTGCCCAGAATAGGGATGCCCCCGATTACTATAGACGTTTCGGGCAGTAGCCCTTCTTCATAGCACATCCCATCCTATGTTGAGGTTTTATTATTTTGTTATGATTATAATTTGTGTACCACTGCCGATGGCGCATCACCAAATAGATTGTTCAATGTTAAAGGCCACATAGAGTCATCCCACTACAGCCACAAGCCCCGCCCATCACCACAAGCCCCGCCCACCACCACAAGCCCCGCCCACCACCACAAGCCCCGCCCATCACCACAAGCCCACCAATGTAAGCAGCCCCCCCGCTCAAGTAGAAGGTGTCCAAAATTGGGACTGTAGCTACAGTAAATGGCAATTGGGGGCCAGGGTCTTGGCTAAATGTCTCCACGTAGGTGTGCCCCTAAGAGTTTTACGAGGATGTCCCTCCCCGTAACCACCCCTGCTCCCTACGACGGGTAGGGCGGCGAGCCCGGACACACCCCCAGTCGGTCCCTAATTTCGAGGGTCTATCGCTCTGGGTTTGTTTCACGTTATTTGGGTTCTTGAATCACGAAAAGTGTAAAACGAGGATGCTGCATTGTGCGCGCCGTGCAGGAGAGCCAGGACCCGGCGTCCACCTTCACCGATGGAAATCTGCTCAACGTGGTCGGAGACCTGTTCATAGCTGGCACCGAGACCAGCTCGACCACCCTGAGATGGGCCTTGCTCTACATGATGGCCTATCCCCACATCCAGGGTACGGTTTTCTGAAAGCGTCTGACGTCTGTTGTGAATATGCCTCCAACAACAACAACAACGATTTGGATTTAAATGTGTGTGTTCTCTTACAATGGAATCTCGGTGGTGCTACGGTAAGAGCCGTTGACTGACCATTCGGTTCACATCTTGGTTGGGAGTCAACTCAACTCTTTGGGGGTCGATCAAAATGAGTATCACTTTGTGGGAAGCCAACTTTGATTGTTCCATAGTCCCTACCATGGGAATGTGGAATTTCCATCATTGTCTGAGGGCCAGTAACACATACGAGTAACACCACGTGCTTGTTTGAACAGCGAAACACGAACTTTGTTTCCACACCTTGTGTTTTGGCTCAAACGGTTTAACTCAATAATGGTCATCGCGCCAGACTTGCGATCCAGAGGTTCGCCAATTCGATCCGACGGTGGGGCAGCTGAGACAACGGTGCGCCTTTCTTAAATCCCCCCGCTTCCCCCCCCCCCCCCTCCGTCCATCCAGCAGCATCACCGGGGTGCACCCACAGTTGGTCGATCGGCTGGCAGGTCTTGTGTGGTGGTGGGGTGCAGTGTGGGTACTCCCATCGCGTCTAAGACATCTGGCCACCACGGACGAATAGTCCAAACTGCCCTCCTTAGGAGGAGGGGTTCTCTCGAGGTGCCTGGAGTTGGGGCAGGGACCCTTTAGGCCATGAGTGGTGTGAGAAATCAGTTCCAAGGGCTGTAGTTGTACCCCCCTGACAGGTGACCTTGCTGCGAGTGGCGTCTGGCTCTTGATTTTAGGATGAGGTTTGGCCCGTTGCTCCTCGCACCTGCATTGCAGAGCGCTGTGAGGAGCGGTAGTGCAGCGGTCGGCGCGCTGCGCTTACGAACCCGGCGACGCGAGTTCGATTCCCGCTCACGACCAACACCGGCGACGGTTATCTGAACCGGTCCTGGGCCTCCCCTAGGTCGACTCAGCCTCAAATAAGTACCTGGTGAGGTGTGTAGTAAACATCGCCACTGGGGAGACAAAGGCGGCCTGGTGTGGTGCTGGCCACCCACCACCTCGTGTGCCGTGCCGGACTTCATAGGTGCTGCTCGCTAACGGCACTTGCCCCAACGGCTGTTAAGGGTACACGGGGGCTCTTTGGTATGCATGTATGTTGACCTTCTTTCGCACCATACGTAGCTAACCACGCTGATCGTTGCAGAGCGCTGTCAGAGAGAGATCGACGAGGTGATTGGCGGCGATCGCTCGCCAAACACGACAGACCGAGCAAACCTCCCGTACACCGACGCTGTGATCCACGAGACCCAGAGGATGGCCAACGTTGCCCCGCTGGGCGTCTTGCATTCTACCACCACCGACGTCAAGTTTCGAGGATACGATATTCCCAAGGTTAACATTTGTAGATTTAGACACCTGTGTGGGTTTTTTTTTTATTTTGCGTGCCTGTAAAAGTGACGTTGCTTTTCACGGTAATGTAAAGAAAAGTTACATGTTATCGAAATCTATATGTTATTAAAAAAAATATCTAACTGCTTCTGCCACATTGCGATCTTACATTTACATGCAAATTACATCTCTAGCCCCGCCCACTTACCCTTGGGTTGCACCCATCTCAAACCTATTATATAACCTCTTGTCGCAGCAGCTCTCCTGCTGTATTTCTCCTGCCCCAGCAGGTCGCCTGCTGTATTTTTTTACCTGAAGATGATTGCTTGTGTTGCGATCGAAACGTCGTGATTTTTTTTCTTTTTTCTATCTCCGTGACTTTACTGAAAGACCCAAAGGGTATGAATTACTGCAGTCACGAAAGCTTTAAGTCAAGATTTGAAATTACTTTTAAGACTTTGACGTCTCTCTTTGCAATGACACCCACAAAATTACTCAATTGGGAGGTTTATAGCAAGAATCGTCCCTCTGCTGTGAAAATTTGGCAGGAGCTTCCTGAAAAAGCCATCAAACTCGGGCATTCCTTGGTAAACAAGCATTATAAATACAACTAAATAGACACGATGTTATGTTTACATACTTATGTACGTAAAAACAACTTTCATTTTTCTACAGGGAACAAAGGTGTTACTTAACCTGACGTCGGTTCTGCACGACGAGACTCAGTGGAAAACGCCGGACGAATTTAACCCCGACCACTTCCTGGATAAAACGGGCCAGTTCGTCAAGCCTGACGCCTTCCTGCCCTTCTCTGCAGGTACGTGGCAATGCCCCCGACTCGTAACACTGCACCCGACTGCCAGGCCGGTGCTCCGTACACCTTTGCACTGCACCGGGTTAGCCAAGGGCCGCCCAGATGTGGGGTGGGCCAAGGGAGGTCATTTTCCCCCGGGGCTCGCACAAAAGAGGGCCCCGCGATGGGCCCGTGTTTTTGTCACACGATTGAACAAGGGGAGGCTCACGTGAGCATTCTACTCCCCCCCCACCCCCGGGGCAGCCCCGGTGACAGCTGCCGCAGGGGATTTCCTTGGCTAGGCTGCAGGGCATTGGCGCGCTTTGCGATCGGTCGGACGTGATGTAAGTCGGCTCAGGCATCCGAGCAAGCGTTCTATAAATAGTCTTCTCGCTTTTCCGTCCTGTCATACGAAAGAAGAACGCAAATCCTCATCCCTTCCTCCCACCCCCAGGTCCCCGCGTGTGCCTGGGAGAGAACCTGGCCAGGATGGAGCTCTTCCTGTTCTTCACGTCTCTGCTGCAGCGCTTCAAGTTCCATTGGCCCGACGCAACTTCTCGGCCCAACTTTGTAGCTGCCGAGGGTCTCAGCCGTGCCCCGGTGTTCTACAAGCTGGGCATCCGCCCTCGCGACACGGCCAAGTGAGCTGTGGGCTCCGAATTCCCCGTGAAGTCAAAGTCGATTTCACATTTTTTTTTTGCTTAAACACGTCTGGGTCAGGGGCTCCTTTCTGGCATGAATCCACCACCCAAAGCGCCATCACATTAACATTCATGGGTATAAAAACAGACGACTCTATATGGTGAGAGTGAAAAATAAATAAATTGTACTATTCCCAAGCCTCACACAGCCCCAAGTTTATTTTACGGAACGCATTATTCAAGTAATGTTGAGTTCCTTGAAAGTGGTTATTGTTTTGTGTGTTTCTTAAATTCAAATACGGTTCTTTTCCCCCCAACGTTATTCCACTTGTGCTGTGAGTTTAGTTTCATGAGACGATTTATCCACTGAGAACATTTGCAGAGAAGTGTATCACCCCATGTTAGAGAGCACTGCCCGTGGTAGGAGATAAGAGAGAACTACTTCTGAGTTCCCATCACGTGACCTAATCCATGCACTGGAGTGCTCTTTTACACATGCCCTTCTGTTATAGGGATGTTCGTCGCATGAAGAGTCAACTCGATTTTTTGTAATTCCCGAAGCTGCAATTTTTATGGAAAAATAAACTTATATTAAAATGTTGTTTTTGTTTGTCGGTGCAGTAAAGTTGTAAATGGGCTGAGAAAAATAAATCGCCATTAACTTGCGTACTCACCTGTTTAATCATGGGTGGCTAAAAGCCAGATTCAAACCCAGGATCTCAGCAGAGGCAAGTCAATCCTCTGAGAGCTGTTTAAATGTTGTCAAATTCCAACTTCAACCACGTCTACGTCGTGTGAATATAGCCTAAAACACGTTATTGCAGTTTGTCTAATTGTATTGCAGTTAACGATGCTTTTGCTCTGTAACAATGGGAAAACATCCAATGCCAAATGATGGTGGTGATGCAACTGCGAGAATGGTCCTCGAGGGAGCGTGAGCAGTGACAACAGTGAGCAGTGTGATGAGTGAGCGGTGACAATGAGTGAGCGGAGCGACCTGACCCATGGAACAACCCACACCTTTGCCCGGCCTCCACCCCGAGCCCCGTCTGGAGGGAACCAGCTCAGACGACGAGGCCCTGGGTGTGTGACGCGGTCAGTGCTGGGCAGGGCCACGTGGCATGCCACGCAAGTGCCACGTGGCATTGTCACGCGCGTGCCACGTGCGTTTTTTGCGAATACTGAGCAACAGCGGTAAGAGTCCCGCTGATTGAGGATTCACGATTCTCTCTCGCACTGCCTGTGGGATTTGTTTTCGAGAGTCGAGCGAGCCGAGCGGGTTTCTTGACGCACTCATGCATCATCACCACCCCCACACCACCCCCACCACCGTGAACTTTGTATCACCGCATTCTCTCGCTTTCCCACTGTTTAAAAGTTGGGAGTGTCGCCTTATAAGCCGGTGAGTGAGTATGTGACCAGACTTGCATCAATGTATTTGGGGGCGGGGAGTGATTGCATCAGTTGTATAATTCTGTTAACTTCAACGTGTGTGTGTAGTGTAGCGGTTAGTGTGCTACGCTACGAACCCAGGAACTCGAGTTCGATTCCCGCTCACGATCAACACCGGTGACGATTATTTGAACCGGTCCTGGTCACCCCGTGGTGCCCTTATAAAACTCAACGTTTAACCTACTCACGCTGGCTTGTGCCCGCCCTCACAGTCGAGCATATTTGCGGAATACACCACGCCGCCGTTGACCCTGGCCATTGACCGAGCAACCCAACGTCCTTACCAGCTCCCTCCGCAGGAGGAATGTGTTTTGTCACGCTGCAGGGTGGCGGTCGCCGGGCTGGTCACAGCCTTTGGAGCGAGTTTGCCGGCTTCTCCGGATCGAACTCTTTGGTTCTTTCGGTAAAGTCACGTGGGTAGAAAAAATAAGAATAGATCACGACGTTTCGATTGCCACACAAGCAGTCGTCATCAACCCAGACGGTTTACCCCGTATTCTTGTACAGGGAAATTGAGTTATCAGGTCCATACGGCGCACAGCCGTTTCAATACGGGCAACATTTTTGTGTCTATTTGTTTGTGTTTCTCCCTTGTGATGGGGACTTTGTAGGATGAAAGTTCAGATTTCTAAGAGGCACGTGGTGACCAATAAGGTCTGAAGTTGTCTGTGATAAGGTAGGGCACTGATAAGGGGTTGACAGATATGGTGTACACTACACTATACACTACTATAAATACACTATACACTTCGCTACTATACACTATACTCTATTTTGTCAATTTGTTTGTGTTGCTCCCTTGTGATGGGACTTTGTGGGATGAACTTTGAGATTTCTAATGGGCACGTGGTAACCAATAGGGTCTGAATTTGTAATAAGTTAGGGCCCTGATAACATTTCATTTCACTTTGTCTTCTCAGTCACAATGTTAAAATACTACAATACGCAGTCGCGTGACCAGTGCCGGATTAAGCTAGCAGCATATGTTATCAAAGGGCCCTAAATAAATAAATAAACACATAAATATTAAAACACTACATTTTTTACTTGCACAGTAAAGTAATTGTATTTTTTTTCATTTGCTATACAGCCAGATAATACGACAAATCGCTAACCTTAAACACCGAGTCGTTCATAAAAGTTGAAGGCCGGTATAGTACTATAGTAATAGACAGAGGTGTGGACTCGAGTCATGTGACTTGGACTCGAGTCAGACTCGAGTCATGAATTTGATGACTTGCGACTCGACTTGGACTTGCATAACAATGACTTTGTCCCACCTATGAGATGTGGACTCGAGTCATGTGACTTGGACTCGAGTCAGACTCGAGTCATGAATTTGATGACTTGCGACTCGACTTGGACTTGCATAACAATGACTTTGTCCCACCTCTGGTAATAGAGCAAGTGCAGAATCACTGAACCGGAATTGGTAGCTTGAAAGCATTTAGCGCGGGGCCCTTGAAAGTGCGGGGCCCGTAGCGTGTGTAGCTACTTTGCTACTAGGATAATCCGGCACTGCGCGTGACCCATTTAACCACCCACAGCGGCAGCAAAAAAAGAATAAACCTCATTGAACACACTTTTATTGTTCAGTGTCTTAAGCTGTAGTGGGCGCTGCGGTGGTGAGATGTTAACTACCTCACCTGGTGTAAAAGACTTAGTGGGTTCGATCCCGACCCTGACACCTGCTGTATATTTGGAGTGTGCGTGTTCTCTCCGTGGTCGTGTCGATTTTTCTCCGGGTCCTCCGGATTTTCCCTCCACATTTAGAAAGGTGCGTTTAAAGTATTTGGCTGCGATGAGTTTCCACGCGATAAGCCACTTCGTTGAGCTGTCATTTGTGGTGAGGTCGCTTCTGGGATAGAGCTACACAGCTCAGCGGGCCTTACCTGGTAAGATAAAATAAATATAAATATAATAAATATTTGACCAATGTCAAGCTTCAGCCCTAGTAGGCCTGGAAAACACAGTTCCAAACGCATCCTGTGCATTCTGACCCACTCGGTTACACTCCGTGTGGCACAAAATGTAGGTTGGAGCGTTGGTGTAATCTGTGTGTACAGTTGTCTCAAAGGTCCTGTAATTATCAGCATTCCAATCGGTTAATAAATAACTAAATTTTAAGGCAGGGAGAGGGGGTGTAACGTTCATCACATTGCAACATGAACCTGGTGACCCGAGTTCAATTACCGGCCAGCCAACGCGAACATCATTTGTCATGGCAAATGATGTCTGAACTGAGTATTCGCAAATGCAATCTCGCAAGGGAAGACAATTATGTGATCTTGTCAATGTGTGTATGTTGAACTTCTTTCGCACCGTACGTAGCCAACCATCCTAATTCAACAAACACGTTTGTTGAATGAAATATGGGCAAGGTGTTTTATTTATAATTCTGCAGTTGAAATATTAATTTGACGCAAAGAGATGAACATAGAAACAAGTGAAAGTTAAACAAATAAGTGGAGTGCCTTCCATTCTTTCATAAACAATCACTTTTAGGTCAAACTATTTTGCCTTTCTGTATTGTATGGCCTGGCTGTAATGTTGAATGAAGGTCATGGAGGTTGCTTGACCATTCTTCTCCATGTCGGTCAGTGTGAGTTCTTGAAGATGTTGGAAATTAGAAGTATAACACTGGTCAACACACTTTTTCTGGCATAAGGTATTCCAACGGTTTTAATGTAATTTTGGGGTGCTGATTCCAAATTTGGCATCAGTTTTTGTCTATCACATCAGGTTTTTGAGATATCAAATATTGCATTTTCAATAAAAAATTGCAGAAGAAAAATATTAAATAAATGTGGATATCTACATAAAATTATATTATAAACACTCTCCTAAAAATACAGTACCATATTTTAACACTAAAGCAGTCACTGACTCGCAACAACTTGCAATCATAAGAGTTAATTTCGGGTAAAATCAATGAAAATGGGGTATACCGATAGCATAAAAATTTGATGTGATAGAGCAGAACTGAGATCAGATTTGGAATCAGCACCCTGAAATTAGTCTAGAACAGCTGCAAAAGTCCAGGCCAGAAAAAAAAAATGTTTTGTTGACCAGTGTAATACATAACCTGTGTGGTACGGGACTGCGGGTGAATCTGCGTTCTTTTCCGTGTTGTTGGCAGGGATATTAACGGCTACGTACGACCACAGCTGGAAGCAGCAGCGGCGTTTCGCCGTCTCCACGCTGCGCAACGGCAAGACGTCTCTGAAGGAGAAGATCAGCGAGGAAGTGGCATTCCTCCTCCAGACATTCCGGGAGTCCGGTAAGGGGTTTTTCATGTTGGACGTAGGCCTCGGCAAGGTAAGGTAAATTACCCTTTGTACTGGGTAAAAGGGTAAAGATAAAGAGTAAAGGTGTCGACATACCTTTTACCTTACCTGCTAAAGGGTAAAAGGTAAGGGTAGAGTGATTGTATTGTGGTAAGGTAAAAGGTAGGGTAAAGGTAGGCTCGATGTTTTTACCTTTTAACTTTTACCTTACCTTGCCGGGGCCTAGTTGGACGCCCCAACGTAGGAGAATGCTACCCCGACAAACAACACGCACGCACGCACACACTCTCCTGTTTGGAGCTGGGATCGTTACTCGGTGAAGTTGATTAGTCGACTAAAATTATAATTGATGACTGTGTGTTGTGGTCAATTAATCGGGGACATTTTCAAAGTTGTCAGCCGCCATCGTATCCCCCCCCGCCCCGTGTCGGCTTGCCGCTCTCAGGAGGCAAGACGGTTGAAAATGAATTCATGCCAATTTGTGAAAAGTGACGTTGGTTTGCTACGGCGGCTGACTGCAGGTGGGGTGGTGGATCCTACGTTCACCATTCAAAATGCCGTGTCCAACATCGTCTGCTCCATTGTCTTTGGACACCGCTTCGACTACGACGACTCGCGCTTCCGCCACTTGCTGCACCTGTTGGCTGAGAACCTGCGGATGTTCAGTGGCTGGATTGGACAGGTGTGTCTGGAAGTTGTCAGCCCACGTGAAAGCTCAACGGGGAGTGACTTGTCGTGTGGAAATGTATAGCAGCCAAATAACCATAGACGCGTGATGTTGATTCTAAACGTGGAGAGAAAAAACGGAGGACCCGGAGAAAAACCCACTCGACCACGGGGAGAGAGAACACGCAAACTCCAAAAACAGTATACCAAAGAAAGACCCAAAGAATATGAATTACTGCAGTCACGAAAGATATACAGCAGGCGTCGCTGCTGTTGCTACAATTTAATAGCTCAACGAAGTGGCTCACCATGTGGAGATTCAGAGCAGCCAAATACTCAACGTTCGTGTAGTGGGCTGTGCGTGTGCAGGTGTCATGATCCGAATTGACCAAATTTGATCAATTACTCGTAAATCGCTTGTTTAGAAGAGCCAATAGCGACGTCGCCCCCTTCCCCTACCGGCAGATTAATGTGCATTTGCAGGTTGGTGCTGTGTTCACTTCATGGCACACAGGGGCAGCTGCCGTCAGGGAGTCCCCTCGGCACTCTTTAGACATGTGTTACGTTATGGGCGCAATGCGAATGCAATCTGTTTGTTGTTGTTGTTGTTGTCTTGCGTGCAGAGCGATGCCAGCGGGAGATTGATGACGTGATTGGAAGTTCCCGTGCACCAGCCACGTCTGACACGGCCTCCATGCCGTACACCGTGGCCGTGATTCACGAGGTCCAGAGGATGGCCAACGTGCTCCCAACGGGGTTCATGCACGCAACGGCCAGCGACGTCATATTCCGCGGATACCACATTCCCAAGGTAACTCGAGCTCAAGGTACAGCCCTGCAATTTCTTGCTCACATTACTGCTGGCTAAAGAACCTCTCACTAGGGCGGTGGTTTCCAACTTGTGGCCAAACTGACCACTGATTCGTGGAATTCTGGCAGTGATTTAGGGCCATTTTAATGTGAAAATGTTGTTTTTGGTCCGTTATATTTGTTTAGGCTTGACAGTGGTCCAGAGGTCCAGAAAGGTTGGAACCCACTGCACTATGACTTATTTACACTCCCTAAATGATGAGTCTTGTTTCCAATCCATCCCGCAGGGCACGATCGTGATACCGAACCTGACGTCAGTTCTTTACGATGAGAACCACTGGAAAACTCTGCTCGAGTTCAACCCGGGGCACTTCCTCAACGACGCTGGCCAGTTTGTCAAGCCCGACGCCTTCCTGCCCTTCTCTGCTGGTATGCGGGAAACTTTTACGCCCTCAAAAAAATACGAATTTCTGTCACAATAACAACAAATTCACGCCAACAGCAAGATTATTCTCACGTGACTCGCTCGAGGGGATGATGATGAATTGTAGACGTGTGGATCAATAATACTCTTATATAAGCGCACAACTTTAGCTATCTGTGATGAACGCTGCACTTTCCGTCGTATTCATGCAGGGGGCGCTGCAAACCTACGCGCCCCCTGCATGAACGACGGAGGAGCAGGGACAGACGCTCGATGACGTTGGAATCGATCTGCAGACGGCGGTTTTCTCGCACAGCCAGCAGCTCTGTGTCGCCTTATCTCGATCCCGCAATCCCAACCAGGTGAAAGTCCGCATCAAACCGAACCCCCAACGACGAGAGAAAATTCACACGAAATGTCCTTTTCAATGAAGTCTTCCAGATGTAAAATGATATAAGCTTTTAATGAAGAAATACAATTATCTAATTCAAAACACAATACAATTCAAAGATGTTTCATTTTAAAACTTCAAAAACGGAGCATCGGGTGCTTGTGTGAATGCTTCGTTGGTGTGCAATTTTTTTGTGACTTTCCTGACCGAAGGCCGTAAATGGTTGTGAGGGGTGTCGCAGGCGCCTCCGAACAACCCCGAGTTATAGAAGAATTGTTTTGTGTGCAGCCCTTTTGTTAATCCACCACTGGACGAGAGCCTTCACACACCGTACGAGTCGTGTGGCCATACTTCACCACGCTTATCCGTGCGGGAATCTTTAAGGCCGGGGACCATAAATGTGGCAGCATAGAAGTGCAGTACAACAATGTGTGTTTCTGCACTGCCATTTACAGCAGCCCAACACTGAACCGTGCAGCCCTATGACAATCAGTTGGTGCATGGTGGTCACCCATTCAAGCACTATCCAGGCTTAACACCGCTCAGCAAGCTAATTACTGTAATTGGACATTTAACAATTTACCTACCCCCCCCCCCATTATTTAAAAAGATGGTTACGGTTTATGTCCGTGTTTCAATTTAAAATCTAAATAAAAAAATTTCCCCATCTTATTTGTAATGTTCATGTAGTTGTCTTTGCTTCATGAGCATGAACATTACACGGGCACACCAGTTGCACATATTTATAATGAGTAACAAAAAAAGACGTTGATTCTTGCGCGCGCAATTTGATTGCGGGCATTGTGATTCGTAGCTGTCGACATTGATTCACGTTCACGTTACACAGGGCCCTGCGTGTGTCTGGGAGAGAATTTGGCCAAGATGGAGATCTTCCTCTTCTTCACATCGCTGATGCGGCGCTTCCAGTTCTACTGGCCTGACCCGGAGTCCCAGCCCTGCCTGGCTCCCGCCATCGGAGCCTTGCGCTCCCCGCAGTCCTACCAGCTGGGCATTCGGCAGCGTCCCGACAAGTGAGCCGCCCTGGCGTGCGGTGGCCACAGGGAGAACGGAGCGCCTCCACGCTGTCATCAATGACAACGACGAACCAAAACAGTCGTGGGCGTGATTTTGTAGAATGTGATCAATTAAATAAGGTCCCTCTACTTTGAAAATATAAAAAAATGTTATAAGCCACTCGGGGCTTGGCAATCGAAGAACCCCGGGGAGTGTTCGTAACTCGGATGGTGGCGCCCCGGTGGCTATGAGATGTTAACTACCTCGCCTGGTATACAGGAAGTCGTGGGTTCGATCACGACCCTGACGCCTGCTGCTGTATAATTGGTGTTTCCATGTCTCTCTCCCCGTGGTCGAGTGGAGTTTTATCCTGATCCTCCGGTTTTCCCCTCCACATTAAGAATCAACATCACGCGTTTAGAGTATATTTGGCTGCTACAAATTGCCACGTGACAAGCCACTTCGTTGCGCTGTCATTTGTGGACAGGACGCTTCTGAAAACGAGCTACACAGCTCAGTGGGCCGTAACCTGGCAAAATAAAAATAGTTTCGTTTTTACATTCTCGCCACCCACGTGACATCAGCGATGGGGATGAGGTCACTGGGACCATATCAAGCCCCTACAGCTCACCTACCCCAGCATCAGATTCATCATATGTATTTATACTGGAGAAATACGATGAGCTATGAAGCTCTATTTGAAGGGGAAAGGCAGAAAAGGGTTCACCTCTTCAATGAAAACGCACGAAACTGTTAAACACGTGTCAGGTAACTCGCCAAGAAATTAATGCGATCTGTGTTCATAGAGGCGGTTCAAGTGAAGATTGTGATCAGCGTGTGCGCGTGCCCGCGTGTTCCTCGTGTGCCCGTAATCAACCCACACGTGGCTCTATCCAAGGGGCACAGCGTAGCACGTGCTACTATCACAGTAGTAGCACGTGCTACTATCACAGTAGTAGCAAAGAATAATGAATGTCTCCCGTGCTGTGTCGATATATATACACGACTGGACATCTGTGCATCAAGAGCTTCACAGCTCATCGGATTCCTGCAGAATAAAGATTCAGATTTTGAGAACTGGCTCTTGGTCTGCTACAGGTCGGGCACCCCTGCCCCCCAGCTACGACCAGCCCTACCCCTATCACTACCCCTATCACTACCCCTACCCCAACCCCTATCACTACCCCTACCCTAACCCCTATCACTACCCCTATCACTACCCCTATCACTACCCCTACCCCTATCACTACCCCTATCACTACCCCTATCACTACCCCAACCCCTATCACTACCCCTATCACTACTCCTATCACGACCCTATCACGACCCCTATCATAGGGGTTAGGGTAGGGGTACCTGGCGAACCCCCTCGTACGCACAAAGCCGCGTGGTGCTGGACGACACCGCCGATCCCCCCAAGCCGCCTCCATCTGGCAAGTCCCTGCTGGGGACAATGGTGCAGGGCTCCAGAAAAGTTGGGAACCCCTGCAACCCGGTTCAGTGTATCACTCGCCACTGACATTATCAGACGCCGTGCCATCTCTTAAGAGTCAATGTGGCTTTGAGAGGTGGCATTTGTTCCCCGTGTAGGTTCGATGCAAAACACTCCCAGAATTGCATTCCATAATTCACCCGCTCAAGCCGGGTACACAATCACACCAATGGAGAGTTAACGGTGTTTCTTCACCGAACCGCCAGTCTCTCCTCCGCAAAGGGTTGTGAGCAACACACGCCGGCAAACATCATCGGCACGCATGGTGGTCCTGGCATCGCCAGTGCGCACCACTCAGGGACGTTTAACGGTGACTGTCCGATTCACCCAGCCTCCACTTCACATCTGGGTTGCTACTGCTGCAGCAGAGGTAGCATCGATACAAATTTGGCGCCAAAACCCGTCCCGTTGCAGCCGATTGGCCGGTGCAGGGGAAGTGGTGACGTAATCCATAGCAACCACTGATGCGCGTTCACGTTTGCGAATGCACTGGGACGTGGTGCACAGACACCTCCACTCCGGGGGTTTTGCACCACGCGGTTTCGGAGCCTACTCGCATCGCTCCCCAGTAGGATTCACGTAGTTTTTTGTGTACTTCGTTCAGGATCAGAATCATAACATGAATTTATACTGGAGGAATCCGTCCGATGAACTATAAAGCTCGTTTTCACATATGTCCAGTAGGGGCGGGTAAGAGCGTTGCAACAAATAGTACAAAAACACGATCGGAGTGCAAAGTACTAAAGGGGTAAACAAATCACCCAAAACACAAACAAATAAAACACTAAACCATCCCCATCCTACCAGGCAAAGTCCACAGAGATATGAATTTATTTTTCAAAAGCGACCTGGCCACAAAATGATAGCTCCACAAAATGTCTTGTCATTTGGACAATGCTATAGCAACAAAATAATCGAAATAGTTTAAACTCAATATAACCTGAATACTGTAGTTCCCTGGAGAGCACGGCCAAAGAAAGTGCGCCGGAGTTGTTGGTTGCGATTACTCGCTCCGTATTCCTCTTGATGGAGAGCTACAACAATTTGTCAACAAATAATACGTTTGAGCCGTAAAATAAATGTTTGTCATTCTGCTTTGAATTCGTGAACTAATATATTAAGTGTCTATGTAAACATTTCCATGTACTCGGGCTTAATTCCTCACTCGAGCAGGGATTATGGGCCTAACACACTACCATGCCACTGTAGTACAGCACAAAGTACTCTTATCCGCAATAATAATTATTTGTGGAGGGAAGCAACACCGAGTCGTGTAACTCAATTATTTTCCAGGAAGTTCCTGCATTAGATTAAACATTTTTAAAGAAGTTTTCAGCCAATATATATTTTTACAAATCGGAGGAAACCAGAGCACCTGCAGAAAATCCACTCGCGCGAGGGGGCAACGCTCTATCCCCGTATAGATGGAAACGGGTGGCGGTGGGTCCACACTTGCTGCACCGCCCTCTCCTGGCGTGTCACGGTATAATGTCACCTCCTCCTCCACACCCTCGAGAACGGAGTTTCACAACGTGTGTGCATCATCATCCACCAACCCTTACCCCCACAGTGCTGGACTTAGAGGCGTGCATAGCCACCACCTATAACATCATTACGCAATAATATTAAATAGCATTACATGATTGCACCGTGTACTGGATTGTATGCCAAACTTGTTAGTGTGTTGTCCTTAAACCCCGCACCTTCGATTATTACGGTTGGCTACGTGCAGTGCGAAAGAAGTTCAACATGCATACACAACTTTTACTGCCTTGCCCAAGTTTGGGAATTGGTACCCTTATGCAATTTGACCTTACTTTATCTATTTGGTATATTTAACTTTATTTATTTGATTTCCTTTCCAATAATTTGCACTCCGATCGGTTTGTTTGTTTGTTTTTTAGGCATCGTTTGTCGTTGTAGCTTTCTGACGCAACCCTACTGGACACGGTGCAAAAGAAGAGCTTCATAGCTCATCGGATTTGTGTTGCCAGGCTAAATCAACATTCTCATTCTGGTCGTGAGGACAACGTGGCAGGCCACACAGATGAATTCATTCCGGTTGAAATGAGTTACTGCTGCTGCTTGACCTTTAACCCCAACTGCTAATAACTGACCTTTAACCCCAAACTGCTGCTGCCTGACCTTCACCCCACAACTTGCACTCGACATTGAAACTTGGCGAAGGGGGAGCACGGAGGAGTGGAGGGACGAGTGGTCGGGTCCAGCCGAGAAGGGTTGTCCCCCGTCCCCCTCGTCACGTGGGATTCTCATACATCCCTCCCTCCCTCCGCGGGCTCGCTCATTCCCGCGATGGCGCTCGATGGTGACAGCAGCAGCAGTAGCAGCAGCAGCTGCTGCTGCAGCAGCCTGTGGCTGTGCGCGTCGCTCGCAGTGCTGGGCGCGTGCTGGGCGGCGCGGCGCGCGCAGCTGTGGAGGCGCGTGGTGACCCCGCGCTTGCTCGCCGCCTTCAGCAAGCGCTACAACCGCCTCATGGCGCGCACCAAGCGGGAACTCTTCTCCAGCATGGACGGTCAGTGGGGGGTGGGGATCAGAGGGGAGGGGCGCTTAGGGGGGCTCGTGGTGGGGGCTCGTGGTGGGGGCTGGCGAGGAGGGGGGGGGTGGTGGTGGGGGCTGGGGGGAGGGCTCGTGGTGGGGGGTGGGGTCAGAGGGGAGCTTAGGGGGGCTCGTGGTGGGGGCTCGTGGTGGGGGCTGGCGAGGAGGGGGGGTGGTGGTGGTGGGGGCTGGGGGGAGGGCTCGTGGTGGGGGTCAGATGGGAGGGGCTCTTAGGGGGGCTCGTGGTGGGGGCTGGCGAGGAGGGGGGGGGGGCTGATGGTGGGGCTCGTGGTGGGGGTCAGAGGGGAGGGGCTCTTAGGGGGGCTCGTGGTGGGGCTTGCGAGGAGGGGGGCTGGTGGTGGGAGCTGGGGGGGGGGGGGGCTTTTGCTGGGGGTCTGGGGGGGGGAGCTTGTGTTGCGTTCTGGGGGGTGGTGGGGGGGGGGGGCTCTTCCTGGCGATTGGGGGGCTCGTGCCGGGGGGGAGGGGGGGGCTGGCGGGGTGGGGGGGGGGTGCTGCGTCACGGCAGGGGACGTCAGCCGTGTCGCGTCGCTTCCCTGGGGCAGCAGGCCACTTGGGTTTGAAGTTCAAGTGCACGGCGTGACGTGTCCCGCGGCGTTGCGAGGTCGCTTCTTTTATGTTTCACTTCGAGAGCAAGAAGAAGGCGCCCTGCAGTTTGCACATCGTAGAGACATCTTTGTTTATAAATCCACTGCTGGACGAGGGCCCTCCTTGTTGCGGGTCGTGGTTTGCTCTCTGACCGATTGATACTTTGGCGGTGGCAGGGAGCATAGGAGTACAGTACTACAATAGATTTAGCTGCACACGCCAGACCTCGCGTCGCCCATCCAGGCACAATCCAGGCTCGTGCCTGCTTAGCTTCTGAGATCACGCACACCCGCACTATGGGCAATTTGGTCAAAGGAGTTAAG